>NC_079340.1:1399922-2099883 GCF_029582105.1 Oenanthe melanoleuca
TCCATTCAGGCTCTGAGGCTTCTGTTTTCACTGCCCTGAAGAATATCCTGGAAATCCACAGCCATGAAAACACCATTTACAACTGACAATAAATTGAGATTCCATCTGGTGCTTCCTCCCTGAGGAGAGACTTTTCCTGGAAGGATTTCTAAAATAACCTATCTGTTGTTATCATATTGTTATTAATTGTGTTGTTACTTATATATATTATTTATATGTTATTAATAATATTCCTGTTGTTATCAAGTACTTAGGGCATTGCAGCTGAGAGAAATCTTTGTGGGTTTGGAGAGTACAGAAATAATAATATTAAACACATAACTTTATTGTATCCTTAAGCTCCATGTCCACTTAAGGCAATGTTTTATCCTTCCCAAACCAGAATTAGGCTTTGTTCCTTTGATGATTAATGAGTAAAATAAACACATTGCTGAACTAAACCTTTCAGAGTTGTTCAAACCTCAATTTCTTTTTTGCAGGTACTCCTGAGGATTATCCCCAGTATTTCCATATGAATCTCACAACAGCTGAACTGACACTCCTCAAGCCAATAAATAGGGATTTACACCAAAAGTTTGACTTGGTTATTAAGGTAATTTGAGCTGGATTTTTTCAGTGGTTTTATATTCTTTGGGAAATAAAAATCTCTGGAGAAAATGTGGGGTGGGGCTGCTTGTCTCTTCTGCAGTTTTCTCTTCTTTTTAGCCTGTCAGGCATCATTTAGCACCATCAGGGAGAAGAAGGGTGTGAAGCATTTGTGAAAAGAATGAATCATGGCAGAGTTCTAACATTTCCTGTTACCTTTTGTGAACAAACTCAGCACCACTTGTCCCTCACTTTTTATGAGCCCTGTTGTCCTGAGAATGCAGCTATTTCTATCAGATTTCTGTTCCACTTGTTCAGTTCACAGCCCATCCTAGAGGATCCTGAGCATACAGATCACTGTGTGAATGTTCACAGAATCCCAGCACAGGTCAGGTTGGGGTAGCAGTGAATAATTCATATTTGAGTAGTGAAAATTCACAGGATCCTGGGCTGGCTGAGGCTGAAGGGAGCTCAGTGGCACCTGGTGTCACCTCCCTGCTCCAGCAGGGCCATCCCAGAGCACAGGGCACAGCCCTGTGTGCACACAGCTCTGCAACAGCCCCAGGGAGGAGACAGTCCAGGTTGGACAAGGCTTGGAGCAGCCTGGGACGGTGGAAGGTGTCCCTGCCTATGGCAGGGGTGGCACTGGATGAGCTTTAAGGTCCCTTTCAACCCAAACCCTTCCATGACTCTAAATATCCTAAGGAATTACAGATTAAAGCCCTGTAACCCTTTATTCCCAAAATTGGGCTGCATAATGCATTGATTAAAAAATCAATTAACTGGTGTGGGAGGGTATTTTCTGTGCCTAAATAGCAACCTGGGTCATTAATGGCCATGTTTATAGGATTTAAGAGGTTCCTGTTGCTGTGGTAAGTGTGCAGTCAGGGAATATAAGAAAACAGTAGGTAAAAGGATCAGTTTGTAAGAATGGCAATGTGCCACCTGCTAAAACAATAAAACTTTTAATGGCAATGTGCCACCTGCTAAAACAATAAAAGTTTTAGTGCTGTATCCTTCAGGGACCTTTGGAATAATAGCTCAGGCTTGTACCAAATCAAACCTTCAGCTTCTTGTGTGGCACATGTGTCATTTCTCACAGTTGTAAGATCTGATTCTGTTTTATCTGAAGGGGTGCAACTTGAGATGTTTCTCTTCAAACAGAAAAACTGCTTTTTTTGCAGCACACACTCAATTTAATCTTTAAAATATTCCCTCTGATATAAGAAGATCAATTTTTTTTTTTCTCTTGTTAAGATATTATGGAAAACTGTGAAATGGAAAAGGTGGTTAAGTCAATACAGGAATATTTGAATGCAGGAAGGAAGGTGGACAAGAAATGGGGGCACTCACCTGCATTGCTGATAAATGTTGAATTCTCAAATAGGGAGACAATGAAAAAAAAATAAAGATCCTAATAAGAAATGCTGGATTTCAGCCTTCCTCTACCTCTGGAATATATTAGATGATAAGCAAGGAGAAAACCAATTTTGCCCTCCTATGGAAGCTCTTAGCCAAGAAACATGGGCATTATTACAACACCCTTACAGGAAAAAAAAAAAAAAAAAAAAAAAAAAAAAATCATGTGGATTTTTGGGGGGTTCCCATTGAAATTTTCATCCACAATATGTGCATTAACCCTTTAAACTGAAAGGGCTTAATTAAAATTACAGTGACATGACCACTGCACTGTGGACATGAGATTATGTTCTTGTTACCAGGTCTAAAACAGGTCAGACAAGTTTTATTTATTTTTTTAAGCATGAAGCAAATGGGAGAATTAGTCAAATTGATGCACTTTGCTCCATTTCTATTTGAGCAGGGGTCATTTATCAATCAGACAGAATCTAAGCTGACACTTCCATTATTAGCCATTTGCAAAGAGGATGGGCTGTAGGAGGCTGGATGTGCTGGCACAGGCAGGGAAGTGCTCATGGGTGGAATTCCTGTATTTTGGAGAATTTACCACACCTTGTTTATGCTAAGGATGATTCAGGGACTCAGTTTTGGATTAGGCAAAGGAAGAGGAGCTGCAGGAGTTTCTCCTGAATGTTTGCAGTGGGTTGGTGTCCAGTAATTAAGGAAAAATCATGACATTTGTCCACTCAGAGTTGCTATAAACCTTTGGGAGTTGCAACAGCAAAAAAACCCTGGAAGTATTTTGACTGTAATGAAGGGCAGAGAATCCCAAACTGGTCTGGGTTGAAAGGGACCTTAAAGCCCATCCTTGCCATGGACAGGGACAGCTTCCACTACCCCAGGCTGCTCCAAAGCCCTGTCCAGCCTGGCCTGGGACACTTCCAGGAGCAGCCACAGCTTCTCTGGAATCTGTGTCAGAACCTCCCCACCCTCACAAACCATTTCCATTTCTGTTGTATCACTCTGGTCTATGTTGCTTACCCAGGACTACATCAAAATTTCTCCCCCTTAAAGAAAATTCAGATTCAAAATCAGGGAAAGCATTTTATTTCTCCTGCAAAAATTGATTTTTCATTTCTTATGGTATTGTATGAGTGACAAAAATGCTTTGATTTTTAGAACATCAGGTGGAAAAATAAGAGGAGTGTTTTGGTGATTTCAGGTGGGCACCTGTGTACTGGTGAAATTAAATTGATCACTTTAGAGTTTAGATAGTTAAAGTGATAGCCAAATTGATTTAGTTAATTAAATTGATAGTTCTAGAGTGGGTTTTCATCCAGTCTGGCTGGTCAAGTCATAAACCACTGTCTGTTGTATTTGATTGTATTTGGGCAATTAGGGAGGATTTATGTGACTTGGGCATCTCAATAAAAACTCCAATTAAATTATTTTCAAAAATAGAGGGGAAGAGGAAAAAGGTAAGATGAGATTACCAGCTTCAAATAACATTTGTAGCCTGACTTATTAATAGGACTTTTCCTTGAATCTAGGGATTTTATGGCTCATGGGGAATACACTCTCACAACCTGGGCTAGTGGAAGGTGGGGCAGAATTGAATGAGCTTTAAGGTCCTTCCAACCTAAACCAGCCTGAAATTCTGTGAAAAAGAATTGGTTTGTGTCCCTTGGGTGGTTTTGGTGCCTTCCCCACAAAGCTGGTGGCAGAAATGTCCTTCAACACCATGCCAGGGCAACAGAGAGGATTTTGAAGAGTATTCTTGCATAGCATTTTCTGTGATCCCAGGAGGACTTTCAGCCAGGCTGTCACTAACCCAGTGACAGACAATTCCTTGGAAACAGCTCTGCAGTGGGATTGCATTTCCCTGTTGTTTAGGGGGTGACAGAAGGTCAGAGTGGACAGAGTATTTGCAGTTTCAGTGTTAGAGGGAAATTGGTTTGGGATCCCATTGTGCAAGAGGTGATGGGGAACATTTCTGCTGTAATGTCTATTCCACCTGCTCTGGAGTTTCTCCTGGCTGAGATTTTTGAACCAAGTGGGATTTCCAGCCAAACTGAGCAGCACAGGCAGCTCCAATCTCTGCTCTCTGTGAGCAGGGACAGGACCCAGGGAATGGCTGGAGCATTGAGTGCCAGGGAGGTTTAGGGTGGAGATCAGGGCAAGGTTCTTCCCCCAGAGGTGCTGGCACTGCCCAGGCTCCCCAGGGAATGGGCACAGCCCCGAGGCTGCCAGAGCTCCAGGAGGGTTTGGACACCAGGGATGCCCAGGGTGGGGTTGTTGTGGGGGTCTGTGCAGGGCCAGAAGCTGGATCCATGATTCTTCTGGGTCCTTCCAGCTCAGGATATTTTGTGGTTCTCTGACTCCTTTCTCGTGGAGGTGCTTTGGATAAGAGAGAGATGCCCAACAGTCCCAGTGTAGTTAAACTCTTCCCAGTGTCCATGATTCTCCCTGATATGGATTTCAGCAGAAACAACAGGAAGTGATGCTCTCCTCACTCTGGTGGTTGTTTGATTTCTCTTATTCCATTAGGAGCTTCATTGATCACTCCTGTCTGTTGCTCTCAGAGCTGTCAAAAAATTCCTGCATTACAGGGGAAAAAGGTATCACTTCAGAAACAGCCTCAGGATCAAACTGTGGACAAACCTTGGGAGGCAGAAAATACAGATATTTATGTGCCATGTTTGGTGGGATTGCAGAGGGGCTGTTTCCTGTTCCAAGTACAGGAAACAGGAGACAAATACAGAAAATACAGAAAAACAATACAATGTTTGCCAGCCACTGGCAAGGGCAAAAAATGGTCAGGTTTAAAACACAGGGAGGTATGGAGTAGAACTCTAGGCTGGAGAATCTTAGGAATGATCTCAGTGGTTGAATTCCTGAAATAATAGCTAATTCTGATCCTGAGGTATTACAGAATCATAATATATATGTAAAATATTCTGGTTGTAAAGGATATAATCACAGAATCATTTAGGTTGGAAAAACTCTCTGAAATCATCAATTCCAGCCATGAACCCAGCCAAGCCCACCACTACTCCATGTCCCCATATCTTCCTAACCCTTCCTGGGATGGAACTTTCAGGGATTGACTGTAGAATTGCAGGAGGACTTTGCAAAACCAAGTAACTCAGTGATAAAGTGGCTGATAAAATTAGGCATGGCTTAAAAATAAAGTGGAACATGTCAGAAAGGATCACCCTAAACTTTTATATAAAATAATGGGTTCTGGCCTGACTTGGGAATGAGATCCTGGTGTTGGAACTGGGAACAGAGTGTGAAGGTTGGCTCGGTGATCCAAAAAATATATAAAAAGGGAATGGCACATTAGAACTCATTAGTAAGTGAAAACAGAGAAAAGAACAGGGAGAAAAGCACTGCAGCTCTGGGCAGATCCAGGTGTTCTGTGTCCCAAAAAGGACAGAGCAGGACAGAGGCTCCTCCAGGTGAGGAAGGAAGAAGCTGGGACAGGCACCCACTTTAAGATGCAGTGCCAGAGTTCTGGGAGTGAAGAGGAAGCAGCAGTTCAGCCTCTCCTGCAGTGCCAGGGCGAGGGGCTCCTGGCTGGAACAAGGAGGTGGCAGGGTTAAAACAGACAAAATGGACTCTTCTCCAGGAAAGAAGGTTGGGTGGAGACCTCACAGCACCTTCCAGGATCTCAGGGGATACAGGGAAGCTGGAGAGGGATCCTGCAACAGGAACTGAAGGGACAGGACAAGCGGGAATGCGTTCAGACTGGCAGAAGGGAAATCACGGGATATTGGGAAGGAATTGTTCCCTGGGAGGGTGGGCAGGCCCTGGCACAGGGTGCCCAGAGCAGCTGTGGCTGCCCCTGGATCCCTGGCAGTGTCCAAGGCCAGGCTGGATGGGGCTTGGAGCAGCCTGGGATAGTGGGAGGTGTCCCTGCCCATGGCAGGGGTGGAATGAGATGATTTTCAAAGTCTGTTCCCACCCAAACTCTGATTCCTTCTATGACTCTAATTTGATGGGCAGTGCTGTGGGGCTGAATGCTGGCCTGGGCTCAAGGGGAGGCCAGGCTGGCTCATGGAAGACAATTTTATTAATAAAAAGAGAAATCCACAGAGATCTGAGCTGCTTCTGTTCTCTAGGCTCCTGTCATTGACTGCAGCTTCAAGCATGATTTTGGAATTGCTCTTCTTACCATGTTCACCAGGGCAGGTTCAGATTAGACATCAGAAGAAATTCCTTTTTCCCTGAAATAGTGCTCAGGCTTTGGAATAAGTTGCCCAGGGCAGTGTTGGAATCACCCTCTCTGGAAATGTTCAGGAGACATCAAGATGTGGCCCTTGGGGACATGGTTTAGGGGTGATGCTGGTGCTGCTGGAGTGATGGTTGGACTCAATGACCTTGGAGGACTCTGCTGACCTTGGGGATTCTGTGATTCTGTGGCTGGTTTATTCTGAATTTCAGACAGCACAATTCCAGCAGGCAGTGAGGAGATGCCCATCAGTTGAGGCTCACTGGACTGGAAGTGCTTCGATTAGAGAAATGCTCCTTAGGTTTTTAAAATGAAAAAGTCCTGAATTATCTCTTTTTTTTCACCCCTTCAGAAACTTCATATCTGCAAGGTTTTGTTGATTTTTACAAGAATTTCAGCCTTCAACTCTTCCCAGCTCGTTCTGATCTCTTGGCTCCATCATCTGTTGACCTTTGTTACCTTTGTGTGGGGTAGCTCCAAATTTCCCCTCTTCCCATGTCTTAATTTTCTTGCATTTCAGAGAATTTGTGCTTATTTTTTGTCCTCTAAATTTTTGGGTTTGTACCCAGGGCAACAGATAAGGAAAATAATTGAAGAAGTTCATTTTCATTAAAGAGTTGCTCCATCCTCTTCCTGTAAGGGCTGACATTTTCCCAATTATTCCTTTGGTTGTGCATCTCCTGTAGGTCATAAGGACAGTAAGTGTTTTTTTTTAAATTAGCTTGTCAAAGGTTCAGCCTTTAGGTGAACTCAGAATTCAATTAATTCTCTTTAAGACAGCCTTTTTTTTTCTCTCTTACATTTAATACAGTGATGGGATTTTATGTAGAATTAAAAATCTGAGTGCAGGGACAGGGTTTATCTTTGTGATGAAGGAAAAAATGGGTCCAGGAAACCCAAATCTTTCCTTTAAATCACTAAAATATTTCTTCAGATTAGTAAGATTGATCCTAAATTTTGTGTCAGAACTCTCAGAGCAATGAAATCATTAAAATCAATAATTGGGATGTCCTGTTGGGATGTCCAATGCTTTTATTGACAGAAATTTCCTTTCTGCAATAAGAAACAATCTTTTTTCCATGTAAAATTTAACATTCAGCACTTAAAACTAATGGCCTCATAGCTGGTGGGTTTTTTAAGGGAAGATGGAAGAGTTGTAATATTTGGAAAATAATCCATAATTACTGTTCACTGCCCTGCAGCATCGTGAGTCTTGCTGGTCCTGAAGTTAATCTTTACCCATGGCCCTAAAATGGATATTTTGGAGTTTGAGTGTTTTTTTAAACCCAGTGTCCAGACATGTTTTGTGCTGATTTAATTTCCCTGCCACACTGACAGCAAAGTCACTGACAGGAACATCACATTTCTTCTGTGTTCTAAAGACATTCTGTGCTCCCTGTCCTTAAGCCAAGTTTTAATAGTTTTAATCCAGTTCAATGCTTCTTTCCTTGTGTTTGGGAATGAGCCCTAAAGTTCTGCCTAAATCAGGATAACTGCTGTCCCTCTTTTCACTCTGCCTCTCCCATTCAAAGGAGCCACTTTGTCACCCTGCCCTTCCTTCCCTCTCTCCCTGCTGGCTGCTCCCAGTTTTAATCACATCCATGTAAATAATAGATCACAGAATCCCAGGATGGTTTGGCTTGGAAGGGACATTAAAGCCCATCTGTTTCCACTCCCTGCCACCTAATTTTGCTTTACTTAAGTCTAAGATCTTCTCAAAGCACAGTTTGCAGCTCCCCCTGCTACTCTTCCACGTGGATTTGTGTGTAGCCCCTCACCAGGAATAAATCCTGACATCCCAGTTCTTTTTAGGGTGTGTGAAGTTCACATTTATCCCCATGCACCACTCTGCCCTCAGCTCCACTTGCTCATCTTCCCATTGGGATTGAAGGGTAGAGAGAACTTTTTTGGGGCTTTTTTGTTTGTTTCTTTGTTTTAGTTGTTGTTGATGATGATGATGATTATTATTATTATTATTTTGGTTTGGGTTTGGTTTTTGTTTTGTTTGTTTAGGTTTTTCGGGGTTTTTTTGTGGTTTTCTTTGCTTCTTGGGTTGTACCTTCCCATTTTTATCAAATTAAAGATCTGGCATGAAGACAAACCTCCTATTTGGTTTTTTAAAAAGATTTATTCTTAATTAGCCTATTTTGCACTTTAGATAACTCTGTTGTCTTGGAGAAAAGGAGCAGCATGGACATGTCTTAGATAAAACAATTCTGTTCCTTTGCACCTTAGGACAGATTTTTTGGATGGAGGATTTCTGAAGTGGATTTTGTGATTCCATGGAGAAATGGGAATTCTGAGTTTTAATTAAGGGAACCACATTTTGCTGTCTTTCAGATGTTTCTCTAGGACAGGGCCTTCTACTTTGGCAGTGTAAGGGAACATTGGGAACTGGCTGGAGAATATTCCAGCTCTGGATAGTGCTGAGGGCCTGGAGCTGGACTCAGTGATCCCTGTGGGTCCTTTCCAGCTTGGAATTCTCTGTCATTCCATGAGGGAGCCTTCTGCATTGCTCTAATTTCTCATTTTTGGGGGGAGCTGTTTCATCTGCTGCTTTGAAGGAGTGAAGTTAGTCCTGTTAATTCCCACAGCCATTCACTACTCATTCCTTGCATCCCACCTGAAATTGCTTTCCTGTCATCTCCAGCCATCTTCCATCAGGATAAAATTATGGACACTACAGGTACAAGCAATCTTCAGCACAGATTGTGTAATAAAATCTGTTAAATATCTATGAAAATTAACACATTTCACAGCATTTTGTGGTTTGGTTTTTTTTTTTTTTTTTTTCTTTAGCTGCTCTTAACTACTACGTTATACCAGAATCTAATCCTGTACTGCTTTTTTTTGTGTCTTGGTAGAATGTCACATCCTTGGGGTTATTGGAGAGATCGCTCATTATTTTGACATTAAACTTTTTGTTTGAATGTTTGGAACCCAAATGTTTCATGGCTTAGATACCAGTGGCTTTCTGAGTGAAGAAAAATGTAAATTATTTGCTGTTTGTGCTCAAAAATATGTGTTAGGAAGCAAAAAAGCTTCAACTCGTGGCCAGCAAGTCCAGGCAAGTTTAGCAGAACAATGTGAGGGAGAAGTGGTGGCCAATGTCTGGAACAATTCTCATGAGGTATAGCTTAATCTCTTAAAAAAAATACAACAAAACAAAAAATAACAAGAAAACCACCCCCAAACCACCACAAAACAAAAACCCTCTAACATCCACACTAAGAAAAACCCCAGGAAATAGGGCACTGAAGCAAAAATTGCCAATGCTGCAGATTTATTATATTTTTGGAGCATTATGAAGGGTCTGTGTTGAACTCTGCTTGCAGTAAAGTGTTACTTCTAGGACTGACTTCATGGAACACCTGAAAGCAACTCAATTCCTCACATTGTAATATGAAATTCCTTGTTTCAAGCAAAAGGCCAAAAGAAGTGGATGTTTGCAAAGCTTCCTGTTTTTCCTTAAATAAAAAAATGAAATTAATCCATCATTTTGACTGGTGAACATGAAGGAAAGCTGAGGTGATTTTGAGTGGAAGTGCTCAGTGAGGAAGGACTCCTTTGCTTTGTCATTTTGGGCTCCAGGGGTTCAAATTTGAAGTCAAATTTCGGGAGCAAACAACTTCCTTTGTGTTTGGCCGTGTGTAATTCCCAACACTCCAACAAAGCCTGCAACACCTGGATGAATATTCCTGCTTTTATCCCAGAATAAGCTCCAGGCTCACTTGGACTTTCAAGCAAGGCCATTATTGTGGTGTTTCAAGCTGTTCAGAAGATTGAGAGCCTCTGTTGTTTGCATTTTCCTTTTTTTTTTTAGGAACTCCTTGTAGCAGGGAACATTAAGCATTGTTATAAAGTAACTTGCAGGGGTTTTATGGAAACGTTGAGCCATGAAGAGACCAATTTTATTTGGAAAAACAGAAAAAAAAAAAAAAGAGTATTTAATGATGGACAACCATTGTTAGTCCTGTGGGAAGGAGGACTTTAGGAGAGCCCTGGAGGGGCTGGAGCGTGTCCAGGGCAGGGAACGGAGCTGGGGAAGGGGCTGGAGCCCCAGGAGAGGCTGAGGGAGCTGGAAAGGGGCTCAGCCTGGAGAAAAGGAGGCTCAGGGGGACCTTGTGGCTCTGCACAACTCCCTGACAGGAGGGGACAGCCAGGGGGGGTCGGGCTGTGCTGCCAGGGAACAGGGACAGGACAAGGGGAAACGGCCTCAAGCTGTGCCAGGGGAGGCTCAGCTTGGACAGCAGGAGGAATTTCTGCATGGAAAGGGTGCTCAGGCCTTGGCAGGGCTGCCCAGGGAGCTTTGGAGTGCCCATCCCTGGAGGTGTCCAAGGAAGGGCTGGAGGTGGCACTCAGGGCTCTGGGCTGGGGACAAGGTGGGCACTGGGCACAGCTTGGGCTCCATGGTCCTGGAAGTCTTCACATCCTAAAAGATTCCAGGATTCTCTGATCCCATGATACATCTGCTTATAAACTAGAACCCCAGCAGTGTGTGTTGCTTGAGGAGCAGGCTTTTCCTGGGATTTTCTCTCATGCTTTCAGTATTTTAACTTGGGCAAAAATTCCATTCCTGCCATGTAATTTTGGTGATGTTGGCTTTGACACATGTAGTTTATTTTCATTCAGTGGAGCATCGACTGGACTGGAGCCTGGGGTAATTTTTCCTGTTGTTCAAGGGTAATCCAGGTATATTTTGAAAAGAAAAATCCGTTTTTTATGTTAAAAACTGACTATTTATTAATTAAGGTGTCGTCACCTCCTTTGAAGAAAATAACAATTTTTATTCTTATATTTCTTTTTATTTGAAATAGAAGGTTTTACAACTTCTTCTTTTTTTAAATAGAGGTTTTTATCATTACCAAACTATTGCTGTTTTATAAAGAAAGAGAATTAACATTTTTCAGACCAAGAAAAGGGATTTAAATATGATATTTTAAAAAACTCTGATGAAGTCAAAGGGATGTTTCCAGACCAAGATTCCTTGGATTCTTGATTTGAAAAATGAGGAATTATCTGTTTGACATGGGGGAAATACCAGATTAAAATAAAACCTCTGCAAACATAAAGTCATGTTAGGAATAGGATGTTTGGCACTGTTCTCTCTGTTGTGATCCAGGGTCTGTGTGCACCCAGATTTTGGGAATACAAATTTTGGCCATAGGAACAGGAAACTGTCTTTCAATGCCCTACTGTTGTCTTGCTGCAGTATCAAGAGCAGGACTGTAATTAAAGCTGGTTTGCTCTTTATAAACTGGAGACCAAATTACTTTTTTGTCTCCTAATTCCATTGTTCCTTTACTTTAATTAGTTGTTGGTTGGGAAGTTGCAGGAAAAGAAAGCAGGACCATAGGTTTCTATAGGATTAGCACCCTGGAATGGGCAGTTAGTGCTTTTATCTTTTGGAAGTTGGAGAGTAAGAATAAATCAGGTGAAAAGTATCTGTGAGTAACTGCTGGGAGGTGCAGAGCTGCCATTGAGATGAGGGGGTTATTTGTGGAAGTAAAGAATTTTGCTGGACACACATCCACAACTTCCCTGGCACAGGGTGCTGCCCCTGGATCCCTGGCAGTGTCCAAGGCCAGGCTGGATGGGGCTTGGAGCAACAGTGGAAGGTGTCCCTGCCATGGCAGGGGGTGAAATGGAATGAGCTTCAAGGTCCCTTCCCACCCAAACCAGTCTGGGACTCAAAAATAGGCAAAATCCGAATTAAAATCCCACTCATCTAACGCTGAGGAGACAGATTTGGGGAAAGAGGAAGGAAATGTGTCCACGCGTGCTGTTCCCACTTTTTGTGTTTAACTCTCTTGCTGCTGCACCATCAGCATTCCCAGTTTTCTTTCACCCCTCAGAGCTTTTTCCAAAACTCTCAACCCAGAGATTTTAAGGAGCTGTATTTGCATAAGATTTGGTTTTCTTGTGGCTGTGTAAATGTGACTGTGATGGAAGGTGATCTTGTTCTTGTTTCCTAGCTAATTTTAAGTTGGCATTTCTCTTTTCCATGCTGTTGAGTTCCATAGTAGGGGGACCTGAGGAAAAAGTCCATTTTTTAACTGAATTATGACTCTTAAGTAGAACCATCCCCAGCTACTGTTCATAACTGGGAACCTTTGACAAATGAGGTGATTTTTTAGGCTGAACAAGACAATGGCCATCCTCTCCCTGCCTTTGCCAATCTCCACATCGAGATCCTGGATGAGAACAACCAGAAGCCTTATTTCACAAGGTCTGCCTACGAGGGCTTCATCCTGGAATCCTCCCCGGTGGGAACGACCATCTCGGATAATCGGAACCTGACCTCCCCCCTGCAGGTCGTGGTGCTGGACAACGACGTGGAAGAGGTACACTTTGTTCTTTTAGACTGGTTGCAGCTTTATTATTTTCAAGGTTATTTGGGTTTTATTTTTCTTTTTCTTGTTTTTTTTTTTTATTCAGACAAACCTATTTAGATCAATGAATGAAAAAAAAAAATCACCCTAATTTTATTATTATTTTCTGTTTGTTTTCATTCTGTGTTCACATAGATTTGGAAGTGGGTTTTTTCTGGTCTGTGTTTTTCTCACCTCTCTGGAAGACTGTTATTTTCAAGGTGGGGAATGCTCAGTGCACAGTGGAATCAAAATGTATTTTGTGACAGGGATGAGCCTGCCCCACACCATGGAAATGGAAGAGGGGAGCTCAGAGAGAAAGGAATTCCTCATTTGAACCAAAAAGAAGAGGAATAGGAGGAACAGCAGGAGGCTGAAAGTTCTTTGCATTCTTTTCTCTGCCAGATTTTGATGTAACATTACTCAGAGCAGAAGTCAGGCATCTCCAGAGGGACAGTGAGCAAGCAGTAACAGTACATCACCTCTGACCTTTCTTCTGTTCTCACCAAGATCATTATGGATTTTTTAGCCAGTATTTCTTTCCCCTCTAATTTCCATTGTCCTTCCTTGATCTTTTTTGTTCCTTCAGCTACAGAAGGAAAGCCAATCTGCAGGCTTAGGTTTTGTAGGAATAGTTATAGGATCTCTTGAGTAAAGTCCTTAATCTGAGAGTTTGAAAACAATCTGCTTTTCAAAGCTTCACTTTAGGCAAATTCATGCTTTTTAAGGAACACAAGAGCCCATTGGCACTAAAACATCACAGCATTAGAGTGACTCATTGTTTTAAATTCAAAGCTCCTGCAGAGGATTTCTATCCATTAATGTTTCATCTTCAATTGATGGGCATTGTTAGAAATCAATGGTTGGAAGGCAGATGGAAAATGCTGTTGGATCTGGCTTTTGTGGAGGTGGGGTAGAAGGTATGGAGTGAGGGCACAGGGTGGGAATCAGCAGGAGTTATTGAAGATCTGGATTGCTTGGGAAACACTCAGGTTCAGTTCTGTTTAAAGCAAAGCAGTTTCTTGGTTGATCAAATAAATGGGATCTTGGATGCTGCTTTGAATAGGAATAGTTAAGGTGGGCAAGGATCAGGTTTATAAATATAACACAGAGCTGGTGGATTTCCCATCTTGGAAGTGTCCCAGGCCAGGCTGGATGTGGTTTGGAGCAACCTGGGATAGTGGAAGGTGTCCCTGTGCTACAAAGCCCAGAGTGGTCAGAGAAGCCACCCAGCACAACTTGCTACAATTCCATTGTGGAATAATTCAAATCAATTCCATATCCTACTCCAGACACTCAAATTTAGAGGCAGTTTTCACTGCTGCTGGTTTTTTTTTGGTCTCTTTCCCATTTCTGGTGGATGATGTTGCTACACTCAAGGGATGCCAGAGAGACTTGGGAATTCATTAAGCTCCAGAGGGTTTTCAGGCTGGAGTTAACAGTGATGCATTAACCCTTCCCTGGCACCTGCACAGCTGTGCCCAGGAGAATTATCCAATCTGTGTCAAAGGCAGGTTGGATAATTCAAGGTTCTCCATGTACCTCCATAGTAGGTCATACCCAAGGCAGAAAAATAGGATCTCTTGGAAATGTTAAATCCTACATTTGAGCTGATTTTGACTGAATCATGTAGAAAGTACCAACATACTATTTACACACCCAAAATACAAATATTGCATTGAGGAAATTTCTGCATGGAAGAGCAATCTGTTCTTTTAATTCCTTAGGTTTATAATAAAATCCTGTGATTCCTGTTCCCACCAGAAGTCCTTTCTGTTCCTTATTTGATCAGTACAAGTTCATACCTGGAGTTCTGAGGGGTGCTTTGAGATTCTGAGATTCATCACAGGCAGTTTGACCATTGGGTTCCACATTTTATTGTTGTCCATCAGCACATTCCCATGAATTCCTCCCAATATTTTGATCTGGGATAGAGAGGTTAATTAATAAACTTGTGTTTGCCTGCAGTAAAAATTCAGACAGAGCTGTGGCCCAAGTATTTCTCACTTTAATTGCATCACTAATAATGAAAAAAATCTGTTCAATCTGCAGCAGATTCTTAATTGAGAACATGACCATACTTTAAATAATCTGCATCAGAAATTGCTGTAAAAAACAAATGTGTCTGTCTTGAGCTGCTTCAGGCAGCTTCTTAATGGTCACTACATATTTCTGTGGCTCAGTACAAACTGACCTGAAATTTCCTCTCCACAGGAAGGATAGTCCATGTATATGGCAGTTCAGGCACCCAAATGCTTTTCCTAGTGAGCTTGAGCTCATGTTTTAATTTTCATGGGATGATGAATAGCAGGAGTTCAGTGAAGTTAGTGAAAATCTACTTCAGCCACACGATGCACGAGGCAGAGCCAAAAGTGAATTTTTTTTGTTTCTTGTTGGCAAAGGTGAATATTTCAGTGTGTCATGAGAAGTAACAGCCAAAAATCTATTTTGAGGCTTTCTTCTTGTTGTGGGGTTCTGCTGTCACTTGGGAGAGTTAAAGAAATTCAGGTGGATAAATATCTAAATGAATGGTGAGGGGCTTTTTCCAAGGGTGTGCAGTGATACAAGGGGGAATGGCTTCCACTGCCAGAGGGCAGGGATGGATGGGATATTGGGAAGGAATTGTTCCTGGGAGGGTGGGCAGGCCCTGGCACAGGGTGCCCAGAGCAGCTGTGGCTGCCCCTGGATCCCTGGCAGTGCCCAAGGCCAGGCTGGATGGGGCTTGGAGCAGCCTGGGACAGTGGGAGGTGTCCCTGCTCATGTCAGGGGTGGCACTGGATTAACTTTTAGGTTCTTTCCCACCCACACCACTCTGGGATTCTCTGACACACAGGGATCTGCCTGCAGCCAGAGGGGATCAGCCTCCTCCTTGAGTGGAAATGTTCCATGTTTCTGTTCCTTTGGCATCACGTGGTTCATGCACAGCCAATTCCAGGGCCATGGCATGATGCAGGTGTGACATGGATGTGAGACAGCCAGATTGAAGTGCCTGTGTTTCAGTTCATGTGCCAGGGATTCACAGAGTGCTTCTACCCTGCTGTGGGCAGGAGAATTCCCAGAATTCTAGCTGGGAGTGCAGCAATTGCACAGAGCTCCCATATAAAATGGCCAAACACTAAAGTTGTTCCTCATGGGGCTGGATGGAAGCTCAGAGTGTCAGCAGAGGTGAGGGTCATTAACTTCTGCAGGTCTCAGTGTCCTCATGGTTTCATTGTACCTCAGTAAATTCAGGTATTTAGGAATATACTGAAATTTAAGACTTGCTGATGAGACAGTGAGATAAACCCCCTCTGTGCTGGTGCATCCCAGGTCCCACTGGTGGCCCTAGTTAATCATAATGAATTCTGCCTGCTAATTGAAAAATTGAAATGACTCCATGTCCTCAGGTAAATGCAGGAAGAAAGTGCTCACTTAACTGTGTGTCTGAGGAAAAAAAAGAGCAAACCCCCCTCTAAATTGAAACCCTGTGGGAATTATAACAGAGTCCTGCTATAAACCTTGCAGAAATTAATTTATAGATGGGACATTGCAAACAGACCTTTCAGTAGAGCACACTGCCGAGTGCTGATATAATTAAGTGCTCTGTTTAAATGGCATAAATTAAATTAAGCCAGGCAAGTACCTTAAGACCTGAGCAAACCAAAGCTGAGATGAGGACCTTAAACTGAGTGAGCTGAGAGCTCTTTACATAACACTTCTCAAGCCTCTTTTTTTCTTCCTCTGTACTTTCCATGGGAGAGAATTAATTTTTCCAGTCGTGAGGGTTGGTGATAAAGCTGTACTGAGTATCAATCATGGAATGGGTTGGGGGGCAGGGACTCCTTCCACTAGCCCAGGCTGCTCCAAACCCTGTCCAAACTGGCCTTGGCATTCTTGGATCATCTCATGCCAGGACCAGGAGTTGGACTCAATGATCTTTGTGGGTCACTTCCACCTCAGGGCATTCTGTGGTTCTCTGGATTTTTGGTTCACAGAATTTGTGGGAAATTTGAAAGGATTTTACTTAATGATACCTTGGCAGCAATGCAAGCAGAACAAGTAATGTATATAATTAGTTTTAAATGAAGCTACAAGTGCAGGTTATGAATTTTCAATAATATATCTAGAGAAGGAAAAATAATAGATTTTTTAAATTTTTTTTTTTTTTTTTTTTTTTTACCCAGGAGAACTGAAGCATTTTAAATTCCTGAGTATTTTTCTCTGATATATGCCTGATTGCTACTATTACTCCCAGTTGTTGTTTGAAGTTGTTTTGCAGTCAAGGGGACAAGTTCTGCTGGCCCTGGGCAGCCCTGCAGTGACACTCCAACAGTTGTAATAACTCAGGAAATAGCCTTCCCAGAATTAAACTGCCCATTAATATCATTATTAAAACAAACAGAATGTCAAGGCAAGGACAAAAGGCTGCTTTCCTTCCTTTAGGATTTATAAAGATAGGGGTTAAAATTTTTTGTATCTTTACACTAAAGGAAAACCAGAAATATTAACGTTAAATTGCTCCTGTAGCATTGTGTGTCTTCCTTGATTATTTTAGGATGAAGATCTCATGGTTTCTGTCTTCTGACACTCCCAGGGAACAATTCCTTCCCAATATCCCATCCATCCCTGCCCTCTGCCAGTGGGAAGCCATTCCCTGTGTCCTGTCCCTCCATCCCTTGTCCCCAGTCCCTCTCCAGCTCTCCTGGAGCTCCTTTAGGGCACTGGAAGGGCTCTGAGCTCTCTCTGGAGCCTTCTCTTCTCCAGGTGAACACCCCCAGCTCAGCCAGCCTGCCTCCAGAGCAGAGGGGCTCCAGCCCACACTCATTCCAACAGATCCACATCTTTCTTGTGCTGGGGAGACAGAATCTGCCCTGCTTTCCCTCTGCAAGGCTCTGGATCTCAGATTCTCCAGGTGAACACGGGAAAGACTTTCTCCTTCCATTCCCTTGTTCCACTAACAAGGAGAACAGATGCTGGAAACACCTTTCCAACAAAACAAATTTTTCATGGACATTTCAGTGCTGATCATCTTCCACTTTAAAATGCTGGGAAACTCAGCTGTGTCATCAAAGCATCTTTGTTATCAATGCAGCTTTTAGGGAATGGGCCTGTGCTGCACATTAGGAAGACTGAGCAGTTTGAACACCCTAGGAACTTTTTCTGGCTATCCTGGAGAACTTCACAGCCAAACAGAGCCTGTCCAAAAACTTTTGGGGTTGTTGAAACACACACAGAGTAGATACCCTTGTCTGCTCAGTCTTGGCAATGTTATAATTATCCCCAAAAAGTTTGGTTTCATCTTCATCAGTTTTAGAAAACTCTTTGCTTTGGGCTGAGTTGCAGCCCCTGGTGGGATTTGGGGAGCAGCAGGAATGCAGGAACATTCACAATCCATGCAGGAATTTCTCCAGAGATTTTTCAAGCAGAACACATTTGAGCCCAGGCTTTGTTTTTGTGGTTTGTGTCCTTTTGTTGGTTTTTGGTCTGTAACCATGAATAATCCCCAAATCTTCTGCTGTCCCTCAGTCCCAGGACTCTGTTTCCTCACTCGTGTTCATTTTGTGTTTTCCTTTCTAGGTCCCACCAGGTGCTTTCCCCGTAGGTATTGGGTGTTATGTGTGCAAAATACCTTTTTTTGGCATTATTGTGTGATTTCTTCCCTTATTTCCTTCCTCATTTCTCCCTGCCCTGATGGTGTTTGAGGCTGGGACTGTCCCTTGGTTTGTGAAGCCTGCAAAGAGCCCTTTAAACACATTGGAACCCATTTAGGGAATAAAGTCATAGATTGTGATTGCTTAATGTTCATTAAATTATTACAAGTCTTCAAAGACATCCTGAGTATTACAAAAGTGCTTTTTTTAATTAAAAAGTACCTCAGGTTTGAAGTGTGTACTTGAAATGCTCCTTGCATGTTGCATGTGAACTCTCTTGTGTGGATTGTGATAATTTTCTACTTAAAATTCCATGTTAAACAATTTATCAGAGACCAGCCTTGTCTTCATGACCCAGTAATGTCAGCAGAAATCACCAGAAACAAAAATGCTGAAATCCCCGCCTCAAAATAAAATTATTTCAGAAAATGATTTATTGGAAATTGTGTTGGCAGTGTAGCTGGGGTTGTTCTCTCTCTCACATGAAATGTTCAATTAAGTCAAGCTGTCTTTTCAGGCAGCATAAAATAGGATAATAATGTCCAAGATGCCTGATAATAATGTCAAACTTTCCTGGTAATAATGTCCAAGCATAACAATGCTTTTCCTGATGAAGGGAATAAATTGCTCTGTGGCTCTGACATGCCTGGGAGGTGGTAAAATAGGCATTGATTGCTGTAAAGACAATTACCTTCCATATTAGGAGAACATTTCTAAGACAAGTATAGCAAAGGAATAGGACACATTACTCCAGGAGGGTTTTGGATCTCCATCATTGGTTTTTCTCAGGAATAAATTAGGGAAAAAGTGCTGTTTAT
The DNA here is from genome assembly GCF_029582105.1 of Oenanthe melanoleuca. NCBI lineage: Eukaryota > Metazoa > Chordata > Aves > Passeriformes > Muscicapidae > Oenanthe > Oenanthe melanoleuca. The sequence goes on from NC_079340.1 coordinate 1,418,920, forward strand.
TAGTGTTTAAAAGGACATGAAAGCATGAACAGCAACACTAACTGGGGCTTTTGTAAATTAAATTCTTAACGGACTTTCTAATGTCTACAAAGTGAGCAATTATGGGCAATTACTTCACCTATGTTTTCCTGGAATGAAGAGGTTGCTGTTTGCATTGCTGGCTGTAAAATGAATTTTCATCTTCCTGGGAGATGCAGTTGCAGCTTTAGGAACTGAGGATTCACTCGTGTGGAACACTTGGATAATTCTTTCCCATGGCTTCCTGCAATGTTTTCTGATTTAAATAGTGGAGTCTTTGGGTTTTTTGGGCTTTATTTGCACTCAGTTAAAGCAGTTTCTCTCTGTCCTGGTTTTGTGTTGCTCTGTCCTGGTGCCACCTGGTGCTGGCTGGGGGTTGGGGACCTGTCCTGTGCTCCCAAGGGTTTTAATCCTCCAGGAATGGAACTAATGGACTGACCCTTCCAGAGCTTTGCATTCAGAAAAATAATGCTCCTTTGGGGACTTTTTTTCTGAATTCAGCTTTTCTCCTTTTGGGATTGTTTCAGGAATTCAGCTGGTTCACCCTACGGCCTCCCTGGGGGTGGGATTTGTGGAATGATACTGGAAAGTAGCTGGAAAAATCCTGGATTTTCTGTCATTCCTGTACCACTCCTCTGGTTCCTCATCTCCACATTCCTGGGGGCAGTTTAAAGCAGTTTTTACAGGACTTGTCTCCCAGCCTTTCACATTTTCCTGGAATTTGCATTCCCCTACCAACAGAAATATACTCATGAGCAAAAGCAGCAGGAACTCAGGTTAAATCAACCAGAGCATGGACAAGGACACAGAAAGTTGTTGGAATACTGTGGGCAACAAAAAGAAATGTAGTTTGTTTGAAAATTTAACTCATGTAGAGTCTGATCAGAAAACACCTTGAAAGAAGTGGGAATCAGGAGTGACCCAAGTCCCCAAAAGTCATGAGTAAATTTACAAGGCTTTTTTTCCACTCTTTACCTTAAAATGTTACTTTTCAGTTCATTTATGATGTTTTCTCCCCCCATCAACTGAGAGGTTCCTAATTCTGCATCAATACTTTTGGATTCTTTCTGGGAGCTAAAGAGACCCCCTGGGCTGGCTCTATTTCCTTCACCACGTCATTCTCTTTGTTCAGGGCACCAACCCAGCTGTTTTATTGCTCTGTTAATCAAGTTCAACTTCTTTTGGGTTTTAATATGAAGATAAATGCTTGAATCTGGTTTCTTATATTAAGTTTGGTTAAAAAATGCTGTTTAATGGGGAGAGGGGGGGAAGGCACTTATTTAAAACCAGTACAGGTATTTGTTTACAATTGGGTTTTCTTACTCAGGTGGTTTTTTAATACATTTTTCATCAAGAAGATTAGATTTTTAGGCCAGCAGTGAGATTTTTTTCCCTTTTTTATACATTTTTGTTTAGATTTTTAGTCACAGCATTTGTGCTTATTTAAATTTCAACCAAAACAAGAACATGCAGAGAGTAATTGGAGACTTAATGTCCCTAATTTTATAACCAAACCCTCTTTTTTCCTTTGATATGTTGAAAGACCAAGGATCCACAGCTCCATCTCTTCCTGAACGACTACACCACGTTTTTCACTGTGACTCAGAGTGGCATCACCCGCTACCTCACCCTGCTGCAGCCCGTGGACAGGGAGACCCAGCAGCTCTACACCTTCTCTGTGAGTTCCATGCCCTTGGAGAACTCTCTGGGCACTGCTCAGAGCAAGTGGTGGGAAAGGATTGATTCCAGCATCCTCTGAAGTCTTAAAATGGCCCAGAAGGAGAGCAGTGAAGGATGAGTTGGTTGAGAGCAGTATTTTAGATTGCCCTGCCAGCACCTTCTCCACAGCCCCAGGACTGTCACCTGCTCCTCATCCCATGGCAGGATCTGAGCCCTCTTTTTTATTCCTGGCCTTGCTTTGTTTTGTTTTGCTTATTTTGCTATATTTTTTTCCCAAATTAAAAAAAAAAAAAAAAAAAAAAAATAGGCTGGCAGAAAGCACAACCAGCAGTAAAAAAAAAAATAGAGAGGAAAAAAGCTTAAATGGATTTAATATTCCCTCAGGCTGTGAGTGAACCCCTTAACAGCCCTACAATGATTTGGATCTGTGGGCAAACCCAGTTCTTCTTCAGGGCTTCCCAGTCTGTGCCTCCCTATTTTCTGTCCATTTCATTGGAAAGGAGAGCTCAGATTTCCTCTGTGGAATAAGAAAACTCCCAGCTCTGTAATTCCTACCTCAAAATGTTGTCTGGGAGGTTTAATAGAGCTCCTGGGTGTGGTGATCTCCAGGTGAGACTCCCTGAACTCATCAGCTCCTATCCCAGCCCCTTCCCTGGGAAATTGCATGTTATTCCCTCTCACTTCTACATTGGAAAGGTTTGGTTGTGTTTGCTTTACTTTTGCCCTGAGTCTTGCACATGCAAGCTCAAGCTCTGCTGAATTCTCCCGTAATTTTAAATGCAGAGAAAAACAAAATGATTTTGGGTTGTCAGGCTGTATTTTCTCCTGTTGGAATTGTATTTCTCTTGGAACTGTATCGAGAACACACCAATAAAATCCATTCCTGTCCTGCTTTTTTTATCCCTCTGAAGATGACAGCTTCTGATGGAGTCCAGGAGAGTGTCCCAGTGACTGTCAACATCCTGGTGATCGATGCAAATGATAACACCCCGACCTTCTCCAACATTTCCTACAATGTCAAGATCTATACAGATATGAGGCCTGGGGAAGGTGTTATTAAGGTAATTTCAGGGCTTTTATTACCCTTGTTAACTCACTTTTTGTTAGCAGTATGTGGCTTTGTGCATCTAAATTGGAAATGCACTGAAACCAGCTAGAAATGAAGTTTGTGTATCTGCATCCACTTCATTAATTAAATGTCTGTTCAAAATTGCTCATACTAAATGTCAGGCCTGTTTTAGCTGCAGAGCTGCAGCTTCTTCTGAGGTTCTACAAAAAAACTCATGCTGAAAAATCTCAAAAGGAAAAGAAAATTCTCCTTTATTACTGGGACACTGAGATAAAACATTTTTGGAGAACAGGTAAGCAGTGGAGTAAGACATAACCAGGAATGTTTTCCCATGCCAGAAAACCTGCTGGTTTTTGCAAGTTTGTTTGTAGAGCAAATGAGCAAGGAAAAATGGGTTGAACACAGGCCCAGAGAGAAGCAGTTTCAGTTAAATTTTCCAGCACTGATTTATGTTCTAGTGCAGGACAGGAGATGAATCCTGGTGACACTGAAATTAATGGAAAAAGGCTTTTTTTACATAATTCTTCCAAGAGCTCAGCCCTGCACTGAGTGCTGCCAGTCCAGATGCAGAAGACAGGATGCCATTGGTGGCATTCCAGAGTGTTGAAGGCAGTCAGAATATTGGGAAAATAAAATGAATCAGCTGACTTAAGTATAAAATGCCATTTTCTGAGCTGTAATCAGGAATTAATTTGAGTGTAGCTGTGATGAGGAGACAGTTCAGTGCCCCTGCTGTCCCTCTTGAGCTGTACTTGTGCCTTTGCATCTTCAGCTCTTCCTTTGTATTGTTTTGTCTCCTCATCAGCTGGGGCCACGTGTGCTTGAAAACCATCAGGGACAGGCACAGGGGCATTTCCAGCAAGATCTGAGGGAAACAAAAAGGTTTGATAGTTAAATTCCTTAAAATGCTGCACAAGGCTGGGTGGAAACATGACAGCAAATACTGTTGTCCTGAAGGAGCCATGAAGCACGAGGCAGCAAATGTTGCTAAATGAGATTTCTGCTGCATAAAAAGAATGTTTTCTACTCAAAGCTGGCCTTGAGGATGCTCTGAGGTGTGTTAATGATACCTGGGATGAGGCAGAGCAGCTCCTGGGCCTGTCTGAAGCTGCTGCAGTGTTTCTGTGCTCAGAGGGAAGGTGCTGCTCTCCAGTTCTCAAACACAATCCTGGAGTTGCAGCTGCAAACATCTTCCAAGCCTGGAGGCTTTCAAAGAGCAGGAGGGCACATTTCTTAAGAAAATTGAGCCAGAACATGTTATTTGGGAAAGGAATAATGGGGAATAATGGGCCTTTAGCTCACCTCTGCTAAAACATTTAAATTTCAGGAGTCAGGTTTTCCCAAAACCATTCTTCTGTCTATACAGTCAGCACATGGCTATTTCCAGGTTTTCTGAGGGGGAAGGCAGAAAATTCTGGCTGGTTTGAGAGAGAAGTTTTTTTTTCAACTCTTGCCATGTTACCAGATGATCTAAGTTTCTTAATTACCTGGCTTAAAAAAAAAAAAAAAAAAAGCTAAGGGTCAGGTCTCAGGATTTCAGTAGACTGGTGATGATGCCAGAAATAGAGAGAGCCCAACCATCTATAATAATCAGATAGATTTTCAGCCACTTGGCTTTTATTATCCTTAGGGTAATATTTTTACATTTTTTTTCTATTTTTTTTTTCCCCAGAGTGCAGTTGCAGGAAAATGTACAAATAAAGTGGACAAATAATCCCAGTTTATGCTTTCTTGCTGCCCCATTTTGTGAGATATTGTTTTGATTTTACTCCTTAAATAAGCCCCAGAACATAATAGCTTTTAAGTTACTTGTGTTTGCTGTCTGGTACACTCTTAAAAAACAAAAGGAAATTTATTAATTCTTAGGTTCTGCTTCAAAATAACCACAAACAGCAGGCAACTGTATTCATTACAAACAGAATTTAATCCCCACCCCTTTTTTTTTTTTTTCTTTCTGCCTGGATGGTTAGACCATGGAATTTTCCTTCTTTCCCTGCTGCCTTTCAGAGAAGTGACAAAACCAGGTTTTATTTTTATTTCAGTTGTCTCAGTGAAATTGTTTCAGGCCTTGGTTGAGGAGAGTTAAGTTTAAATGTCTGTGTATTTTGTTCCTTTGAGCCTGAAAATTTCTCATATTTCCTTCTCATTTCTTAGGTATTTTAGGTGCTCCCTGAGAGTTTCTCCATTGAGAAATCTGTCCTTTAAAACAGTTAAATGGTAAATAATGGTAAATAATAACTGGCCCTAGAAAGATTATTAACAGTAAGCCCAGTAAAGTACTTAATTCCATCTTTTTTTATGTTATTATATTTTGCTGCCCAGTTTTCCATTTTTTCACTGCTGTGACATAGATATTGAAATGATTTACTCATTGATGGGTGGAGTTTGCAGCAGTAGTGCAACAAAACTTCATCTCATTAATTTAAATCTACTGTTTTTCTTTAGACATCTCTCACTTTTATATTCAGGATGCAGGGGATAGGAAATATTGAGAAGGAAAATGAGAGAGCTGGGAAGGGACAGAGGATGGTAAAAAATATTATTCACCTAAATCTTGGCCCATTAGAAGATTTTTTATATTTTGTCTTTACAGGAAAACTTGTGGACTGGCTTTAAATGTAATTCATGGAATGGTTTGGGTGGGAAGGGACCTTAAAGCCCCTCTAGAGCCACCCCTGACATGAGCAGGGACACCTCCCACTGTCCCAGGCTGCTCCCAGCCCCATCCAGCCTGGCCTTGGACACTGCCAGGGATCCAGGGGCAGCCACAGCTGCTCTGGGCACCCTGTGCCAGGGCCTGCCCACCCTCCCAGGGAACAATTCCTTCCCAATATCCCATCTGACCCTGAACTCTGGCAGTGGGAAGCCATTCCCTGTGTCCTGTCCCTCCATCCCTTGTGCAGAGTCTCTCTCCATCTCTCCTGTAGCTCCTTCAGGTCCTGGAAGGTCACAGTTAGGTCACCCTAAAGCTTCTCTTGCCCAGGCTGAACAATCCCAGTTTTGTTGCTCTTCCTGGTGCAATGGCATGACTCACATTCAAGTGGTCTCTTCCAAGAAAAATTAAATAATTCCCTGATTGAAAATGGATAATAAAATACACAGGGGATCAGTGCCCTGTTCCCCACTAAAACAAGTTTTTCTGATTGCATCAGTACAAATTAATTTTTAAGGTCCTGCCCTAGCTTATCCTAACTTCTTGGTTTACAGCTCTTAAATGTGCATTGTGCCATAAAAGAGCAGGACAGTTTAGCAGAAATCTTAAGATCATGGAACATCTGCAGGTGGAAGGGACCCAGAGGGATCATGGATCCAGCTCCTGGATCCAGCCCCCCCAACAATCCCACTCTGTGCATCCCAGGAGTGGTGTCCAAGCACTCCTTGACCAGCCTTGGGGCTGTGACTTGTTCAGTGCTGAAACAGTCCTCACAAAAGTCATTTCCACACCCCACTTCATCTTTTATTTACATGTTTATTTGCAACCTTCTGCCCATCAGGTAATTAATTTCCATCTCCAAAGCAAACCTGATTAGCAGAAAGAGAAAACAGAACCAGGCTGTGTTTGCACTGCTCAGTCAATGTCCCTGCAGACTCAAGGAAAAATAATGGATTGAAGCTTGATGAAATGTCTGGAGGAGTTAATGAAAAAGTATTTTAACCTACTCAGAGATCATTATGTGTGGTTGACTCAAATCTCCAAAACAATCCTGGAATTTTTCCATCACACTGAATCTGGGGAAAGCTGCTGGGAATGTTGGTCATCACTTTATCTGTCCAGGGCCAGGTGACCACAAATGTTGCTGTAAGAAGGTTCCAAGTCAAACACTGAAGCCCACTTTCCTCCAGTAATGAAGTGAGTCTGAGCAGGGTTTATAGCATAACCAAAGTGTGTCTTTGTAAGCTTAAGGCCAACCTTCTAAACCTCCTTTTCCTCCCAAGAAAACCACTCCTAAACCTCCTTTTCCTCCCAAGAAAATCACTCCTAAACCTCCTTTTCCTCCCAAGAAAACCACTTCTTGCTGCAGCAGAATCCACACCTGTTTTGCCAAACTTTTAGTACAATAAATGTTGATGCAATGAAGCTGATCCTGCTGGATGAAAATTTCTTAGGATTGTAAGTGAAACCTTGTTTTGTTCTTTTCCCTTTACATTTTAGCCTCTGTTTCTTAAATCTTGTTAACTATGGAGCTCTATCGGGCTGGGACAGCTGGAGATGGGATTTATGGAGTCATACATTATGGCAGCAGTTAAACTTTAATTCTATTTAATCCCAGATTTGATTCCTGGTTTTGCTCCCAAAATGTTTTTCAAATCACTTATCTTTCCAAGCATTCCCTATTTGTAGGTTTAATTAACCTTCTTAATCTCTGTGCTTGTGTAGTCAATTATTTTTCCTTTTTCATGTCGTCACAGTAAAAACTGGCCTGGTTCCAAATCCTGTCATTAAATCCTCAGGACCCTGTATTTTACATAAAGGCTTTATTTATCTTTTGTGTCTCTGTGTGTTACTTTGAAGTTCAGCAGACAAGGTTCTCACAGCTCTGTCACTTGGGTGGATAATTACTCTCTGCAAGGTTAATTAACATATCCAGGTATGTATAGAAGCTATAGAATGAGTGATTAAATTAAAGTTTTCATAGGATGGTTCCTTCTGAATTCCAAAAGAAGACAGAGAATGAGGTAGATTTTAAAATAATCTCCACAAATATTAATTTGTTTTTTAAATTTTTAAGAGGAGGTGACCTCTGTTCCATGACTTTTTTAGGGCATTTTAAGGATTTATCCTCACTATACAATGTGCCCCAAAATGCTATAGGAGATTAATAAATATTTGTTTTTAAAGCTATTGTGGGCTTAATTTTTGGTTTGGAGAATATTTATGACTTTCTACATGAAATTTTGTATTTCACTGAGCCTCTGTGCATTAAGGATCAAGATTATCTTGGACACCAATTAGGTCCCTGAGTTTTCCCTGGAAGTGTCCAAGGCCAGGCTGGATGGGCCTGTGAGCAGCCTGGTATAGTGAACAGTGTCCCATGGAACTGGATGAGCTTTAAAGTCCCTTCCCACCCAAACCATTCCATATTCTGTGAATTCACATCCTCCTGGTGCTTAATGTTGTAAATGGGGTTAACTCAGATATTGCAGCTTGGGGGTTTGTTCTTGTTTTAATGGCAAGGTTTGGTTCCTGCTCTTCTAAATTTTTAGCCATCCTTGGGCAAAGGTGTTTTGCTTGTTCCAGGTGGTGTTTGGCAGTTGGTGGAGGTGGTGGTTTGGCATTTTTAGGTGTTCCTTTTGCAGTTGTAGGTGGTGGTTTGGCAGTTTGAGGTGTTTCTTTGGCAGCTGTAGGTGGTGATTTGGCAGCTGTAGGTGGTGATCTGGCAGTTTGGGGTGTTGGTTTGGCAGCTGCAGGTGGTGATTTGGCAGTTTGGGGTGCTGGTTTGGCAGTTTTAGGTGGTGATTTGGCAGTTTGGGGTGCTGGTTTGGCAGCTGTAGGTGGTGATTTGGCAGTTTGGGGTGCTGGTTTGGCAGTTTTAGGTGATCTGGCAGTTTGGGGTGCTGGTTTGGCAGCCTTGGGCAGTGCTGTGAGAGGCTGTGAGCTGCTGAAGTTGCTGCATTGATTGGTAGATGATTCTCTATCCAAGTGTGGCAGGGCTGTCAGGGAGTTCCTGTCCCTGACTCAAGCTGTCACAAAGGGACAAGAGGGGCCCAGAGGCAAAGGCTGAGGCTGCTGTTCAGCTCAGGGAGTGGCTGTTGTTCCTGCCCTTGGCCTTGCAGTTGGTGCTGAGGTTTTCCATCACTGCTGACATCCAGCACTCCCATCCACCATCCCTGCTTGCCCCAGGACAGGAGTGTTTGTGTCAGAAAAGCCAAGGCACAGACCTTTGAAGAAGCTATGTCTCTTCTTTTTCATCCTCACATTAGGATTCCTGCAGGGATCCTTCCTGAGGCTGGGATTACTTTGGACATCCCAGAAAAGCTCTGCTGTCATCCCTGCTGGTGCCCTTTCCCATTCCCCACCTCCCACTGCTTGCCTGGAGCTGGGAGCAGCAGAGGAGCCCATGGTGCCATCATTCCCTGTAACTTCCATTGCCAGCTGTTGGCAGCTGGATGCACAGCTGGATGCTGTGGTCTCCTGCATGTTCTGGTGCTGCTCACACCAATTTGTGTCATTCCTTGTGCTGTCTGAGGGAATGTTGTCCAACAGAATGAAAAGTCAGTTGAAGAACCCATGTATCAGCAAAACAACTCCTAAAGGAGGAAGAGACAACAAGGACAGGTTGAACAGGGCTTGGAGAACCTGGGATAGTGGAAAGTGTCTCTGTCCATGGCAGGCAGTGGAATGGGATGAGCTCTAGGGTCTCTTCCAACCAAAACCACTCTGGGATTTCCTTCCATGCTTCACTGAAAGCAAATGTATTCCCTGGCTGATTGTGTGTTTGATTTAGCATGACTCACTACAGAAACGGGATAAACCACTTCCTTTCCCAGGAGGAAGAGAAGAACCCCCTCATGTCATTACGTTCACCATTCGAATTTGGGTCTAATACCATGATTTAGATTTTTCTCAACTCATTTAAAGGCAATGTGGCACTTGGGAACACGGGTTAGTGGTGGCCTTGGCAGTGCTGGGTTAACAGGTGGATTTGACCATCTTAGAGGCCTTTTCCAACCTGAATGATTCCATGATTCCAAGTGTGTATCCATATGGAACATCTTCCATTTCCCTTCCACTTGGCTGCCATAGCTGTAGGAGCATATTAACACAAACATTGCTCTCCAGCTTTGCACGAGGAGGGCTTGGAATGCCAGGCCTGGATATGAGACTTGCTGGCAGCACCACAGCTATCACCTGGAAAAGTGGAGAGAGGGATGGGAAATAAATAAATACAATCCTCTTATTATTACTGCTACACAAAGATGTCTTCTTCTCCCTTATGCTTATATATTCCAACCCACAAAGAATAAACTCAGTCTAAATAATGTTTCTTAATTTGTATCTTAAAATAAGTGGCTTGCAGTCTTTAGCAAGCAGTTTTTTTCTCTGCTTCATTATTTTTACACCTATTATTCTTCATTTCAGCTGTATCTTTGTTGTGAAGTGCTCACACATTCCTGTGAGTTCCAGGTGTTCCAGTCCCCCTCTCCTCTTCCCCAGTCACCTTCCCAGCGCCCGTGGGGGTTCCCCTGCTGACCCTGTGGCTTTGCCTTGCAGCTGACGGCCGTGGACGCGGACGAGGGAGCCAATGGCCAGATAGTGTACGAAATCCTGGCTGGGGCTCAGGGAGACTTCGCCATCAATGAGCAGACGGGGCTGATCACCATCGCTCCGGGAGTGGTGCTGGCGGTGGGGCGCTCCTACGCGCTCACGGTCAGAGCCTCTGACAGAGCCCCCCCCGCGCAGAGAAGGTAACCAGTGCGGCTGCTGACGCCTGGGGCACTGCTTCAGCAGCTCAGCACCAACACCTGTGCCACTGGGCTTGATCATTTTGTTTGCCGTGGTCTGTTACTTCAAAGTTCCCAGTTGTGCTGTCATTGCGCGTGTCCGTTCGTTCATTGAGGTGAAGGGATGGAAAGAAGACACCAAGTGAGAAGGGGGGTGCTTTGCGTGCAGAAAATGCAAAAAGGATACCAGAGAATGGGGTTGCTGAGCTGGGGACCCTCTCCAGATGTGGGGTGTGCAGTGTCCCCATTAAGACTGAAATTCCTAAGGGCAGAATTATCTCTGTTGACCCCAGCTGAAAAAGAGCAGATTGCAAATTTAGGATTTAGGCAGGGAGGGGAACATCATCATCTTCAAGGTCCCTTTTAACCCAAATCATTCTATGATCTGTAAGTTCAAAAACCAGCAAAGGTATTGAGCCCTGCTTACCTGCTTCTGTGGAGTTTGTGTTCTAAAGGTGGCAGTTGTGCCAAAATGTCATTTCATGAAGGTGTGGAGGGAGCAAAAAAATTTCTGTCGTGTTCTGATAATGTGCTAACCTCCTTGTCCAAAGAGCATGACAGGAAGGAGCAGGAGGTTCCAGCACTTAAACCTCCCACAATTGTAAAGTGAAAACTTCATCTTCAAATGGGAAATGTAAGAAGGAAAAAAATACAAGAGCAAGGTTTCAATAATTGGTTTTTCTCAGGACCTGCTGTTTCTGTCATATCTCCAAGAAAGCAGCTCATGCTGTTGTGCACAAAGTTTGTGATTACTGTCCCTTCAACTTGTTAAGTTGTTCATAAAATTAACATCTGGTAGCAGTCCCCTGATTGAATTTCACTCTCTTTTTTGTCCTGCTTGCTTTTCTGATAAACCCTCTCAAGCTGGTAGTAGGCTGCTAATAGTGCTGAGGAGAAGATTGAGGACAATTATGCATTTATTTTGTTTAGTACTTCAGAGTGAAGGCAAAAAATCAGTAATTCTCCTTGAGAGAGTCTAAGATCCCCATGGTGTAGCTCCACACTACAGCTCTGATTGCCATCAACTCCTTTTGTGCTGGAGAAGTCTTTGTGTTGCCTAAGCATATGTATTTCTGAGGATGGATGTTGGGAGCCTGTGCTTCCTCCTCTGAAAATGTCTTCAAGGCAAATAAGAAGTGGAAAGCTCTTCCAGGATAGCCAAAGTCACCTGGAAAGTGGCTGGGTTTCAGTCTCTCCCTGGGTTATGCACAAAGCAAAACCCAGCCACTGAGCCTGGCAAAGGAACTGTAGCTCTGCAGCCTTTGTGAACACAAATTTAAATTGGAATTCAGAATTCTCTGTAGGTTTGTTGGGGTTTTTTTTTTTGCATGGAATGACATTAAAAAATGTTGGTGAGTGGCTATGCCCCAACTGACATTTGGGTTCGATTATTATTAATTATAATTATTAATGTAAGTTATTGAGATATCATGGAATCATTAAGGTTGGAAAAGACCTCCAAAATCATCAAGTTCAACCTTGTCAACTAAACCACAGCAAGTGCCACGTCCAGTTGTTTCTTGAAACCCTCCAGGGCTGGAGATTTCACCCCTTCCCTGCACAGCCCACTCCTGAAGCAGAACAATTTGTTTTTTTGGAAAATAAATGACAACATTTGTCAAATTGAACAATTTCAGGTCAGACTTTAAGACTTTTCACAATCCCTCAGACTCCTGGACATGGGATTCATATCACTTGGTGACACAGGATTCTCCTGGATCAAGCTGAGATAGGCTGATCCACTTGGATGGAAATCCATTAATCACAGATTTTATAATTGGCCAGAGCATCTCTGGCTGCCCCTGGATCCCTGGCAGTGTCCAAGGCCAGGCTGGACTTTGGGGCTTGAAGCAGCCTGGGATAGTGGAAGGTGTCCCTGCCCGTGGCAGGGGTGGCACTGGATGAGTTTAAGATCTTTTCCAACCCAAACCATTCCATTATTCCATGTGGAGATTATTTAATCAGAGATGGGAATGCAGTTGATTTTCAATCAGCTGGTGGGGCACAGAAGCTGTTTTTCCATACTGGAGTGATTTTGGGAGCTCTCCACAGTTCCCAAATGCTGTGCTGGTCTCTGTGTACTCACCTGCAAACAGCAGCTGCACTGCTTAACTCAGCTCCATCTCCTTCCCCTTCCCATGCCAAAGGAGAATTTTCCAGCTCCTTAACTGGGCTGTAAGCCACACAGAAAACACGGGGAAAAAATACAAGGTGTTAAATATTTGAAGAAAATTTGCTTACTATTCCTAGAATCCTAGACTGGTTTGGGCTGGGAGAGATCTTAAAGCCCATTCAGTCTCAGGGCAGGGACACCTTCCACTGTCCCAGGCTGCTCCCAGCCCCATCCAGCCTGGCCTTGGACACTGCCAGGGATCCAGGGGCAGCCACAGCTGCTCTGGGCACCCTGTGCCAGGGCCTGCCCACCCTCCCAGGGAACAATTCCTTCCCAATACCCCATCCAACCCTCCCCTCTGGCACTGGGAAGCCATTCCCTGTTTCCTGGCACTGAGTTCTGTCACTGTATGTCTGGATGTGCCATGAGGGGCAGAATTCCTTATCTGGGGGTATGATTTCTCCTTCTGGACAGCAATTTCTTATCCTGGAGCTTGTGTGTCAGTGTGTGAGGGGCGTGTGACAGTCCCCAACAGGTTGCTCTCAGCCTGGGGTTGCTGCAGTGCTCTGCCCAGCTCCCATCAGTGACCCAGACCTGCAAAAACTGCTGGTAAAGGGCAGTGGGCAGTGGTGACTGTGCTTAGCCACAATTTTGGGTAGCTAATTAAAAATATCTATCACTCATGTGTTATTTTCATATTAAATAAGCTGTCTCAGTTAATAGAGCAGCTGTTTCAACAATGAATGGTCCTCTAAAAAAGCTCTGGTGTTTGCTAGCCCTGCAAAAAACAGCATTTTAAGTTCATGATTTTCTTCTCCTTCCCTCTTCCTGCCCCACCTCCCAAAAACTGGGACAAATCCCTTTGGTTCCTTTCCTACAGCCCTAAAACCTGAGATTTATCAACCTTGTCCAAGGATTTATGAGGGGAGAAGCTACACCTGCAGCACAGCACTTGCTCTTCTTCTCAAGGATTTGTTCTGGGGTGGGGATGCTGTGCTGACATCCAGGAGGGAAGATCCCTTTCACTCAGATTTTTAATGTTCCATTTCCAGGGGGACTCCTGGCTCCCTTTTTCAAGGCTGTTGGATATCAAGTGGGTCTAGAGGATGGTCTGTGCAGTGTGTTCAGTGTCAGTGTCCCCAAGGACTTTCAATATTCCACTTGGAATGCTGTTTGCAGGTTCAGTGCAGCTGAAGGGTTTGCCAGGGATTTGTAGCACCCTGCACTGCCACTGCTCTGAAATGGGATTTACTGCTCTGAAATGGGGATTAGTGACCCACAGCAGCCTGATAGATTTGTGTGCATCTCTTCTCCCAGCATTATCCTCTCTGCCAACATTCCCTGCTCCCTCTTTTCCAAGGAAAGGAAGCAGACTGACTGCCAGCAGGGATGCTTCAGGCATGGCTGTTGTGCATGGCAGGAGCAGTTCCCAGCTTGGAATTGGTGCTGCTCCCGCTGCTTTGGGGGGAATTGCAGGAGTCTGCGGGAGTCTTTGTGTCAGGATAGACGGTGCGGGACAAAACTCAAGTGCTCTGTTGAAGCTAAAGGTTATTATAAAATAGCCTGCTAGGGACTGCCTGGCCAGCCCCAGAGCAGGACAAAAAGAGATAAAAGTGGGGAGAGAGAGAGAGAGAAGAGGGAGAAGAGAGCAAGAAGAAGAGCAAGAGAGAGTTAGGAGGAGTAAGAGAGCGATTTCCCGTTTACAATACAATAAATCTTCTTCCATGATGAAAATTCTAATTTCCACTAACCAATGTAATACAATATACAAATTCTATAGCATTTACATAGAGCCTATAGGAATCCTTATATTAGCATAGTGTGTTACATTTTAAACTCTAAGATCTAATCTTTGGACTTGTTGTCCTGCTGTGACCTTTGGAGTTGCTCTCTGGCCGAGGGCATTGTTTAATCAAGAGGGGATTACCTTCAGGGGCCATCCTATTGTTTCATGGTTATTCAGTAATAAGGCTTGGCATCTCAAAAGTGGCTTTCATTTCAATTTTGTTTATGGTTTCTATATTCCCAGAATCTGAGCGTTCACATTTCCAAGATTCCTCTGTTTCATCTTTTCCAACAGGAAATTATTGAGCTTTTCTTCCTGATCATATGGCAGCCTGCTTTCCTTTTGATCCAGAAGGAAAAAAAAGCTTTTAGAGGAGCAAAGGGAGGCTGTTAGAGCTCGAGAACACCGTGTGTAAAGCAGCCATTCAGTGCCTTGAGGATTGGATGTATTGATTCTGACTGGTTTTGACTGGTTTTGACTGTGTTTTCCCCCCTTGCACTGCAGGAGCTCCATCACCACTGTTTACATCGAGGTGCTGCCCCCCAACAACCAGAGCCCTCCGCGCTTCCCCCAGCTGATGTACAGCCTGGAAGTGAGTGAGGCCATGAGGATCGGCGCTGTTCTGTTAAACCTGCAGGTACAGAGGCTTCCCTGGGACTCCCTGAGGGTGGAGGAACCTTCTCCACCCTCCTGCCCTCTGTGGCCATGCCATGCACGAGCCAGTCCTTACATTCAGGGGGAAAAGGGGCAGTTCAAAGGGATTGAAAATTATTTCCTTCTGATCAACAGCCCCTTTTACATGGACTGCAGAGGAAAAGGGCTCACTTGGCTATTTCTGTCACTTCTTTTTTTGATTTAAATATTGTAAAAGGTGCTATAGGCTGCAAATGGCACTGCCTGGAGAAGCTGTGGCTGCCCCTGGATCCCTGGCAGTGTCCAAGGCCAGGCTGGATGGGGCTGGAGCAGCCTGGGACAGTGGAAGGTGTCCCTGCCCATGGCAGGGGGTGGAATGAGTTGATCTTCAAAGTCCCTTCCAATCCAAACCATTCTGGGATTCTGTGATAATTATATTAGAAAAAAATTCTGTGCATGGCTGGAAACTTGAAAGGCCTGTGATTTCTTGTGTTAAAATCTCTCTCTACATTTGCCAGCAGATCAGAGGAGCTTCAGCACCTCATTCAGGGGGAATTTCAGCAAGATTTTTGGCAATTTGCCTTCCCTAGCCTGTCATTCTTGAAAAAATGCCTGAGGATATTTCTTCCCCTTGGTATGTGTAACAACAGGCTGAGAGGGAGCAGAGATCCCAGTGCTGCTAGGCTCAGGATTAGTGGGACCTGTGCACTGGGATCAGGGGTCATGCCACAGCCACTGGCCAGGTCAAGGAGCAGGAACATCCCTCATCCTCATGCACCAGGACCAGACCTCCCCTTGTTGCACTCATGGTTCAAAAATCAGTTCTCTCCTCACTTATTTACTGTTACTTATTTACTGCATTGTGTTCTGCCCAAAAAACAGCTGTGCAAAATAGGGAGATAAATGGCAACTCTTTATTGAGGTCTTTTTTTTTGAGGGATCAGGAATTTACTTAATGCTGTGCTTAGCAGTAGTGAAATAAAGGAGCTCTAATTAACTCACTGAAACAGGTGGATGGAAAAGCTCCTCTAAAATGGTTTCCTGCTGAAAGACTGGGATTATTCTGGCTGGTTAAGCTCATACAGTCACTTGTGCTGAGGGAGGATGACTAATTTAGCTCAGTGCTGCCAATTAACTCCTGGCACATCCGTGGTGCCTGCAGGAGGGAGCAGTGGAAGGGCCAGGCTGTTCAGGAGCCTTCTCCTCCCCAGTGAGAGACACTTGGGGTTGGAGGCCCCAAAGAGGAGCAGGAGCCAGAAACATGCTGAGAAACAGAAACATTTGTGTTTCCTTGACAGGTGCTGGAATCTCTGGCTGAGGGCCTGAGGGATCTTTGGAGGCACAAAACCTGTTGGCAGGTTTTAGTGTTGAAGGATTTGATGGGATTTAAATGTGGTTGGAAAGTAAAGCTCCAGTGGAATAATCTGCTCTAATGTTTCACTAAAACCAACCAGCCCATTTTGTGCTGTCCCTGCTAAGGGACCTCAAGGGCTGTGTCCAGTTCTGTCCCTCCTGGCCAGAGAGCCCTGGAGGGGCTGGAGCATGTCCAGGGCAGGGAACGGAGCTGGGGAAGGGGCTGGAGCCCCAGGAGAGGCTGAGGGAGCTGGAAAGGGGCTCAGCCTGGAGAAAAGGAGGCTCAGGGGGACCTTGTGGCTCTGCACAACTCCCTGACAGGAGGGGACAGCCAGGGGGGGTCGGGCTGTGCTGCCAGGGAACAGGGACAGGACAAGGGGAAACGGCCCCAAGCTGTGCCAGGGGAGGCTCAGCTTGGACAGCAGGAGGAATTTCTGCATGGAAAGGGTGCTCAGGCCTTGGCAGGGGCTGCCCAGGGAGCTTTGGAGTGCCCATCCCTGGAGGTGTCCAAGGAAGGGCTGGAGGTGGCACTCAGGGCTCTGGGCTGGGGACAAGGTGGGCACTGGGCACAGCTTGGGCTCCATGGGCTGGGAGGGATTTTCCAGCCTCAGGGATCCTGCATTGTATGAAAAATACTTGATTGTCAAATCCCAAATAGCTTTAGCTTTGGTGCCTAGTTCAGGACTGTATCTCTTGTAGGTCTGGTAGTCGTCAATCTGAAATGTGGAAGATGGAGAGGGACTTTTTACAGGGGTCTGGAGTGCTGGGACACAGGGAATGGATTCCCACTGCCAGAGGGCAGGGGTGGATGGGATATTGGGAAGGAATTGTTCCTGGGAGGGTGGGCAGGCCCTGGCACAGGGTGCCCAGAGCAGCTGTGGCTGCCCCTGGATCCCTGGCAGTGTCCAAGGCCAGGCTGGATGGGGCTTGGAGCAGCCTGGGACAGTGGAAGGTGTCCCTGACATGGCAGGGGTGGCACTGGATGGGCTTTACAGATCCCTCCCTACACAATTCCAAGTCCAGCATTAAAACCTCCATGTGTACTAAAGGGCTTCTCCTATGTGCAGGATATTTTTGTTTTCATCTTCCTTTATTCCTGATTATGTAAAATCTACCAGGACATTTTTAACATTCATAAACTGAGTATTTAAGCTTCTGAAATCCAGAGCTGCCTTTTCCAGGCAACAGAAAGTTCCAAATTAGGCACCTAATTTGGTTGGGGTTTTGTGGAATTCTAGAAGTGCCTAAAGTATTGCCTGTGTTCCATTGATGATATGGAATATCACCTTAAATATTGAACAACTGTTCTCACATTCAAATTTTCTCACTGATGTTTCTTTTCCTGATTTTTTCTTATCAATTCAATCAGTGTTTGGGCTGGTGCAGATTAAGAAATTATTCTTTTGTGGTTCTTAGTAATAATGTGGTAGTTCTGCATACAGCAGGAGGGTTACAAAATCCTGGAGAGAGCCCACAAAACTTTTCAAGTATTCCCAAATTGCCAAATCTGAAGATCTGCAAAACATTAGGGTCAGTAACAATGCAAATGTAGCTGCTTTAAATTTGCCCTTTAGACTTTGGAAAAATAAAATGCACCTTTTTCTTGTCCATTAAAATTTCTTATGCTGATGATGGAGGACTTTATTTCTTTCTTATCCCCTTATTTATTTTCTAACACACCCGGCTGGTCTTGACTGGTGTTTTAATTAACAACATTTGAGATTAATGCAATATTAAATGATCTCCACTGCATTAATTTGTAAATAAACCTCAGAGTTTATTGCATGCCTGGGAGGCGTTTATGGCTTCATGTTCTGCCAGCCATTATTAATTAAAATATGCAAATGCTGTCATTTTTCTGGGAGCCTGCAGAACAAATAGGGCTGTTAGCAGGGTCCAGTTATGTGCTGAACAAGGAGGTACATGGAATTGTTGTGTGCAATTTATGGAATCACTCTATGCCATTGATCTGGAAAAAATCAGGAATAGGTTGCTCTTCTCCCTTGCCTTCGGTAGTTTTCTTCTGAACATAAGAACTTGGTGTTCTTTGCTTTTAAACAAAGCAGGAGTTTTTAAAATCAATGACTAACTTTCCCTCCCCTTTGTTTTTAAGTGTGTTGATTGAAGGTGGATTTTTTGTGGGGATAAGGAGAAAACTAAATCAACAACAGCCAGTCTTTGATTTTTTGGCTTTCTGAGAGCCCCCTGACTTTTTATGAGAGAATGCAGACCATAATGATACCCCTGAGACAACTTAATGTGAAGGGAGGGCAGGATGCCCTGCAGGGAAGGTAAAAGGAGGACAAAGGGCTAAAGACCAGAGCAACTGTGGGATTCTGGTAATTTAGGATCAAGGACAGTCCTCAGAGATGCCTCCTCACATTGTCTGCCTCCAGTGTTTGCAGCATTTTGTGTTCTTGGCTCAGATCCTGACTGTTCATATCCTCAGGCCAAGGAGATCCAAATTCCACCCACACCTCCTGACACTCAGTGCCACCCATGGAATTTATAAGCAATTTTCCCAGTCTGTCATTGATGATGTGGATGGGAATACTGATCAGTGCTGGGAGAGCTGTACACACCGTGCAGAACTGAGTCAGTACCAGCACTACCCACTACTGCTTGGCCTTAATTTTGATGATGGATTTAATTCTTGCTTAATCCCACCCTTCATTTGGAGACTGTGTTGTCAGAACTCCATTGAGAAAATGTCCCATCAAGCAGTGGGAAAAGCCTTCACCGTGGCTCAGCTGCTTTATTGATCCAGTTTCTGCCCTGTTCAAGAGACTTGTCCTGTTGGAAAATCAGATTAAATTGCTTCAGCATCCTTTTGTTCTAGAGAAATTTAATTCTGTGTTATCCATCTGCATATTGGCATTGCAGGGAAGTTAAAAATAATTTGGATATTTGTGGGTTTCTGGGAATTGCATTCCACCTGCCTGGTGCATGATTTCCTGGCTTATTCCTCCATGAAGGATAGACCTTGGGTTTGCTCTCCAGCATTTTTGTTCTCTGGGAGTCCTCAAAAAAAAAAAAACCCCAGTGGCATTGAGATTGTTCCAGCCCTTCTATACACCAGGATGGACTTCACCAGGCTTGAATTCCAGCAGATATTCAGAGATACTCTGTTTATGAACATCTTCTCTGCCTGACACTTGCCCAGCTCTCAGCTGAAGTTTAGCCCCAGTTAATTTAGTTTGGAGCTGGAACAGGGACAGTTTTACCTCTTTGACCTTCTCCACTTCATCACTTCTGTTTTCACATTCCTCAGGTTCCTTCTGCAACTTAAACATTTCTTTGTTATCCTTTGTGTTCTCCCCTGTTTCCATTCCAATTTTGCCTTGACTTTTTCTGACTGTGTCACCATCCAGTTTTTCTTGCTCTTCCTTAGCACTGATCCCTTCCATCTGACTTAGCCCCTGATTTATTTGGCTAAGCAAAGTTGTTTTCTTACTGCATTCCCTGCTCAGCCTTCACATTTAAATGATTTATTTAAATTTAAATGCTCTTAATTTTGGGGGGTGTTTGAGTTGAGGGTTTTTTTTTAATTTTTCTTGGGTTTTTTATTTTAAAAGCTGCATTTTTAGGTGGTCAGCTCAAAGCTACACAGCCCTTGATTGTGATCCACAGCAGCAACTTGCCAGGAGCAAGGTGGGGGTTGGCCTGTTCTCTTGTAGACCAGAGGAAATGGCCTCAGGTGGCACCAGGAGAGACATCAAAAGTAGTTTATTCAACTTCTGAAAGTTTATTTTACCACCCAATAGGTGGAATATCCTCATTTTGGTGCTGTTAATGTCTGTTCTTAAAGGTCTTACCCTGATCTTCACCCCCCCTACAAGCAAATTATTGTAGAGGGTGAATACTGCAGTTGGAACTCAGTGGAGCATCAGCCAAAGATTAGGATTCTAATAAAATATCAGAAAGAGGGATCTTGATAAGAAGGCAAAATGAAGAATGGGAAGAAAGGAAAACAAAGTTCAGTCTAATCAGTGTAGAGTTGCAGAAAAATAGAAGCAAATCATTAAAGCCTGAATTTCACACTCATGCTGCTGTAATATAGCTGTAATTTGATAATTAGATAATTACTAATAATTACTAATAATTACTAATAATTACTAGTAATTGTTTTCCTGCATTCAGGATATTGTCATTTCTGTGCAGCATAGGAATTCTGATGTGCTCCAACTTTATCTTGAGTAGCCCATCAATAACCAGAGTTGCCTTAGAAACAGGAATTGGTGTCATCCCTGTGGGAAATTTTCCTAAAACTTAATTCCCCAGTTTCTACATGGAAGGGAAGAGAAGAAACCTTTCCACTAACTGAATTTTATCTTCTTTTTCCATTCCCTAAAGGCTTTTGATAGAGAGGGCGACCCCATCAAATACCTCATTCAGAATGGAGATCCTCAACAAGTTTTTAATCTCTCTCAAAGGTAAGTGGGGAAACCCTTGGAAAACAGACTTGGAGCTTGTCAGTCCAGGGAATGGAGGAGCTGAGAGAAAAGGGTTGTGCTCAGACACCTTCAGCTGCTCCTTTGAGGGGCTGTCAGCCATTAATGTCTGAGCATTAATGAGAGCTCTGTGAGCCAAATTCCACTCTGGGGTTTGTCACTGACCACTGTTTATTTATTTTAAATACTTCAGGTGAGGGAAACTCACTGAGGTGGAAAGATTCTGTTTAAAAGAGTGGCCAGGGATTAATTAAAACCCTTTTACCTGTCAGCTCCTGACTAATAACAGGGACAATTTTTGCTTTAATTTTCTGACTTGTTATAGTTTAGCCTGTAGTGAAAAGTCTTTTGAGCATTGTTTAAGATCTGTATTTCACTTAAATTGAATTTCAACTTTATAGAGAGAAAAATAGAGGGTTTGTTATGAAACATTAGCACCAGATTGGTCTGTGCCTGGCCCACTACCCTTTATTTTACCTATTATTAGCTATTAATTTACCTGCTATTAATTATTATTTGCAATCCAAAGTATCCTTTTCCTTGCAGGAGAAAGGGAGGGTGGTGAGCTGACTTCTCACAATAAATGATGGACAGAAGTAACCTGAGGTTTACTAATTCCTGGTGCAAAATGATTCTAATTTGGTGTGAGGGAAAGATTGTGAACCTAAATACCCAAACCTCCTGAGACAGGTTTGTATGTTCTGAGTGAGCTGTGGATGATAAATCTCCCATTGGTGGAGAATCAAATCCTTCAGGAGACAATGGGAATTAAGCCTTGAAGATGCCAGGAGGTGCTGGTGCTCTCATCCACTAGGATTGATAAAGACTTGGCAGGTGAGGAAGGGACACCTTGGAGAGGGGACACTTTCCTCCACTGGAGTGGCCAGAGCAGGGATTGATGTTGGGCTGCTGGTGTTAGCCATGCCTTGGGATTGGAGTTCTGTAGGGACTCTTCTAACCCTTTCCTTAACATGGAGAAACTCAGCCTGACCTCCTCTGGCACCTTTAGAACTTGGATAATCTACAAGAGTGACATGAGAGATGCTCCAGAGAAGGGTTGCAGTGGTAGTAAAGAAGGATTAGAAGGTGAATAATCCAGCCTGGCTACATGAGAGATGTTCCAAAGAGGGGTTGCAGTCTTAGTAAAGCACCATGTTTCAATTTTAACATGAATAATCTCACCTGGCTGCACAAGAGATACTCCCAAGGGATCATTCAGTGATCACAGCACCCTTCATACCACACCATAAAATTCATGGCAGTTCTTCACACCAGAGAGGCTTAAAACATCTGTGGAAATCCAGGCCAGCTCCTGACATGAAGATCCTCTGGAACCCATGTGTTGGGATGTGAGCAGGGTGGCCATACCCAGAAACCAAGCAGTTAAAGGTGGTGTGGGATGAATTCCCAGCTGGAATTCCTGCTCCATCCTTTCACCCCCTCCTCTGGGACCCTTGGGAGGCCTGACTCCCCCAGCCTTGCAGCCCCCACAAATCTGAGCACATTTGGGGCTCAGTGCTCACTCTGCTCCAGCATCTCATGGTAAAAAGAAGAGTTTTTTGAAGTGTTTTTCCCTTTCTGTTCCTTTGGAAAAGGCTTTGTGCCAAGTTTTCTCCAGCCTTTCGCCTTCTTTTTTCTGGATACTGAAATATGTTGATCGATTAAAGGAGGATTACTATTAAATAAAACATCTTTGATGTGGGTGGTGTAAAGCTACAGGAATTTATCTCAATTTTGGATGCTTGAAGGCCAAGGCAGAGCCCATGACCAGGATTCTCATTCCCTTTTTCTGGATTCTTGTTTTCCTTCCTGGAGCATGCAGTTAAGTCCAGTGTAACTCCTGCCTGGCAGCACAAGGACTGGATTCTCCAAATTCTACAAATACAGGGTATTGATAATTTAGGGTATATAATTTAGGGTATTTATAATTTAACCTATCTTTAAATGATCTTCACCTATTGAAACAGACAGTCAAGTGTAATTTTTCCAGGGGTAGGAAGGAGATAAAAAAGGGGATATGGCAGACAGTATTGGAGAAGTGCACATGGATTCATGCAGTGTTTGATGTCAGTATTCTATTCTCAGCTCCACTTTAATATATATATTTTTAAATAATAATTTACCACTTAAGTCTTTTATATTTTATTTACTCTTTCTTCCCCATAAAATTTTTTGTTTGTATTTTCTTGCAGTGTTTTGAACACATGCTGAAAAGTAGATATTTCTATATAACGTAATTAATTTAATACATATATTTAATGTATTAAATATATTTATTTATAGTCATATACTTACATATTTTGGCTGATTGCTTTGCCTTCTTGTGGGCCATATTTGTCTGCTAAACTAAGAATTTTCATTAGTCTAAATAAAATCTTAATAATCAAATTGGGAATAGTAACCCAATTATGACTCTAATCAAGTAACTAAAATTGCAAATATAATATGTTTTATTATGTGTATATTGGTAGATATAAAATATGGATCATGTCCTTTATTTTATGTATAGATGGAATTTTAACATTTATCTGTGGATAATTATATGAATATCCATACACATGTATGGATTAATGATACATAGCTGTTATATTTATAGTTACAATAGCATAGCTATATATAAAATTAGCAATTAGAGATATATATTTAAAATAATATGTGGTTATATAAAATATATCAATATATCAATAATGATAAGTTACTATAAAATGTCTATGAGTGTATATTTTAAATAATAATATGTGGTTATATATTTAAAAATATATAAATATATGCAGAAACTCTCTCAGGTTTATCCCTTTCTATGGTGCTGCACTTTTCTCTCTGGAGCATCATTTTCCCTGGATCAGGAATTCTTAGCATGTGGAATCCCACTCTGGAAGAAGGAGGAGGATGCTGGAGGTTCCACTCTCCTCTCTCCAGGATCCAAGACATGTCAGCTCCAAATTTAGTGGGTTGAAAAACAAACACAAAATTAATTTACTCCTGGTTTTTACCAACTTCCAGGGAAGTATTTTAGATTCAGTGAAAATTTTCCTTTTTGAAGGAAGCTCGACAGGACACAAACCCAACTTTTCATCGGATAATCACAAGGCAGACAGACTGGAGCATCTCCTGAAATATGCTTGAAATATTATTTTTCCCACCAACCTTTCAATCCTAGGGCAGAATTGTGCTCCCACTCCAGTTCTCACCAATTTCTGTGGTATTTATTGGAACAGCTTTCCAGGAAGTGTTGGCATTTGTTTCTGTTGGAGAAAGTCTTGGCCTGAAGACAGTTTGCTGAGATCTTCTCTGAGAGTAGGGAATTAGAGAAGGAATGCTACAGAAGTTCATAATTTAGGGGGAAAACCCATGATTAGGTCTAGGTGTAACACATTCAAGTGTTCTGGAGAAGTCCAGCCAGGGAGACCTCTTGGTTTGGTGGGAATTTCTGCTTTGGTTTGGATTTTCTGTTTCAATAACACCTCTGCACAAGTTCATGCTCTGGGTCCTGAACATCAAATGTGGGTAGAGAAAATAAAATTTACAGCTGTGCTTGACCACTGCTTGTGTCTAATCCATCCACTGGCAATGGAATAACACATGGGAAGTCACAGGATCTCCAGATCCCAGCTGATGTGAATTTTGGGCTGCAAAAACTTGTGGTGTTACATCTTCTGTAAGATATTTGGTGGAATTCCGTGGGAGAAGCTGGCTGAGACCACTGTCACCCTGGATCCATAGTTGTTAAATATCCTGTGGATTCAGGAGAGGTGTCATCACTTTGTCACAACCTTGCTCAGGTTTCAGCAGGCACCAAAAGCATGGAAATGAAATGTGGAGCTTTGGGACAGCTCAGGGATCTGATGCTAGCTCAGTTAAGGAGCACTGAGCTTCCTTAGGCAGGATTGTCCTCACTGTGCCTTCCTAATCCTTCCTAACATAAAAGTAATGAGTCTGTTGTCTGTCTGTTGTCCCTCTGGGTGGCTTCCAGACATCTGCAGGAGGGAATTAGATCAGAGGAAAAATCCAAATTGTTTCATTTGTCAGCAGTTACAGGAATTTGCAATGCTTTCAAACATTGTTTAATGTGGCTTTCAATTAACCCTTCTTTTGCTGTCCTTTTAAAATAGGCTTCAATAATCACAACATGTGAAATCCCTGGAAGTGTCCCAGGCCAGGCTGGACAGGGCTTGGAGCAACCTGGGATAGTGGAAGGTGCCTTGCCCATGGCAGGGGGTGGCACTGGAGAAGCCTTAAGGTCCCTCCCAACCCAAAACACTCTGAGATTTGGTTTTCCCCGCCCTTTTGCCTGCAGTACTGTTTAATTATTAATTATACTTGCAGGCCTTACTCTGAAGTTACACAATGTGTAACTTGCCCCAGTAGCCTCTCCCTGAGAAGAGTCACCCTGAAGTCTCTGTGTGCTGTATTCCCAGAGTTTCCTGCTCAGTCTTGCTGTTTATCAGGACTCCTCAGTGATTAATCCCCTGCTTGTCCTTCTCTCTTCTCATTTATTGCAGCATTAATAGTAAAAATACTAAATAAACGTGTTTTGATAATGAAATAGCTGAAGTGCAGCAGGAACAAGTCAGGGTGCTGTGTTCAGTGGAGCTCTAGCAATGTAGTCTTACTAGGCTGATGCTTTAATCTAGGACTATTCCAGTATCCAAGTGGAGAACTCTAGGAATTGGCTCATGGTTTTTCTTGGCCTTCCCCCGCATAAAGCCTGAGAGCTCCTACAAAGAGGAGACTTTGTGTCTCTCCCAGCTGCTCTGCTAACGTGTCCTGGTTTGTTTTGTTCCCAGCTCTGGCCTGCTGGCCTTGGGAAAGCCGCTGGACAGAGAGAGCACTGACCGCTACATCCTGATCGTCACGGCCTCGGACGGCCGGCCCGACGGGGTGAGTGCACAGCTCGGCACCTCCACCTTGTTCACTGGGCTTGTTCATGGGTCCTGGCCAAACCTGCCTGAAATTGGGCCCTTTTCCTTGGGGTGCTGTGGGGGAAGCCTGTGTGTCACTGCCTTGGATCACGGACAAAGGGATTTTGCTGCTGCTTTGTGTTACTCCTTTCTGTGCATTCACAGATGTTCTTCTTCTATTTCTTCTCTATTCAATACCTGCTCCTCTTCTTTCCTTCTGCCAGATGTGGAAACTGAGTTAGTGATTTGTATTTTACCCAGCTCTTTTCCACAACTGACTGTCCAGCTCCCCAGAAAAGTCTTGGAAAAATCCCACTTGGCTTTCAAAAAAAGCAGTTTTTTCTCAGGAGCTATCTCCAAGTCTTCTGTGTTTGCACCGATCCATGACCCCACAACCAACCCCACCAACTGCTGCTCACACTTGTGATAATAGCATAACTATACACACACACACACACACACACATATATATATATACAAAATATATAATAGCATAACAAAATGACAAATTTTTTTTTCAAATTTCCTATAAAATTTAGAAAAAACCAGTTTTCCTATTAAAAACCCATTTCCTAAAATGGTGGGCTATTTAAGGATATATGTTTATTGATCAAGCAGAGGCAATGGAATAACTTTTCCTGGAAGTTTGCACCTGGATTCTGCAAGGTACTTGGGAATGCAGCAGCTCTTCCATGGGATAATAGCAGAGGTGGGAGAGAAATCTCTGTACCTTGTGTGTAAGGGCAGATCTAAAATAATATCTCTAATAATTAATAAATAGCAAGAATGTATGATCTGGGCTATTCTAGAAGGATGTGAGATTGAAACAGAGAGATGACTACATTGGTACATTACTACAGAGTGAAAATTCTGGGATTTGGGCCTGTGCTTATTGTGGCAGAAGAAAATTTTGTTTATTTCTTCTATCTTGTGCTCTTTTTAGCTTCTTCACCTAACAAACTTCGCCTTCCTGCTCAGGATTTACACCCAAAAATATCAAGGAAGCCTTTATACAATTTAGTAGCAACATGGAGGAATTATAACAGAGTCTCCACCTTTTCCATGAAAAATCTAGTTACAGTTTTTGTGATAATTCATTTTAAAACTTGTGGGTTTGTTCTTCATGAACTGCTCTCATAGCTGTGAGTTCAGTGGTTTTGATCTCAATCTTCCAGCTGGGAAATCTGAAGATGTAAATTAAAGACTTGCAAGTTGGTTCAGGCTGTGTGATGCTCCTGAAATACTCTCTGGGGTATTAAAAAAAAAAACAGGGGGACTGAAAAGCTCCTTCCTCTTCCTTTCATCTAGAGAGAGATTCATTTGCTTTGCCCTGGGATTAAGTGGCCAGCAGATTAATTCTAACATTCTGAAGGTGATAGTTGGGGTTTTGAAAAGAAATCCTGTTAATCATGGCACAGTGCTTAGCAGATAATAGTTGTATGTGAGCTGAGATACAGTGTTTGAAACTCTGGAAAAACCACCCAAAATAAACCTTGGAGGGCTCCTTTAGAGTTGTCCCTGGACTGTGCTGTTGAGCACCTCTTGAAGTTCTTGTTACTCACCATAACAACAAAATCCACTATTAGAAATCCACCCTCTGCTATCTCATTATCTCCTCTCCTCCCTCAATCCCATTGGCAGGGGCTGCCCAGGGAGGTTTGGAGCCCCCATCCCTGGAGGTGCCCAAGGAAGGGCTGGAGGTGGCACACACAGCTCTGGCATGAGGATCAGTCTCAGAGCAGATTTGATCATCTTGGAGATCTTTTCCAGCCTTGTTGATCCCATGACTCTATGATTTCATGTCAGATTTCTTTTTTCCCTGAAATTTTGCAGCTGCAGGTGTGTGTGCATTGTTCTCAAGGTGAAATGTGGGCACTCTTGTGTAGCTTGAGTGTGTTCCCTCTGTCTGGTTTGGGGTTTGTGTCACTGCTCCTTACTTGCCTGTAGCTGCTTTCTGCAGTTCATATTTTCTGTCAGTGGTGGGACAGCTTGCTTCTTAAGATTGTCCAGCAATGGGATTCAGTTGCCAGCAGCTGGAAAGGGTTAAGAATGGGCTTGCCTGGATTACAAAAAAGGCTGCATAAGCTCCTTGGCTTTCATTTTACAAACAAATGGATGAAACAAGGCAGCTCCAGGCCTTTTCCATGCCAGGAAACAGTGGGTGTGACTGATTTGCCAGGCTTCCTTGTGTCTTTGCACAATTTCCTTGATTTGCAGCTCTTCTGGATGTACTCCCTGCTGTTTGACAGGCTCCTCCTGGGGAAGGGTCAGGACTCACTCAAAGCTCCTGGCTGATACCTTGCCAAACCCTTCTGAGGACATGGATCCTTGGTCCAAGCAGTCAGTGTCATTTCATGGAGGAATTTTGCTTTTTAACTAGTTTTTATGAGGAAGCAACAGTGTCTTTTTAGGAAAGATTTCCACAATTACAAAACCACTGCTCCCCAAGCTCATTCAGCTGCTGCTTGCCATCCAGCTCTGCTTTTTGTGAACAGTTCCATTAGTGCTACAGAAAACTGGTGATGTCACCAGATGCCTTGTTGCAGTTTGCCTAAAATCCCAAAATTAATTCCCCAGGAAGGCACAATGTTATTTAAATCCCATTAACATATTTTAGCTGGTAACTTATCCAACCTGATCCCTTTCCATCCAACATGAAACCAGCTATTAGAGTCAAACCTACTTCGAGTAAGCTTTTGGATTTTATTTCCTGTATTTGATTCAGGTTTTTTTAAATTTGAAAGGCATTCAAAGGTAAAAGACTTTATTGTTGGGGGTTTTTTTGTTGTTATTGTTGGGTTGGTTTTTTTCAGTGAGATGTGATAGCTTGACTTTGCTCTATCCATGCCTTCTTCAGCTGAACAGGGAAGAAAAATATAAGGAAAGACTCAGGAGTTGAGATAAGGACAGGGAGAGATCCCTCACCAATTATTGTCATGGGCAAAACAACTTGGGGAAATCCATTGATTTTATTACAAAATCAAAGCAGGGTAATGGGAAGTAAAACAAATCTTAAGAACATCTTCCCACCACCCCTCCCTCCTTCCTGGGCTCTCCCTCCTCCCCTCCAGTGGCACAGGGAGACAGGAATGAGGGTTTGTGTTGTTTGTGCTGTTTGTGCTGCTGCTTGTTCCTCAGGGAGAGGAGTTGGAGTCCTTCCCCTGCTCCAGCATGGAGTCCATCCCACGGGAGACAGTTCTCCAAGAGCTGCTCCATCCCCTGGGCTGAGCTCTTCCTGAACCACTCCAAATGTGGATCCACTTCCACGGGGTCAGTCCTGCAGGAAAAGGCTGAGAATCCACCCCTATAACCCCTCACTGCCAGAGCCTTGCCACACAAACCCCATCCAGGAGAACTTTCCTTCTCTGTTTCAACATGAGTAATTGGCATTTGTATATTTTTGTGGCTTGGTTTTGTGAACAACAGTCACAGGATCCCCAGATAAATTCCAGTTGCACAGGATCTCAGGAGCTGATGTTCCTCAGGCACTGGCAATTTAAATGTGGTTATTTAATCCATACCTTTCAAACATAAAGATGCCCAAAAAGCCCTCACAGAGTGGAAGAGAAGGGAACATTTCTATTGGTCTTTCACACTCACCAGAGTAAATTCAGTGTTTGTAACTTCACCCAGTGATATTGGTTCAGAAATTTGGACCAGCACTCCAGGATTTCAATATCCACAATATTTCCCAGCCCAAATCTGCGTGAACAAAGATTTTTAGCTATTATGACATGAAAGCAAAGGGGCTAATCTTCTGCTCATGAATTCTTAAATAACAGTGTGTAAAATCCTGGAATACCTCATTTGAGAAAGGTTGCTATGCTTGGAAACTGTTGATGTTTTCAAGAAGAAATTTATCCCAGACTGCTTTGAAAGCTTTCTGTCTCAACATGATGACTCTCTTGTTCTCATAAAACCAGGGATATTTTTCTCCATGGAGCTAAGCAAGACTCAGGCATCTCCAGCCCTGACAGGATCTTCCTTGGCCCAGGGAGACACAGTAAAACAGATTTTTCTTTTCATTCTGGTATCTCCAGGAATTTGGAGGACAGCAGGACACTTCCTACACAAGCTTGTGCTTCTGCTTGGGGTTCAGCAGCCCCTGCCTCACACTTTTGGGGAGCAGCATTTCCTCTGGA
This sequence comes from Oenanthe melanoleuca, assembly GCF_029582105.1. Taxonomy (NCBI): domain Eukaryota; kingdom Metazoa; phylum Chordata; class Aves; order Passeriformes; family Muscicapidae; genus Oenanthe; species Oenanthe melanoleuca. Next base: position 1,448,509 of record NC_079340.1, read on the forward strand.
TGCCTTTCCCAATAGTTACGAATGTCACAGAATCCTTAAAGTTGGAAAAGACCTCTGGGATCATCAAATCCAGCCATCAACCAGCTCCACCACTACCATGTCCTCAAGTGCCACATCCACACCTGTCTTGCACAGTTCCAGGGGTGAGGACTCCCCCACTTCCTGAGAAGCTTTTCCAGTATTTCACAATGCTTTTGGTGAAGGATTTTTCCTTAATATCCAAGCTAAACATCTCGAGGTCATTCCCTCTCTTACAGTTGAAGACATCTTGCTGTTTCCTTTCCAAACCCACCAGTTCTGGATTCTTCTTGGACCTCCTTCCTCCACAGCTGCCACCAGGGCAGGCCAGGGCTCTGTGCTTGCCCTAAAATCCATTGGAGCAGTACAAGGATGCAATGTGGTATTGGCTCTCCTTTTGATCCCTGATAGTCTTTAGAGAAATCTATATCCAACCCCCATCATCATCATCAATGAAGTCTGTTGACCTTATTTTTGCATTTGGAAAGTCTGTGGTCTGACGCACAGAATTTTTTGGGGAGTTTGAAGGTTTTTGGATTTTTTTTCTTGCTCCTTTTTCTGTGTCATTACCAAAAGGCCTAAGAGAGGTTTGACAAGACTGCTGTGGCATGGAGTAATTGAGATTTCTCCTTTCTAAGCCCCAGGGTTGATTTAACTGATTCATGTGGTGTGGTGACAGTCATGGTGGCACCATTTGACTTTGGGGGACTGCTTAATTCCATCAAAATCAACCCAGCACCATGGCTTTCCATGGAGAGGGGTGGCCTGGCTGCCACCTTTCCATTACTCTGCCCTGGAATGCTCCTGATGGTTTAAAATGCTCAGCTGTGCTTCCCAAATTATTACTGTTCTGAGTTATGACCTGGAGCATTAAGATGCTTGTGGGTTTTCCCAGGAAAACATGACCTGTCACCATTAACAGTCTGACACAACAAACAATTAAGGATGCATTAATTTAGCAGGCAGCAAAATGCTTTTATTTCCCAAATAATGAGCTTTTAGTTGTAGATGGACAAAGTGGCACGTGAAGGAGAAAACACATTCCAAGCTCAAATTGTGTTCACAAATTGGGGTGTGTTTGGATGCAATTCCAAGGCAAGAATTCCTGTCTTCACCTTTCAGAGGGAGAAATTTGAAATGAATACATGGCTTTTGTCAGAAAAAGAAAAAAGACTTCTGTGCTCTTGATTTTTGGCTTGTGTGTGTCAGTTGATTTAGAGAGATGAAACAGGAGCTCCATTTTGTTGTCTTAGTTTATCTTGTGTGAAATAAGAGGAATTCCAACCTCCAAATGCTAATGTCTCATCCTAAAAATATTCATCCAGCACTTCAGAAATGGGATTTTCTGCCTGGCAAAGCAGATCAGCTCAGTTTGGTTTATAAATCCATTTGGGAATTAGGAATTAGGTTCTTAAAAGTTGTCAGTCATCCAGGGGATGTTCCCAACCCTCCAGTTCCAACCTTCCTTTTTAACATGTCTGAAGGAGCACCAGGGTGTGTTGTGGCCATGGTCACTTTGGAGTACTCATAAATTACTGGCAGGGTTCAGATTCTTTTTTTTTTTTTTTGTGTTAGAAGACTCAACCATCAGGCCACCAGACTCCATTGGAAGTCCAGGAGAAGCTGTCATCCATCCAGATGTTCAGGGTATATCCCAAGACTCACTGGATAGGGAAGATCAGGAGACCTGGCTCTGGGATAGTTTCTCTCAAAGACATGAATCCAAGATCTGCCCTTTTAGTCTGACTTTGCCCATTCCTTCTGCAATGAACACTTCAGGAAAAAACAACCCCTGCAGAGCCCAGGACTGGTTTGGGGCCACATTTCCTGAGGATACAGAGGTACCATCACCTTGGGAAGGCATCTGAGAGTGAAGCCAGTGCTCTGGGCACTGAAGGCAGGGATCAAACTGGATGCAGAGCTCTGCTGTTCTTGGAAGTAATGGGAAGAAGCAACAGTTGAAAAGTAGTGGGAACCACAGAGAACTGAGGGAATCTAAAGAAGCCTCATCTCCTTCCCTGGGAGGGTGGGCAGGCCCTGGCACAGGGTGCCCAGAGCAGCTGTGGCTGCCCCTGGATCCCTGGCAGTGCCCAAGGCCAGGCTGGATGGGGCTTGGAGCAGCCTGGGACAGTGGAAGGTGTCCCTGCCCATGGCAGGGGTGGCACTGGATGGTTTTAAGGTCCCTTCCAACCCAAACCAGTCTGGGATCCTGTGATTTCTGTGTTTTGCATTAAATCCTGGAAGTTAGACTTGGGGATTTTGGCTGTCTTAGAAGATCATTCAAAATTCAGAGCTAATGTCTCCCACGACACTTGAATTAATTCCCTTCCCTAAAGCAAACAGGTAGCCCTGAATCAAGGTAATTTAAACAAAGATTTACTTCTTGACTAGCATGCAGAGAATTCCTTAATTGCTGTAAATTTTCTGTTGCTCCTTGGAACTGTAGCTGTTTCTGCTATTCCTGTCTCTAGTCCACATGAGTTCCATTATCCAGCAAGAAAGAAGCTAGAGGGAATATTCCTAAATATATGAAAGGGAACAATATACACAGATCCATTTGATCTTCCTCCTTGAAAGAACTTCTCCTCAAATTATTTTCTTTCCAAGCTGTAATTAGAGACACTGCCTGTTACTAGAATTACCCCTTCACCTCAGGGTCTTATCTCCAAAATTTCTTTGCAGTCCAGCTTGTAGTTTCCTCTTTATAGCTCGGGGGGGTGGAGAGGGTTGGGAGATACTTCTTTTAAACTTCTCATGGGAGGAAAGAAGGTCTGAAAATAGAATCATAAAATTGTTACTTTTATCACCACTCAAATATAGTTTTCTTGAGATGAATATCAATAAATCCTGATATGGAGATCAGTAGAATTATTTGCCATTTCTTTTTTGATCAAATAAAGGCTTTACCTCCAACTGTATTATTTGCAAACTAATTATCTCTCAATATGACAGGTTTGTCTAAGAATTTGTCCAAATTAATAAACTTGCTCAACATCAGAGCCAAGAATGTTTTCTCTCCAAGGCATAGAATGCTCTCATCAATTCCCAGCTTCAATTTAAATGACAGGGTACAAATAAAATAAGAACAAAGTGGAATTTCCTTCAGATTTATCATCCATAACATTTATCAGGGCCTGGCATTCTTAGGATTTGTGCAGGCAATGTAAATTTTACAATTATTGCTTAGGGAAGAATTATCTATGTAAGAACTATTTGAGGGCCCCTAAAAAAGATATAAATTGCTGCTGTGAATCTTTTATTGATGTTCATTACAAAAGAGAAGTAAGCAGGGTTTCTCCAGTAATGAATAGGAAATGCTTGATATGAGGCTGAGATGATTTTTTCACTGGTTGAATTTCCAAGAATAGCTTTAGGATTCCCAAACCCTGCTTGATGCTTCTGTTGTAGTAAAGCCTCATCTTTAACCAGGCAAAGCAGTTTTCAAACCTTCCTGTGTTGGATTTGCATGAGGAATATCCCTGAAAAAATGGTTGTGTATTAGGGGTCTCTCATTATTTTAGGGAATTACTTTTTTAAAGAATTGTAGTGGTTTTTAAATATTTATTCTTTTTGTTGTTTCTATGCCTCTTTTGGCATCCTCCAAAAAACTCGGCAACTTTCCATAATTCTTTGAGAAATTTGTGAATTCATTTTCCAGGAAAGATGGAGAGAGACTCTTCCCAAGGGTATGGACACAGGGAATGGATTCCCACTGGCAGAGGGCAGGGATGGATGGGATATTGGGCAGGAATTGTTCCCTGGGAGGGTGGGCAGGCCCTGGCACAGGGTGCCCAGAGCAGCTGTGGCTGCCCCTGGATCCCTGGCAGTGCCCAAGGCCAGGCTGGATGGGGCTTGGAGCAGCCTGGGATAGTGGAAGGTGTTCCTGCCCATGGCAGGGGTGGCACTGGATGGGCTTTAAGGTTCTTTCCAACACAAACTGTGATTCCATGATTTTTATGTGACCTTAAAACCTTTGGACACTGCCAGGGATCCAGGGGCAGCCACAGCTGCTCTGGGCACCCTGTGCCAGGGCCTCCCCATCCTTCCTTATTTTCTGATCCAGTGTCAGTCTGAAAAGAGGTTCTGGTTTATCCCTGAACACGGGAAATGGTTATTTAGTCAGTGGGATTTTAGTGTCTTCTGACTTTTTCATGGTTCCCTGCAGGGATGATGATGTTGTTCCCAGTCCTGCTCCGTGCTGCAGTTCTGGAGAAGCCCCTGTAATTCATTCTGGTTGTCAAATAAGTGCTTTTTCAGCACAGCATATCAGTCTGAGGCTGGGAGCTTCAATAAGTCTTTGGAGCCATCTAATGGGGGTCTAAAAACATTTGGTTAATAATCTTTGATCACAGCCCTTTCTGGTGTTAATGAGAGAAGAGCTGCTCTCAAAGACACACAGGTGAGTCCCAGTAAGAGCCAAAGGTGGGCATTGCTGAGATAATAGTGAGATAACAAATGTTTGCTGCATTTGGGTGAAATAGGGAGATTTTGAAGTACTCCCATTTTCTTTCTCAGTTTGAGTGTTACTGATTTTTAGGAGGAGAACCCAGGGGTTTGCTGCTAACCCAGAGTCTGCTTTGAATGCTCCTTGTGATTTCTCTCACTTTTGGTCATTTGCTAAATTGTGAGTAATAAAAAAAGGAAGATAATTTGAAATATTGGTCTTAGTATGAATTCTGAATTCATTCACATCTGATAATCTTCTAAACTGTGACTCATATAAGAACAGGAATTACTTGAAATGTTGGTATGACAGGATCTTATTTTAATACACTTGCAAGTTTAGGGTGAGGAGCATTTGATAAAATTTTCCAAACTAATTCTACTATTTGACATCCCCATAAGGTGGTTTTTTTTTTCCCTTGCAAAATATTGTTTCTTTGCAAAAATCTTGCCTTTTAAATTAAGAAGTGAAAATTTAAATATGACAAGTGGAGCACTGGCCTGGGGGTGTTTGCTGACAGGGAGGGTGCTTAGGATGAGTAAAGAATGGCCAGGAATGTGAAAAATGCTGAAAATCCTTAGGCAAGAGTTGGGAAAAAATTCCAAACACTTTTTCCTTCCTCTCTGTCTTCCTCCTTATACAATCCTCTCAAATAGAAGAAATGCTGCAGATGATCAACCACAGCCCGTGAAAATTATCTGGAATGAAAAGAAATCTTTTCCAAATGGGAATTCCTGCCTTAGGCCATTGTTACTAAACACTGTGTTGCCTCAGTTCATCTCCCTGAATTTCATGGAGATGTGTTACTTTTGGAGAAGCTGATTTACATTCAGTGTGCATCACAGCAGAGCAAACATTCTGGAGTGGCTTTTGCATGGAGAAGAAGGTGGAAAGTGCATTTTCCTTTTAGAAGTGGAATGTGGGAATGGCAGTTTCAGGAATACTCAGCAAGTAACTGGGGCTCAGTAAACAGAAGCTGCCAGTCTGGGAGCACCTCGTGCTGGCTTGGTTCAAAATCCTCTGGGTTTTTGAATTTTTTTAAGTATAATTTTATGTAGATATGGGGAGCTCTTGGGACACTGAAACCACACCAGCTGGATCTGGACTGGGAAGAGCCTGACTCCAACACCAGCAGAGCACCAGAAGATGCAAGTCTCCATTCAGACTTTTGTTTGGGGTTCAATATGCTGAACACAATAATTTATTAAATACAGCAATGTGGGGGTTTGGTCTGGAGCTCTCAGTCTGTGGGAGCAGAGAAAAGGAATGTGACTCAAGCCAACACCTTTCCACCTTTTTGACTGGGAGAGAAAATTTCTATAGGTAGCACAGACATATTTTGTTGACATTTTATATTAAATATGGGTTAATTCTACTCTTCCCACCCCCTGGGATGTTAAAATTGGGTTGCAAAATAGAACATCAGGGTGGGGTGGGGAAGGATGATGCAGGAGGATAACACAGGATGACTGAGGATTAACTAAGCCACTTCCTCAGCTTAGTTAATCATCACTGTGGCATATTTTGTTTGATAAATCACTAATTTCCTTTTCACATTCTGCAAATTTTGATATTAACAGATTTTTCCCTCCACTCACAACAAAAGCTCCTTAAATCCTTCAAACACTGTATAAAAAGGAAAAGATACCTGATATTTATCATGCATCTCTAATATATGAGTCAGTCTTGAGCTTGTTTTGTCTTCTAAAAATCCACAATAACCTCTTGAAATGCTTCCCTTTTCACAAAAAAATGTTTAAAAAATTGATAATCTGCTGACCTATGATTCTGTCTAATAAGGGTTGGCACCTTGGAAGCTGTAAAATAAAGAATATATCCTTAAAATGTTCTTTTTCTGCCTAGACTTCGACTGCTACTGTCAATATAGTGGTGACAGATGTCAATGACAATGGACCAGTTTTTGACATGTTTCTCCCCAAAAACCTGTCTGTGCAGGAAGAGGAAGCCAATGCTTTTGTTGGTCAAGTAAGGGTAAGTCATTAAAATTGTTTGTTTTATTACCCAAGCTGTCCAGGCAGTGAGGAAAGAGCACAAAATAATTGTGTCTTGGACAAAAACCCATCCAAATATCTTCAGTTGAAATGCAAACTCTCCATCTGTGCCTACAAAGTCACATTTTGGGGCTTTAAAACATTGGGATTGTTTTCTTCTCTGTGCTAAATACTGAAAATGCTTTGTCACTTAAAAATAGCAGATTAAAATGCTTGGTTTTAGGACATTCCACTATAACAGATTTGCAGGGTTAAAACAGTGTTGCCACATTTTTAAATGATTTGTTTTGAGATAGAATTTCAGCATGCTGAGGAAATGACACCAGGGTGTTTGAAATTGTCATGCCTGGAGGAAATTTCAAGGCCATTAAGGGAAAAATCAGTTTCACCCTTTAGTGAAATAAATGCTGACCTGGCATAAAAATAGGGGATAGTGTTAATTTGAGGGTTTGAAGCTGTAAATTTTTTATGACACATGGGGGTCTTCTGGATGAAGGTTCAGTCTCTTGAAGAAAACATCACTTTTTTTTTTTTAATGTTTGTTTTTCCTGTCTCAAGGGAAGGAAGAAAATATTAATTAGAGGGTTTTTCAACCCAGAAGTTGAATTTAACTGCTGCACTGAGGCTGGATCCAGCAGGAGCTGTAGGTAAAAGAGGAATTAGGAAGAATTTTTCTGGAACTTAGGTGGAAAATATACCTTTTTTTATTTTTACAGCAGCAACCATATCAAGAGAAAATGGGAGCTCCTTAAGTAGAAGCTTAGAAAAACAGGACATTTGGGTACCATGGGAACCCAAACATCCATAATAATCACCTTCCTTCCCATCCTTATATTATTTAATAAGAAATCAGAGCTAGTCTTGGATAATGGATAAAGTTAGGATCCCTCAGTGCAATTAATTCAGTTTTGATAAATCTCTAAATTATTGCTCTGTTTTTTGTCATTACCTTCCTGTGTGGCTGTTTTTCATTTTGCATCCTAAAAGGCACAGGTGGAACATTTCCAATCAGTCCCAAATATCCTTCAAATCCATTTTGTGTTTTGCTGGGGGCCCTCAAGGCTCAATCACCTTCTCAAACACAAGCTTGCCTCTATTTTTAGCTGTGACAGAATTGTAAAATACAACAAGTTATTGCCACAAGAGGCTCTCTGGCTTCTAAATTAGTGCAATTTCTAAGTTGTGTGGAAATGAAAATATTTATTGAAGCCTTGGGATAGTTTATTCCTACTTGGAGTGACAGAAACTGCTTCTGTCATTTCCTGTCCTGGTTATCCCTGGATGGAGAGAGCTTTTTCTTTATAGCCCAAATACTGGGTTTATTTCTCCTGTCTCATGTTCAGAACTGCAAATTGATACAGAGATATCCATTGGAAATGCCACTCTGTGGTACAGAAAAGAGAAATTGGGGCATTTGGAGTTTTTTTTCTGTCTCCAGTGAGGTTACTGAAATAATGGTGATGAGAGTTTGGGTGTAGCTGTGTTGTTTGAGGATATTCCTTAAAAGCTGAACTAGCTTTTGGTGTGTTGTGCTTCACTGTAGGTAAAACCACAGCAGCTATGGGAATAGATTTTGTATGGAAGATTTAATGTGGATAAAATGTACTTAAAGGGCTAATTTAGGTGGTAATAGACTGGCAAAAGAAGAAATCCTTATAGTGTCGTGTGTTTTCCCTACCAAGAATTGATTAACAAAGCTGCTTTTCAGAAATCTTTTTACTCACTTCAAACAGAAATCTAAAATCTGCCAGAGCAAGCATTCATACAGAGGATTTTAAATAAAAAGACAGATTTTTTGGTGTCCCTTTCCATTTTGAATGCCACCTTGCATTTTATGTGGGGAAAAAAAATTAGCAAGAGATTTTTACCTTAAAACTCAAGATCTGACCCTGCTGCTCATGGGAGAAGAGAAGCTGGTGAGGAAGGACATGGAAAAGGTGCTCAAGCACTTTGATCTCTCAGGATTTTTGGCTCAGGAGCTTTGGTCTCAGGATTGGGTGCCTGGGCTCAGTGTCAGAATTCCAGAGGGGTTTTGGGAGGGATCATAAATCTCATCCCATTCCAGACCTGCCAGGGGCAGGGATGCCTTCCACCACCTCAGCTTGCTCCAAGCCTACCCAGGCTGGCCCTGGATACTTCCAGGGATGGGGATTCTGAGCAATTTGGGGGATCAATCTATCTGAGCACTCCCAGGAATAACTCCTGCCAGAGACAAGAGATTTCCATGCCATGCTTTGTTTTCCTGGGAAAGCTGGACTTTCAAATGGGTTCCCAAAGGGATTTTGATACTATGTGGGGGGTGGTTTCCCAAGGAGGTGTAGCAGGAAGGCAGTGAGAGGTTTCCTGTGGCAGAGGGAGGGTTTGGAGTGTTTATCCATGCAGGCAGGCAATGCCCACACTTGGAAGTGCTCTCCCTCTCTGGCAGCTCTGCTGCCAGCTGGAGCAGCTGGAGGCACTGGCATGGGAGTGCTGCCTGTGGGCATTCCAGGAGCCTGCTGAAGATTAAAAGAACAAAAGCCAGACAGGATAATGCTGCCAGTGGAGCAGATGTGTTTCCAATCCTTTTATTTCACACTGTGTTCTCTAAATTGTGGCAGCCAGAGGTGGATTGGATTTCCTGCTGCTCCTTCCCCCTCTGATCCTGGGGATCCCCCAGCAAGGCAGGAGCACAACTGCTGTGTGGAAGTCTCCACAAAGGGCCCCCAGGAATCCAGAAACTCCAACTGGAAACTGGAGAGTGAAATTCAGGCACTTTCTTGCAGTCTAAAGCAGCTGGAGATGGGGCATCAGGATGATCTGCTTTGTGCTCTGCACTTCAATCAATCACAGGGGCATGGGAGGGGAGAGAGATGGAATGACACTTAGGAAAGAGATCAATATATTGATCTGCAGGCATGTTCACACCCTTGGGCAGGGAAGACAGTCCCCTGCAGTTTGTTGCAGGCTCTAAAAAAAGCAGTCTGGGTTTAAATAAAATGCTGATGGGGCCCTGGAGAGGAGACATCCTTTGACTGAAGTTATTATTCATGTGGAGTTTTATTTATATCCAGATTCTTCCACCCAACCCCATAATTCATTTATTGTTGGATATTTTGGTGTCATTGATCAGCACTGTTTGAAAACTCCAGCATGAATGTGTTGCTATCAAGGAAAGATAGTGATAGGAAAGGAAATGAGATGGAAAATGGGGATAAAGAATTATGTGCTCAAGTATCACTGGCACTTGGATCTTCCCTAAATAAATTAAAGGATAAATTAATTCCAGTAATGAGAGCAGTTTGCAGGGTGTGTGGTACCTCTGTCACCTGCTTGGTTTTAAGTTACAAAAGAAATGCTTTAAGAAAGTGTTTTTTTAGGATGGATCTACTCTTCCTACTGGAAAAGATGGGAAAGCTTGGGGGGATTTTTTTGGTTGTACTGTACTAGACCTCCTGAATGCTGATGAAATGTAATTATTTCCCAACAGAGCTTTCTGTTTGGGGGTATCAATGAATTCTTACAGGCTCCTATTTTTATTTAATAAATTCATAAGCTGATAAACCCTGGATCTAAGGCCTGATTTAAATTTCACGGCTGTTGGGTAAAGCTTGTTGTGTTGGACTAAATGACCTCTCAGAGATCTCTCAAGCAGCTCATTCTGTATTTCTACAAGCAGGAAAATTCCTCAAAATGCTGGTGAAGAATTATTGCCCATGTGCATGAAATGGTTGGGATGGGATGAGCTTTAAAGTCCTTTCCATCCCAAAGCATCTGTGACTCTATTATTTTATTACATTACAATATCTTGTGGAAAAATCTGGTAAGGAATCTGAGTTTTCCTAAATCCCCACTCCATTGTTTTTGGTGTGAAGGCTGTGATTTCCCAAAACCTGCACTGCAGATTACACCTTGTCTGTGTTAAAAACACAGGCTCCTGAAATTAAATTCCCAAATTTCCTGGACTTTAAGACAACTTGAAGGAAAATTAGAGGTGGAGGGAAAAGGAGAAGACCAGGAAAAAAGGGGATTTAATGTCAGGAGAGGAGAATCCAGGAGGAAGAGGAATTAAAATTAGAGGTGGAAGAGATAGGACAAGGCCAGGAAAAAAGGGAATTTAATGGCAGGAGAGGACAATTCAGGGAGGAAAGGACTTAAGCCTTTGGGGAAGAGTAAAATCACAGGCTCTGAAGTAAATCTCAAACCCAGAGTGAGTCCAGGACTCCTGCTCACTGCATGACCCAGTGCCTAACAATGCAGTTTGAATTCATCTCATAGGTGAATAGATGTAAAACCAACAGGAGAAGCTGGGATTTGAGAGTCAGGATCCATAAAAAAAGCTAATCAGACCCCAAAATCAGAGAATCAGAATGTGGCAGGTGAACTCCAAGCAGAGAAAGTTCAGACTTAGTTTCTTATAAGTGGTGGAAGATCACTGGGGGAGAACCTTGGCAGTATCATTTCCTTTAGTTTATTAAGAAATTTGTCCCCAGGAAGGGTAGAAAGGACTTTAATAACTCAAGATCCTTGTGGAGGTGCTTGTCACAGAAAGAATTTCATGTGTTTCTAGTTGGATTTTCTTGTTTGTTAACAGGCAAATTCCTCTTAAAACAAGATTGATGTCTCAAGTCCAAAACTGTGGCATCAGGGGAAAGAGATGGGGTCATAGGTTTGGGCTATTTATTTCCATTCCAGATCATCAGTGTTAGACAGAATTACCTCTTCCTGCTGGCACCAGGAATTCCTGGAGGATATTTGGCAGCACTGGCTCATCTTTTTCCACTGTTCCTTGAATTTAGGTCAGCTTGGGCACAGATGGAAGAGGTTAAAAAAGCTCCTTGCCACCTAGAACTGGCCTGTTAAGTGAAAGGGATTTCAAAAGCTGTGCTCTTGTCTTCCCTGTTCCAAATATTTATTATATTTGTGCATTCATTTGCCCTCCAAATACTATTTTTGCTTTAGTGCAGTGGAAATATTGATATTTGTAAACAGCACATTCATGGCAATTGACTGTTGAGAGTCCAAGTTCTTGGAAAAGAAAGGAAATCTTGTTTTTGTCCACTGACACTTTATATTTTGGGATGCCTTTAAGCTCTGTTATTTCTTTCAGCTTGATGCCAAACTAAATCTTCTGAATCAGTGACTTAATGTCTCTGATTCATGCCCTTTCAGGATTTTGCTGCCTGATTTCCACCCCTGGAAGTGTCCAAGGTCAGGTTGGATGGAGCTGGGAGCACACTGGGATAGTGGAAGGTGTCCCTGCCCATGGCAGAGGTGGCACTGGATGGGCTTTAAGGTCCCTTTTAAGCCAATGTCAAGAGAAATTCCAAAAACAACTTAAAATTGGACTGATATTAGAAAAATATCTGGGAGCCCAGCTAAATGTGGAGATTTTAAACAGTATATTCCATCTGTAATTTAGAAAGTTTTTGTTTTACCAGGGCTTTTTGGTGTTTTAGTTTTTTCTAGTGTGCAAATGCACTGGTTTACTCCCTTGATCATATCATTGCCAAAGAACACACTCATCAAAACCCCAAATTTTTAATCCTCCTTCAAGGACAACCAAGTTTCCAAGGTTAGGATTTTGTTGTGTGCCAGCCTAGAGAAAGCTGGGCTGGCTGAAGCTGTGGAGCATTAAAATGTGATTAACTCATGTAGGAGGTTCACCAGCCCATCCAGTGATGGGTTTGCAGCCAGGAGCTTTTTGGATTTTCATTTATTTTCATTTATATCTGCTCTTAGGGTTTAACTGCTCTTAATGCACAGCTTTGTTTGGAATCACATTTAATTGGTTTTGAAATTAACCCTCCAGGTGCATTGGACTTAGCACAGACCGTGGAAAACCATGGAGAGCATCCAGGGTTCTTCTGGCTTGTCTAATGCCTAAAAATATGGCAGTATTTGAAAATTTACAGGGTGTTTCCTTTATCCTGCTCTGAGTAGAGTGAAGAATAAGCTGCCATGACCTGGGTATTCAGCAGGATGCTGAAATTCCTAGAGAATAGCCACAAAACCTGCAGGATTTTTCCAAAGGATGTGTGTGCACTTTGGTCTAAAAAGAAGTAGAGCTTGCCTTGAAATTGCAATTCCTTCCCAATATCCCATCCATCCCTGCCCTCTGGCAGTGGGAAGCCATTCCCTGTGTCCTGTCCCTCCATCCCTTGTAAAGAGTCTCTCCATCTCTTCTGTAGCTCCTTCAGGCACTGTAAGGTCAAAATTAGGTCACCCAAAGCTTCTCTTCCCCAGGCTGAACAATCCCAGTTCTCCCAGCCTTTCCTCCCAGCTAAGGAGCTCCATCCCTCTAAGAAAATTTAAAAAGTGAAAGGCTTATAAAAGCAGCCAAGAAGCAACAAGAGAGGAAAAGCCTTTCAGAACTTTAAGAAAGAAGGAAAGTCCAAACTTTTATGGATGACTGATGTTCCCTCCTTAAAATACTTATAAATATTTGGTTTATGACCAAGAGGTCAGGCACATTTCAGATATTTGTGGCCTCTGACTGCATCTGGGAGATGTTAATTTTGTCCTGTGGGCACAAACTGTAGTCTCCCTGCAAAACAAGTACAAAATCCAATCTAACACTCCCACCCACACTTGATTTGCTGTTTGTCACAAATGAGGGGCTTGGGAATACTTCCAGCCCAGAGTAATAAACCCATTAAACCCTCAATAATAAACCTATTAAACCCCTAGTAATAAAAAAATCATTTTATTTGCCATGAGAACAATAATTCTCACCAACAGCATCATTTGGATCCTCCAGCACAATTCCTACTTTGAGCTGTGGAGTTTGCTGGGGGTATTGTCCAAAATCAGGAGTTTGGTTGGCTTGGGTAGGGACTGTGGGGAACTTTTCCTCCTGAAGAAGAGAAATTTAAACTGAAAGAAGCTGTTTTTGTGGCTGAGTGGTCCCTAAGAAATGTTTAAGCCTGCAGGAAAGGGGGATACTCACTGTGCTGGCTCTGATTTGGAGACAAGTAGAATAACAACCTTGTTTGGCTGTTTTCCTGCTCCAACATTCCAGGCACAAATCCTCAATTAACCTGCCTAAATCCTCTCACCATCATGAGCAAGAGCTGAGGGTATACTAGGAGGTTTCTTTTGCAAAAGATGATAATGATATAATGAATATTGTTGACAATCAAGCCCTTGTCATTACATCTCAGAGTTAATGATCCTTCAGAGGTGTCTTAGTCATTCTGTTCTCCCAGAACTGTGTTTTCCTGCTGTTTGAGATGGAGGGAGATAATTTATTACTCTGGAACACTGTTGGTTTATATTTCTGAGGGTTTCCTGGTAATGTGGAAGCAGAGCTGGTAGCACAAATCTACATTTACCACATGAGGTAAAGACATTCACCTTGTAGGTGATGGCATCTCTAATAAATGTGGGATGTATTTTCTGGGAATGTCATTTATAGTCCCATGTTTCCAGGTTTGTTTTATCGTGTACAGTACTTCATGAATTAGAGATGGAAATAAGAGTCATCCTGGAGATCTGAGGAGTCACCAGAATAACAGCAGTACTTGCTCTGTCCCTTTGGATGGACACATTTTTCCTGACTCTGGATAAACACCAGGATGTGTATCCTGGGCTCATCTGGCATCTCCATGGAAAGGGTGCTCAGGCCTTGGCAGGGGCTGCCCAGGGAGCTTTGGAGTGCCCATCCCTGGAGGTGTCCAAGGAAGGGCTGGAGGTGGCACTCAGGGCTCTGGGCTGGGGACAAGGTGGGCACTGGGCACAGCTTGGGCTCCATGGGCTGGGAGGGATCCTGGAATTTTGTGAATCAAACCAGTCCTGCAGGATGTGGCAAAGGTGTTTCTGCCTAAGGGTGTGCACAAATGAGTTCCCAACATTCATAATTATGTTTTTAGGAACCCAGTTGCAAAGCCTGCCATTCATTTGAATGTAATTTTAATTTCCTTTCCTAAACAAGAACTTTATCTATTCTAAAACATCCTTCCAAACTAACCTGATACAAAACTCTCATGTCTCATGAGAATTTTTGTCACTGTTTCCAATTTATAAGCATATTTCAGATTACTCATGGAGATTCCTATGGGGTTTTTTGGTTTGCTTGTTTTGGTTTGGGATTTTTTTTGTTGTTTAGATCTGTTATTCCTACAGAGGAAATTGAATTGATTGGAAATTAGGCAAATCCAGCTGACAGGTGTGGATTAGAAGGATGCTACTTACCTATGGACCAGTCAGAATGAAGCTGTAGCAAGTCCACCTTAGCCTATGGGTGTAATGCAGGGAAGAAACACAATTTTTTTTTTCCTTAACAGCAATTTTAATTAACTTTTAATTGATTTCTAGCAGGATAAATAGTTTCATTACCAAGCCTTACAGCAAACACCATCACCAGAATTAAGCATTCCCGGCAACTCTTCTGAAAACAAAACATGCAAATCTCTTATGATCTTCACAGATGTCATTCATGAAGGCAAATAAATGAGAATACCTTGCTCACAGAATGCCCTTTTGTTTAATTTGCTTAACATTGTTCATCATGCCCTAATTTAATTAAGAGGAGGCAAAATAACAGGTCAGCATTTCAACCTGAGAGCTCTATGAAAACCTATTAATTTTGTCCATCCCTTTAATTATGTGATAACAAGAATTATTTGGCTGACACTGAAATCTAAGTCTTGGTTCAGTATGTGAGAATAAAGATCCCAACTAAAGAAATCAAGATGGTTTTCTGTGGCAATCACCAGCCTCTTCTGAGCACAGGAGAATGAGGATGAAATATGATAATGTTTGGGTTTGAACAACAGGATGAACAAAGAGAAATTTAAGTAGTTCTTCAGAGAGCAGCAATGAAAACATCACTGAGTGTGACAAATGTGTTAAGTGGAAAGAAACTTTCTAACTGATGTGTCCCTTCTGTCTGTCTGCATCCATCCTTCATCTAAATTCATATTCCATAAGGATTTGGGAAGCAATGAAACGATACATCAGTGTTAAATAAAAATTCCTCTCAGACACCACCCAATCCTGAGGATTCTTCAGCATTAGAATTATCTGAAGGCTTGGCTTCACAAGTACTAAATTCATCTTCTGTTGAAGTTTGGGGAGTCACAGGGTAGAATCCCAGAATCATTTAGGTTGGAAAAAGTTGCAGGATTGAATCCAGCCTGTGCCTGATCCCCAGCCCAGAGCCCTGAGTGCCACCTCCAGCCCTTCCTTGGACACCTCCAGGGATGGGCACTCCAAAGCTCCCTGGGCAGCCCCTGCCAAGGCCTGAGCACCCTTTCCATGCAGAAATTCCTCCTGCTGTCCAAGCTGAGCCTCCCCTGGCACAACTTCAGGCTGTGTCCTCTTGTCCTGTCAAAAGTTTGCAAGGCTGAGCTAGCTGTGCCTTTGCTGCTGAAGAAATCCAGCTGGGATTCAGTTAGCCTGCCTTCTGTCGCTGGGAATGGAGCCCTTTGTTTCTGTGGGATGTTTTATCCTCAGTCAAAGGTCAGAGAGAGCTTTGGCTGCCCCAGACAAGCCCTCCTGGACACGACAGATTGGGCAGAATCCTTCCCCGCCTCACCAGATTTCTCTCCTCGGAGATTTTCCAGTTCGTGCGTTAATCCGTGGTTTTCCTGCTGTCTCTTCAGGCCACAGATGCAGATGCTGGGGTGAATGGGCAGGTCCATTACAGTCTGGCAAACTTCAGGAACCTTTTCCGGATCACGTCCAACGGCAGCATTTACACGGCCGTGAAGCTGAACAGGGAGCTGAGGGATTCCTACGAGCTCATCGTGGAGGCCACAGACGGGGCTGTGGATCCCCGGCGCTCCACTATCACTTTGGCCATCAAGGTGCTGGATATTGATGACAACAGCCCCGTGTTCACCAACGCCTCCTACACGGTCTGTGTGCCAGAGAATCTCCCACCAGGAACTGTCTTCCTGCAGCTGGAGGTAAGGGAGGTCAGCGAGTGAAGGTGTGTGTGTGTTTGTTCTGCAATGTTCAGGGTTCTTCTTTAACTTGGCAGTGAGACTGCAAGAAAAGACTGTGAACTGGAGCATGGGGCAAGGTTTTTTGCCCAGAGCAGCTGTGGCTGCCCCTGGATCCCTGGAAGTGTCCAAGGCCAGGTTGGATGGGGCTTGGAGCAGCCTGGGACAGTGGAAGGTGTCCTGCCCATGGTTGGGCTTTGATATCCCTTTCAACCCAAACCATTCTGGGATTCCATGATTCTGTGATTCTGAAAAACACTTGCTCTTTAGCCTGGTACCAAAAAAACCCTTTAAAGATAAGGTTATTTAAGAAATAATAGTGATTAATAAAAACAAACAATGAAACAGCAAAACCTACTCTGCCACTGTCTACACAGGCAGACAGAGATAGGCCAAGGGGAAGAGATTTAAGCTAAAGGAGGAAAGATAAAAATGAGATGTTAGGAAGGAATTGTTCCCTGGAAGGGTGGTGATAGGCTGTCACAGGGTGCCCACAGAAGCTGTGGATCCCTGGCAGTGCCCAAGGCCAGGCTGGATGGGGCTTGGAGCAGCCTGGGATAGTGGAAGCTGTCCCTGCCCATGGCAGGGGTGGCACTGGATGGCCTTTGAGGTTCATTCTAACCCAAACCATCCTGGAATTCTGTGATCTTGGCAGTGGCCAGTAGCAGGTGCCCAGGGAGAAGAACTAAGATGAGATTCAGGTTCCACTGCCATTTCCCCAGAACACTGTTGTCATTTCCCATAGTTTGAACTTTCAGTAAATTTCATGCCTCGTGTCTGTGCGCATTGAATACAATTCCAGCAACACAACTAAACTCAGGATGTTTGCAACAGTTCTCCCTTTGAATCCCAGAGGGATATTTTGTGAGAATGGATTGTGTTTGATGTCCCTGTGTTCCCTGCAGGCCAAGGACGTGGACCTGGGTGCTGATGTGAACTATCAGATCCGCACTGAGGAAGCCCGGCAGTACTTTTCCCTGAACAAGCACACAGGAGAGCTGTCACTCCGGAAATCCTTGGATTATGAATCCTTCTCTGACACAGAGGCAACCTTCACCTTCCTCGTGGAAGCCTTTGACAGCAAGGGCACGATGCCTCCCGGGCTGGCTACTGTCACCGTCAGGGTCAAGGTAAAGGGGTCGCTCCTCAGCCAGCAGCATCCTCTCCCATCGTGCCAGAATATCCCATCCCCATGAAGGTGTCCTTAGGAAACACCAGGACTCCCTGCTCTCCTGCACCTCACTTGTATGAGTCTTACTCTGCCAGCAGTTTGTTCAGTTAAACACACACTTTGTAACAGCTGCAAATATTTTCCCATGTGCAATTACATAGGTAAATCCTGGATTTATGAAATCAGAGAACACCTGACACAAACATTTTGTCCTTTAGAATCCCTAAAAGACTGAAATAAACCCCTCATGGAATTGTTTGCAAAAAGTGACACTATCACTTTTCAGCCCACAAATTGTAATTTTAAGGCCCACTGGGGTGTATTGAGTGCTGGTGTGGCACAGCACGTCTCGGATTCCAGATTCTGCTGCTGAAAAATCCAGCTCTGCAAAGGAACAGCCTGATTTAGTGTCTTGCACCGTGAACTGCAGTGAGTTACAGCCTCACCTCAGGGTTTCAGGGGCCCTCCCAGGAATAAAGGGATGCTGGTATCTGGGAATGATCCACAAATGAAGTGTTTGTAGCTGGGACAGCAGCACTTCCCAATCTTCCTTTGCCTGTGTCCAAGAGGAGAGGAGAGCTCAGATGCCTTAATCCTACCCCTGGCATTCCCAAAGGTGCAGTTCTGTCAGTCCTTTTGAGCAGTTGCTTGAGTTTTGTGAACTGTGGAAGAGAAGAGACTTTAATTGCTCAGATTTTAGTAAAGGAGCAAAAATTGTAGCAGGACCAAAAGCAATGGCTCAGAAATGTTCAGTTTAAATGTGTCTGTGAAAAGTGTTTGGCAGTCTGGAGTTCAGCCTGTTCTGGAGCTGCAGGTGCTTGAATTGCCACGTGGTTTTAAGTAATTCTGTGTGTCAGTCTCTACTGAGCTCACAATTCTTTTAGGACAGTAAATGTCTCCCATTATTAGCTCTGGTGACAATGCCAGAACACTTCTATGATGTCTCTTTGTCTGCAAAATGTCTCAGTGTGAGGTGCAGGTCACCTGTTCCCAACTAATCTGTGCTTTTCCCCAGCACATTCCACATCATTCATGGGAAGTAGCTTTTCCATCATTCCCTGAGCTTCTTCTGTTGGACTTTTACAGGGCAAGTTGCTCAAACCTCAATTTTTCTCCTAAAATAAACCTTTTCCCAGCACACTGAATTTTTGAAATAATAGTTTGGGTTGGTTTGAGTGGACTTGTTGGGGTTTTTGAAAGGTTTTCAGGTAGGATTGTGTAGAGAAGCCATTGTCTGTTTGATTGTGTGGTTGATTGTATTAATTAATGTCAGGGAAAATTACAGTTCAGCTTAGTGGTATCTGTACCAGAAGCTTGTGCCCTCTCAAAGAAATAGGGAATTTAAGGCAGAGATCAATAGGATCTCTGGAAATGCTCTCCTGGAAACTCTTCCCACACATGAGCAACAAAATGGGAGCGTGATGATGCTTTGGAGAGGCTGGAATACCAGGCTGCAGCCAGAAGTAACAATTTTGGAGTGAAAAGTGTTTGGCTGGGGGCAGAACAGGGCCTGGGAAGGAGGACAAGATAAGTGAGAAAGAAAATAAATCCAATTTAAGGTGAGTGTTTTCATAGTCAGTGACAGGCTGAGTTTTGCAACAGATCAAGGGATATAAACAAATATTATTTAAGCGCTAGGATGAAGGTGGTGCTTAGGTTCCAGCCTGGAGTGAGAGCAAGGACAGGGGAATTTTGAGTGGCACTTGAGAGAATGGAGGAGGACTTGTGGAAAAAACAGATTTAGTATCTCAATGTGTTGGGCAGCTGTCATTAGTGGGTTTTATGTTCAGGTGACAGATATTTTGAACCCTGGTTACAAGAGGTGTCTGGATGGTTTATCTGAGCTTAAAGATGAAGTTCCCAGATATAAAATTCACAGGGATGGGGGGAGAGGGTAGAGGGTGAAGGCAGAACTGTGTGCTGCTCCTGTTTGAGATGGGAAGGATCCTCAGGACACCTGATCCAAGAGTCAGAGCAGCTGGAGCAGGGTGCAGAGTCTTGAAACCAAGTGAGAACAAGAACAGGCCACCCCTTCCCTCCCACTCAGCATCCTCTGCTCCTGCTGCAGGAACTGGATGTGCTTCCTCTGAGCAGTTCCTCAGCTTTCTTTTATTTAGAGGCTGGGCTTTAAGTAATTACTTTATTACAGGGTTTGAGAGCCCAAACAGGAACTAAAGCAAGTGCAGATGCCCCACAGTCCCCAACATAAGAATACAAAATTGAGCTAGAGGGAAACAGAGGCAGTGCTGGGGCCAAGCTCATGTCACCATCACAGATCCAGCCCCTCCAACCCTCAAAACTTTATTTGTGTTATTACTGAGGTCTCCAGCCCTCTGGGGCTCCCTCTGCTCTGCTCACATTTGTCATTTCTCCCAGCCCAGCTCTTCACTTCAAGCACTGTAATTTTTCCTGGGTAATGGAATTCTGTTAAGCAGCTATGGATTCCTGATGGTGTCGTCCATCATTTGTGTGATATCCAGCAGAATGAGCACCCCCAGAGCCCCCTGCTCCCTGTGGCTGCAGGAGGGGGATGCACACTGGGCTGTTCTTTGGACTCTGAGCCCTTGGCATGACAAGTTACAAATAGTTTGTATTAACCTGCCCTGAACTAGGTCAAGGCACAGATTGCAGAGCAGGGCTTTCACTGCAGGAGGAATAACTTCATCTCCAGCCTCATGGTGAGATGAAACAAGTGATTTGCCTCTGCTGCAGCCAAAGGCTCCTTGCATTGTAAGGATGTCCTAGGACTCCTTTGGCAGAGAAAGCCAGAGGTAAATCAATGAATTCATAGACTCATTTAGTTGGAAATGACCTCTGAGATGGCTGAGTGAAACCATTAACCCTGCACCACTAAACTGTGTCCCCAGATGCCACATCCACACATCTTCTGAGCACTGCCAGGAATTGTAACCCCACCTCTGCCCTGGGAAGCCCCTTCTAAAATCTGGCCACCCTTTGGGTGAAGAAATCTTTCCTGATACCCAACCTGAACCTCCCTTGGCACAGCTTGAAGTTGTTTCCTTCTGTCCTGTCGTTGTTCCCTGGGAGAAGAACCTGATCCCCACCCAACTCTCAGGGAGTCATAGAATGATAATTGTTGCATCCATTCAAATATTTCCAAGGAAGAATAGTCTAATTGGCACTGATTTCTTACCATCACCTCAAACAGACCAAGATTTTTCTCTTTTCCCTGTTCTCAGATTCCTTTTGCTGCTTTCTTAACTTTTCCCCTGAAGCTGCAAGAAGGCACGGGGTGTTTGGGAGGGCTGAGTTGGTTTTACTTCTTGTTGTACCCACACACATCCCCTCACTATCCAGATGATTCCCAGTACTGGAAAAAGCAAAAGCCTTGCAGTTCAAATTATTAGGATTTAGCATTTGGAAGCAGCTGCTGTGGTAATAGGGTTTGTTAACA
This sequence comes from Oenanthe melanoleuca, assembly GCF_029582105.1. Lineage (NCBI taxonomy): Eukaryota > Metazoa > Chordata > Aves > Passeriformes > Muscicapidae > Oenanthe > Oenanthe melanoleuca. Next base: position 1,469,492 of record NC_079340.1, read on the forward strand.
GAAACAGTTGCTCTTGAGTAATGCATTCCTGAACACAAATAATGAGAATTTCTGTATCATGGGGCCTGTAAGGTCTCTGCATGCTTTGTGCTGTGTCCTCCTCTTATTATTACCAGCATTATTTTTGTATTATTTTCCCTCTTTCTTGTTTGTAGAAATGCTTTTCTCCTCCTTCTGAGCTGGGGATTGGTTTGCTTTGGAATTTTTCAAGGACACTGTGTAGTGGAACAAAGCCATTGTCTTAGGTGAAGGATTCAAAGTGAGAGAACAACAAGAATAGCTAAAACCAGAGGGTTCTAGTTCTAATAATGCCAAAAAAATGAGGATGAGGGGGTGGTGAGGTGACTGAGAACTGGCTGATCACAGGGGCTGTGATCAGTGGCACAGGGTGTGGTTGGTGGCTGTCACTGGGGGTGTCACCAGGGCTCAGTACTGGACCCAGGATTGTCTAAATTGTTCATCAATGACTGGGGAGAACAGGCTGGGGGGGGGCTCTGCTGGAGGGAAAGGACCTGGGGAACAGCAGAGTGTCCTGGGGATCCTGGGGACACCGAGCTGTCCCTGAGCCAGCAGAGTGTCCTGGGGATCCTGGGGACACCGAGCTGTCCCTGAGCCAGCAGAGTGTCCTGGGGATCCTGGGGACACCGAGCTGTCCCTGAGCCAGCAGAGTGTCCTGGGGATCCTGGGGACACCGAGCTGTCCCCTGAGCCAGCAGAGTGTCCTGGGGATCCTGGGGACACTGAGCTGTCCCTGAGCCAGCAGAGTGTCCTGGGCCCAGGGAGGCCAGTGGGATCCTGGGCAACAGGAAGAGCCACTCAGTGAATATCTTTTCCCATGTAAAGAACAGAGCAGCATCAGAAAACTTACAGGAAGGTTAAAAAAAAAATCAGCTGGATTGCCTCCAAAATATTTCTCATTTATGGTGACACTAATGGAATAAGTGGCCTGGGGTTGGGCTCCAGTGCTGGTAAACAGATTTCTTTCTTTCCTTCCATCTCAACTGATCAGTTCAATCATCTGCCAGTAATTTAGTGCCTTGTGTATTCCATCATGAATATTATCCCTTAATTACAGGATGAGCTACTTTAGGGCTTTCTGAGCACTAAATGGGAAAGAGATCCAGTTGTGCTATGTGAGCAAGGCCCTGTTCTGTGCAGCTTCAGACAAAGCCCTGTGTAAAGCAGCTCTGCACCCACTCAGACAAAATTCAAGGGGCTGCTTTGGCCATATCAGCATCATCACAAGGGTTTGAACTTGGTGCTGCTAAGGTCTGTTCATTATGAGAGGCCAAGAGAATATGTGAAGATGGGAAGGGATTTGAAGTCCTTGATATTCCAGTGTCTGGTGAAATCAGGTATTGCATGGAATCCCAGACTGGTTTGGGTTGGAAAGGACTAGTTCCACTCCCTGCCATGGGCAGGGACACCTCCCACTGTCCCAGGCTGCTCCAAGCCCCATCCAGCCTGGCCTTGGACACTGCCAGGGATCCAGGGGCAGCCACAGCTGCTCTGGGCACCCTGTGCCAGGGCCTCATGGCATGGGACACATTTAAGGAAAGGCAGAGATAATCTTCCCATAAAGGAATTAGAGTTGAATAACATTTTAATTTTCAGGCAGAAAAATAAACTCCCCTCTGAGCAAATTGTTTTCTGAAGTCAAAGCTCGTATTTTCAGTTGTTTCCCCTCTGTCTGTGTCACTTCACATCCAGGGATGTTGTTTCTGAAGAGCTCTAAAATGTATTTTTTTAGATTATCATGTGTAAAATGCATATTGAATCCTTTGGCATCCCTGGGGAAGGACTAAAATGGGATCCTGGCCCCAGGGCAGGTGGTGTGGTCTGGGGGAGGCTCCTCTAGGTTTTTCATGGCTATGAATGTTCTTAAGGCTATGACATCTTGTAGTCTTATGGAATTTCCATTCTGTATTTTTAGCAATAAAATATCTTGGAGTTATGTTTTTGGAATCAGGTGTTGAGTGAGAACTTTCTGTGGTTAAAGGTTTCACCAGAGGAATAGGAATTTTCAAGTACAGTGATACCAAACCACTCCTTTGCTTTCCCTGGAAAGGAGTTTCACAATTCCAGGAAAGTTAAATGCTCCCCTGCAAGCTCCCAGACAGCAGGTAACTATCAAACACTTGGAGGAAGCATTCCCAGAGCCACCAGCTCTGGGAATGTGCACACAGACTGAAGTGGCAGATGTTCAAAACAAAACAACAGCAGAAAACTGCAGATCCACAACTGGAGCTGTGGGAAGTTTGGGGGATTCCCATGCTGTGCTCTGAAGGAAACCTCTTCACTCTTTCCCTTTGTGGGATTGGACATTCAACATGAGTGGAAGAGGAGATGGCTCTAAAAATACTTTTTTTTTTTTCCTATTTATTGCACTTGTCATACAAAGCAACAGACTGCAAAGTGGCTGTAAAGGCCTGATATGCATTTATTAGCTCAGACATGGGTTTCATAGCAAGGCAATATTGATTTCCACTTAGACAGAGTTGAGTAGAAACCTTGGTAGGAGCAGAGCCACAAAAAGAATCTAGTGATTTTTGGGCACAAAGCAACCCTGAGGATGGAATACAGATAAGGATGGTTTCTTAAAACACCTCTAACCCTTGCACAGAAGTGGATGCAGCACATGAGTGCAATCCCCAAGCACAGGTTCAGGAATGGGACAGTAAACCCCCCCACAAAGTGGTAGTAAGGAGTCATGAAATCACCTTTTAAATCTGAGGTGTAATCCCACAAGTGGGGCCAAACTGCAGCATTTTAAAACCTTCCCCAGTTCACTCCTCCAGCCACATAAATCCTGTCTGCCATTAACTCAAATCCAGGTTTCCTGTCAATGATCAGACATGCTCCAAAATACAGAAATGGGAAATCTGGGTAAAGGATTATCCATATTTCTCACTTTCAAATACCTGGGCTGCCTATTTTGACAGTAAGGTAATAACAGCCACGTATTTACAGATAACTACAAACCAGCCTTTGTGTCACTGCTTATCTGGCTACAGATTTATTCTATTTTTGTACAGATTTATTTACAAAACAGAGTCAAAGGCAAAGTATAACACCCCCAAAGCTGTCTCCCTACCATAGATACTCTTTATCTACCACTTTTTGTTGGTTTTGTTCCTCCTTGCTCCCATGGGGCTGCACAAAAGCACTACAGGATCCTGACATCCCTCCCCTGCACAAAGATAAGGATGAAGCACAAAGAAAGCACAGTTTGGGAGAGATGGTTTAATTTTAGTGTTCTTGAGAATTCACATTTTTCAAAAACAGGCTGAGACCTATGAAGGGGTTTCTTGATGCCAGCTCAGCTGTCACCCTTGGCATGTGCAGGATCCCACTCCCCCACCACATTCCTGATTCTCTGAGCAGGACACTGCTCATTCCCAAGACTCACACAGGGCTTTTATTTAGGAAAAAGATTGCTAAGAATCAAACACTGCCCTGTCTGCAAGGAGTGTGAAAACGCTGAACAAAAATGTTGGGAAGTGAGACTGTCATCTGGGAATGCCAAGGAGGAGAAACAAAGCAGGAGGGGAGGAAGGCACTAAGGAGGAAATCAATATGTAATTTAAAACTCATTAAGCCAGTCACTTTCTGTAATGCACTGATACTAACCCAGGTGCCCCCCAAAGGTGGGGACAGGCCAAACAGCTAGAGCAGGGGAAAAATCCCTGCAGTGCAGCATTCCCAGCAGAAAACAGCCTTGGGAATGTCACTGTGCACAGGAACATTCATGGTTTTTTAGTTTATGGGGACACCAAGGGGCCTTTCTTGCTTGTGCCCCACTAAGTTAAAGATGTAAATATTTAATACCTGGGTGTTAAACCCCCTCTTCCTCCTCCTTCACTGCTCTGGGAAAAGCACTCCTTGGATTCAAATCTCTGCCTCCAGTATCCCAGAGAATCATGGAATGGTTGGTGTTGGAAAGGACATTAAAGCCCATCTCCTTCCACCCCTGCCATGGGCAGGGACACCCTCCAAGTGACACACCCCAGTTAATGACACACAGCATGAAATGAGTGACAGACTGGTCTGATTTGAATATGCCACAAACCAAAAGACTTTCTAGAGGAGAATAAACTTTAATTGGAAAAAGTGTTTTTGTAGACATCTTGTTTTATGAAAGGAAAAATAAAAGCCAGAGTTTATTTTTCATCTCCACACAAAGAGAAGCAACTCTGGGTGACTCTGCAAGATATTTAAGATATGTTTATGTGTACATGCAAATATATAAATATAATTATATATCCTTGCCTATCTCAGGCACAAAAATTTGTGCAAATGCCCTTTTGTCTTACAAAGGATATTTTACTTCCCCTTAATTTATTGGATATTAGAGGTAACAAACACCATCAAGCCAGAGCAGCTCCTTCCTTTTGGAAAATCAGCTGAACCTGCTGCCACAGAAGAAGGTGGTGTGAAATTCTCTGCTCTATTCTTTTGTGGAGCTGTTTTCCTGCAGAATTCCCTTCTGCAGAGCAGTCCCACATCCATTTTTTGGTGAATCTTCAGCACCATCCCCCCTCATTTTGTTTAGGGGTAATAGAATTGGGAGAGCCTGGGAATGACAATCCCTACAGAGGGAGGGAGAGACTCAACAAAAACATTTGTGAATGCACCTGGAATTTTGCTGGAACTGCAGGACTGAGCTCTGAATTCTGTTTTCTGCAGGATATGAACGATTACTCTCCAGTGTTCAGCCAGAAGCTCTACAGGGGAATGGTTGCTCCTGATGCAGTCAAGGGCACTGTTATCACCACGGTCTCGGCTGAGGATCAGGATCCCCCGGTAAGGAACAGCTGTTCACATTCCACACCCAAGAGGGAGGAAACAAACCCTCCAAAGTGCCCCCACTCTCCCATTGACTCAGACTATGAGGAGCTTCACAGAGGAGTAACTCCTGCCTTTGTTTCACGTCAGCCTGGCTCTGCTGTTCAGGACAGAGGCTGCATTTCCAAGGCTGCCTCCTGGAGCTGGAAGATCAATGCTGCAGCTCCTGTCTGTCAGGGAGCCTTTAGGAAAGCTCTTTATCCAGCTTCAGAGAATGAGAGCAATAGGCAGGAAGGGGTGCTGTGCCTGTCTTTGGGGTAGTTCAAGAGGAAAGAGAGCACAGTTTTGTGAGGTTGTCACTCTTTGATGTGCACTTCCCAGCTGAGCCATCCCAGATTGATGTGGGACTGCAGATCTCACCAGCTGCACATTCCACAGGCAATATTTGAACCCCAGAGTTGTTTTGGGGATAAAGTTTATTTTTGTCCCTGTTTTTCTCTGCTGCTGAAGCCCTGGGCACACACTTCTGACTCATTGCCTGTTCTGAAGTTTGATGTCAATTTTTGTCACCATGAACATCAGTGACCAGATGATCCTCTGAGGACTGGAAAAGCCAGAGCTGTTCTGCCGGCCAGGTTTAATTTTTAATTGCCAGTGTTTGGCAAAAGAAGGAGAATAATCCTCAGGGGGAAGAGTTCAGGAGAATGTGCCATGCACATTAAAAGCTGATGAAGTGCTTGGACACAAATCAGGTACAGCTTAGCTAAATGTGGTGTGATTGGGGTTTAGGCAGCTTTTGTTTAACATTAAATAAATGTTGTTGCCTTACAGTGAGATATTTTGGGCTCTCTTTGCCCATTCTGATAAAAGCTCCATTTTATAATTGCTGTGTCTAAGTTTTGAAGACTAAGAGATCACTGAGGGGAAACTTATAATCCTTAGTCCTGTGCAATCAGCATTTCCAATGCAAAGTTATTTCATTTCTCATTTAACAGCCCCAAACCCCACTGAACATTCTGTACAATTTCTGTCGCTATCACATGAACACCTGTTGATGTTTATGAAGATTTAAAAATGAAGTTACCCTTAAGCCTCTAATAAATGCAAGGGCCATAAAAGTCAGACAGCTATGGAGGAAAGCTTTTAAAGGAGGTTTTGAAAGTGGTTTTTTATTTTAAAATAATGGCTGGTACTTTTGTCCCTCATCATTTTTATTTTAAAAGTAAAACTACCAGGCATAAATGGTTGTGTTTCTTTTCCTGCCTGAGCCAGCCTGTGCTACTGGAAAATCTCGATTTATTTGAAGCTGTCTTTGACATTAAATGGTGTCACAAAGTACTTGCTATGAATTCACTGGAAATTTGGTTTAAAAGCACAGAACCTTTTCTCTGCTCAGCAAGGGGACCTTGCTCTAAACTTGCCTTAAGGGATGGAATATTCTTAGTTATCACCAGTATTTTACTTGTATGGTTTGGGAGTTTTAAACCTGCTGGAATCTTATTTGCAGGGTACTAACACATTTATTTTATCAGTTTAGGGAAATAAATATGTATATGTTAAAAAAAATAATTGTAGCTTTAAAATATGCCTGTTTATAAGAGCCTAACTAATTTAAAGTCTCCAAGCTTAACTTTTCCTGTTGTTATTTTGCAAGTAAGGTATGTAATTCCCATATCCAGAATAAAAGCCCAGCCAGATTTTTCCATCATCTGCAATAAAAGCTTTTCAGAGCTAATCAGCTCCTCAGAGACAACCATTGTTTTCAGCAAATCCCAACGTTGTCAAATTAATATGGATGCTGTGAGGATCCAGCTGGAAAGGCCCAGCATCTGTGTGGGATTTCTCTGCAGATAAGGCAAATCTGAATTTTTCCAGGAGCAGAAGAGCAGGTCTGGGGGAAGGAGAAGGAGGTGGGAATGGTGTCAGAGGAGGTGGGCTCTCCATGTTAACAAACAAGCATTAATTTAGGTGAAACACAAGAGGGTGAATGACATCATTGTTTTCTATGTATTTCCTAAATTATTTAGGAATTTATAGCATGTAGAGGTAAGAGTCAGCTTTTGCTATTAAACTAATCCAGCAGAATTTCATTTATTAGAGATGAAGATGAAAGCATCTCTTGGTTTTTTTAAAAAAAAAATCCTCCCATCAAACCTTCCCATACTGAGTTATTTACAATTCTGTGTACCTTCCACATGGGAATGTGTATCCACATGAACAAATCTGAGAGTGAAACTGTGGGATTTTCATAATTTAACTGGTGCCTAAAACCTTAGGCCATCAATAAAATGTACTGTTGATAAGAAGATGGGTTTTGCTGCAAAAATTCCACTGGATTTCTGATTATTATGAAGAGTTGCTCTGTTAAAACAGAAATAATTTGTCCCAGAGTCAAGCACTTCCTCAAAGGTATTTTGTAATGTCTTTATTTCAACCTGTGGATTTCAAAGTGGTCAAAACCTCTTGGCCCAAAGGCATGAGAGATCTCTGATAGTTATTTTTCAGACTCTTGGTGAAATGTCAATTAAAACATAAAACCCAGAGCTTTTCTCTAAAGGCCACAGAAAGATTTGCAGGGCTGTTTTGAGTAAATGTCACTTTAAATTCTTACTAGTTGCTCCTTTCCCTTTTGGTTTTAATTGCCTTTTGATTTGCAATGGCTGAGAATGTAAATTATGTTTTAGTAGCTCCTTTTGCATGTATTGTAAATTTGAAAGACCCTTCTGGTCATTGAAATCTGGGACGTTTTGCCTGAAAATTTTGTTTTCATTGAATCTGGGAAATCAACATTTTGTTTCTTTGGTAGTTTGGAACGATCTACTGTGGATTTTTCTACATTTTTATAGTAACATTTTATATAAATATACAAATAATTTTTCAAATTATTTGGTGCATCTTTAAGTTGCTCACCCTGCCTTTCCCAGAGGAGCTTCTACCTAATTCCAGGTAAAAGCAAGAAATATTAAGCAAAAAGCAGCAAAACCAGGCTAGAGGGAATGATGGGGATAAAGCAGAGCCGTGTCTGCCAAGGAAGAGCTTTCTAAATAACTGATAAACCTTATAAGAATAAAAAACCTTCATTTTAACCACATTGCAACTGGAATTATTGAGGCAGCTGAGCACTTTTTCCATCTTAACAATCCCTTTAATTGTGAGCTCTCCCTCACACATCAGCTTGAGCTTCCTTTCCAGAGGTGGTGTCCAGCAGCATCTTGAGGAATTTTCAGTTTATTGGGGTTTTTTAGTCCCTTGGAGTGGGTAAGTTTAGGCTGTTGGATACTGTGACCTGAAAAACTGGTGAGCCCTGTGCAGGGAAGCTCTGCCTGCAATACACCCCTGGAATTCCAGCTGAGCAGAAGCACCCAAACAGATTTTTGCTTCCAGAGCAATTCCCAGCTGGCTTTGCCTGGCTGCCCACAATGGGAAGAGAAATGGGATAAAACTAAGACAGAGAGAACAGTGGGAGGTGTCTCTGCCTGTGGCAGGGGCTGGAATGAGATGATCTTCAAGGTCACTATCCCAGGCTGCTCCAAGCCCCAAAGTCCAACTTTGGGCACTGCCAGGGATCCAGGGGCAGCCACAGCTGCTCTGGGCACCCTGTGCCAGGGCCTGCCCACCCTCCCAGGAACAATTCCTTCCCAAAATCATATCCAGCCCTGCCCTCTGGCAGTGGGAAGCCATTCCCTGTGTCCTGCCACTCCATCCCATGAAAACGTCTCCATGTTTCTTGTAGCTCCTTCAGGCACTGCAAGGCCACAATTAGGTCACCCCAGAGCTTCTCCTCTCCAGGTGAACAATCCCAGCTCTCCCAGCCTTTCCTCCCAGCAGAGCTGCTCCATCCCTCTGAGCATCCTGGACTCTCTCCAGCAGCTCCATGACCTTCTTGTGTTTGAGGCACCAGAACTGTGCACAGAATTCCAGGTGGGGTCTCACCTGAGCAGAGTAAAGGGGGAGAAGCACCTCTAGGAAAATATTTCCTTTCAAGTCCTGCTTTACTTTAGTTGAAACAAGTGTGTTCAGATTTGGGTTCTGTTAGATATTTCCCAGCCTTTTCAGGGAAAGGTTCCAAAGCCTGGACAAAATCAGTTCCTGGCTCAATCTCCTGCTCTTCTGGATGTGGCTGGCACAGCCCTCAGTCTCACAGCAGCACATACTGCCAGTCATCTCTTTTTGGGGCATTTAGATCATCCCTTGTAGCTGAAGAAATCATCAGCCTGGATTAGTGTTGGATAAATCTGTTGGAGACAAGGGGAGTTTTCTTCCTGGTGAACATTTTATGCTTCACTGAAGTGGCCTGGTAATGAGAGATGAAAAAGTGGTTCTGAGTGGTCTCAAAGCTCTTAATCCTCCAAAAATGTGGGCAGGAGAGCACTAGGAGCTGTTTGATAAATGCTCAGTTTATTTATCAGAGGTGATTCCCAGGACTGACATAAAAAGAAGTGTTTGTTTTTCCTGTATATCCCCTTTTTGATAACAGTTATCACTGTAAAAGCTGGGATATTCTGGCCATGGGCAACTCCCCTCCATATCCTGCTTTGCTTTTTTTTTTTTTAATTAGAAATGTTAATAGAAACAGATGCAGAACACTAATTTTAATGAGCAGCCAGCTTCCAGAGCTCCAGAACATCCCATTTAATGCTTTCTCTGTTCTCCTAACACCTCCTGAGGCTTTCCTTCACTGGAGTCCTTTTGTCAAATTGGGAGTAATTGTCCTTATTGTCTTCCATGCACTCACTAAAAGTAAGAGGCTATTGGATATTTAATTAAAGATTTCACTGCATTTTAATTGGAGGTAAAACCATTTTCAGGAGGGCCAGACCTTGATCTTTTAGAAGCTCTTCCTGTGGCTGCTGGAGATTACAGTATGGGACACATGCTGCAAATTCAAGGTGTTCTTCAAGTAATTTTATCTCAAGGCTTTAAAAGTTCATGGGGGTTTTTTTTTTTTTTTTTTTTGTTTTGTGTTCAGCTTGTGAGTGAGGGTTAAAAATTCAGAACTTCCAGCTTTAGCAATTCATATTTCAGGCCCTCTTGTTGAGTTACCTACTGAAGAGTAAAATCCTTCAAATTTGAGGCTTTATGTGAATGAAATTAGGATGAACCATTCACATCCCTAAGCTAGTGTAAGACCCACCAAACTCATGCACCTGCTCTGGACTGTCCCATCTTCCATGGTTGCTTTGAGTAAGTTACAAAAAACCTGTAAATGTGGGGGGTTCAGCACCACTTCCTAATTTTTTTCATCGAACTAGCTTTACAAAACTTTCCTGATTGAACTCCTTATTATAAAAATTATTCAGATTTGAGTGGAAATCTATATATGGAGATAATATATGGAGAGAGACCTGGGAAATAACTGTGTTCATGATGCTGCAATTCCATACTGGTCATTTAGGGGTGAAATCCAGGCACACCTGGGATCTTCACCTGTGGACTTCAAATGAAAGTGAAATCCATTTTCTCCCATTCTTTCCTGGGCCAAGAAATTGTGGGGGTTTGTGTCTGTTACCAGTTTGAATCCCTGAGTGGCTTGGGTTGGAAGGGACCTTAAAGCCCATCCAATGCCACCCTCTGCCAGGACAGGAACACCTTCCACTGTCCCAGGCTGCTCCAAGCCCCATCCAGCCTGGCCTTGGGCACTGCCAGGGATCCAGGGGCAGCCACAGCTGCTCTGGGCACCCTGTGCCAGGGCCTGCCCACCCTCCCAGGGAACAATTCCTTCCCAATATCCCATCTGACCCTGCCCTCTGGCAGTGGGAAGACATTCCCCCTTGTCCCTCCATCCCTTTTCCCAAATCCCTCTCCAGCTCTCCTAGAGCTCCTTTAGGCACTGGAAGAAGCTCTAAGGTCTCCCTGGAGTCTTCTCTTCTCCTTCTCTTCTCTTCTCCTTCTCTTCTCTTCTCTTCTCTTCTCTTCTCTTCTCTTCTCTTCTCTTCTCTTCTCTTCTCTTCTCTTCTCTTCTCTTCTCTTCTCTTCTCTTCTCTTCTCTTCTCTTCTCTTCTCTTCTCTTCTCTTCTCTTCTCTTCTCTTCTCTTCTCTTCTCTTCTCTTCTCTCCTCTCCTCTCCTCTCCTCTCCTCTCCTCTCCTCCTCTCCTCTCCTCTCCTCTCCTCTCCTCTCCTCTCCTCTCCTCTCCTCTCCTCTCCTCTCCTCTCCTCTCCTCTCCTCTCCTCTCCTCTCCTCTCCTCTCCTCTCCTCTCCTCTCCTCTCCTCTCCTCTCCTCTCCTCTCCTCTCCTCTCCTCTCCTCTCCTCTCCTCTCCTCTCCTCTCCTCTCCTCTCCTCTCCTCTCCTCTCCTCTCCTCTCCTCTCCTCTCCTCTCCTCTCCTCTCCTCTCCTCTCCTCTCCTCTCCTCTCCTCTCCTCTCCCTCTTCCCTCCCCTTGACATTGCCAAATGTCTCCTCATTTCTTCCTAGCAGAGGTGCTCCAACCTTCCTCTCCTGGAGAGTGGAAGTAACAATTTCTGGCTTCCTCTTGAGTTGCTTGCAGAAACACACATGAAAATCCCCAATAATAATGGTGGTTCCCTTTTCCCCATTTTCTCTGGCTTTATTCCATTACAATTTTCCTGCTAGGAGTTATCTGGACAGTGCACATATGCATCATGCAAGGCTCCTTTTCCAGGGGCAGCCTCACCAAAATTGGGGACATGTTTGTAGCTGTCACCTGTGTCAGAAATAAATGGCATTTCCCCAGAGCAAATGGAATCTTATGGATACATGCAGCCATGGAAGAAATGATTGGAACTGGATGAGCTTTATTTAAGTTTCATATTAGTCCTGAATCTCAGGGAAACTTTGCTTGGAGAGAGTGAATGTGGTGCCTGCCAAGCACAATCCTTGCTCTGTGGTTTATTTGGGATTATTATCAGCTAGATTCAAGTTTTGCTGCAGACATAATAATGCATCTAAATTAATTTAGAACAGAGGCAAAAGATGATTAATATTTCAGATAATTAAAACTCGCTTCTAAATAGATTTCCCTGGGAAATCTCTCTGGAGATTTTTCTAATTTCATCAGTGCCAAAATACCATAAATAAAAAATAAATCCCAGTTTTGTTATTTTTCTGAAGTGACAGGAGCAAAATGTACTTAATAATCACATCAGGAGCAACAATAACCTGATGAGATTTTTGTTTATTTAATCACAAATTACCTGGTGTGAGGAGCTTTAATGATGATGAGGACTCTTAGTCTTCCAAGCAAGTTTAAGGCCATTACTCCAAGCCCAAATAGGCTGGATTTCAGAAGGTAATTTGCTCTTAATTATAACATTGAAGAAAAATGACTGAAGCAGGGAATGCCAGGGGGAAAGTTGATAATGAACTCTGCTATGCCGTGATCCCAGAAATTTCCCACTTTTTCCAGGATTTGCCCTCTTTAGCACGTGTGAAGTGCTTTTAACTATGAACACAATCATTTATTAATTTGCTAACCACTCAAACATGCCTGGCAGACCCAGCTGGGATGATGAAAGCTGCTGATGGCCTCATAAACTCTGCTCAGGCTGGAATTCCTTGGAGAACTTCAAGAGGCAACACTCAAATTACTTCTGTTGGATCAGCAAAACATTGATAGCATTTAGTGAGCTCAAACCACTTTTGTAGCCATTTCCATTGCTGCTTACAAAAGGAAATGTTCTGTTCCCATGTAGTTCGAGGCTGGCATGGGACATGGAATATATTCCCAATCCCAACAAAGCACATTATTGAATACAGGTGAAAATCAGCAATTCACCATTAATGATGTTCTGGCTGTTTAAGCACAACATAAAGGTCAAAGCCTGATCTGAGCTTGAGACTCAGAGAAAATTAAATCATGCTGTTGCTAGGACAGAAGTGTTTCTCTGAATCTACTCCCAAATATATTTAGTAAATAATTCAGTTGGAATTCTATAAAATGTCCCAAATCTCAGCATATCCAGACTTTGGCGTGCTGGAAAATCATTATTCAGACATAAGTGTGCAAAGAGGATCAGAGGGAATCTCTCCTAGATGCCCTAGTGTGGATGAAGAGACAGATGAGACGTCCTACAAGTAGCTGGAGAAGTCTGGCCATTGCAAACCCTGTTTCTCAAGGGGGCTTCAACCTACCAGGTGTCTGCTGGAAACTAAACCCTGCTGGAAACAAAACCCTACAGGAGATGCAGAGAGGAAACAGAGGGGTCATTGGAAAATAATGGATAACCTAAGAAACTACATCCTTCCCATAAGTGTTATTTTTTAGTCAGGTGGTGTTAAAACTGTTTAATGTGTAAGTAGCCTTCAATTAGAAAATGCTGAGATACTGATGGGAAAAATTCCATTCTTCAACCCTCTGGCAATGCTGCTTCTGATCCCCCTTTTGCATTGGTGTTTCAGATGCTTTGTGACCCATCCAGGGGCTACCTGGGCTCAATCCTTGTCACCAAAGCAGGGTCTGAACCGTGGGAAGGTTTCCTTCTGGGGCTGCTTAAAATCCATCTCCAAAACAGCATTTTCTTTAACCACTCACAAGTTTCTTAAACTTAAATGAGTTTTATACTGAGTGAAAATATTTTTGAAAGGTATTTTATCCAGCCTTAAGCCATGCCCATCTTCAGTTTCAGTTTCTATAAAACATTTGTGGGTTTAAGTAGGTGGGGGTTCTGTTGTATTTTGACTATAGGAGTGGTGGAAAGGGTAAGGAACATAGTTCTTTGTGAGAAGAAAAAGAGAGAGCTTTATGTAAAGAAACACTTCACACATTTAGGGTAGTATGTGCAAAACAGAATAGAAAAGTCTTACTGGTTTAAGAAGGCAACACTTCTTTGAAAACATGCTTTTTGCAAAACATCTCGTAGTACACGTTTTAGTAAATGTTTAATCATTGTTATAATTTCTTGTCTTCAAGCAGCTAAGAAACCTAAATCTTCAAAGCTGTTTTTTCCCTAGCTCCTAGCAGTATCCAACAACAGGGGTTGAGCCCTTTTCTCTCCAAGCCTCTGGTGGCTTTTCTTCCTGGACCTCTCAGCTGTCATGGAAGGTATTTTGGGGGGATTGAATGGGTTGCTCAGGTTTGAGGACGACAAACAGCAAGTTCTGCTCGTGATGGCCTTACAATGCTGCATTTTAATCCTTCAGGAGGTGTGTAAAAGCCCAGAATTTGCCTCTTTTTGCATTCCAGGGCACCCCAGCCAGTCGGGTCCGCTACAAGGTGGATGTTGTCCAGTTTCCCTACAGCGCCAGCATTTTTGATGTAGAGGAAAACTCCGGACGTGTCGTCACCCGAGTGAACCTCAACGAAGAGCCCAGCACAGTGTTCAAGGTACAAATTCAGCTGCAGTGCCAGGAAACATTCCCTGAATTTGCTGGGATTCCTTTTGCCATCACGGTTCTCCTTTGTTTTTTTCTATTGCATAGTAAGGTCCCAGAATCATTAAGGTTGGAAAAGACCTCCAAGGTCAAGTCCAACCTTTCACTGGATTTCCAATGCAAAATCTCAATTCTGTTTGTTCCTTTGTTTCCTTCTTTTTCTCCTAGCCTGTGTTTTACACCTTTGTGATTTCAGGAATGTCTTGAATGGATGTGGTTCCACCTGTTGAGAGGGTGGGGAAAACAAGGAGGCAGCTTGGGGAGCCCTTATTTTACCCAAGTTCACTTTAAACAGGGCTTTTGGGGAGAATTTGGGATGAACTTTGTAAGAAGAGCAAGATATCTTTATAAATAAAGTTATTGCACAGCTGGGTAGTTCAGGAGTTCCTGTTCACAAGTGTTTTAATGTAAAAACATTGATTTTAAGGAAAACTAAATTCCCATTATGTTGTCACTGTTCCTAAAGAGTCTGGAGTCAATTAATGGGGTTTAAGGTATGATTTTAACCTAAATCAGTAGAACATCTGCTTTTTAAGATCCATGAAGGAAGGCAAAAACAAATGAAAACAGAAGTGGGTCAGTAAGGAAAACAAACTTATATCCATAATATCTTGCATTTGATGTAATTTCCCTGCTTGGAAACTTCCTTATAGTCATTAAGGTGTGTTTTTCTTCCTTCAGTTATTTATTTCTGAAATGAGGGTTGAAGAGAGGTTTGTTTGCACACTTTCCATTATAAGGAATAAAGCTGTCCACTGCTTTCCACTCTTGAGTGTCCCATCAAGGGCTACTTGAGCTGGAGCAGTCCCTGGTTTAGCACAGTGCTAATTTAAGTCCTTTTAAGTTTCTAATTGATACAATAAAACCCAAGGGGGAAGAGGATTTTTTTCTTGGTTAACATCACCAGAGTGGAACTTTTCTATTGCTGCACTTGTTTTTACTTCTTAATACTTATTTTGTGGGGTTTTTTTCCAAAACTGGGATCTATCCCACACTACTTCATATTAGGGCAGTAAATGGGACATTCAGCAGGGAATTACTTTTCAGAAAATCTGGATTCTTAGGGAAAAAAAAACCAGAGAAGACTCCAGAAATCAGTGATAGGAACACTTGGAGTATTTACTTGAGACTACTGGGCTTGTGTCTGCTGCTGAGTCCTCTGGGAATTTTTCCACTCACTCTTTAAGATCCAGATAATATCTGCAAATATATCTTGCACTGGTGACTTTCCTGATATACTGGCTGGAAAAAAAAAAAGGGTTATTGTGGAATAACTTGGGCTGGCAGAAAAATGCTCTGCTAGAATGAAGTGCAGACTTGCCTCATGTAATGACCTCCAGAAATAAGGAAAAATTTAGGGAGAAAACTGGAAAAATGCCCATTATTTCTTCTTCAGTGGGCTGGAGTCGCATCCTTTTGCAAGCAGATTTCTTGTAAAAGCTAAAAACAAATAAATCTGCTTGTGCCAGCACAAAATCACAGATTAAATCAACAAATAGACACGAGAAAAGACTTTTTAAAAATTAAAATATTTACAACAGGCCTCAATTAAAAGAAGGTAATTTGGTCTTGTCTGTGTTTGAGCTTAGAGCATCTCCTTTCTGCAGTGTACTTTTTGGAGGGGGTTGGGAAGAAATGTTAATTTTTTTGTTCTAACATGAGCCTTGCTTCTAGATATTAATGTCAGCAACAGATAATTCTCAGCCAGGGCTTTTCCTGTTTGTTTTATTTGGAACTGTAGAATCCCAGAATCCCTGAGGTTGGAAAAGCCCTCCAGGATGATGGAATCCAACCTGTGACCAATCCCCACCAGAGCACTGAGTGCCACATCCAGCAGCTTCTTGGACACCTCCAGGGCTGGGGACTCCACGCCTCCCTGAGCAGCCCATTCCAATGTTTAACAATCCTTTCCAGGAAGAAATTCCTTCAGTTTCACCATGTTTGTGTAAATTTTTCAGCAGAGGTTCAACCTGAGGATGGCTGTCACCTTTTCCCTCCATGTTTTGTTCTTACACAACGCGTGACATACAGCAAAATAAAATCACATCTGATTTTTTTAGACCCTGCAAATACCAGAATTGCTGAAAGTCAAACGTTCTTCTGTGTAGTCAGAGCCTGATTTTCTGTGTTGTTTGTAGCTGGTGGTCATTGCCTTTGATGATGGGGACCCAGTGAAGTTCAACACCACCACAGTGGAAATCACGGTGCTGCAGCCCTCAGTCATCCCACGCTTCACACAGGATGAATACAGGTAAAGGACTTCATTCTTCCACCCTAAAACTGGCACTTTTAAAGTCAAAATAAAGTTCTGCTTGAAGGCTAGTCTGAAATAGAGCTACAAAAATACTCTGTTGTGGTGGAATTTTACTCTCTGAGCAGGTTGTCCCCAGTTGGAAGATTTGGGCTGACAGTGATAGTGAGGGAATATGTGTATGAAATTTTCCCCTCAGAAGTTGTTGAAAATATCAGTCATTTGGATAAACAAATTCCATGCCCTTGAATTGGGACTGGGACCATCAGGGCTCTAGGTTAAGTTTCCTGGAGAGTGTTTTGACCCTCTACACTATTTGTGTGAGGCATGAGAGAATTCAAGACTCAACCTCTTCACTGTTAGAGATGCAGGTGATGGTTGTTATCACCACAGAGACGTAATTTCATAAATGTACCCTCTGACAATTTAATATCATCAACATCAGTGTCCTAAAATTGATCAAAAGCAAACCAAAAAGTGGGGCACAGGCTGATTAGTTTGTTAGATTTTGTAACAGAGAATATGTTCATGAATTTGACATCTGTACAATAATAGGAAGTGATAAGAATCAGGGCAAGCAGCTTCAAGATATCAAGAAGTTGCAATGTGTTCTCTCTATGCCACTGTAGTGACATAATAAGCAGCAGAATGTAATGGGGTTTGTACAGATATTTCCAAATCCAAGGACTGCAGGGAATCAGAAAGCAGAAATTGAACATAAATTGTCTTCAGTAAGCCCTAAAAGATGGGCTTGTTCAGCTATTTAAAGGAGTTTAGACAAAAAAATCATTATCTGCACTCTGTTTGTCCTCATGATTGGACTATTAGCATATTTCTCACTTAAAGAAGTGAAAAATAACAAAAACATGCCTCTCTTCTCCTAATTTTGTATTTAATGTGAAACAAATGTGAAATCTGAAGGACCAGTGCAAAATGACAAGCATTGCATTTAATAATAGTCCTTTGCTGAAGGATTTTTCTCGAGAGAGAAATTGTTCCTGCTGCTCCCTACAGTTTCTTACTTATCTCCAGAGGTGTGCAGTGTTTGCTGCATTACTTTGGGTAATGTAACAAATAAAAACATGTCCAATTTGTGACTGAGATTTCAGATCAGGGCAGGCAGGGGTCTGTTGGAGCAAGTCCAGAGAAGCCCAGAAATTGCTGAGGGGACTGGAGCAGCTCCTCTCTGCTGCAAGGCTGGGAGAGCTGGGAATGTTCATCCTGGAGAAGGGAAGGTTGTGTGGAGACATCACAGCTCCTTCCAGGGTCTGAAGGGATGCAAGAAACTGGAGAGGGACCCTGCATCAGGAACTGGAGTGCCAGGACACAGGGAATGGCTTCCCACTGCCAGAGACCAGGGATAGATGGAATATTTGGGATACCCTGGCACAGGGTGCCCAGAGCAGCTGTGGCTGCCCCTGGATCCCTGGCAGTGTCCAAGGCCAGGCTGGATGGGGCTGGGAGCAGCCTGGGATAGTGGAAGGTGTCCCTGCCCATGGCAGGGGTGGAACTGGATGGACTTTGAGGTCCCTTCCAGCCCAAACCACTCAGGGATTGTGAAATTCCTGAGCCTGCCTTGAGCTCCAGTTTTATCCCAGCAGCTGGGAATGTTATTTCACTACAGTGAAAAACTCTAAAAAGTGACTCATAGCCCATAATACCTTTGGATGACAACACCTGAATAACCCAGGTCATCTTTGTGTCCCTGTGAACTTTTTGGAATGTCTGGACAACTTGGTTTCCCTTTCCAAAGCACAGCTCCGTTCCTGGGAAATTCTTTGCACAATGTTAAGAGGCTCTTAAAATCTTTTGGGGACAGCAAAGGCAATTATTTATTTTCTTCAGTGTCAAAAATGAAATTAAAACAACCCAGAAGTTTCTGAGTCAGCTTGGAGACTGAAGATACTTGGGAGCAGATATCTGGGAGCAGGACTAGTGTTGATTCCTAAGGTTTTCAGGGACTGTCACATTCTGCAAGCTGTGCTTTGTGTTTGGTTTGTTGACAGTGATGCAAGCTGGAGCTGGCAGATGTCACAGGACCTCATTTTCCAGTGACACAGGATATCTTTAGGGTGAAAGGCAGCACAGAGCAATGCTGCCCCTTGCAAAATAAAAAAATTGCTGGATGTGGGTGCTTGAATTTCAGATGGATTGAGAATTAGTGGCTTTAGGGTGGATTAGTATTGATCTTTGCTTGTCTAATTATCATAATCTGGATGATTCCAGCACTGTTCTCAAGCTGGTTTACAAACTTCCTTCCTGTGTATTTAGGGAAAGGTCACAGTTGAACAGTTTTACAGAGTAAAGCTGCAGCCTGTGCTACAAAATGAAAAAATAAATTAAAAAGAGAAAGAGAGAGAGCAGATGGCATGAGCAGAAAGGGAGATGAAAGTGCCACTCTGCCTTGAGCTGAGCTGCAGAGCCTGGCAGCTCTGCCAGAGGAACACCAGCACTGCTTGGAGCCCTCCTCACACCCAGGCAGACTTTGACTGATCATTATCCATGTCTTAGAGCTACTTCCAGAGGAAGCACCAGTCAAATGGATGAAGGCAGATTGGTATTTATTCACTGGCTTGCCCTCTGCATTGTTGCATCATTTGGGGCAAATTAATTGGTCTCTTTCCCCCCCACCTTCTTTGTTTAGATTGTAAATTATTCTAAACACTGCTGTGCTCTCCATATCAAACAGCAAAGGGCAGCTGAGGGCTTTGAGATCTAGAAAATACAGAATGGAGCAGTTGATTTGTGATAAGTGGGGGATAAAATATAGTTCCTTCCTAATGACTGTGAGAGATACTCCCAAAAGCCCACCAGGGGGGAATCTTCTGCATCTTTGGTTCTTCTGGAAGGGACTGGCAAGAGGAGGCCAGCAGGGATTTGGAATGTTCCTCACCCCAGCATTCACTCCTTAGAATCAGAGCAGCAGCAGCAAATCTTGTCACTCTCTTCCACTGCCTGGAAAAAGGTTGGAGCCAGGGGGGGTCGGGCTGTGCTGCCAGGGAACAGGGACAGGACAAGGGGAAACGGCCTCAAGCTGTGCCAGGGGAGGCTCAGCTTGGACAGCAGGAGGAATTTCTGCATGGAAAGGGTGCTCAGGCCTTGGCAGGGGCTGCCCAGGGAGCTTTGGAGTGCCCATCCCTAGAAGAGCTCAAAACAGGTGTGGATGTGGCACCTGGGGATGTGGGTAGTGGGGAGCAGGGCACTGCTGGGTTCCTAGTTGGACATGATGGCCTTTGAGGGCTTTCCCAACCCCAGTGACTCTGTGTCAGCCCTGTATGGTCCCAGTGCTCCAGCTGGGTCTTCCCTGTGGAGCCCAGGAGCTGAACTGCCTTAGCAGTGTGTCAGTCCTTGCCATGGAGAGAGCTGATGGCAGCAGTGCCTGTCAAAGGGTTTTCCAAGCCAGCCATTGTTCCACAAAAACACAGTGTGGGGAAAACAGGCAAAAATCCCAAAGAATCAAAGTGCTGGAGCGTGTGGACATTTAATTGGAGATGGCTGGGCCA
This sequence comes from Oenanthe melanoleuca, assembly GCF_029582105.1. NCBI lineage: Eukaryota > Metazoa > Chordata > Aves > Passeriformes > Muscicapidae > Oenanthe > Oenanthe melanoleuca. Next base: position 1,489,358 of record NC_079340.1, read on the forward strand.
CCTCAGAGCCCAGCTGACCTTTGCTGCCAGGGAAGGACATGGCTGCTGCTGCTTTTGTCACCACATCTCCCTCAGGGTGTTGGCTGTCAGTCAGATTCCACTGGATTTTTACAGAACTGATGGAAGACTTGGACACTTCCAGTGTCTCCAGCCCATTGACAGGCTGGAGAGCCTGGAGAGTGGGTTGGTGGGGACAGGGAGGCTTCCTACATCCCTGCCCCAAACAGGACGAGACAATTCACACAATTTATTAAAGTTTTTAATGCTGGCTTTGATCTCATCTTGCTTTGTGCCAGCAAAATGGTCTCTGGACAAAGAACCATGGAATTCCAGAGTGGTTTGGGTTGGGAGGGACCTTAAAGTTCATCTCATTCCACCCCTGCCATGGGCAGGGACACCTTCCACTATCCCAGGCTGCTCCAAGCCCTGTCCAGCATCCCTTGGATACTTTCAGCCACTGCTCCTCTGAACAACCAAAAAAAGGTTAAAATCCAATAAACCAAATAAATAAATTTTTTGGGAAAATCAAATCTGCCATACAGAGCCCCTTTCCCAAGCTCTTCTCTCTTTTGTCCTGACTTCACCCAGATCACCTCTGGATCAAGGATTTAATCCAGAAGTTTCCATTACTTCACAACAACTTATGGCAGCACTTTCATTTCTTAATTAACTGATATTAATTAGTAGTGCTATGAAAGAGTGGAGACCAGATGTAACTGGAACCTCACATGAATATTAAGAGGTATTTTTAGCCAGCCTGTCCTCTTTATGAGCACGTCCTCAATTTAAAACAGTAAAAGTTGAAAGGGATTTGGGGTCCTTTTTGGCATTGTGTTAATTAATAAATTCCACATCCTCTGCAAGGGGAAGGTCATTGCTCGTGGCAAAGTGCTGCTGGAGCAGGGAATGGAATGGGAACTGGGGGCAGCATCATTGCTTCCTAATTAGTGCCTGTGGGCACATTAACCAGGTGTTCAGTCGTTCCAGAACAGGAAAAATGGGGAATTTTGCAAACTTACAGCTTCTGTTAGTGTTGCATTACAGCTCCCCAACCTGCTGGAAAAGATGTGTCCAGTTGCCCAGCAATCCGAAGTTTTATGGGGAAATGTGGGAGGCTGTGAATTCCAGGCTATAACTCGATGTAAATGTAGTGTGGAATTTCATTTAATTTTATTTCTCTCCCAGCACCAGCCCTGCTGTGGAAATGTGTTCTGCCTAAAAAGGGAGAGCAGGGAGCTCGCTGTCCCTCGGTGGAAGAGATGTTGTAATGTTTTCCACCCAATTAAATCCTTCATTTTGGAGTCAAACACCATCCAAGCAAAAGCATTTCATAGAAAATCAGGAAGCTGTGTCAGGAGTCGATTATTCCAAGGGGTTTTCCCCGGTTCTCTGGTTTCCTGCTGTTCCCTCAGACAGTTTTCCTCATTGGTAAATAGGGAATGGGGAACCCTGCACAGTGACAGTGAGGGTAGGGGGTGGCATTCCATGGTTGGAATCTCTGTAATTTGGTGCTTCATGCAGAAAGGTGGGAAAAGCATCCACAGTGCTCTGGGTTGGAGCTCAGGAACTGGAAAGTGTGGTCCTTTTGGGTTCTCAGTGTCTGTGAATGGCTGAGCCTTGATCAATCAGAGAATTCCAGAATGTTTTTGGCTGGAAGGGACTTTAAATCCCATCCAGTGCCACCCCTGCCATGGGCAGGGACACCTCCCACTGTCCCAGGCTGCTCCAAACCCCATCCAGCCTGGCCTTGGACCCTGCCAGAATATCAATTGCACCTCAGATGTTTTTCCATCAGGCAGCTCCTGAGCTGCATTTCTTCAAACCTCTGTTTACTGAAGTTTCCCTTTTCCCCTCCCTGGGATTTCCCCCTGTTAGGGATTATTTTTCCCCTCAGAAATAATCTTCTCTTTCTTGTCAGAGTCCACAGAGGATTATTTTTGCTTCTCAAAAGTGTTTTGTCCCTAAAAATGTTTTGTTTAATGCTGGTATCTGTTTGCATCATCCTTTTCCCAGCATATCCCGGTCCTACCACTGCTTTTCCCAGCTTTCCTAGGATGGAATTTACATTTTATTAAGGGAATACCACAGGTAACCTTCTAGTTGCAGCATTTTTGAGATGGGGGGATAAAAGCAATCGATGCTTTCCTCACACTTAACTGGAGCTTCCAATATAAATTTGGAATTTGCATGTCACATCAGTGGCAGTTTGGATTTGGGAAAATGTGTGGGATTTTCCCTTTGGAATCACTGGTGTAGAGTGTTTTTCTGCTGGTACTTTATTTGGTTTGTAATAAAAAATTAGCAGATGTGATTATAAAGTTAATTTATTTTTATACCAGGCACTGAAAAATTAGGGAGTGAGTTACCAGGTGATGACCAGGTGAAGGATCCTTTTCCCCTAACTTTTCCTTGTGTTAGTAATGCTGATTGCATTTTATTAAAATCCTGTACTTCTTTATACCAAATGAAAAGGAAACTAGAATTTTAGGAAGTATTTTTCAATGAAATGTTCTGGTGAGATGTTTCCAAGGGAAGAGGAAAGCACAGATCCCAGCAGGGAATTTGTTCTTGGAAAGGCTGAGAGTCAGAGCTCCCAACACCATGTTAATGAAATGTGGGAATAAATCACTCTGGGGGTGTGGATATGGAACTGAAATTATCCATAATTTTAGTATTAAGCCCTATTGGCATCCAGCAGTGTGTTATCCTTCCAGCCATGTTATCCTTGGAATTTATCCCATCAGTCTGGCCAATCCAAGTGTGTGACTGTGCCCTACGTTGTGCTTGGTAGGAATTTTTCCCCCTTTTTTGTTTTATTTTTTTTTTTTTTGCTTCTGCAGAATCCTGATTCCTGCCTTTATGGCCTCAGGTTTAATTTGGGAAGATTTTAGGGATAACATGAGCACACAGAGATCAGGAGAGCAAAACCTGACATTTGAGTCAAAATACAATAGGTTAAGACAGGATCACTGGAGCAATGTCCAGAGTCCCTTGTCATTTGTTTTGGAGATAAATACCATGGGAAGGTCAGAGTGCTTCCAACCAATTTGGGAATTGAGAATGAAAGGCAGGATATCAAGTCCAGGAAGGAATATGTGACATTCTGAAGATGAACTGCTCCATAAATACATCTAATTAAGGCAAAAATAATTATTTCCAGAAAAAAAAAAAAAATTATGATTGCCTGGGACAAACTGTTCGGATAGTTACTAGGAAAGCAAAAACTGGATAAATTGATGGATTATTGCTCTAAAGCATGTATGAAACTTGATAAAACCATGATTTATTGCTCTAAAATGTGTCCAGGTCTATCATTTTTAAGCAAGCACAGGAAGCCAAGGTAGTTTTTTATGTGCTGGTGAAAGGATTAAAAGGGCTGCCATGGGAATCATGGAATTCCAGAGTGGTTTGGGTGGGAAGGGACCTCAAAGCCCATCCAGTGCCATGGGCAGGGACACCTTCCACTATCCCAGGCTGCTCCAAGCCCCAAAGTCCAGCCTGGCCTTGGGCACTGCCAGAGATCCAGGGGCAGCCACAGCCTCTCTGGCCCTCTCACCATTCTAAGAATAAAAATACCCTCCATGTTAATCAAGCTGAGGTGAGCCATGTAATTAAACAGCACCAAAACTTAATTTCTGAGGGGTTTTTATGGACCTCCATAAATTTAAATATAAATATATGAAGTATTTTGTATTCAAATATTCTATATAAATAGACACAAAATAAGTCCACAAAGTAGAGGCAACTGCAGTGGCTCATATGGAGTCCATTCACATCCCACTATTAAGCTTCAGCCCTAAACCAATTTTCCAAATTATTATTGGGTTTGCTGGTTTGAAATTTAATTTTTTATTAAATCTCGCGTTCATGCTTTTGCAGATAGACAAGTTTCATGGTGAATTTAAAGCATATTGCCTATCAGGCAAATTGAAGAAGGGCAGGGATTGATGTGCTTAGTGCAGGGAAAAAGAAGAAGCAGAAAAGTTGAGAGGAAAAGTTGAAATTTCACTTGAACACTTCCAGTTGTAGTGCCCTGCAATGTATTTGAGAAGTGCTCAGTCTCCCTTTCCCACTCTGATCAAGACAGACATAACTAGGATATAGCAAATTCAGAGATTTTTTTTTTTTTTAATTTGTATTCATTTTCATAATTATGTCTTTATTTTAATCCTGTTCTTCTTTGTGGTTGCTTTGTTTATTTTCTGAGGAACAAACCCATTTTGTGGTTTCATACTCAAAGAAATCAGTGAAGTCTCTCCTGGTCTCTGTTCCATCCTGGATGCTCCCAGGATACCATTTATTATACCTGTGGAAAAATTAAAGTGAATCAAAGGGCCTAAATGCCACATTGCTGTGATGGCCATGGAAAAAAAAATGCCATGGAAATGGATGAAACAGTGGTCTGGAAATAAAGTTGTCATGGTCAAAGGGTGGTTGTGTAGAGAAGGGAAGATTAAAACTTTGGATGAGGCTGGGGTGGGGATTAAAGTGGGTGTTAATTGTGGTTTATCCCTAAGATTTGTGGGATGCAGGTGGATTATCCTTACATCCAGGACCTCCTCACATCCAGGGATGGGGTAGATGTGGATTCTGGGCATGTGAGTCTCGGAAGGAATCAGAAATCACAGATTTGAGAAGGTGGTGAGGTCAGAAGTTCAGAAAGGAATCATTTCATTGAAAATATTTCAAATATTTCAAAGCAATTCACAGAAATTCCCTTCCACTCCCATGGGGATTTTCTAGTCTTTTTTCTGTGTGGCTTGGGCTGGATTCTCCTGCTTTCCTCTTCCCACAAAAATTCCAGCTTTTATCATCCAGTGATGCAAAATTATGGCAGAGAAACACCTTCAAATAATATGTTGGGGGGAAAAAAGCACCATTTTCTATCTTAACCATTCAAACATTGGAAAATTAAGTAATTTATTCCCTTAGAAAGGTTACTAGAGCTGGAAGCACAGGCTAAAGGGCAGGATATAGGAGGTTGGATGCTCATCTTTTGCTGCTTTGCTTCTCCACAATCCAGAGGAATGCTCTGAGGGATGAGCTGGGTGTTTTACTCCAGCTGATGCATTGCTCCTGTTGTTCCCAATCCCTGGAATTAAAGGAAGAGAACAAAATCAGTTCAATTACATGGGGGGAAAAGTGCTGTTCTGTCCTCTCCCTCCAGAGCAAACACAAAACCTCTCAATAATTATTATTGATTTGTCAATCCATTGGATTCAGCACTGGCAGAGGGAGCTATAAGGTCATTCCCACTGCAGAAATATCCTGGAATTATGCTGGGAATGAAATGTAGGGCTTTTGTTCCACTCCCACTCCTTTAAGAAGGCAAAGAAAACAACATCATCTCTAATGCAGCATAAAAAGGGCATTTTTCTCTCTGACCTCATCAAAAGAACTCCAGCTTTAAATGCTTCCAGCTTTGGCAGCTTTCCCCCTCCCTGTCTTTCCCTGCCTTTTGGCAGCTTTTTAATCCCTAAGATTAGCATTTGATTTGGTAAAATGCACACTAAAAAGCTTTTCACAGCAATGGTTTTAGAGCTTAATAAATTAAGGAGCAGCAAGGAATTTTAGTCCAACCACTGACACAGAACTATGGGAGGGATCTGCTCTGTGCATGTGTGTTTGAGTAAAAGGGGATTTTTCCACCTGTGAAACAAAGAGGAGATCACTGTTACATTGCATGATCCAAAACTTCCATATATTCATTATCTCTAAACTTCTTTCTAGGAGGTTTGCAGCAATATTGATTCCAAAGGAAATGTTTGTAAGGTGGAGCTCAGGGGAAGATTGGCCACTTCTTGATGGGAAAAGTTTGGGCTCAACAGTTGAGATTGTGTCCTGGGGTTCCAACTTTCATATAATCATGGAATATCCTGAGTTGTAAGGGACACACATCCCAGCTCTGGCCCTGCACAGACACTCCAACAATCCCACCCTGTCCCTGAGAGCATTGTCCCAGCACTCCTGGAGCTCTTGGATCCTTGGGGCCCTGCCCATTCCCTTTAGAATGGGAAAATGTGTGGGGTGGAGGATTTGAAAACCACCTGGAAGATGAAAGGGGAAAATGATAGAATATTCATGGAATCACAGAATTATTTAGGCCTGGGTTCATCAAATTGAACTGTTCCCCCAGCACTGCCAGGGCCACCACTACACCATGTCTCCAGGTGGGATTTGGTTTTCCAAATACCTCCATTATACTCCCTAGAAAGAAGCAGATGTAGATTCTCTCTCAGATGTAGATTCAGTGCACAACTGATCTTCAGACTCAGGAATCTCTCTGAGCAGATCCTCATCTGGTGTTTATTTTGTTATCCATAAAACAAGTGTAATTTTTAAAAATTGAAAATATCTGCATAAAACATTAAAAAAAACCCCAAACATCTACATTCATGGATGAGTGTCAAAAATTCCTTTTACATTTATTTTAAAGAGTTTGAAGCATGAATTCAATCATTTCTTGCCATAAGGAAAATCTGAGGAGGAAGATTTGAGATGAGCTCAAACTTCTCACTTCTCCTTGTTGAAATTGTTTGGACTGCTGGTTTTAGGACATCAGCACAGCCATGGAATGGTTTAGGTACAAATGGCCTTAAAGCCCATCCAGTGCCACCCCATCCCATGGGCAGGGACACCTTCCCATGGCTGCTCCAAGCCCCATCCAGCCTGGCCTTGGACACTTCCAGAAATCCAGGGGCAGCCACAGCTGCTCTGGGCACCCTGCCCACCCTCCCAGTGGTTGGGTAGCCTTGGGTTGCAGTTCATTTCCTGAAGAGCATCTTGTGTTTTAGCACCAAAATGTATTGGCAGGAAAATTTTGGATCTTTGTGAAGAGTGGAAATTCCCGTGGATGTAGCCCCAAAGTGATTCCTGTTTAAGACATGGAATTTTACCCAATAAAGTTTCCTGCATGGTTTTCTGACAGATTACTGGGTTTTGTTAGTAGACTTGAATATATTCAGGATCTATTATAAAAGAGATATATTACAGTTCTATATAAAATATATATGGAAAATATATATATTGTCTTTTACTTCCAATTTATCAGGCTGTTGTAGTTCTTGTTTCTCTTCATTATTCCCCACTGCCCCACTTCTCAGATCCAAGAATCATTAGATCTTTATGTTGCCACCACTTGCCTACTGGACTTCTTGGTGGGTTTTGCATTTTCAAAGGTAAAATATTTTCCTTTTCAATATGATTTTCCCTAATAACAGATCCTTTGGCAGCCTAATAGATGGAGGAAATACCAGCTTGAGGAATAAGTGTCAATAATCTGCTGTTCAGGAATGTAACTCAAATCCTTCTGTTCCACTCTGCAGACCCCCCCCAGTGAGTGAAAGTGCCCCGAAGGGAACCGTGGTCACTGTTGTCACTGCAGCAGCCTTGAACCAGACTGTTGTGTACTCCATTGTGTCAGGGAATGAGGAGGGTAAGTGTAATAATAACAATAATAATAATATTTCAGTATTGTGGTCATGGGGAGCCTGCAGGGCACGCCAGAGATCTGCAAGAAAGAGTGGAGAAGTAAAGCTGCTGAGGTGAAACACAGAATCATTAAGGTTGGAAAGAAAGTCTCAGATTGTTGAGGTGAAATCCCACCTCATCTGGACAAGCAGGAGAGAGTTTCAGGGTTGGAAGGGACCTACAAGAAATCTGAAGAGGGACTTTTTATAAAGGACAGGATAAGGGGGAATGGATTCAAGCTGGAGCAGAGAAGTTTAAATGGGGTATTGGGAAGGAATTGTTCCTGGGAGGGTGGGCAGGCCCTGGCACAGGGTGCCCAGAGCAGCTGTGGCTGCCCCTGGATCCCTGGCAGTGTCCAAGGCCAGGCTGGATGGGGCTTGGAGCAGCCTGGGACAGAGGAAGGTGTCCCTGCCCATGGCACTGGGTGGGCTTTAAGGTCCCTTCCCACCCAAACCATTCCATGATTCTGTAACTACCATTATCAAATCTTTGGAGATAAGCTAAAGATCAGATTAATTAGCATGAAAATAATTCTCACTGATGTGAAAATTCCCATGGATGCCACATAGTGTGAGTCCATGGCACATTGAAATAAAAACATAAATAGCTTTGATGGAGTTGTACTTGCTTGAAAATCTGGTTTAAGGGATTATAGACTCAGCCATGCTGTAACAAATATTGGATTAAAGCCTGGTACCTAAACAAAACATCCTGCTGGGATACTCTCTGTGATCTACCTGGACATCTTGGCAAAATAACACAGAATTACTGGGAGGGATGTAAAGAATTCCCTGTCCTCCTTTTTGTGAGAGTGGGTTCTTTGTCTTGTCCCATCTTTCCATTTGTACTTAAGTCCTGTGCAGGAGGCTGCACTTGCTGATCCTTTGGATCCCTTCCAGCTCAGGATATTCCATGATTCTGTGATGCTGGGCTGGTTATCCCAGTAGCAGAGCAGATCCAGCCATTCTACTCCTCAAAAATATCTTCAAAGATGAGCTACATGGGGCTTTACAAGCCTGAGGGAGGGGAGGGAGGGAGGGAAGGAGCCAGGGAGGGAATGACTTGCTTGGCAGTGTCAGAGAATTGTATCATCCCCAAAATACAACCCTTGGGTGTTGAAAATCCCTGTTTATGCATCTCATAAAATTCCTGTGTTTTTGCTGGCTTCCAGATGTGTTTGCCATTAACAACAGAACAGGAGTGATCTCTGTGAAAAAGCCTCTGGACTATGAAAGTGTCCAAAGTTACGAGCTCCGAGTGCAGGCAGACTCCCTGCAGGTGGTGAGATCCAACCTGAGAGTCCCCTCCAAAAGTAAGTGTCAGAAATCCTTCCTTTTCCATCTTTTTAAATGGATATTGCTGGTATTTGCTGAGGAGGCTGAAACTGCTCTCCAGTGACACTGCTGTCTTTTAGGGGGATGATGATGGGATCACAGGGTGCATTTTTGGTTCTCTCAGCCTGACTTGCCCAGAGCAGCTGTGGCTGCCCCTGGATCCCTGGCAGTGTCCAAGGCCAGGCTGGATGGGATTGGAGCAGCCTGGGACAGTGGAAGGTGTCCCTGCCCGTGGCACTGGATGGGCTTTGAGGTCCCTTCCCACCCAAACCACTCTGGGATTCTGGGATTCCATGTTAGTTGAAGGGGCTCAAATATTTGGGAACATGCCATAAATCTGGGAATGACCCAAGGCACTGTACAGGGGTGGCAGTTCCAATACCTTCACCAGGGTATCTTTCCAATGTTACCCACAGAACCAGCAGGACATTCTGGGATTTTGAGCCTGGATTATTGTGGATATTTCTTTTTCCTTGAGTAAGGATGGAATGTGTGGGGTGTGACACATTGGGGTTAATCAGTGGTCAGGAGCTTGGCTTTGTTAAGAGTAGAGTGAGGTCCTGTGCTGGTTTAGCCACCATCGAGGATGTGGCTAAAAAGGCAGAGCTGACTGCTTCTCCCTGTGCCTGGAAGAAATCCAGATGAGGTTATATCCATAAAAATAGCCAAGGAATACCCAGGGAGCAGATCAGGCTTCTCCAAACCTTTCTGACATGGCTGAACTCAAGGCAGTCAGCAGGTCCTTCTTTCATTTCTTCTTCTGACTCACCCTCTGCAATAGAGCAGCTCTCCCAACTGAGCAGCAGTTCCAAAAAAGTGATGGCTGAATTACTTTATTCAGGAATGCTTGATAGTGGCTGGAGTTTGACTTTAGGCCACTTTAAAGGAACACATGCTGGGTGCCTTTGGTTCTCCAGTATTATACAACATAAATATTCCTTAGAATGTGCACTGTGCTGTAGGGATGGCTAAACATTTTGATAAATGTATATGTCTAAAATACTTTAGATGTGTCTGGCCAGCTAGGAAAGGAGCTAGAGCCCCAGGAGCAGCTGTAATGGCACCTGACATGTTTGCAGGAGCTTCACACAGTTTCTTTTTAACAGGGAACATTTTCCACTTAATTTATGCAGGAGGAATTTGTTGGATTCAACTGGTTTTTATGCTCCAATAAATCAAAGCCTCTTCCCTTTAAAAGATAGGAAAGGAGGCTGAACGTTTCAGTCTGGGAAATTATCTGAGTGGCTTCAGAGCCTTTTAGGGGTTAGTGGAAGAGGGAGGACAGAGTGAAGTACAGGTACTATTCAGATCCATTTTTGGGGTGTAATCAAACAGATTTGGAACAAAAATCAAAGGTGGAGTGGCTGAGGGAGCTGGAAAGGGGCTCAGCCTGGAGAAAAGGAGGCTCAGGGGGACCTTGTGGCTCTGCACAACTCCCTGACAGGAGGGGACAGCCAGGGGGGGTCGGGCTGTGCTGCCAGGGAACAGGGACAGGACAAGGGGAAACGGCCTCAAGCTGTGCCAGGGGAGGCTCAGCTTGGACAGCAGGAGGAATTTCTGCATGGAAAGGGTGCTCAGGCCTTGGCAGGGGCTGCCCAGGGAGCTTTGGAGTGCCCATCCCTGGAGGTGTCCAAGGAAGGGCTGGAGGTGGCACTCAGGGCTCTGGGCTGGGGACAAGGTGGGCACTGGGCACAGCTTGGGCTCCATGGGCTGGGAGGGATTTTCCAGCCTCAGGGATCCTGGGATCCTGTAAATGACACAAACTGCTCAGCTACCATACAGGGCTAAGGTCAAAAAGCTCAGAATCTGGGTACCAAATTGTTTTCAGTGATGGTATTATAGGAAATAATTATAGAGAAGTAGGAGCTGGAGTTTTCATCTGTGCAGGGGAAAAGTGAAAGTGCATTAAGTGTAACTGAGCTTGTCATTCAGTGATGGTGCAGGTGATAGCGTGGCAATAATTGAATAAATATATGGGGAGAGAAAGTAAATTGAGATGTCCCTTGGAGTATGAGAACATCAAATTGGTGACTTAAACTGGGGGTTTCACAGATGGTGCTAAATCATGCAAAGTCACATTCTTGCTTTCAAAAGAGTCAAACTCATTAAAGGAGTTACTTTAACTGAAACTTTATGATATGAAATTGCTGTGTGGTTTTACTTCATTTGAATGGATGGTGAACTGTGTTTGGTGATGAGGATGAGTTATCTTTTTGGATTCTGATGATGCTGAGCCCTGAAGGACCTTGAATATTAGTGTAGTTTGGACAATGCTCTCAGGCACAGGGTAGGATTCTTGAGGCTGTCCTGTGCAGGGCCAGGACATGGACTTGATACTCCTTGAGGTAAGAAGGTAAGGGGCAGGAGGAAGCAGAAGGATTTGTGTGGAAGCAGAGGGAGCAGCAAAGAGAAAATGCTGCCTAAACACAGGGACAAAGAGCATTGGAACAGGATGGACAAGGAGGGACAAAGAGAATATTACTGCTTTTACCTCCAAATTCAACCTGGTCCCACCTGTAGAACCAAAGCATTGGTGGGCATGTCCAGAGCAGCTGTGGCTGCCCCTGGATCCCTGGAAGTGTCCAAGACCAGGTTGAACAGGGCTTGGAGCAACCTGGGGTAGTGGAAGGTGTCCCTGCCCATGGGATGGGGTGGCACTGGATGGGCTTTAAGGTTCCTTCAAACCCAAACCATCCTGGGATTCTGTGATTTCACATTCCTGGAGATGTAAAGATAATAACGGCACCCCGTGGTGGCTTTTCCTGTATTTAAAGGGAATTAATTGACTGGGTGACAAGGTGGAGAGTGGTCACAGGTCACACTCCATGTTCTTGGAGGTGTTTTCCAACCTGGATGATTCTGTGACAGGTTGACATGGTTTTTATCTTGCTGTCAGAAGACTTGAAAACAAAGTCACCCTTCCATTGATTATATCCATGTTTTACCCAGTCAGGTAGAACTGTTTGTCACCTTTGGCACCCCCAGGGCTGGTACAAAGGCACTGTCCTGGCTCTGCTGTACTCCCACCTGTGAGCAGGGCTTTGCTCTGGGGGCTGGGGGTAAGGCAACAGTCCTGTCTGCTTCAGTTTGGTTTTTTTTCCTAAACCCAAAAAACCCTTTGGGAATAAAGTGGAAATGGGAGTTTTACAACTAAAATTCTGCAGCTGTTCCATAGCAATTGGGAATGATGATTCCACTACATTAAATATGAGCATGAATTTTGTGTCCCTGTTGTGTTGATGTAACAGTAAAGCAGCCTTATGCTTTTGGTTGCAGAAGCTGGTGCTGGTGGTGCTTTACAAGTTGGCTGCTCTGGCAGCTCCCAAATCCAGGAGTTGTGACAGATGGACTCAAGCAGAGCCTGATCCCTCTGCCTCACAGCTCTGGGAGAGCTTGGGACAAACTTTTGGGCAGCAAGGCAGTGCATTTTAGAGAGGCTGAATAAAACCTGAGCTCCCACTCAGATCACTGTTTGTTAGAAAAAGAGGTTTAATATGGATTTAAATCAGACCTTGGGTTCATGTTGCTCCATACAGATTGCTGTTTGCTTCTTTTTGCACTCTTGAGCAATGACAGCACATGATGATCTTCTTCTGGCTTTGTGGGCTCATTTAGATCTAAATGCCACTGAAAAATATTCAGTGCTGTTTCCTGCTTGGTTCTGCCAAATCAGGAATGTGAGATGGAGCCCAGCTGCTGTTCAGCACAGCTCACCTGCCAAAGCACAAAGCCTGCTCCACGCACTTGTAAGGCAGGAGTAAAGCAAAGTGCTCCTCAACCCTGGCAAATTACAATTCTCCCTCCCAGCCGGATTCAGATGAACTTTGGAAAGGTTCTTTGAAATCTGCTGTTGCCTCCTGCAGAATTGCTTTTGGAGATGCAGGGATTTTATGTTAGAGTTATCCATGCCTGAAGAGCAGCTGTATCCATGTCTGGGTTGGAATGTTGCAGAAGGCAAGTGCAGTGCTGCTGGTGAAAGCACGGAGTAAAACTCACCTAGGAACACTCAGAGCATCGTTGGTGCTGTCCCAGTGTCCAAAAATCATTGCTGTAGTTCAGCTTCATTTCTGCAGCCTGGCCAGGAGCTACAGGCTCACATAGATCTGGCACATTTTTAGGTGGGGAGACTGGAAAGGAGCTTTCAACAAAGATGTTTGGGGAAAACTTCTGGGAGAGACATCTAGTGCACACCAGCGACCCAGGAGTTATTGCTGGGCTTGTTTTCTGTTACTTATTCATGGACTACTCATTTAGGTGTTTCAGAGGTTCCTCAGCTTTGCTTTAGAGCAGCTTTCAGGGTGTTAAGCAAACCACAGAAGCTGAAAGATCCAGAAGTCTTGGCAGTGATTATTTAGCTGGTTCCTATAAGCTGAGGATGACTTAGAAGCAGCTGCAGTTCTGTATTTTTTCTGCACTGCAGCTCATCTCCAGGGTGCTGGAGAAAAGAAGGAAAAGGAACCTTGCAGGAGACTGAGGTACCACTGAAATCAGTTTTCTTGGCTCTTTTTGGCCACCTTGGCAGCCTGTGCTGCTTTCTCCAGGGAAAGATGCTTTTTGTTCTTTCACCTGGACAGCTCTTTAGGCAGGGCAGTCATAAGTAATAAGATTTTATATTTGGATTCTGGGAGGTCTCACAAGAATTACCACCAAGGAGTAAATCCTGCTTTCAACTTCTGGAATCCATGAAGAAAAAATAACTTGAGCTGATTCCAAACTCAGATCACCAAAGATGGGAGGTTTTACATACTTGGGGGTATAAATTTCCCCTCTGGAAGGTAAGTGTGAATACTGACAGCCTGTGATGATCACTGTCCTCACAAAGAGGGTTCCAGCCACACCTGGTGTTTGGAAAAGCACTTAAAAATTTGGGATATGAAGGAAAAAGGAGTCTAATGAGAGTCTAAACCAGACTCTGTGAGAATGCACTTCATTGGTGGCCTTTTTCATCAGACTGGGGAGGCAAGAGTGGTGAATTTGAGACCACCAGAGCCCCTGTGCAGGGAATATTCCTAAATCAGGCAGAGAGAGTGGGAAAAATACCCATGGGAAAGGGTCTGACATGACCTTCCCACGTGACACAGCTGCTACTGAGGGATTTTAGTGAGAATTCCACTGTGAGGGCAACTTCTGTAGCTGGTGGGAGCCCTTGCCTGCAGCCAGCTGTGGAATTGGATCCAAAGGTGGGATAGGGAGGAGCTCACAGGTGCCACATTCCACTCCATCTGCTAGAATGAAGGACTGTGTCCAGAAATCAGGCAGGAAGCTGAAACACAGGTAGATACTAAATGGTGACAGTCCTAATTTTGGCCTGTGGATATGCAAGGTATTTTATTTGTTTTGTGCTTAGTGTAATAACTTCCATTTCTCCATGCTCAAAGCATTCACCCTTTGCTAAACAAATCAGCATTTTGGCAGCTCAGAGAGCTGCCAGCAAATTAAACAAATGGTGAGCTGAGCAAATTACAAGGCAAACTTTGCACAAGGCTCAGCTACCTCACCCAAACTGGCCTGACATGACAAAAGTGAGCTATATGCAAATTATGTTTAATTTGAATTAGAGGAAACCAGTACAAGTGAGCCAACACCTGATCCTACCTGCACAGATAAAATCAGGATTTTCCCTCTAGGACCAAGCTTGTGGCAGCCAGTGATAGGGCTGGTTATAGACTCAGCAGGGCACAGTCACTTCCACAAATAATCCTGCTTTTAGTGCCACCTTCTTCCCTAAAAGGTGGAGCTGCAGTGGGAAAGTCTGCCTGGGAATCTCAGGAACCCCGGGACACTGCTGGCTCAGGGACAGCATTTTAAATATTTGGGGTTTTTTCAGATTTCAGTTCCATTTATGAAGCCAGCACTTTTTTCCCTTCAGCTGGACCATCAGATAGACAGAATATGACTTTGGCCATGTCAGAAATAGTCTGTGGTTTAGTGTTTTCCTCCCCTAAATACACAGCTCCTAAGCATTTTCTAAAGAGCCTGCATTGTATGAGTAACTCAGATCAGTGGCACCTGTGCAACACTGAAATTATCCTGGCACTGAAAGGAGCTGGGAAGACCAGCTCAGAAAGGAGGCGATTTATCACTTGCAAATGTGGTTTTAATGAACTGGAAATCATCATTTCCAGCAATCTTTCTGGATGATACCATTCTGAAAGAGGGAAGCAGATGTTGGTGGGGATTACTGCGCAGTGGAATCTGTTTGGCACCAGGTCCCTGGTTTTTGCTGGATGTTTTTCCATGGAGATGTTTATTACTTAATGGGCTGGAGCAGGAACTCTTTAATAAAACCAAATGAACAGTGGGGTTTTGTGTTGAACCTCTCAGGTGAGACAACACTGGGCCAGGCCAGCCCTGGGAGGAGGACAGGCTTAGGGATGCTTTCAGTTAACACAGGAAATTAATTAAGTGGTGAGGCTGCTGAGCCAGGACTCTGTGTGACCATTCATGAGTTTAGAGACACCAGGACTGGACTGAATCAGCTGTTAAGTATTTGCAGGGCAGTAGGAATAATTAAAATAGATAAAGCAAGGTGCAGAGCTGCTGTTGATGGGCTCTTTGTGACACCTGTGGGTATTTAATGGGACCAAAAGCTGCAGGATTAAAGTGTGATACAGATCCCTATTACTCACCTAGGGAAGGGAACAGAGCTGGAGCCCCAGGAGAGGCTGAGGGAGCTGGAAAGGGGCTCAGCCTGGAGAAAAGGAGGCTCAGGGGGACCTTGTGGCTCTGCACAACTCCCTGACAGGAGGGGACAGCCAGGGGGGGTCGGGCTGTGCTGCCAGGGAACAGGGACAGGACAAGGGGAAACGGCCTCAAGCTGTGCCAGGGGAGGCTCAGCTTGGACAGCAGGAGGAATTTCTGCATGGAAAGGGTGCTCAGGCCTTGGCAGGGGCTGCCCAGGGAGCTTTGGAGTGCCCATCCCTGGAGGTGTCCAAGGAAGGGCTGGAGGTGGCACTCAGGGCTCTGGGCTGGGGACAAGGTGGGCACTGGGCACAGCTTGGGCTCCATGGGCTGGGAGGGATTTTCCAGCCTCAGTGACAATGGGTTTATCCAATTTTAGGATTCTGTGATGTCTAAGGGATTTGTTTTTAGTTTATTATCCATACACTCATTTTACATCATCTCCCTGAACTGTAAATGCATGAATTCCAGGAGATGTTACAAATTATTACAGAATATGATATTTTCTTTTTTTCCTTCCCTCTTTTAGGTAATACAGCCAAGGTCTTTGTTCAGGTGAAGGATGAAAATGACCATGCACCTGTGTTTACCAAAAAAATGTACATTGGAGGGGTGTCTGAAGATGCCAGAATGTTTTCTTCTGTGCTTAAAGTGAAGGTAAGGCTGAAGTTTTTGTCATAACCTGCACTTACTCGGGGAAAATTTGTACTCGCTGGTTTGATTTTTTTACAGGAAAATTTGAAATTTGCATTTTCTAATGCTGCTTGATGGTTAATGTTGACTCAAGGATGACTTTGAGTTAAAACCCAGGTTTTGTTTGTACTCAGTTTTAGATGTTTGTGTCTTATGCCAGTGTGTAGCACTCATTTTAGATCTATTAATATTTAAACATTTGGTTTATGTTCAATGCCAGTTTCATGAGGAGTTTTCTTCTATTTTGGTGGCACCTTGTTTAGATTTTACAGGGGAAATCCAGCAATTTCAGGTCTGCACTGGGAGGAAAGTGAGCATAAAATCCATAGGGTTTTGTTTTTTTAAGAGAGAGAAAATTAATGGAAATATAATATACAGACTACAATTAGCATCAAATATTAATAGCCAAGAATAAAAGCTCTTTGTTTTCAATAAAACAAATACATGATGTGTTTAGAGCACAGGATGATAAAACAGTCAAAGCTCCATAAAGTTGTCCCTAGCTGGGTTTTTTTTTGTTGGTTTCATGAGAGTCCTTCCCAAAATAAGCCCAGAAATGGCAGAGAAGTGGGGAATAGGGAAGTTTCTACTTCATCAAAATTAGGCAAATCCAAGAATCATGCTGTCCTGGTGTGAAGGACAGGTGTCTGCCAATAAAGGCAGAAGTTTCTCTTTGAAATGGAGAATGTAAACCCCCTTCCTACAAATTATTATTATAATTTTGAAATTAAGGGGCTCTCAGGCAAAGATAGGGGAATTAGGAATAACAGTTCTTTACTAGGAAAATTAAAATAGAAATGCAGTATTACACAGAACAATCCCAACCCTGCCAGAGTCAGAATCCAAGCTGACACCCGTCAGTCAGTTAGGGTGTTGGCACAGTCCCATTCAATGGTGGCTGCATCCTCCTGCAGTGGCAGATGTGGTTCAGCTGGAGCAGTGCTCCTGGAGAAGGTGCAGTTTCCTCTGAAGCTCCAGGGATGATGTGGAAAGGTCTGGCTTTCCTCTGGAATCCAGTGGAAAGATGGATAACTTGCTGTCCAAAATCTCAGTTTTTATCTGGGTAGGAAAGGCTTGGCTGCTCCCCTGGCTGGAGCATCTCCCAGTGGGATGATGGAATTTTATCAGTCATGCAGTGGGACTGAATGGGCCAGCAGCAGATGATATCTTCCTGGAGGGAGGATGGGCTGTGGGAAAGATAAAGATGATTGCCCAGCTGGTTTAAAGATGGCCCATTAGCAGATAATATGTGCCAGGAGATCAGGGTCACTGCCCCAGCTGGTTTAACAGATGGGGACAGAATTCACATTTCTGTCACATCAACCCAACACACATGTCAAATCCAATAACTTTAGAACTGCTGAAGAATCACAGAATTGTTAAGATTGAAAAAGACTTTTAAAATCATCAAGTCCAACCATCCAGCAGCACCACCATGGTCACCACCAATAATGTCTCCAAGCATCACTTCCACATATTTTAGGACACTTCCAGGGGTGGTGACTCTACCACTGACCAGGTCAATGCTTAACCACCCTTTCTATGGAGAAATTCTTCCAATTATTCAATCCAAACCTCCTCTGGAATGACTCAAGGCCGTTTCCTCTCCTCCTTGACTGATCCCCACCTGGCTCCATTCTCCTTCCAGGAAATTGTAGAGAGCAGATAACAGGACAAAGGCGCTGGAGTAGATAAAAAATTCTGGAAGGCAAAGTAATTTAGGGAAAGGAACATTCTGTTCCATCTAAAAGTAAATGAAACATGAGGCACAAATGTCAAATCACACTTGGAGTCATCCCATGAAATGTGAACAGGCTGTGAAATCCTTCCTGGTTTTCCAAGAGGATTTCTCAGGCACAGGTATTTGTGTGTCAGCCAGGGGCTAAGAAATGGGTGAAGAAAAACTAAGGGAAACTTGGGAGTAAATGAGGGGAATCTGCTTTTGCCCTTTAGAGTCATTTAACTCAAAACATGTCATCAGTCCCAAAGGAGGACCAAAAGAAATGTCAGTTTTGTGTCTTCAAGCTTTTTCTGTTTCAGTCCTCCCAGTTTTTGCTGGCACAAAATGGAACAAGGTCTAAGCCAGGAGTTGGTATTAGTGGATGGCATTAAACATAATTGTGTGTTTAGTGAAAGTAAAATTAGAAATAATTAAGAAGTGTTCTTGTTGCAGAGGATCAGGCTGGAATTTATTGTTGTAGCACCAAGCATTTGCAGCAGTCAGTGCTCGTTACCTTTTTTCTTGGCCTTTAGAAAGCAAAAGTAATTGCTCTGTTAGTTAAACACTATCCACATTCCAGCCTGGTTTAAGAATAATTAATCAAATGAATGCCTTTCTTGAGGTGTAGAATGAAATGAGCAGCTTTCCAAGTTGCAATTTAGGAGAACATTAATAAAGTACACGCAGAGCTTGCACTGTAGAAATTATTCAGGTTTGGATTCCAGGGGGAAATTCAGGTTCTTAGGAGGAGTTTTTAATGCATTTGCTTTCATCTTCTGCATTCATTAACAGTTGCTCACTTTCTTTCACATCATCTGAGTGATTTTGAGAAGAAAGTAATTTTCTCAGTATCTTCTCATTATTGCTGGCACTAACAACAGCCTTGGTGAGCCTCAAATGTGGGATATTGGAATCAGTGAATCCCAGGATGGTTTGGGTGAGAGGGGACATTAAAACTCACCCAGTGCCACCCCTTGAACAAAATTTCACAAATAATAAAAATAATCAAACACCAAAAATGAATTTATTTTTTTTTAAATAGGGAGAGAAGAAAATTAATCCTGATTCCATAATCTTCCACGCACATTGAATTTAGAAACAAATAGACCAATAAAATGTTGGATAAAAATTTCTCTCATCATCCAGAGAGTTGATATGTACCAAGGCCAATCCTATGGAGTTTCTCCCAACTTTTTAAGGTCATTGGGTTTGCTGCCAGCAGCATCCTCTTAAATACATTAATTTGAGTATAAAAGCCTTTTAGAGGAGGATAATGAGCTGCCCTGCTCTAGATTCATAGTAAGATTCCTCTAAGTAGATAAAAAAGAAGCTTAAGCTCAGCATAATGCCACAAATCATTCTACAAAAGTATTTAAAAAAAAAAAATTAATCAGAATTAATTTGGGGAGTGATAACCCACATGAATTATTCTCTGTAGATCTGATTATATTTAGAGCAGTGGCCTCTGAAAGCTGGGTGCTACTGATGCTCCAAGAAAATAACAAAAGGGATATATTTGAATAAAATGGCAATTTTTAGCCAAGGATTTGCTCCTTGCTGCTTGAAGTCCCCTTCTCTGCAATTCCCTTTTATTCCCCCAGAATTTCCCATGTACTTGAGAGCCCATTTCCTTATTTAAAGACATTTTTGTGCTTTTCATTAGCAAGGTGTTAATTAAAACCAGATGTAACATGCATAGCCTCTAATTCATAAATTCTGTGCATTGAGCTTTGCTCTGTGCTTCCTTTTGTTAGAATTATTTTGCTTTTTACTGGTGTTTTCATGGAAGTCCTGTTGTTCCCCCTCAGAATTCCAACCAGGCTTCCTTGAGCCCCAAATTCAATCTTTTCAATCTGCTCCAGGAAACAAACCCACAAACAAAAGAATCTTTAGGGAAATTACCACCAGGAATTGGCTTTTCCCTGTAATGGGATGTTATTAGCTCTTGCTTTTAAAATATTAACAGTATTAAGCTCTGCTTTTCTTCCTTTATGTATTAAATTATTGAATTATTACAGATTTAAATTAGGAAATATCAGAGGAAATTAGGAAATATAGCAAAGCAAGAGAATTGCCTGAATTCCTGCTCAGTTTATAAAGGTGTTTTTGTCCTGCAAATGTTTGCAGGGAAGGAATCTTGCCTAAATAATGCCAGTTGGAAATGCTTTGATTCCTACAATATTTTCATTCCAGCCCTTTCTTGTGCTCTTTGCCCCTTTCTGTTCAGATTTTTAATGGAAATTTATCCTTTATTCCCTTTGAATATCCTTTATTGAATATCCTTGGAGTGTCTCGACAGAAGGGAGCAAAATAAACCCAAGCCATTTTAGGCTGCAGGTTGTGATGCTGAGGACACACTGGGGAGCAGGAATTCCTCTTTTCTTCACCTCAACAGCATCTTAGAGATCCCATAATGAGCTAAAACAATGGATAAAAGAAACAGTTAAAATTCCTGGCTATGGATAGGGAGAGAATACCAAATTTCTTTTTTTCTCCAGTCTGTTATCCATGTTAAATCTCAATATTTTTTTCTATCCCTATAACCTGTAGATTTCTTTTGTTATTTCCTTTTCCTTGGGTTGGCAAGGGTATCTTCTCCTTTGGCTGTTACTTGACTCATGCACAAAACTGAACTGCTTTGCCAGTCACAACCTTTTCTTCCTCAAAATGTGATTTATGGATCCCAGCATAGGGAGAAAAGATGCTTGGTAGGAGTAAAAATCTCTGGAAGCTCATTGCAGTGACAACAGTGCAGCCTCCAGCTGCTGGAACATCTGGCCCTAAAAAAAGCTGTGTGTCCTGCCAGCACAAATATCACAGCAATGCCAAGAATTTTTCCTTCAAAAATCATATTTGTGGTTTTTTTTATGTTGGCTTCCTGAACTTTTTACTCTAAAATCTCTTACTTTCCTATTATTTTCCTCTGGCAGCAATCAGAGAATTCCCTACCCTTTGGGATTTTTTCTGATTTGATTGAAGATTATTTCAATTACTTTGTTGTTTAGGGGTATTTTGAAGACTGTTGATCTTGCATGTGCCTTCCTGGAAAAAGGCTCCTGCAGGGGCTGGGAGTGGGGAATGTGCCTGGATCATTCCCATCCCATGGAGGAAATCCATGTGTGTGGCCTTTACTTCCTCTCTCACACACACAAAGTTACTCTATCAAGCACTAACTGCTCTCAGCTGTAGAAAAATGAAAGTAAAATCCATTTTTCCAATTATTTCTCTCAAAACCTGACTTTGGGAACCCCTCTTATTCAACCCCTTTTCCCATGAGACAGCCTGTCCAAGGGAATCCTGGTTTTCTTTGTCACCTGGGAGGTTTTGCCCACCATGGGAGGGCAAAGTGAGCAGTTCCCATTCACCTTGTTTCTTCCTACGTGTGTTTCTCAGAAGATTTGCACTGGGGGTTCTGTGAGTGGGCTGATATCAATGATATCAATATCAGTGATGTAGTCATATAAAAATTCAGATCAATATAAATATTAATATTAATGAATATATGGAAATAACTATTAATACAATGTAATGTCAATATATTTATATATTATATACTTATATGTATTATATTGATATATAACATTGTATATTTTATGTTTAATATTAAATATACATATAAGTTTTGTATGAATATAACTTATTCTTTAAATCAAACCTACAAATTCCTGAGGCAGCCAGTGGCAAACCAAGATGAGGAGCAGGAGTTCCAAAGGGCTTGAGCCAGATGAGAGTGTAAAAGAGCATAGAAGTGAAGACATACAGGAAATAAAAGAAAATTGCAATGGCTCCCCCAGATTTCCAGGCTTAGATGTCTGTAGAACACCCAGTGAAACCTCCCCTAAAGCAGGCCAGTGGCAGCTGTGCCATCAGAACTGGAAATCTGCAGCAATCTGGAAATTCCTACCGGCAGAAATGGTCTGGTTCTAAAAGCTGCTTCATGTGCCAGCCACTGATTGGGAACACTGAGGCTGCCATCTGCTAGGAAGAGAGAAAAACCCCCTCAGCAGCCCAGTCCAAATCCTGCCATTTTCCATGCCCTGTTAGCAGCCTTGGGCTCGTGGTTAAGGGTGATCCTGTGAGGGAGGTAGAAAACATTTCAAATTAACAGCTGCATTTCACTCTGAGCAGCAGATCTGGATTGAGCTCGGGCTGAGCTAATTCTAAAAACTGGGATCATCAATGATTATGCAACAGCTTCAGGAGTTACAGTCACTGATGATTTTTGTGCTCATCCCAACCATGCCACTGGTGACTCCTGGTGACAGGGTCAGAGTGCTGCTGTCACACTGCAGTGGGGTTTACCAGCCTCCCTGGGGGTCTGCCTGCTTGTGCAGTCACATGGAGCCAGAGATTCATTAATTTGTGCTTTCAAGGCATCATTTGTTGTTCCTTCTTACAAAGGAGAGAAAAAGAATGAGTTGATCACTGAGGAATGGTTTGGGTTGGAGGGGACCTGAAAGCCCATCCAGTGCCACCCCCTGCCATGTCAGGGACACCTTCCACTGTCCCAGGCTGCTCCCAGCCCCATCCAGCCTGGCCTTGGACACTGCCAGGGATCCAGGGGCAGCCACAGCTGCTCTGGGCACCCTGTGCCAGGGTCTCACCTGTCTCTGAGTTAAAACCTCCTCAGTGCTTTTGTCTGGGATTAGGGAGCACCCCAGGATTTGTGCCTCATCCTCCTCCATGGGAGGGGATGGGAAAGGGCTGGAGGCAGAGGCAGCAATGCTGACCCAACTCCCTTTGTGTGGGCACACCTGCACTCAATCACAGGAGGCTGGAATCCAGCCTGGTAATTCCTGAGATCATCCATATTTATCAGTCCTCAATCACAACAGGATTTAGGAGACATCTGTATTTCTTGCACAGAACAAAAGGCAGATATGCTGCTGGAATATTAAGATTAAGTGCTGCTCTTTCTCTTCTTTGACAGTCATAATGCAACTCTTGAGATGTCATAGATCTCTTCCTAATGAAGTGTCGAAAATATTTACCTTCAGGACAAATTACAGGAATAGCAAACATCCTTCCTGGGTATTAGAGAAGTTTGGGATGTTCCTGGGAGCAGCTCACAAGCTCTCTCTGCTGGTCCGGCCAACCCGAGTGTCCTGAGGTTTGATCCAAAGAGCAGAGAAAGGGGGAATGCAAACAACAAAGTTCAAATATTTGAAGCTGGAATCTGATCATTTTTCCAGCCTGTTTGGCACCTGCCTGCTCATCTCTGGGTGGATGTGGAAGAGCCTGAACTGTGGTGATGCTGAGGTTGCTGATGGCTCTGGTGTGGCACTGAGCTCTCAGAACTGGTGGCAATTAACTCAGAGCCTGGCCACCAGCTCCAGGCACCTGAACTCTGCAGGACTTTACAAGCTGTGAGCTTCAAATGTCAAAAGGCCTCTTTCACTGGAGTTTAATGATTTAAACTCAGCTGCAAGACTTAAACATCTCATTAGTTCTGAGCTCCAGTGCCCTGAGCTTTGTGCAGAAGGCCTGACTGCATATAATGCCTGTGCCTGCAGCATCAGCACCTTAATTTGGATCCAGATTTTGTTTGTTTTTAGTCACACACGTCTCCAGGCATGAAATGCTGAAGGTGAAATTGATTTCTGGTGTCATTGAAAGCAGTGACTATTAAAAGCCGTAGCTTTTATTGAGAGAGAATTTGCCAATATTAAAAATATGATGGGCTTCTGACCCAGCTGAATCAACCTCATAAATCCATTTTAACAAAGGAATTGGCTTTTTATTGGAAGGGCATCATGCTCCTCTCCAGGGCACCTCTAGGGAGCCTTTGGACTTCTCTGGGCACTCAGTGGGAAACTCGGCTCACTCACGGGTGACCCCAAAGGAGCTGGATCAGACATTGCTCCTGTGCCTGCTGCTGGGTCCCTCAGTGCCATGTGAGGTTACAGGAATCCTGTTTTTCTTTCCCCCCAGCTCCATTACCAACATGCAAAGCTGAGTATGGATAAACCCAAAGGATTTGGCCAGACAGGGTTTTTCTGGATTGGTCATGGCTTTATCCTAAGATATGTTGTATGAGCTGAATTTACCCTGGAATCCCAGGATGGGTTGGGTTGGAAGGGACCTTAAAGCCCATCCAGTGTCACCCCTGCCATGGGCAGGGACACCTCCTACTATCCCAGGCTGCTCCATCCCCATCCAGCCTGGCCTTGGACACTCCCAGGGAACAGTTCCTTCCCAATATCCAATCTATCCCTGCCCTCTGGCACTGGGAAGCCATTCTCCTTGTCCTGGCACTCCAGGCACAGCTGAGGTGCTGCTTTAATTTCTGTCTTTGTTTCTCACCATCCAAACATCAGCCTGGTGTTTCTCTCCAGCTGCTTCCTTGAGTTCAGGTTGGATATTAGGAGACATTTCTTCATTAAAGAGTGGTGGAGCATTGGAAGGGGGGATGCCCAGGGAATGGTGGAGTCACATCCCTGGAAGAGTTTAAGGAATGAGTGGACGTGGCTCTGCACAATGTGGTTTAATGGGCAAAATGACAATCAGAGGTTGGATTGGGTGATCTTGGAGGTGTTTTCCAACCACAAAAATTCCATTATTCTATGACACAGCATGTTTTCACATTTATTTCTTCCTGCAGCAATTTATTTATGTGGAAAACTAACAATTTTCCTGACTCTCCACCTGTCAAACTCCCATCTGCTGACTCTGGGATGTTGTGGGGTTGTATTTCCCCATGCCAGTTGGAAAGCTGGAATGCTCTGATATCTTTACTTCTTTGACTGACAGAACAGAGTAAATTTCAGAAAGCTTTTCAACCTTCCCATCTTTCCTAAAATCGCTAATAAAGGTGTTTGAGCTCACCCAGGAGGCAGCAATCTCGATTTGAAAAGCCTTAAAAAAAACTACAGAGCTGGAGAGCAAAACAAATTTAACACATTTTAAATTTATGCTTTTGGTAGTCGAGCCAGGTGAAGTTTTATGAATTTAGAAGAAAGCAAAATATTGAGAGAGGGTAGGAATTTAACCAGTTGTGTGTCTGTGAAGAATGACAGCCAGTGTCATTCCAAGAGCTTATCTTTTGGGCAGCACTGAATGAAACCTGTTTGTTTTTTCCAGCTAAACCAGCCTGGATATTAGCCATTAAGTGCTGGATATTTTGTCTGGGAACCTGGGCTGATAGAAGTTGTAGTAGCATGGAGCATACACAGCTTTGAGTACTTGAATCACTCATCTGGTGCTGGTATTCCCTGAAAAATTATCTGAAAATGAAAAAAACCAGAAGAGATGATTTCCACCATATAGAACTTGTTCAGTGCTGGTGAGGAAACAATTAGTGTTGATTAATGGTTCCCTATTGAAGGCTTAATGACCTTGCACAGATAATTCTCTTTCAGCAGCTGGGGTGTCTCATAAACAGCTCCAAGCTCTGCTCTCTGTGAGCAGGAACTGGACTCCAGGGAACAGCTGGAGCTGGGTCAGGCTGGAGATCAGGGCAAGGTTCTTCCCCAGAGGTGCTGGCACTGCCCAGGCTCCCCAGGGAATGGGCACAGCCCCGAGGCTGCCAGAGCTCCAGGAGGGTTTGGACACCAGGGATGCACAGAGTGGGATTGTTGGGGTGTCTGGGCAGGACCAGGGGTTGCATCAGTGATCCCTGTTGGTCCCTACCAGCTTAGGATATTCCATGATTCTATGAGTTCTTCGTGCTGACACAAACCCTTACTGCTTTTAATTCTTGTGTCGTGGCACAGCGTGGATTTTCTGTGGAATTTACATGCACCTTTTCAAAGTTAAGGCTGGCTTTTATTCCAGCATTAGCTTAAGCAAAAGGCTTTAGAAGCAGTGCCAGTATTTCCATTAAAACCTGCTGATAGATCCTGAAGTATCCCAGATGCTGAGGCTGTGCCCAAGACTAATAAGTGCTCAGGCATTAATTAGCTCCCACCTCTCTAATCCCTGGAAGGAGCACGGAAAGCTCTGTCAGGGTCCTTGGAAACACTTTTCTCTGGATACAGGTTGAACAGGAGCATAAGGAATGGGGCTGGAGAGGCCAGGATGGGGCTACACAGGATTGTCAGGAGCAGGGTAGGTGGAATAGCAATTCCTGGGCTGCCTGGTTGATACCAGCTCTGCATTCTGGTCCAGTTCAGCAGTGGTGCCAGGGCAGCTCTGTGTCCTGAACTGGGGTGCCCAGCAGGTCCCTGTGCACCACTGCAGAAATGCCACTCAATCCTTCCTTATTTTAATAAAAAGTTATTTGATTGCAGCAAAAATACCTGTGCTCCATCAGAATATCTCTAAGATGAAGGACATTCTTTTGTAAGTGTGCACAAATTGCTGAGATGGTTTTTCTTTGATATTTCTTTTTCAATCAGAATTTGGCAGTAGAGGTTTCCCAGAATTAAGCAGTTCTCTAGGTATTGTTGCAAACTTGAAAGCCAACTTATATTTTTCTACTTTATATTTTTTTTTTCTTTCTTCTGGAGCAGTTTAATGCCAACAGAGGAGGAAAAAATTGCTGGAAAAGCAAAACTGAGTGCAGCAAAGCTAAATGAAGCATTTAAAGTAGCAGCCATATCTGTGCTCTGGGATCTAATGTTTTAAATGTCAGAGTGGCAGAAATTTGCTGGGCCAAGATGTAACTTTATTTAAAGGACAAGGTTAATGACTCCTTCCATGCATATTTACCTTGTTTGCCTCTGCTTGTTTCGTTTTCCCCATCAGGCCGATGATAAGGACACTGGGAATTACAGTGCCATGCAGTACAGACTCATCATTCCCCCCATCAAGGATGGCAAGGAAGGCTTTGTGATTGAGGCTTACACGGGGCTGATCAAAACTGCCATGCTGTTCAAAAACATGAGGAGATCCTATTTCAAGTTCCAGGTCATTGCCACTGACGATTACGGCAAAGGACTGAGCAGCAAAGCAGAAGTGCTCGTAAGTATCAGCCAGGGATTATTAAGATGGAATAATTCCTGAGGAGATTCAAATACTGCAGGAAGTTTAATTCCAGGTAGACCTAAAGAAAAGCCATCAAGAGCTTGTGCTTAATTTTTTGAAGGCACTGGAATAAAGCTATTCATTTGTTAAACCAAAAGATTTTCTGACCTGTGTGAGAGAGTCCAGAGGAGGCTCCAGGATGGTCAGAGGGATGGAGCAGCTCTGCTGGGAGGAAAGGCTGGGAGAGCTGGGATTGTTCAGCCTGGAGAGGAGAAGCTTTGGGTGACCAAATTGTGGCCTCCCAGTGCCTGAAGAAGCTACAAGAAACATGGAGAGAAACTTTGGACAAGGGCCTGCAGTGCCAGGACAAGGGGAATGGCTTCCCACTGCCAGAGGGCAGGGATAGATGGGATATTGGGAAGGAATTGTTCCCTGGGAGGGTGGGCAGGCCCTGGCATGGGGTGCCCCTGAATCCCTGGAAGTGTCCCAGGCCAGGTTAGACACAGCTTGGAGCAGCCTGGAATAGTGGAAAGTGTCCATTCCTGTGGCTGGGGTGGCTCTGGATGAGATTGAAGGTGCCTCCCAACCCAAACCATGCCATGATTCTATGATTCTGTGTCCCTGCTGGTCATGTCCAAGTTGTCTTAGTTGCTTATGTTAAGGAATGATTTTGGGCTGAAAATTAACTTCTCAGTCCCTGAGAAAGCAGAATTTCAGAGCTGACACCATCTTTAGGCCTCAGACTCGTGGTTTTGTGCTGTTCAAAGAACATTGACTTAGTCCAGCCACTGAAACCATCCAAGCTAAATTTCCTTAAAGCCTGTAAAGTTGATGGATTGGCTCAATATTAGCATAATGTGAAAGGGATGGAGTGCATTATCCACTTAATGGGAACACTGTCAAAGGATACGGATGAGAGCCAGAATCCTTGGTGTGGTGAGTTCTGCAGGAGTTCACCAAATAAACATAAATGATTTCACCCTCATACTTGACCTCCCAAAATGATGGGGCATTCTCAGGTAATGTAGGCACTAATGGGATATTAAAATATAGCCAGAAGGAATTGACATTAACATTAGAAAGTGAGGAATGTCTCATTAATTTATAGAGGTTTTTTTATGATGTCTGGCTGAGTGATGAGCAGTGCACCCAGTTGCTTTGAGCAAGACCTGGAAGCTCAGAGGAGCTGGAGATACAATTCCAGACCAACCCCATCCTGCCTAGAACACTGGCACATGGACATGTTGGAATGAGTCCAGAGGAGGCTTCAGGATGATCAGAGGGATGGA
Source organism: Oenanthe melanoleuca (assembly GCF_029582105.1). Taxonomy (NCBI): domain Eukaryota; kingdom Metazoa; phylum Chordata; class Aves; order Passeriformes; family Muscicapidae; genus Oenanthe; species Oenanthe melanoleuca. The sequence continues at coordinate 1,517,449 of NC_079340.1, forward strand.
GCAGCTCTGCTGGGAGGAAAGGCTGGGAGAGCTGGGATTGTTCAGCTGGAGAGGAGAAGCTCTGGGGGGACCAAATTGTGGCCTTCAAGTGCCTGAAGGAGCTGACAAGAAATACAGAGACAATTTCCAAGGGATGGAGTGTCAGGACACAGGGAATGCCTTCCCACTGCCAGAGGGCAGGGATAGGTGGGATATTGGGAAGGAATTCCTTCTTGTGAGAGTGGGCAGGCCCTGGCACAGGGTGCCCAGAGAAGCTGTGGCTGCCCCTGGATCCCTGGCAGTGCCCAAGGCCAGGCTGGATGGGGCTTGGAGCAGCCTGGGATAGTGGAAGGTGTCCCTGCCCAGGGTGTTCCTGGATGGGCTTTAAGCCTCTTCCCCCCCAGGCCGTTTTGGGATCCTCTGTATTTATGAACCAAGTGTGATCCATACACTAAGATCCTTTCCCATGATTTTAACAGGATTTTCCTGCTGTGGGATCAGGGGCTCAGGCTCTCATGTGTTATTTCTTTTGAAACCAGCTCAAAAAGTGCACAGAGAATGGAGAAATTAATTTAATTACTCCCATGCAAAAAAAAAAAAAAAAAAAAAAAAAAAAAAAAAAAAAAAAAAAAAAAAGATGTGGAGGAGGAAGATAGGACTGCACTGGGAGGAGGTCTTGGGAGAAGAGGCAGATCACCACCAGAGGGAAAATGCTGGGAAAAAGCTGAGCAGAGCAAGGTGTCCTCCAGAACTGGGACCAGAGCAGCTCTGGGAGCAACAGGACTTGCCAAAACCCCTGGTCTTCATGGGGACAATCCATGGGAAGGACACCAGGACAGCTCAGACACCTGTGGGTTGACTGTTTGCTTCCATGTGATGGAGTTTCCCTTCTCAGCATCTGTGAGATGAAAGAGATACAAGAATTACGTTTCAAAATGAGTTTGCTGCAAGGAAGCACCTGAAGGTGCTGAGAAAGATAGATAGTGGATGTTCACTATCATTATTTGAGATCATGGATATCATCTTCATGATGTCATAGATACCATCTTTAGTCAAATGCTTATTGGGGTTTGAGGAGATTTCAAGGCCCCTCCTGATTCGGGTCCCAGCAATCCATTGGTGCCATATCACAATCAAGACTCTTTGTAGGCTCCACCTTGCTGGATTTAAAACTTGGCAAGTGCCTAATGAGCAGAGCTTGGGATCAAAGGGATATCACTCATGGGCTAGAGGTTGCCAACAATTTTCTGCTTTGCCTGCCTTTACAAATGGGGATAACAAGCAAGTTAATGTTACCATGGAAACCTCAAATGTCGCTTGATTTTTGTCCAACACCCTTGGTTTCCTATGGCTTGTCATGAGTGTGTGTTTAACCCTGGTTTTGTACACAAACAAGTGATGAAAATTGTGATTTCTCCCATATTAAAAGAATTACTGCCTTTGTTTTTTGTGTTGCCTTTACGCTGTTTTCAGTTCCTGGGTGCACAGTCATTGCTTGAATTGACTAATGTAATTAATTCTATTAAATTAATCATTGCTTTCCAGTTCCGTTGCATGATTTTAGTCTAAAATTTATTTGGAGCTCATTATAATTCTGTGTTTCTTACACAGGAGCCTGTACGTGCTGATCAGGGCATCTGATGACATTTCAAGAACATTTGAATATTTAAAGTTGAATTAAGCTTCAAAGCTGGTGAATCAGTGTTTGATGTGGAAGCACATTCAGGCTTTTCTGCTGCTGTGCTTCCAGGACACCTCTTTGGAAAATCAGGGCTTGTTTATTTCTTTTAGAATCAACCAACCCTTGATTTTTATATTTATCAGCTTTAACATTGGCCTAGTTTTCCACATTTTTCTCCAGAATCCTCTACAGGATTGGAGTGGTTGGGTTCATAGCAAAAAAACAATAATTGCCAGATATTTGCTCTGACGTCACTCCATACCTCGGTGGAAAACTGAAATTTAATTTTATTCCAACAAAGCACACAAGTATTGAGTGGATTAGAAACATTTTTTCCTGCTTTGTTTTAGTTGTTTTTTTTTGTTTTTTGTTTTTTTTTTTTTAAGGAAAAAGCTCATTTATAAAATGTGCAGTTTTGTGATAGAAGGAGAAGCTAAAACAATTGAAGATTAAAATAAAACCTCTCACTGTTCGCTTCAATGTAAATGAACAATTTCCTTCCTGATTTTCTAACAAAGTAGCATTGATTTTGTGGAATTAATCCTGAATTTCCATTTCCCTTGGTGCACATTGCATGGCTCCAAGGGAGGATTTTCCTGGCATCCAAACCACCCAAATGTTCAGAAGTAATTTCAGATACACCCCGTGGGAGATGTGAGATTCTCTAAGTCAAGTCTAAACTAAGAGCAGCTTAAAAATCCATAATTCTGATGCAGACCTGGAAACACAATTCCAGTTAAATCTTTGATGCCTATGGGCTTTGGCTGCAAGATTTCCCAGCTCTCTTATTTGTGATTAAAAGGAGAAACCTGCATATCAGGGCATGGTGTGGAGGCAGGAAAGGAATTTTTCCATTGCTGTTGGATGGGAAGGGGACTGTGCCTGGCAGTGCTGATTGAATTCCTCTTTTCTTTCCAGGTCTCTGTGGTCAACCAGTTGGACATGCAAGTGATTGTCTCCAACGTTCCTCCCACCCTTGTGGAGCAAAACAAAGACCAACTCATTGGGTAATCAATTTATTTCCTCTCCACATAGCAGACAATTCCCTGACTTTGGGATTGGATGGATCAGGGAGTGAGGGAGGGTTTTTATCTGGTCAGTAAAAGCCCCCAGACACCACATCAGCAGCAGCTTCCAGGGGTCAGGTTTGCACTTCTGGCTTCTTTTTGTAACACAGAGACAATGTGAATTTGGGTTGATGGTCCAACCAGTCGTTGGAAAAGTCTCTGAGTGCCTCACGTCTTCACTGGGCAAGGAAAAATTCCTGATGGATTTGCTCCTGGAGATCTGGGGCATGTTCCTCTCTCCCTCTGTTTTGGGCCAAGTGTGCATTGGCTCAGAGAGATTTGAACTCAGAATCACCAATGAAGTTGTTCAGGCAGTGGGCTGAACTCCCAGGGACTGCACTTCCAAGAACCAGGAATAAATTCCTGAAGGGAGGGGTTGCCTGGAATCAGGAATAATTTCCAAAAATGAGATATTGCCTAGAACTAGGAATACCTTCCTGAAGGGAGGGATTGCCTAGAATTAACTTCCTGAAAGGAGGAATTGCCTAGAAATAGGAATAACTTCCTGAAAGGAGGGATTTCCTAGAACCGGGAATAACATCCATAAAAAAAGGTGGTGCCTAGAAATAGGAATGACTTCCTAAAAGGAGGCTCTACTGAGGTAACGAGAGACAGAAGGAAACAGCCTCAGGCTGCAGCAGGGGAGGTTTAGATTGGATTTTAGGGAGAATTTCTTCATGGAAAGGGTGGTTTCAGCACTGGAAGGGGCTGTCCATGCAAGTGTTGAGTCCTCATGCCTGGAAGTGCTCATGTGGAATTGGCACATGAGGACACAGGTGGGTGGTGAATAGGGTGGTGGTGGTTGATGGTTCTAACCCAAACTATTCTGTGATTCTGTATTTCACAGTTTAAAAAATGCCACAATATTACCAGGTTTTGAGTTCTCCAAATGAGCTTGGGAAGTCTTTTCCTTCAAAACACCATGGGCAGATCAGTGTAGCTGGAGAATTTCTCTTCTAAGAATAAATTTTTTAAGGACAGCCTTTGCCAGAAGAATTACAGCAACTTTTCAAATTGGCCCATTCGTTCCTGAAAATATTTGCAGAGAACAAATACCTCAAAAACAATTTTGTAGCTGTGTACAAGGGGCTGTTTCACAGAGAAATCTATTTATTTCATTGCTCTCTTCATATTTCTCATGTTTTCCTCCTAAATTTAAAAGATCACCCTCTCCCTGTTTTTATACAGGTTTAATAATTCCTGCAGCCCATAAAAACAAAATAAGAATTTGTGATGTTTTGCACATTGTTCCCTGTGCAACACAGGGAAAGGGAAACCAGATTATTTGGAATCTCAGACCAAAGTAGTTTAGCCACTTCAAATAATGCAGTAATTTGTAAAAACTTAATGTGTAATTAATTAACAGATAAAAAGACTGTCATCAACCCTGTCTAGCAGGAGGTGTCCCTGTCTGTGGCAGGGGAGCTGGAACAAGATGATCCTTAAGATCCCTTCCCAACACAAACCATTCTGTGTTCTATGAATTAAATTAGTCACTACACAGGTTACTCAGCTCTTTCTCCCCTCATTTTGGCAAGTATTAATCCTTGAAAATAGAACATTTAGGCAACAGTTGGTGAGGGGGAATGTTAGGGAAGGAGGTACGTGGGTCATTTGTGGAATTACAGTGATTTTTCACAATAAAATAAAGAGTGGTTTAAACAACTTTGGAGGAGGTTATACCAGGTTCTGTCATTTTCACGAGGAGTTATGAGGTATTAAGAATTATATAATTCAGTTTTTCCACACTCAGCACAGCCAGAGATGGGTGGGAGTTAATGGTCCACATAAAGGGAGCAAAGCAGAGAAGAGAAGATTTAAAGCATCACTATTTGGCTTAGGAGTTTTTTGAAGAATACAATGGACTGGTCTTCCCTGACACTGCCAGTAGGATCTTTTGCAGTCATTTAATGTTTTCCTCCAGCTGCTTTAATATCATAAAGCTTTTCATATTCTCTGGGCTGCACATCAATGTCCCATTTGCCATTTCTCTTTAATTATGCCCACTTTAATTATGGCTGTGCAGAGAGACTGCTGTCTGTCTGTGTCAGAAGGACAGAGAAAATAGGCTGAGGCTTCATGGAAAATTCAGTGTGTGCTCCACTCCTTCAGAAAACTTGGTGGAGACAGATGCCAGAGTGTTCTTGAAATGTAGAAGTTTCAGGGAGTGCTGGTTTGTTGGGTAAGGAACAGCATTTCATGGAATCATAGCATATCCTCAGTTGGAAGCAGCCCAGAGGCATCCCACTCCTGAAATTCAACTGGAATAAAACAGCCAAAGTGGTTCTCAGAGCAGATAAGCCACACTGCCAAGAGAGACCTGAGCTTCTCCCATCCTGCAGGGAAGAGAACTGTCTTGGGAAGTAAATCCTCTGTGTGATCTTGTATAGATGAGATATCACATCAGTTCCTCTGAACTGGAATAGCAGAGTGGCTTAAAATGAGAGTTTGGATCAAATATAGAGTCACAGGCTGGCTGAGGCTGAAGGGAGCTCAGTGGCACCTGGTGTCACCTCCCTGCTCCAGCAGGGCCATCCCAGAGCACAGGGCACAGCCCTGTGTGCACACAGCACACAGTCAGCTTCTCACAGTCAGTTTTATGCCCTGAAAAGAATGAGGGAGCTCCCCAGGTAAGGAAGATCCATGCTGAACCTCTAACACAATGCAGAAGTGGCCAGGCAGGCTTTTCCCTGAAAATCCAAATGTAGAATCAGTTGCTGAATCTTGGAGTTATTGCTGAGGGAGTATTTTGGAATATGAACGTTGAACCTTCCAACTTAATGGTTTGCATATCTAAAGCTGACTGCCATCATTCTTCAAAGGAACTCTACTTAATGCACAGAAACTGTGCTGCACTTAAAAGAGATGTTATAAAATACTACAGCAGTAAATACTGCTGTAAATTATAGATCATAATATACAGCACATGTACATTGCGTATCACATAAGATTTTATGTCTAATCATAGTATATGAGACAATAAATTTTATATCTGGGAGCTGGAACAAACAGTTCTCTCTTCAGGGAAATGTTTTAGATGTGGATGATTTCCCTGCAGTTGTGTTTTTTCTTCTCCTCAATCCCCAAATTGGTAAAAAAATGAGCACATCTCAGCTGTAGGGTATAAATCACTCAGTCTTACCCCTTTTTCCACAAGACAAGTCATGTTCTGGTGCTCACTTTATGGCTTTTTCCAGATAATTACTGAATTAAGTTCTAATTACAGCTGATTGGAGTGTTTGCCTGTTGGGGTGGTGGCAGTGACCTTGCCCTTGGCCCTCTCCACAGGTGGCACTTGGTTTCCTGCCCTTTATGAAACATTCCTGAGACACAGGTCCAGCTGTAGCTGCTTTGTCCTTTACCTCTCTGACAGGAACATTTTGGGGTCACTGCTCCTGTCCCTCCACTCCACCTCCCCTCCCCTTTTTCCCTGTCACTTCTTCACACTGTAGTGTTTCATTCCAAATTAAATTGCAGACTTAGAAAAGGACTAGATTAGATAATAACAGAATTTATTGAATTGGATTAAACAGATCCAATCTGATGAAATAAATGGATTAGGGGACATTTGCCACCAGCTGGCTGTCTCCTGTTTCATGTCCAGCCAGTCTGGCTGTGCTGGGAGAGTGTCCCAGGGCTTGTGAAGCATTCACAGAGCCTGTTCCACCCTCTCTCCTGAGCAATCAGGATGATTAATAACTGCAGACCACCTTTATTAAGTTGGATAATAGAGACCCAAGAGTCTACAACCCCAGCTTTTCCACTTCTACTTGCCCTGGCAGCTGGGAAGAGCTGGTTCAGTGAGCTCTGCTCTCTGTAACTCCCAGTGTTATTGTGGTAATGGATCTCTCCAAAGCTCACTAATGCAGTGGATAAAGCTGTAAACTCCTGCTTTCCCCAGGAATTGCTGACAATTGCAGGAAAAGCCCTTTTGTGCTGCGATCTGGAGATTGTCCTCAGGATCAGAGGGGAGATGTCCCTGGGTATTATTGTTTGAATGAGCACAGTGTTCCTTCTGTGACTGGGACAAATGAGGTGAAATAAAAAGTTGGAGTGTATTATAGGGGTTTTGGAGGGCAGGATTTTACAGGGTGAGCACAAAGAGAAGGAAAGCAACTTCAGCAGTGTGTAAGAAAGAAAATTCCCTTTCTGGTGTGCAAACCAATCTGTTTGTGGTGGTGCTGGGGTGACAGTAGGAATCTTAAAGGTCTTTTCCAGCCTTAATGATCCCTGACTCTCTGCATTTATAGGATTAGGATAAGCAGGTATAAAGTCATTAGGTCTGAGTTGTTTTCTAAATATTATTAATAATATTATTATGAAATATTATATATATAATTCTATGCAGAGGGAATTGTCTCTGTGCTGCTCCTCCTGGCTGGACATGTGTGTCACAGAAAAATAACCTTTCTGAAAGGCTGTTTTATAGAAAATGGGTGTTTTTAGGCTTGGAATAAACCCTAGGCATCACAGGATGAGCAGACCCTTCCCTGAACTTTATTTATGCTGTAATAAGGAATCTGGGAGCTGGGGCTCCAGTGTATCCCCCCAAATCTATCACTGACTGCACCAGAGGGACTGGAATTGGTCCTTGTCTCTTTGGGAAAGTCCAGTTGAAAATCTAGTGGTTTCATTGTCAATTATTAATCTCACAAAGACTCCTCAAAGGCCAGAATTTGGCTGAAATGAAGCAGAATTGAGGAATTAATTAAAGCACTTGAAAATTCTGTATTGATGCTGATGGCAGGGGCTGGATGCTCTCCACTGTGCATGGTTGCCAAATTTGTATTTTCAAATACCTAGAATACAAATTTATCATATTTATTGCACCAGGTTATTTTTGGGAACTAGAATTTTGGCCAAAAATTATGCAGGATATTGAATCTTCAACACTGCTCACTTCAAGTCTTTAGGAATTTGAGTCCTGAAAGAAAGAATGTTTGAGGGCTTTTTTTTTCCATTTCTTAAAATATTTTTGTGCTCCAGAAACACAGTAGGTTGTTAAATTCCTAAATAGCTTCCTGCTGTGATGCCAGGGTGAATCCCTAAATGTAATCCTGTGTTCTCCAGTGTCTTGTCTGCCTAGAAGGGGATATACCAACTTCATATGTGGATATATACACATGGACATGGCACTGATAGCAGGCTGGGAATGTGGTGCCTTATCCCAGATTTTGGGCTTTTATCTGCTGCTTTTAGGGATGTCCTAAGAAGGATCAGTTCAGGAATGTTCTGAAAGCCCATTTCCAGTACCTACAGGGGGTGTGCAAGAAGGCTGGAAATGGGATTTTCACAAAAGGGGGAAGTGGCAGGACACAGGGAATGGCTTCCCACTGCCAAAGGGCAGGGATGGATGGGATATTGGGCAGGAATTGTTCCCTGGGAGGGTGGGCAGGCCCTGGCACAGGGTGCCCAGAGCAGCTGTGGCTGCCCCTGGATCCCTGGCAGTGTCCAAGGCCAGGCTGGATGGGGCTTGGAGCAGCCTGGGACAGTGGAAGGTGTCCTTGCCCATGGCACAGGTGACACAGGATGAACTTTAAGGTCCCTTCCAACCCAAACCATCCTGGGACTTCATGGATAAGAATTCCCCAGCCAAGGGACAGCTCAGCAGACCAACACCCCTTTATTGTTTTGCTTTTCCATTTATTTTGCATCTAAAGATGAAAAAAAATCGCCTCAGGATCCCTCAATGACAGAGCAACTCCAGGGTCACTGCTGGGAACTGGGAGAGCTGTGCTAATGGGGAAGCACTGGGAGGCATTTCCCTCACTACTGAGCAGCTCCAGTGGACTTGGAGCACTTGGGAAGGCTCATCACCTGTTCTGCTCCTGCCTCCACCTCTTGCACACTGCTTGGGAGGATGGGAATGACCCCTGTGGGATTAACCAGTGACATACTAATTTTAATTGGAATTCTGCTGATCAATACAGCACAGCTGCAGATGCTGTTGTTACTAAAAGTAGGAATCTAAAAAAAAAAAAAAAGTGGCTTTTATGAACACCACTACAAGGAAGTGGCCTTCTCCAAGGGAGTTCTAAAGCACTAAGTGTTTTCAGCATCACAAGTTCAGCTGAAGGATTTTTCAAATAATTCTACAGGGAACTGCCCTATTTTTAAGTGAATTCTTTAATTGCAGCGCTTCAGTCTTCAATGTTTTAACCTAAACATGCAATTTGTGTGTTTCAAATTGAACACTGCTGCCATTCTGCTGGACTTTGTGGGGTTTCCTGCAATGTGAATATAGTCAATGGCTGCAATGTACCCATTTCTCAGGAAGAGATATCACAGAATTCCTGACTGGTTTGGGTTGGAAGGCACTTAAATCCCACTCTCTGCCATGGGCAGGGACACCTTCCACTGTCCCAGGCTGCTCCAAGCCCCATCCAGCCTGGCCTTGGACACTGCCAGGGATCCAGGGGCAGCCACAGCTGCTCTGGGCACCCTGTGCCAGGGCCTGCCCACCCTCCCAGGGAACAATTCCTTCCAATATCCCATCTGACCCTCCCCTCTGGCAGTGGAAGCCATTCCCTGTGTCCTGTCCCTCCATCCCTTGTCCAAACATTCTGTTTGTTCTTCAGTTTTAATAATGTTTTGGACAAAGATATTCTCAAAGGGAATGAATTCCAGCAGGATGCCAGGATTTTTGAGGATAGGGAATGCTGTTACTGATTCTGTCAGAAGTGACCCTACATTATAACTTTCTAACCTGATGGAGCAGTTCTGTCTTGGGTGTAATCAGAGTTCTGTACAAGGAAACAGAAAAGGACAAGGGGAATTGGCTCCATCTCTACCAGGGGAGGCTCAGCTTGGACAGCAGGAGGAATTTCTGCATGGAAAGGGTGCTCAGGCCTTGGCAGGGGCTGCCCAGGGAGCTTTGGAGTGCCCATCCCTGGAGGTGTCCAAGGAAGGGCTGGAGGTGGCACTCAGGGCTCTGGGCTGGGGACAAGGTGGGCACTGGGCACAGGGTGAATTCTGGGACACTGTGACTCCATGAAAAGCATCTCCTGCAGGAAGAGAAGATAATTAAATGCTAGTTATGGAGGCAAGTCCTTTACATATTTGTTCTGCCTGACACCTTGTGTTGAACACTCTTCTAAGAATGGTTGTGGTTTCTTTTTAGCCATTTACACTCCCATCATGTTTGGTGAGGATTTATAATAATCTCCATATCCCAGATTGGTCCTGTCAGACTTTCCCTGGGGGAATTGCTGTTGCTGAGGTGTCAGTGACAGGTTCTCACCTTGGCTGCCAGTGCAGAGCATGCCAGCAGCAGAGATAAGCAGAGTTTTCCATATCTGCAAACAACAGGAGAGCTTGTTCAGAGGACACCACTCCACGAGCACCGTGTCAGCCAATCTGTATCCCTATTTTCTCTGCAGTAATTCCATATATTCACTCCTCAGGTATGACCTGGCTCTGACATACTTGAATTTTTTCGAGGTCTTATTGAAAAGCTTAAAAGCTTACAACTGGTTTTAAGGGCACACTAAATTTCCACACAAAGGGAAGAGGTGTTCCTTGGATAAATGTGCATCAGGAGTCTTGAAAAATCAGTAGCTGGTGGAAATTTTGTGTCAGGAAAAGAAACACAACAGCAATGTAACTTCAGCATCTGCAGAAGGTTTTGTGTTAAACAAGCAACACCTTAAAGTCATTGATGTCCTTTTTGTGGGAAGTGTGTTTTCCTCCACCCTGGTGCATCCTTGATGGATCAGACAACACATCTCCTGCAGTTCCCTTGCTTTTGCCTCCCAGCTCAGCCATTGCTTTTTGGTTTTCTGATTATATCAATAAGCCCAGGAAATTCTATATTTTCTTATAAGTTTAGTTGGAACTTTTATGCTTCCAAATGTTCTGGTTTATTTCTCCCTTTTTTTTTTTTTTTTTTTTTTTTCTTGCGCAGAGTTGATGATATTTGCATTTATACCTTTGTTTATAAAACTTTCCGTGAACCTTCCTTGCTCCCATGTTGGAAACTTTAGCAAGTCTGGTTGTTGTTGTTGTTTTCATTGATAATGTTATTATCTCTAAATTCTATCAGCCTTTCTTTCCCCTGCTTGTGGAATCCTGCTGCAATTTATTTGATTTTATTTCCTGTGGTAAAAGTGTCAGCCCAATATTCCAATTTCCTCCTGCCTGTAAAACCTGGTGCCTTTTGGAGCAGCAGGTGTTGCAGCCCCTGAAATGTTGTGTGATATTGGAGGGCTGGATGAAATATCCCACCAAAAATCGTTCAGGCGGTTGTTTCTCCGGGTGAAAATTTATGGAATGCACCCTGTGGAAGGCTGAAATGGAAGTACTGGAATAATATAACTTAATAAAGGGCTGACAGGAGGATTTTGTGTGAAATATAGGTGGTGATTCCCGTGAGCCGTTTAAAACTCGGCCGGGGTCATAAATACAAAGAGCTGGACTTAAGGACACAATTTCTGAAGCCCTCTCTGAGCACTGCTGAGCTTTTCTCAGGAGTTCAGCATTTCAGAGGTTACGTGGAGCAGCGATTCCTTTCTCAAAGTGCTCCGAAGGTCAAAATCCTTCTCATCCCGTGGGTTCTGCCTATCAATACCTCATTTGGGCTGGGGTGAGTGGAGGGCAGCACCAATCAATCACTGCAGCTCTCCAGCCTCATCTTGCCCTTAGGATTTTGGAGCGCTACGTCCAGGACCAGATCCCGGGGGCTGCGGTGGTGGTGGAGTCCATCGGGGCGCGGAGGTTTGGGGACGGATATTCCGAGGAGGATTACACCAAGTCCGACCTCATGGTCTACGCCATCGACCCCCAAACCAACAGAGCCATCATGAGGAACGAGCTGTTTAAGTGAGTGCTTCTCTTGTTGATCTCCCTCCATTTCCAGGGATTGTTTGGGAATCTGTTGGGCTGTGAGAAACTGGCTCAGCAGAACGGGAACAGAAAAATCCATTGAAACAGCTGCTGCATGGATATCCCCTATGGATACCTTGGGAATCTGCCACTTCCTAGTTCAGTCCAGTGCCTTGGGCTACCTTGTCCCAATCCACATGATTCAGACATTGCCACCATGACACCCTGTGGAGGAGCTTCCAACTGAAATTCCTCCAAGGAATTTCCTCCCTATGTACCAAAAGTCCTGTGTGATCTTCAGGCTTTGGTGCTGCAGTGTTGACCTTCAAGCTTCCCACAGTTTCTGCTTGGAGCTTGAGTCTGTTTTTCTTTTCTTTGGAATGGGGAAGGGAAGGGAAGGGAAGGGAAGGGAAGGGAAGGGAAGGGAAGGGAAGGGAAGGGAAGGGAAGGGAAGGGAAGGGAAGGGAAGGGAAGGGAAGGGAAGGGAAGGGAAGGGAAGGGAAGGGAAGGGAAGGGAAGGGAAGGGAAGGGAAGGGAAGGGAAGGGAAGGGAAGGGAAGGGAAGGGAAGGGAAGGGAAGGGAAGGGAAGGGAAGGGAAGGGAAGGGAAGGGAAGGGAAGGGAAGGGAAGGGAAGGGAAGGGAAGGGAAGGGAAGGGAAGGAGCAGAGGGGGTTTGGATCTCAGATAAAACAGACTAGGACATGATCCAGTGCACAGCTCCACACAGAAGATCAGGCTCTTCCAAATACAAATCAGGTCATTCTCTAGAGAAAAAAACCTTTTTCAGCTGGGTTTTTTTTGGCTGTGGGGTTTTGGTGGGTTTTTTTGGCTCATGTTCCATCTCAATGTTGCTTCTTCTCTCAGTGAGAACTTCACCAGAGTCTTCCTGTGCTGGGCACATCCTCAGCAACCTGGCAGGAAGAGGCTGCATACCACAGCAGGGAAATGGGGTTGGAAAAGGGCTTCTTTGAAAAAGGACTGTAGGTGAACTGCAGCATAGGAAAGTTCTGCAGATATTCAGATTTTATAGGCCAGGAAAGATCTGTGGGATCAGTCTGAGCAAGTTTGGGAACTCCCCAAATTAATTCTGCTTGGAACATATCTGTCAGCCAAGCAACTGCATCAGAAAATCCAATCAACTACGATCTGGGGGTTGTTATTGCAGGTTAATTCCCTGTCAAAAATCAGGCCTTTTGTCTTTTTTTAAATTTTCCAGGCTCAGTTTTATTATAACTTTGGGTGCTAAATTAAAGCATCCATTGGTGCTTTTAATTTCTGGGTCCCACTGAGGTCTAGGTTCGTGTTTGCATCATCCTCTTTGTTTTTATTCTTTTGTTCTGCTCTGGGCTGTGTTTTAATTCTTTAAATCACTTAAAGTTTTCTCTGAACCCACTCCAGTCTTCTAGCATCATTTTTCTGAACTAGGAATATAAAAAACTGGATCTTTTATACAAAAATTTTATATGAAATATCATTAACAGCAGTAATAGCTTTCAGAGGGGTGGCAATAGAGCCTCCATCCTTCTCCTGGCATTTTTTTGTAGGTATCCCCATGGTAATTCAGCCTTTTCAGGTCTCAGTGATGCTCTTGGTGTTTGTGGTCACTTGTCCAGTATTGGTCATTCCAGGAATGGAGTCATTGTGATTTTTTTCCCAGTTTTATTTAAGATTCTGACACCTTTTCCTCCTCCCTTTGGAAAACTCAGTAAATCCATTACTATGAGGATATGAAAAGCAGCTATTATCAGAACAGGGAGGCAGTTGGCTCTTTGAATTTAAAATAAACACTTACTTTCTCTGAATAAAAAATAAACTTTTCCCTTTGCAGACTCTTTTCATGGTCAGAAAAAATGTCCTTATTTGTTATGGCATCTTTGACAATATTGTAATGTCTTTTTAGGGATGTTCAGATGTCCACTGAAGTACCCAGAGCAGAATAGAGTTAAGATGGGTTAAAATTTTTCCAACAGGAAGAGAAGGGGGATTCATCTGAGAAACATCTTCATTAAAATGTTCCCTGTGCCTGCATACTCAGCTTTTGAGGTTTCTTTTTTTTTTTTTTTTTCCTTCTCTTCAGAGTTATACAGCTGGAATTCCCAAGTTTTCACTGCAAAGTGAGAGAGCCTTAGGAGATTTGGGCCAGGGATGTACCCAAATCTATAAAGATTTTAAGCTCCTAAAAAGATAAAGGTCCCTCTTGGGAGTTTGATTTCAGAGGGATGGCTCAGGGTTCTTCCTGTCAGAGGACACTTTAGCAGTGGCTGTCCCCTCACTGGGGAGCCACAAGTCCCAACCACTCTTCTGTCAGCCAAGAATCTGCTGTGGATGGATCTGCCAGAAAAGGGATCAGTTGGAGAAAGGATCATTTCATGAACTGGATATGATGAGAAAAATGTGAATGAATCCGAAAGAAACAGAACATCCTATTTTCAACATTTAATTACCAATAAGGAAGATAAACTCCCACAGCTGATTTTCCAAGTGTTCAACTACTCCATGATGCACAGATTTAGTGACTTCTGCCAGCTGGGATTTTTACACATGTCACCAAATGATTGTGTATTGGAAGATACCTGTGGCTTTTTCAGAATGGGCTTTTTTGGGAATACCTGCTGTGTTCCTCTTTCTAAATCAAAGTGGAAGCTCTGATTTAAAGGATTTTCTTGTGAACCTGTCACTGTTTGAAAACAGTTATTTGTGAAGGTCAAATGTGAGGGGAATTGAGGATGAAGTGGAACAGCAGATGGAGAACTGCAGGGATACAGGCAGGAGTCAGGGATCCAAATCCAAAGCAGAAGAGTTGGGAGAAGAGGGTGGACACAGCAGCTCACCAAGCAGCACCTGAGCAGAGTCACAGCTGTCACCATGAGAAGCAAACCCCACTGAACCAAAGCATGAGGCTCCTGTAATCCATAATATTAACCTCACAATAATGTCTGGCTGGAAAACAAGGGCATGATTTAGAAGTTATGTAGCAGCCAGCTCCAGGGGGTAAAACCCATGTGTCCCTCAAGATACGTAGATTTTTCCTGTCCTGTAATATGTAAAACTGGTACACAATGAGAGATCTGTATTTTTCCTTCAGACTGTTATGAGTGGTTATCTGAATTTTTTATAAATCAGGAATTTCATAAAACAGAGTCATTCAGGTTGGGAAGAACCCCTGAGCTCATCAGATCCAACCCTTAACCCAGCACTTCTAAGCCCACCACTAAACTAGGAGCTCATATCCACACATTTATGGAAGACCTTCAGGGATGGGCACTCCAAAGCTCCCTGGGCAGCCCCTGCCAAGGCCTGAGCACCCTTTCCATGCAGAAATTCCTCCTGCTGTCCAAGCTGAGCCTCCCCTGGCACAGCTTGAGGCCGTTTCCCCTTGTCCTGTCCCTGTTCCCTGGCAGCACAGCCCGACCCCCCCTGGCTGTCCCCTCCTGTCAGGGAGTTGTGCAGAGCCACAAGGTCCCCCTGAGCCTCCTTTTCTCTGATTTTTGCTCCAAATCTGTTTGATTACACCCCAAAAATGGATCTGAATAGTGCCTGTACTTCACTCTGTCCTCCCTCTTCCACTAACCCCTAAAAGGCTCTGAAGCCACTCAGATAATTTCCCAGACTGAAACGTTCAGCCTCCTTTCCTATCTTTTAAAGGGAAGAGGCTTTGATTTATTGGAGCATAAAAACCAGTTGAATCCAGCAGATTCCTCCTGCATAAATTAAGTGGAAAATGTCCCCTGTTAAAAAGAAGCTGTGTGAAGCTCCTGGACAACGTGTCAGGTTCCATCACAGAGTAAACGCTCACGGCTGAGTTACGAACCTTTTAAAAAGGCTCTGTCGGGAAAATGCCAGCGGAATTTCAACAGAGGGATGGTTAAAATCATCCAGGGACTTAATGCTGTCCTGCTGGGAAGGCTTCTGCCGGCTCAAAGGACGTGGGACATGCACCAGTGACATCTAGTGGGCAGCAAGAAAATGTTTGTATCCACTTTATGCCTTCATTTAGGCTGGAAAAGGGATTTTTTTTTTCTTCAGTACCAAGGAAATGGTTTGTGGAAGACATCAGGAATGGGAATCATTCTTCCAGACACCTTCCAGAGGGTGGGGGTGAGCAGCCTTTTTGCCCTCAGTATCATGAAACCATCCCAAATTCATCATTCTGCTTGCTCAGCATCCTGCTTTTTCAGATTCAATTGATCCATTACACACTCAGAGCAGAGTGGATTCTCCCCAAAATTCCGAAATAAAAAAACAGGGATAAGAAATGCTATGAGGATTTATCAGGAAATTAATCTGAGGGGAAGTCAATTGTAAGAAATTACCACCCTTGAAGAAATGGTCTTTGTGTAGTGGAATTTCTGCCTCATGATCAGAGTAAGGAAATCAAAGCTATCTCAGGCTTTCCTTAGACTTTCAGAATTTATACACAAAAATACTTATGGAAGCTTTTTGTCGTTTTTTATTTGAAGTTTTTTGGAGGCTTTTTCCCCTTTTTCCAGGAGAACCATTGCACATGTAAGGATCTGGAATTCTGCTATAGCTCCCATGTTTTAGGATACTCCATCCTGACACATCTCCTACTTTTGTCTTTGGAGCTGGGCAGCTTGTGAGACACTCAATCCTCACTTCTGAAGTGATCCAAGGATTTTTATTTTCCTTCAGAATTAAAGCCTTGAACGATATTTTTTTTGTCCAGCCAGCCAAAGAATTTCCCTAAAGAGCTGAGCAAATCCTCTAAAAATTGCCTGATTTTAGGATAACAGCAACCATAGAATCATTAAGGGCAGAAAAGACATTTGAGGTCATAGAGCCCAGCACTGCCAAGGCCACCACCACCCCATGTCCCCAAGTGCCACATCCACATTTTTTTTGAACATTTCCAGGGATGATGACTCCACCACTGCCTGGTCCTTAGGGATGTGTCCAGGAAGGATTGGTAGATCAAAGCAGAGAAGGAAAAGCACAAAGCAAGGCCTTTGTGATGCCTGCAAGAGGGATAAGCTCAGCTCAGCCCTCCTTTTCAGTGTTTAAACTGTGTCCTGGTGTTAAGTGCATTGGAATTGCCCTATTCCAAAGCCCACAAAGACGCCATATGCAATTTATTGGACTGTTAACCTGCCATAATTACAACTCTCCTGAACGTGGCCCTAACAGTGGGGTGGTCCTGTGCCATTGCAGGTTCCTGGATGGCAAACTGCTGGACATCAACAAGGAGTTCCAGCCCTACCTGGGCCAGGGCGGGCGAATCCTGGAGATCCGCACGCCGGACGTGGTGGCCAACGTGAAGAAGCAGGCACAGGCCGTGGGCTACACGGAGGGGGCACTGCTGGCCCTGGCTGTCATCATCATCCTGTGCTGCATGCCAGCCATCCTCATTGTCATGGTCAGCTACAGGCAGTGAGTACCCTCCTCCTCCTCTCCCAGGGCTTGGAACGCCGTGGTAGCGGTGCTGCATCTTATAGCAGAGCTGCTCCAGAGGTTATTGCTCAATTCAAGATTGATTTCTGTTTATTATTGCCTATTTCTACAGTATTTTGGATATCTGTGTTTCTATCGTGGAAGGTGGTTTCTGGGTTTAATCCCCTTCTCACCACAAGGGTTGCTCAGTGTGGTGCAGGATTTTTGTGCCAAAACCCCCATATCAAAACCCAGGTGTTGGACACAGAAGTGAGGATTCAGAGCTGAATTCCATACAAAAAGAAAAAAATTGATGGAAAAGGTGCTTTTTCAATAAGTGAATGAGAAATCAAATGAGAGGATTCCAATGTTTTTGCTTAAATCCTAAAATATTTTTTCCCGAGCTTCTTAATTGCACATGTTTCCTGGAGAGTTGGTTTTCTCCCATTTTAAGGGAACATCAGAGATTTTTTTATATTTCTTCTTGCCTCTTACACACTGAAGAGATTGCAGTAATTGGCTGCTAAATTAACTCAAATCAACATCTGCAACAAGTTCCTCTCAAGTAAAATTTCCAGGTCTACTCATATTTAAAATCACTGCATTTGGACTTAAAAGCTCCATACCTGTTCATTTATTTATTTAGACATATCTATCTATCTATCTATCTAATCTATCTATCTATCTATCTATCTATCTATCTATCTATCTATCTGTCTATGCTCATAGATTTTCTCTAAATAAATATTATATTCATAAATTTACATATACATTATATTCCAGTTCATAGATTTATAAATCCAGTTATTCGCTGATTTATTTTTTAATTAGTGATTATAATCACATCCCCTTTTCTCCATTTTGGGTGATGAAGGGAAAAAGCCTTTTCAAGAAGTTTGAAGGAGCTGGACCAACTTCTGCACCATTGGGATGGCAGATCATTCCCAAACTGTTCTTCCTCTCCCAGAATTCTATGGAAAATTTGCTTCCATGAGGCAGTTCATCTTGCAATTTGTTGGTGGCTATTATCTGAATTGCAGATTTCTTAAAGAAACGAAGCAGCCTCATTTTTCCTTCTCATCTGTTAGATTATCCAAACATCATCAATCTCTTTCAGGAGCTCTCAGGAATCTGCTTAAATTCATTTCATCCAAAATCCCATTTTTCCTATCTAAAAATCTGACTTGGAGTGGGATTTATAGCAGCCCATTGTGAATAAATTCTATTTTTATGGAGAGTGCCAAAGAAAATGAAAGGAATTTTAGAGTTAAATTAAAATCCTCATCCTCATGGTTTGTTTTTGCATTCCAGCCTTTTTCACTCCTTTTCCACAGGAATCTCAGTATTTTTCCCATAATATTTCTTTAGTAATAAATCTAAAAATGACTCCTTTGAAATCCAGTATCTAGCACAAGACTGTAAAGTACTTATAAATTATTTATTATTTATTAATCACAAAAGAATGGCACCTTCTAAATAATAACCAAAAATAATGCTCCTTCGTTATTAGAAGTATTTTACATACATCTTTGAAATACGTTAAAATGGGAAAATATAAACAAAATAAAAATAATATTATTTATATTTTATATTAAAAAATAATTAAATATAAAGAAGCAAGTCTAAAAATATGCCTGCTTAAGAAAAAACAGGAGAAATATTCATGTTTTCATGTCTTATTTTCATTCCCTGCTGTAATTCGTATTTCTGCTGACTACAGAATTGTTTCCAGG
Organism: Oenanthe melanoleuca; assembly: GCF_029582105.1. NCBI lineage: Eukaryota > Metazoa > Chordata > Aves > Passeriformes > Muscicapidae > Oenanthe > Oenanthe melanoleuca. The sequence continues at coordinate 1,536,116 of NC_079340.1, forward strand.
GGATCAAAAATGCAGCCAAATGCTGTTCAGCTCTGCAAGTTCTGATTCTTTAAACAAGTCATTAATTCTGGAATTTGATGTGTGGAATAATTAAGTAGCCTGTAGTTTATTACTCCTGTTAGAGTCACTGTTATGGGCAGTTGTTGGAAGCAGAATTTATTTAACCTTCCCTTTTATTTCTTTTTTTTTTGCAACCAAACAGATTCAAAGAGTAAGTATTTATTTCCAGCTTTGTTTCTTCCAGCTTCCACAGGAATACTGACAAATTTTGTTCTCAAAATCTATTAACTATAAGGAGCTTTTTTTTTAATTCCTATACTCAACTTGCTCCTGAACTCCTGGTGTGATGAGTTTAAAAGTTATTTATTTTTATGGCTACTCAGTGTCACTGTGGTGTATCAGCTGCATTACCCTGGTGGTGCTCCCCACATGAGGAGCTTTATTTCCTAGGACAGAGAACAGAAATTTATTCCACAGTGATATTATTCCATATAAATTTTTTTAAAACAAAATTTTAAAAAGAGGGAAAAAAAAAAGTAAAGGACTTTTTTTCAGGAAAAGACATTAATTGAACAGAAATTTCCCAGCCAACTCCATTAAGAAAAATGAGTTGTGAGTGGACAAGGGGGAGTGGCATCAAACAGAAAGAAGTAGGTTTAAATGGGATATAGGGAAGGAATTGTTCCTGGGAGGGTGGGCAGGCCCTGGCACAGGGTGCCCAGAGCAGCTGTGGCTGCCCCTGGATCCCTGGCAGTGCCCAAGGCCAGGCTGGATGGGGCTGGGAGCAGCCTGGGATAGAAGGTGGGACTGGATGGGCTTTAAGCTCCCTTCCAACCCAAACCATTCTGATCTGGGATCTGGGAAGCTCTGGTATTCCACCAAGACAGAAGAACCAGGAGCTGAAAAATCCAAGAGAAGATGTTCATGTTACTACTTTGATGAAGACAAAATCCAGGGATGTTTATTAACTGCAGGGCAAGAGCATAGAAAAGCCCACATTTTGTCTTTCTTTGGGGGCATGTTTTGGGGTGTTCCTGATGAGAGTTTCTCCTTCCCCCCGTGGCTGTCCAAAGGCGGCAGGCTGAGTGTGCCAAGACTGCGAGGATCCAGATGGCTCTGCCAGCAGGAAAACCGGCTGGAGCCGCGGCCAACAACCTCTATGAGGAGCTTGGGGACAGCACCATGTGAGTATTCCTTCAGATCCATCCAGAAAATCACTGCCCTGGGCAGCCTGGGATAGTGGGAGGTGTCCCTGCTCGTGACTGAGGGGGGAATGAGATGGGTTTTAAGGTCCCTCCCAATCCAAGCTATCCTAGGATTCTGGGATTCCATGGAATTGGCTTCATGCATTCTCTGTGCAAAAGGTTTTCTTCATTCTCCAGCTGCTTGGGGCTCTCCAACATCCAGAAAATAAATAGGCTGGCACTGGAAGGAGGGAAAAAACCATTTAATCTTCTTGTAATGCATGGGGGAACTTTTAACAGACTTTAGGTGGGCAAAAAAGGTCTCACCAAATAGTTTTCCTAAGAGCAAGATCCTACAGCAGGTCACTGCTGCCAGGATTGGATTCCTTGGCACATCCAGGCCAGCACTCCACATTTTCCAAAGCTGTTGGCTAAACACATCCAATAAAATTCATGCTTATTCACTGCACACATTTGAAATGGTAATTCCCTGAAAATTGCTGCCCCAAAGTCCCCATTTCCTATAGTAAGTAGTGTTCAGTTTGTTGGGGTTTTTTTGTTCTAAATTTAAACCTGTTTAAATATTGAAATTACAGGAACTATCAAAGCAGAGAAACCCCTGGTAGTTCAATAAACACATCTTTTACCTCTTACATGCTCATAAAATAATAATTTTGCAAGGCTGCCTCTCTTTTCATGCCTTTGTAAACCTGAAGTTAATGGACTCCAGTAACAATTTAACTCTCAGTAGGAAAATATTGCAGCCAATTATTATTTGTCTGATACTGGGGGGGTTGTTTGATAAGCTTTGCCACACTTCCTCATCTCTGTTTATATTTGAAAACCAAGGAGTGCTGAAGAGCCCAGCTTGAATAGTATTTGGAGCAGGTAGGGAGTGAGTGGATGGTGGAAACAAGGACTGCTCCGTTTTCAATCGTGATTTGTTTTGCCCAGAAAGTTGAAATTTTCCAGCTGCTGTGGTGGAGTTTATAAAATGTTACAGGGCCATGACAGAGCTTTAATTCTTGGGCAACTGGGTGCAGTCTCTGCCTGTGGAATAATTCTAGGGCTTGAGCTTTTCTGGGTGAATAGAGGCCTAAAAAATGCTGGGAGGAGGAATAGTTTCACCTAAGGGCTGAATTTTTGTCTTTTACCTTTATCAAGTTATGCTTGGGCAGGAAGGGAGGAAAAACGTGTGGAATAAACTTTTACAGTGTGTGAGCACTTCTGTTTGTGAGTCACATCTGTAACCTTATGCAGGGAGGTGCCACTTGGATAAAATTCACTCTTTTTTTTCTTTTTACAATCAACCAAATTTCTGCTGAAATTAATTATGTGTTGCTAAACCCAGAAAAAGCCTTATTATTCTTTGTTTTATCTGCAAAAGCTTTTTGGGTTTTAGTACTGTCCCAAAGAGGTGCCACTTCCCATATCTGCAGTATTGACTTTGAGGCTTAGCTTTATGTTAATTTGGACAAAAAATAGTCTTCATTGCACCAGAAAAGGTGCTGTAGTTGGAATATTTTCTCTCAGATGTCTTTGCATACAACCAAGGCTTATCCGTCATGCTGAGGAACTGATTAAACACAAAAATCCTTCAAAGATACATCAAAATCCATAGGATTTGCAAGAAAATAACAGGCTTCAATAAATATAATTACAAATTAACTTCTTCTTCCCCATTAAATATTTTACTGCAGGGCACAAGTATACCTTAGGAAATTCTTATTTGGGAAAAATCTTTTATTGCCATTTTTTATGATTTTTAGCACATTACTCCCAGTTTTAGTTGTGCTATGTCTGTCACCTTTAATTTGCAGTGTCTTGTTTGCTTTCTTTGGTGTTTATAGCAAATGGAACAGAACAAAGGTCTTTAGTTTTAAATCTGCCTTGTCTCACTATTTTCATTTTTCCCTGTCTTTGGATCCTTAGGCATCAGTAAGTAAGCTTATTTCATTGTCTTAATATTTGTAGCTGGTAGAAATTAGTTAATTTTCCTTCCAGCAATTCCCATCCAACCTTGCAAGGTTAAGTTCATATTTTATTTGTCCATTGAGCAGGAAAGACATTTACTGGGAAGTTCCAATACTTCTGTGCTTCTTTATCGCTCTTCTTGGAAGCAGAGAGAGGAAGGGTGACTGCTGAACTTGAAGGGCATTATTTCTAAAGCCAAAAGGTCCAAAAAAGCCAAATCAACACTGAGTGCATGAACAGAGGTTTGCTGGGAGCTCATGGATTGATGGCTGGGTTTAAACCTTCCTTGGTTGTTAACTCCAATCCCGTGCAAGGCCTTTAGAGTCTGAGTTACAAAACTGAACTCTGGTCCTCAGTGATCGGAACAGCTCCACTCAAAGAGAAAAACACAGCGGGGTCACCTCAGCTCTCAGAGGCCTCATGTGGAGTGAGGAAGAGGCTGAGGAGCTTTTGAAATAATCTGCTCCAGTGGCAGGAAGGTGGAGGTGCCTTGCATGAGCCTGCTGCTGGAGGGGCTCCTTCAAGTTCAGTCGCTGCTTCCCTCGCCTCTCGGCGGATGCAGCGCTTGGCTGCCTGCATCAGAGCTGGCTGCTTCGGAATTCTGAGTTATTCAGAGCTCAGGGGCCCACACAGGAGGGACCTGGAGCTGCTGGAGAGAGTCCAGAGGAGGCTCCAGGATGGTCAGAGGGATGGAGCAGCTCTGCTGGGAGAGCTGGGGTTGTTCAGCCTGGAGAGGAGAAGCTTTGGGTGACCAAATTCTGGCCTCCCAGTGCCTGAAGGAGCTGCAGGAGAGATGGAGAGAGACTCTTTGCAAGGGATGGAGTGCCAGGACACAGGGAATGGCTTCCCACTGCCAGAGGGCAGGGATAGGTGGGATATTGGGAAGGAATTGTTCCTGGGAGGGTGGGCAGGCCCTGGCACAGGGTGCCCAGAGCAGCTGTGGCTGCCCCTGGATCCCTGGCAGTGCCCAAGGCCAGGCTGGATGGGGCTTGGAGCAGCCTGGGACAGTGGAAGGTGTCCCTGCTCTTGGCAGGGGGTTGGAGCTAGGTCATCTTTAAGGTCCTTTCCAATCCAAATTCTTCTTTAATTAGTGTGAAATTAATTGTTTTTTAATCATTCTGCCCAGAGGAAGCCTTAGATGCACTCAGCTCTGCAAGTGCAAACTGCAGTGCTTGGGAGAGTTTATTCACTTTGTGGAGCTTTGCTGGGTGTTTTTTGCAAATGGGAGAATGATCCCTCGATTCTGTGTGGGATTTCCAGTCCTCCTGGCTCCCTGGAACGTTGGGAAGCTGGGGGTTCCCTGCCTGGGTTGTCCCCTGATCAAAACAGGAAACAAAGCTTAAGAAACAAAAGTGCTTGGTTATTAAATACAACCTTCAGGGGACTTTTACATCTTAAATAACTTAGAGGAAAAATATCTATTCATAAACTCCTAGGTATTTAAATTTCTCTGCCAGTTTTGCTAGGGAATATTTAACCACCAGAGATTAAGTTCTCATTCATTTGGATTTGGTTATGTTTTCTGAGATATGAAACAATGCTGCCAAAACCCACAGAACTATGTGACCAAGAGGGCTAAAGCTTCATCTTTCAACATTCACAGAATCATGGAAAAATGATTTTTTTTATCCTATTCCTTTGCCAAAATTCAAATTTTGGTAGAGACAAGGCTTAGAATTTTTAACTCGTAACTTGTGTGAAAATACTGGACATATCTAAGTCACTAAAACTAGTCTTATATGATATTTTAATTTGTGCAGGTTGATAAGATTACTACTCATGCTGTACTTTAGCTCTGCCTGACACAGGCCCAAATCTTAAATTTTTTGAGAGAAAAATAAACCTCATTTCAGCCTGTAGTGAGCATTATTTAAAATAGGCCTCGAAGGACACTTTTCTAGCAGGCAGTTTGGGGCTATTCATTTTAAAATACTGTTTTATTTTCAAATCTGCTCAGCAGGTTGTGGTATTAAGAATATATGAGGGAGGAAGTTAATGAGGGACTGGGAGGTGACACATGCAGTCCAGAAAGCAGTGAGACCTACCACTTTTGGTGTAGAAATTCAGTGTTACCCAACCACAGGAGCTTTTTATTGGGTTCAATAAGATGAAGATAAGAAATTCATACACATAAAAGATAAAATTCATACATACAAGAGATAAAATTCATTCACATATTAATACTTCTGTGATGTTTCATGTTTCTAGGTAGATAGGTCACAATATTAACTGGTAATTTTGAAGTCTAAGAGGTTTTTTTAACAAGAAGTGAATTTATTTTTTAACTCACCAAGTAGCTACGCAGCTTCAAATTAAAACAAGCAGCAACTTGTTTTAATTTTTCTTCCTTCCCCCTTAAAGAAGATGCAAAAGTAAATGTCTTGCCAGTAGTAGATGTGATCCTGCTGTTGGGTTGTAGTTTGCTAGAAGTGATTTAATGGCTCTGATTCATGTCATAAGTTCTTTTTTTCTCTCTCTCATAAGTACCTATGTCCATGCATGTTTCCTCACATGTGATTATCTTCTTTTCTTTCAAGTCTTTTTCTTCTCTACCATTTCCAACAAAGCAGGGGAAAAAAGTCAGTCTTAGAAGAAGGAGATCGACAGAGAGTTATAAGCAGCTTTGCTTCCCGTGCTATAGAGGCTCACAAGCAATCCAATATCAATGGATCCCTGAACAATAACCTCCCCAAATCCTCGAGTAACATCACTTTTTTATCTGATGAGAACCCGCTAACGACCCGAAACCCGCTGTACGTGGAAGGTCTCCCTCAGAGCCCCGCTGCCGCTGGGTTCCTACGGAAAAGGAACGACCCTTTAGATATTCTTTCTCCTTCGAGACTGGCCTGGACAGAGGCTTCTTTTGGGGGCAGCCACCGGGCGTGGACAGTGCCCACTCACCTGACCAGGAGACACATGTCGGGCTCCCTGGGTAGGCCGGTTATCATGGACCCCATCCAGTGGCAGCAGCAGAGACTCACAGCCAAGGAGGAAGGAGCTGAAAACCCTGACAGCAGTGACGATGTCAGCAGTCCACTCTTCCAAAAGATCAGTGGCCCCAAGCTGACGGTGAAGGAGAAGGCGAGGCAGTTTGAGGCGCTGCAGGAAATGAAGCAAGTGAGGTCTCCGGAGGTGAAATCCGCGCGGTCGCCCACGCACAGCGCCAGCGCCCAGGAGGGAGAGAATGCGCCAGAGCAGTCTCCCAAAAGTGTGCTGGCTTCTCCCCACCTCCGCTCCCCCCCTCTGTCCTCTCCCATGCCTTGTGCTGAAGGGGTTGAGGCGGAGGCCACCGTGGTCCCCGCTGTAATCGTCACTCACCACGACGATCCTCATTCTCCTCCACCGACTCGCAAACCAACTCCTCCGTCTTCTAGGATAAAGAAACCACTTTGCCAAAGTTTTCTAGCTCCTCAGACCAAAGAAAATGTAGAAAGCATTCCAGATCCGCCTAAAATTCCCCCACCTCCACCTCCACAGCTGCCACCTCCACTGCTGCCACCACCACCACCACCACCACCACCATCCCCTCCTCTGTTGCCACCACATCCTCCGCCTCCACCTGCAGTTTCTCTTCCTTCTTCTTCTTCTTCGTCTTCCTCTCCATCTCCTCTTAGCACACAGCTCCTGTCCCCTGCCAGGCATTCCAAATCCCCTGCCAAACAGCCAGCTGTCCCCACCCCGTCCCCAGTGCCAGAGCTTCCTCCCCGCAGGGAGCTCAAAGGAATTCTTAAAAACATTCAGAATTTGGCCGCCATCGAGAAGTCGGTGGCCAACATGTACAGCCAAATAGACAAGAACCACCTGCTGCCCAAGCACATCCCCAAGCTCAAACCAGCCCAGACCCCAGAGCCCCCAGCTCCAGAATCTGCAGCCGAGCCCAGCCAGCAGAACGGGAACTTGAGCTGTGTGGTGGAGGAGCTGGAGAAACGCTTCCCCTCCCAGTCGACAGCTCTGTGATGCTCACAGGTGGATGTTCCCTGCTTGTTTTGGGTGGGAGGACTCTAATGCAGCGCACAGTATCTGCCTCAGACTCTCCAGAAATCCCGACTTTCCCTTTTCTCTGCTCTACACGACTTACCCACTCCCGATCCGAAATGGAGAGACGTTGTCCTTCCCGTTCGCTCGGAAATTTGTGATGTAAAATATAACTCTCCAAGTTGTTTTCTCAGAACTGTATCTTGCTGGTTCTTAGTCTGTTTCCTGGAAATTCTTGGGGGAAACTGTCATTTTTACCCAGGGATATGGCATAGGTGGCAGCGGGCTCGATGCTTCTTTAAGCAACCTTCACTGTAGGTAACATCAGTCAGATTTTCCTGCAGCTGTGATTGGAATCTCTTGCTTTGCCCACAAAACATCCACCTGGAAGGACTCTTCTGCCACATATTGGGCTTCAAAGCAAGGAAGGCCTGGGAGTAGCAGGCTCAGCTTCGGTGAGCCAGGTTATTGGATGGGTCTTGACAGCCTCAGATGGTGGCCCTGCCCATGGGATGAGCTTTAAGGTCCCTTCCAACCCAGGCATTCCATAATTCCATACTGCACCTCCCTGCTCCATGGGCTCTGCTCTGCTGGCATCTTCTGGCAGCTCAGTTCCTGCCTCCAGTCAGAAGAAGGGTTTGCTCTTGGTTGCTCAGCAAATGTGGCTATGTCCTCACTCCTGTTCTTCATCTTCTGCCTTCCATTGCATTTTTTTTATATTGTAACTGCATGTGAAAAGTTTATATTTTGTAAATTCCTCTCATGTACAAAGCCTTTGTTGTTTGTTTTTTATGATTTTGCATGTGCATGTTGTTGCTGTCTCTCTTTCATTTCCACGCTGGTCTGTCACGAGCTGAAACATCTCAATTAAATAATAATAAAGTCACTGATTAGTGTCACCAGGTGAAGGGTTTCCAAGTACTTGTAAAAATCCACATAATGTGGATTTACTTACCAGCTTTTTTTGCTCACAGTTGTCTAAATCAGATATTTGCATTTACATAAATATGTCAATTATAAATGTATATATAAAGTAAATTAGCTTGTCCTTTCAAAAAAATGGTAAGTAAATGCAGTTTGGGCATTTCAATGTCTGGTTCAACCTGCAAGTTTCCTTTTAGTCCTTTGCCAAAATCTAAAAAGTTCAATATGACAACTCTGAAAAACCATATTGGGAAAGGCAGCTATTACCTAATGAAGCAAAACTAAAACTCCAGTTCAGAATCAACGTTGTAATTCTGAACAAAAAGGTAATTGATTCTTTATCAGACACAACATTTCCTTGGTGCTTGGCTTTTTCTCTTTTCTCCTGTTTTGTTTTTGTTGTTTTTTAAAGTCTGCAGTTAGGACATGTGTGGATGCTTCAGTCGGAAGCTGCTCAAGGTAGTTTCTCTTTCTTTGTCCCACTGCCAAACTCCATGAACTCCATCCCACAAGTTCTGCTGATCCAGTAGAATTTTCCTTTACTTAAAACCCTTGTTGGTTGTAGAATCAAGGTAGGTGTAGGAGTAGCTAAATGTGTGAGGGGAGGGATTATCCTATTATCCTATTTTTGCTGTAAAATAATTTGTCATTTATGAGATGTACACATTCTTGATGCTCAACTCTTCAAAGGTGGCACGACTGCAATGTTTTAATCATATTCCCAAAGCTCAGTACTTATTAGGAAGAGAATTTTTAGGATTGAAGAGCCAGAGTGGGAGTGTGACTTAAATGTTCCCCTCTCTGTCCTGGCCATGCTCCTGGCAAGGGTAGAGTGGGAAGAGGGCAGAGATGGGCATGAAAAATTATTGGGCCACTCATGTTCAGAGTGGATCAATCCCAAAGACAAAAAAATCAAAATTTAAGTATCCAAGTCCCACATTAGACTTTGTAAACAGTGGCTGTCATGCAGTTCTTTACACCCCCAATGGAATATGACACAAATAGGAGCTGATTTTTTGGTATGTAAGGTCACGCAGCAAAAGTGGAGGTGTTCAGTCATTCACAGCATAAACTCCAGTGTTTCAGCCTGGCTACAATTAATTTGGATGTTTCTTAAGCAGAAGTTCCAATTTAAATATTTAATTTCATCCTTTCAGAACAGTCTGGGAGGGGTCATTGCAATCAGCTCTTCACTGACGAGGAACATTTACTTTTTCATTCTGGAAATCATGAAGTTGAAAACTTTGCAAAACTGGATTCATTTTGTCTGGATATAATGCTACCTTTGTTCTTCTGCTGGCTTTTTTTAATAGTCTTTGTTTAAAATATTACTCAATTAGACTGGGAAAGAAGCTGTAGCAGGGAAATTCTGTCCCATTGAGAGGTCTGGGTGCTGCAGGGGAAATTGTTTCAAACCAAAAGAGGAGAGATTTAGATGGGATATTGGGAAGGAATTGTTCCCTGGGAGGGTGGGCAGGCCCTGGCACAGGGTGCCCAGAGCAGCTGTGGCTGCCCCTGGATCCCTGGCAGTGCCCAAAGCCAGGCTGGATGGGGCTTGGAGCAGCCTGGGACAGTGGAAAGTGGGTGGAGGTGGAAGAAGATGAGCATAAAGGACCTTTCCAAGCCAAACCATTCCATGATTCCATGGTACTGCAGTTCTGGAGCACCACAAAGGATTAGATCCAGTAGAGGAGTTGGTAGCAAGTTGAACATCTGTAATAATATATTATTTATATTTATAGCTATAGCTATATTTATAGCTATATTTATAGCTATATTTTACCCCTCCCAAGTTGTTTGATTTGTTCAGTTGTGACCCTGGATGTATCTCTCATCCTTTCATCATCAGCTTGATGGGGCCAAGTCCTGAGCAGGAGCAGAGAGGATCACAGAGGCATCAGTGGAGACCTCTTCCACACAAAGCTGGAATTGAACCATTATCATTACTCATCCTCCTTCCCCATTTGTTCTCAGTTCCAGCTCTGAACTGCAGGAAAATCTTCATTTTAGGAGCCAGGGCAAACTGATAAGTAGTTGCTCCCTCTGAGAAGTATCTGTAGTATTTGGGATTTGTGATGATTTTGCTTTTGATATGAAAACAGATTTAAGTTATGGAAGAGTAAACGCCCGCTGGGGTGCCAGGAGTTGGGGAAAGGATGATTTAGGCAAATTCCAGTTCCTCCAACCTCTTTTAGCAGTGAAAGGTTGTCACATCTTGTCCATTGCAGTTCATTCTGGCTTTGTCTCTCCTCTTAAGTACCAACTCTGTGTTCTTGCTGTCCTGGTACCCCACATCCTCACAGGCTCCATGGCCTCTCTTCCCATTCCACGTGGAAGATTCCCAGACTGCAGTGAAATCTGGCTAGGAATATTTCCCAGAAGCACTCCCTCCCTCTGTGGAGAGCTCTGATTCCTTCCTGGAAGCAAATGATGTTGTCCTGACCTTTGTCTTTGTGCCAGAATAGATCCTTGTGCTGTAGTGAGTGAATGGGTATTTTATGTCTTTTGGTGACTTTTTGTTCCTTCTAATCATGGCCACACAAAATTATCTGAGAAGTATCAGCAAAACTCAGCATGGTGCTCTTTTTATGAAAGTTGAATTCCAAATTTAATTAGAATTGCTCATATTATGCCTTTAATCTGCAATATAGTGCAATTAAGAGTAATAGACTTCCTTCTCCTCAGAGCTCCTTTATCTGATATGGATATGGGAACCAAATCCAGCATTCCTCGAGAGGGCTTTGAAAACTTACAGATCATCTTTGGGTGATAAATCTTCATTTAAGCTGGCCATGAGGTTTATATTATATAGGTGACAGCATTAACTCAGTGCTGATAATCAGTTCCATGTGATGAATATTAATAGGAAGATTTAGAGATGGGGATATTAAAGAATTAAAAGGATTTCTCTGGTCTTTATTATTTATTTAGTGTAATTAAAGACCTCCCCATGACTGCTGGCGTGTCCTAGGTTAAGCCTAACATAATTTTGAGCATTTACCCTTTCCTTCTTAAAAGCCTGAATAAAAGTAATCCAGACTTAATCTTAAGAAAAATTCCAAGGCCTAAATTTTTGTTCTCTAGTTTCACTGAAACCATTTCAATTTTCAGGCACAAAATGTGAAAATAAAGAACTTGATAGACATAAATGCATTGGTCATGGCTCTGAGAAAATGAATTGAACCAACAATAAATTCCCCATAAGATAGAAGCACAAAGCCTGTGGCTAAACAACCACAGATAACAAAAAAAAAAAAAAAAAAAAAACCTCCCTTCCACTGAGCAAATGTTAGGAAAGGTGTAATTGGAATAGTAAAGTTGGTACAAGAAATTAGTAATACAAGCTCCAGGGTGATTCCTGATGGATGCAGAAAGTCCAGGAGTAGGAGAAGTTGTTTCACTGCTTCAGCAGACGTGGGAGGGAGCAGGTCCCTCTGTGGATGGTGGCACAGTGGGCAGGGGATGGGGCAGGGCCTCTCCCACTTTCCCTTTCCCTGTGCTGAGTCTCTCTGGATGCTCTGGCTCTCTGGGGATTTCTCCTCATCCATTCACAGTCTAAAGCAAGAAAAGATCCCAAATCTTCTGCAACCTTTCCCATGCAACAATCCCTGTGTCCAGAGCAAACCAAAAGAAAAACATATTCGATATTAGAGATACGTATTCCTTTCCATGCTAATTATATTTCTAATTACATTCTCTTTCACCCCTCTCCAGCAAGAATGGCAGTGGGCACCTTTGTGCTCACAGCATTGTACTAATATATTTCTTTTCTTTTTCTGACTTCTAGGCGAGGATATGCACAGCAAGAGGTAAGGCTGGTGCCCAGTTACCTTTAAAATATTGATTATACCAATGTGCTTTCCCCATGCAGCCCAAGAGTGTGGGCAGCAGGGGAGTGGGAGGGTCTCACCTTCTACTCTGCTCTTGTGAGACCCCACCTGGAATTCTGTGCACAGTTCTGGTGCTCACAAAGTAAGGACATGGAACTGTAGGAGCAGGTCCAGAGGAGGCTGTGGAGTTTCTGGGGGGTCTGGAGCATCTTCCTTATTGAGCCAGGCTGGGAGAGCTGGGGATGCTCAGCCTGGAGAAGGGAAGGTTGTGTGGAGACATCACAGCTCCTCCCAGGGTCTGAAAGGGATACAGGAGAGCTGGAGAGGGACAGATCATCAGGAACTGGAGTGCCAGGACAAGGGGGGATGAGTTCAGACTGACACAGGGGAAATTTTGGTGGGATATTTGGAAGGAATTATTCATTGTGAGGGTGGGCAGGCCCTGGCACAGGGTGCCCAGAGCAGCTGTGGCTGCCCCTGGATCTCTGGCAGTGTCCAAGGCCAGGCTGGATGGGGCTTGGAGCAGCCTGGGACAGTGGGAGGTGTCCTGTCATGGCAGGGGATGTGATGAGCTGAGTTTTTAGGTCCCTCCCAACCCAAACCACTCTGGGACTGTGTGTTGTGGAACTCCCGGGTACTGAGTGCTTTGCAGACCAGAAATTGAAAGTGATTCAAGAAGTTTATGAGCTGTAGATCCCCTGGGGGCTGAGATCCGTTGTGGCAGGAGTGCGACCTCCAGGCTCAGAGATTGCTGCTTAATGAGCTGCCAGGAGCAGCTTCCCAGGGAATTCCCTCCAGCCTGCTGTGTTTTCCAATGCCAGGCAGGGATGGGGCTCCTCGGACCTTCTGCTCCTGCAGTATAATTTTCTCCAGAAATGAATAACAAGGAGAACAGTATTCCTTCAATAAAATCTCATTTAATAATTGGAAAGTTCTCCAAAATACGTTTCTATCAAAAGGTTGATATTTGCTGATTTTTTTTTCTCTCTTTGCATAGCTGGTTTGTATCTCTTAATTTAAATATAGAACTTACTTCTGTTGGCCTTTGCTAGAAGTTCTTGAGATAAATATGTCAGAGTATTACCACAAAAACTGGGAAGCTGATTTTATATTTAGGCAAAAGAAATGGTGGACTATGAAGGGATTTTACTGCATCAGGTGCTCAGTGTTCTCACAGGGTATGGAAGTATCCAGCTGCCTCCCATAAAAAAAGTTGCAAAGGACCTATGGTTTCAGCATTTATTAGTAATCTTAGACACCAATCACCTGCACTTTTATTGTTGCTGTCTAATTAACCACTTTCTCATTTTCTTTTGTAGCAACAGCAGTTGCTGAGACCTTCTCTTCTCAGACCAGAGGTACCAGAATTTTTCATTTCTTAATTGTTCTATGAGTTTTGAAATGGCTTTTACATCATTTTGTAATAAGAACTTGTCTGTCTCAGGTAATTTTCGCCCTGGCTCTTAGATAAAAAGCAAAGTTCTGGCATTGTAAACCCAGTTCTCTTGTTTTAATTAAATACCTTAAATTTACTGCATCTTGGTACTTCCAAGGCCAGGTTGGATGGGGCTTGGAGCAACCTGGGATAATGGAAGGTGGGACTGGATGGGCTTTAAGGTCTCTTCCAAACCACTGTGATTTTCCCCATGAGCATTTTCAGTGGCTCCCACTGGCTTCATCCCACAGTTTCAGATTTCCAGACAGAATGATTCCATTGCTCTCCAACTGCTATCTGATTTTTTCCTGGTGTCAGTCAGCTGCTGATGGATTACTGCAGCTGGAGCTGAGCTGAGCCGTTGTTGCTGGAAGCTTTAGCACCTTGCTTTGCAGTGCAATTGCAAATCTTTCTATTTCCAATCTTTTAGGCCCAAAATTGTTCCCAGAATAAGCAATAAGAGCAAATGTGAGACATTGGTATTTTTGTGCCACAGGATGGGGATCATTTCTGCAGTCAGAAGAAGTAATTACATCATAAAGAATAATAAAATCAGTAATTACATTTGGGCCTTTTTCACACGGTTTGTATTCAGTCAGTGTTTCTCTTTTCCAGGAGCTGAGTATGGAGTCTGGAATTGATCCAGGGCAGGAATACTATGGCCAGGATTACTACAGTTATGAGCATGGGTATAGTTCCATTTTTCCTCTTTATTTCTGAAAGTGCTGCTTTTCCAAGCTGGTGATGTTTATTATTCCAGCAGTTAATCGTGGGACTTCCCTTCACCTCAGGATTACTTTAATCTTTGTGTCCACAAAGGCGTGAACCAACAACAAAACTCTTTTCAGAGGTTAAGGGCGTGTGTGATAACTACCTGCTTCTTTCAGGAATGTCATTATTCCTCTTACAGAGTGCACATCCCGTCCCTCATGCTGGGTTTATATCCTTTGTGTGTGTATTTCTGCTTCCTGGGAGATTAATTTCCATCCCCTCCTGAGTTCAGGGATTATTCCTTACTTCTCCCAGTTTCCAGCCAGCTGCTGGCCTTTTAAATTTCCCTCAAAAAACCTTATCCTTCCCTGGTGGCCTTCCAAATTTCCCTCTAGAAACCCCATTCTGCCTTGTTCTGATAAAGCCCACTGGACTGCAGGCTCTTCAGGAATTACTGCTGGCATTCACCAGAACTGATCCCAAGGAAGCTGCCCTTTCACTCCATGATTATTGAGAAAGATCCCCAAAAAAATCAGGTGGATTGAAGGAAGGTAGATGTACTTAGAGAGCTCAAAATCCAGGTTTCTCTAAGGGGCTTGTTGGAACAGAAGGGTGTTTGGGATTTGATTGCCGCTAAGGAATAAAAGGAGGCAGAAAAACAAGGGAAGTCGTTGGCACCCCTGTGGATGTGAGTGTTTGCAGTGCTGGCAGTGTGATGAGGGCTGTGAGCACACCTGGCCCGTCCTGAGGAGCTGTGGTGTCCTGGCAGGTACGAGCTGCCGCAGTACGGGAGCCGGCGGCGCCTGCTGTCCCCGTCGGGCATGTACGACGAGTACGGCGAGGTCGTGGTGGAGAGCGACGGTGGCTACTACTACAGTCCCCACGGGCCAGCAGCAGAGGAGGTAAGAAGCTAGCTCTGGAGGGCTCATTCTGTCCCCTTAACAGCCTGAAGGGTCACCAAACCTCATCAGCTGAACGCTGGAATTTATTAGAATTAAGTTTTTTATGAGTCAGTGTTAAGCGCTGTTGGCCCTTCTGGTGACCTGCGAAGTTTGCCAGCATTAAACTCCTTTTGTTTTCTAGGCACAAAAAAAGAATTGCAGAGTTTCTTTTAGTATCCACATCTGTTTTTAGTTCAAAGAAAAATCCACTTAGGTAATTCCATTTTATATCATTAGCAAATAAAGAAACCTTCCAGTGTTTGTAGGGCCCTACAAGGAATCTGGAGGAGGACTCTTCCACTGGAACTGGGGTGACAGGACAAGAATGACTAAAGACTGAAAAAGGGAAAATTTAGGTTGGATACTGGGAAGAAATTCTTTCCTATGAGGGTAGAAGGCCCTGGCACAGGGTGCCTAGAGAAGCCATGGCTGCCCCTGGATCCCTGGCAGTGTCCAAGGCCAGGCTGGATGGGGCTTGGAGCAGCCTGGGATAGTGGAAGGTGTCCCTGCCCATGGCAGGGGGTGGCACTGGATGGGCTTTAAGGTCCCTTCCAACCAAAACCACTCCATGATTCTACGAGTCTGTTACTAATATTCTTGTAATAAATGATGGCTTTCCACTAAGAAGAGCAGTACCTAAACTCATTTGCCACAAAGTTCACAATGAAATGTAAAAAAATTTTTAAATGTCAGCAGCAATCAGAAGAAAGTCGATGTAAACATTTCTTTTGAGAAAAAAGTCCAGTTTTCGTAAATGCCAGATCTTAATCTATTATTAAATAAGAAGACAGAACATTACAGTGTTTTCCCCATCACAGAGTAGTTGTGCATTTCCAGACTATTCTAAACTTTCTAAAACTCTAAAATTCCAAAACATTTCCTATAACTTGGGTAAGAAATCCATTCTAAAACAGGTGACATCATTTTGTTCCTGGGAAATAAATGTTGCATCTGTTCCTTCCCTACTTTAAGGTACAGGTTTTCACAATAACTTTCTTTCAAGTGGTAATCAATTAATTTTCATAATTTGCAGGGCATGAGTCCAGTCAGAGGCCCTCCCAGCAGAGGTATAAGCCAGGCAGCAGGGCCTCAAATGGAAGGGAGACCTGTAGGTGTTGGGATGGACCTCAGCCGTGGTCCTGGAAGAGGATTTAGGAGCAGCCAGGGGAAAAGAAGGCTAAAGTCAGTGATGCATTTAAGTCGTGTGGCAGTCAGTGCCCACAAACCTGTAGGAAGAGCTGAGTCTGCCCGTTCCCGGTGGAAGAAAGCAAAGATATTCCCAATGATCCTGCAGAAAGTGAAAGGTAGGAAAGATTCCAGCTATGCCAAGCTGCTGTCAGCTCGCCAAGCAGATGGGGACAAACCCATGGTGATCAGGGGAAGCTACTTCCAGAAATCCACGGATGACAGGCCCTCCATGAGAAAACTAAACCACGTGTTGAAGCGCATCAGCGTCTCCAAGAAATTCCAGGAGGGCCTTGGCAAGGATCTGGCATATGGAGGGGAAGGGTCTGAAAGGGAGGAAGCCAAGTCAGGAGTTTCAATCAGCATCACAGCAGAGAGTGAGCAGGAGGACAGCGACTATGAGAAGAGCGGGAAGAGGAGGAGGAGGCGCACCTCGGATGAGTCCTCTGAGAAGAGCAGCTCCGGCTCCGAGTCGGAAGACAAAGACTACTTGAAAATAACCCTGGATCAGGATGAGGCCACGGAAAGCACCGTGGACTCGGATGAGGAAACTGGGGATTTGGGGGATTCCGACGAGGACTCTGAGTCCAGCTCCAGCAGCGAGTTGGAGGAAGACTCGTCGGAAGAGGATGATGATGAGGAAGACTCTGAGAGCGATGAGGATGGCAGCCTGTCCAAGAGCTCGTCCACACGGAGCTCCTACAGCAGGTCAGGGACCAGTGAGTCCAGCAGCAGGAGAAGCACAGAAATGTCCAGTGTAAAAAGCAGGGCAGGCAGCTCCCGTGGCAAACGCTCCAGCCAGAAATCTGTGAGCTCCACTGCCTCAGGTAGTGACAGGGACACGAGCTACAAGAAAACCTCAGGATCCAGCTACAAGAGCAAAACCTCCTCTGCCAGTGTGGAAATAGAGGACACCATAGAAGAGGTGTCAGAAGAAGGGGAAGAGGCAGAGGAGACAGCAGATAACTCAAACAAGGTGGTTTCTAAAGCTGCCAGCACAAAAGCTGCTGCTGCTGGAGGGGGCAAGGGAGGACAATCAGCTGTTCCTGGGGAGGAGAGTGAGGAGGAAAGCAATGAAGAGGTGGATCCAGAGGACAGTGACAGGGAGGATACTGCCAGTAAGAATGAATCTTCTTGCCTAGACAGTGAAATCAGTGCGACTTCCAAAGGTACCACAGGGACAAAAAGCTCAGGTAGTGCCACGTCCGGGAAAACTGCCACGACTGAGACTGAGACTCAGAGCTCTGACACCAAGAGGAAAGGAATGAAAACAAGGAAAAAGCAGGAAAGCAGCCAGTCCCAGTCAGATGAGCCCCTGGGTACTGGAATTACAGAGTCGGAGGCCACGGGTGATTCCACCTCCTTTTAAAGAGGAGTGACAGTAGGTGATGGTTTGCAGTGAGGAGTGGCTTTGTTTGCTGTGCCTTCTGTGTGGTCTTTCCTAAGCAATGCTGACAGGCTGGAGACAGCCAAAAGGAAAGGGCAAAGCATATTGATCCAGCATTTTACTGTCCTTGGGAGAGAACTGTGGAAAACCAAAGTAATTCCACACTATGATATACTCAGTCATAGATACAGAAAGTTTAGTTTTCATGGAGCAATTAAACATGAGATTTAGGGAAGAAAGGGAATGATGAGGAGGAGGAGGATGTAAAGATTTTAAAGTCATCCATGATTAGGAGGGTGTAAAGATTTAAAAATCATCCATGTTTTCATCTTAGACATTAATATTGTATTAATACATTTGCTAATCTTCAGGTGAGTTCTCTGCTGTCAAGGTCAGTACTGTTTGCAGGGAGGACAAGGGGAATTGCAGCAAAACAACATTCCTAAAACTGCAGGGGATAACTGGGACTGCTGGGATTGGGCTGTTTCTGGATCACAGGATTCAGGTTGCAAACACCAGTGATGCACAAGCCAGGAATGCTGAGGCAGAAGGATCAAATGAGCTGGGTCAGGAATGGAAATGGATTACATTTCCCAACTTCTGCCTTTTTTTTTTTTTTTTGTCAAACATATCTTTGAACTCGACCTATGGCCACTTACCTGCCCCTTTGCATTCCCACACAGCACAACGTGTTCATGTAAATCCCACTTAAACTAAGCAGGAATAAATCCACTGGAATATATCCATGTGAAGAACATTGTCTGTCTTTGCCAGGAGCAATAAAATAGACACATAAGTAATTTTTACCAAGTGTAACTTCTCAAAAGCTGAAGAGTAATCACCTACCTTGCATGATTTTCTTTCTCTAAAAATTGGCTTTTCTCATGTTCCTGTGTGTGTTTTGCAGTGGAGGTTAACTGTGATGGCATCTTAGTGCTTGAATTATTCATTCAGGAAGGGTAATAGCTCTTTTCAGTGTGCTGCAAGGAGGCATCTATTTTTAAAAGATCAATTATAAATTATAATAGCTAGTGGGGGTTGTGTGCTCACCACAGAGGAATCACTGCTACTACAAAGTCACAGCAGCGTGGAAATTGCTTGCATTAATTCTTTGAGAAAATATGTAAGTTCTGTAAACCTAAAGCCTGATTTCTCCACCATCTTCCTGAGCATTTCCACTGATCCCACCTGTCTGGAACAGTCACAAAGCCTTACACAGAGCTGTTATTTTTGTAACCAGCCAGTTTTGCCAGCGCTGTGCCTGAGATTTTCCCTGGTGTACATCCCGGGATTTTCTCTGCTGGATGCGTGGTGCACACAAATCAGAGCTACCCAGTGCACAGAATTCACAATGCAAGGGAAGAAAACTTCCTAGAATTTCCACCTTGGAGTAGTTTCCTACAGGTACCCCTCGCACAGCCCTCACTTCCTCCTCAGGGCGCCGCGGTTTCTGCGCACATCGCAAGGGGAAAGATGCAAAATTAACTGATGAGAGTGATTAACCAATGAACAGAAAGGGCAGGGCAGTGAACAGTGCTGGCTTGCACTGACGTTTCTTTTTGTCGTCCAACAGTGGGCCAAAAAGAAGAGGATCAAGCTGGTGGTGGACCCGGAGTACGAGACCAGCTCGGCGGGCGAGGAGAGCGCTGGGGACGCCGGGCAGAGGAGCCGGCTGGGCACCCCCGGCCTCCAGCCCAGCAGCAATGGCAACATCTACATCGCCCAGAACGGCTCCGTGGTGCGCACCCGCCGCGCCTGCCTCGGCAGCGCCGCCAAGGCCTCCTCCCCCGTGAGGCTGGGGAAGCACTTCAGGAAGCTGGACAGGCTGGCGGTGACACACGAGGAGAGCGTCCCGCTGAGCACCTTGTCCAAGGGACCGTCCCCGGGTGACAAAATGAACTCCAGGCCGTGCAGTGTCTCCTTTGCCTCTGCTATAGGGGCTGAAAATGTAGTGACAAAGGCCGGGGCGGCCAAACTGAAAAGCACAGACGAGCAGGAATCGGTTGTTGACCACGAGGAAGTCAAGGAGCCCTTGGAGTCTCACAGTGAACACACACAGTCCGACGAGGAGGAGCTCTGGATGGGCCCTTGGAACAACCTCCACATACCAATGACAAAACTGTGATTTTAGTTGATTCTTTTTTTTTTTTTTTAATTTTTATTTTTACTTCGGTTTATAATAAACTGCGCTTTTTATTGTCACCCAGGGGCAGATGTATGGAGTTTGTATGGTGCACATCCATAGTCCATGACAAACGGCACGCTTTAAAATTCCCAGACAAAATTTGCACTCACATTTGGACTGATCCATTGTTCTCCCCAGTTTTGACAGGCTCCCATTTCACTAAACACTATTGGTTTCAATTAATGAGTTCTTTTTGGAACTGGAGTTCTTGTTTAATAAACAGTAAACTACTAATAAATGCACAGCCCCCTTTGGCTTAACCCTCCAGACAGTTTTATACCTGCCTGGCTTTGTTTTTCTGTATGATACTTGTGGCTCTACTGTCTAGATTTGGGAATTGTCTATTTATGTTCAAGATTTATATCCGGAGCTCTGCCTTCGGACCTCAGAGTAATAAATTAAAAATAAACCCATCCAAGTCAATGGAGCAAATCCTCGGCTGCTGCTGGAATTTGAGTCCCAATTCCAAAGTCAGAGCAATTTATGCAAACAGGGCTCAGCTGGCAAAGTTATGGAATCAAAGTTCTTGAGATTACAGCACTGCCACTTAGAAAAGTGCAAGAGAAGCTGAAATAAGATAAAAATTGCAAAGAGGAAGGCAATGTGTAGCAATTAATCTTATTCAGAGCTACCTGGCTGTGGTTTGTTCATTTTCTTTTGTAAATTAGCTTGTTCCAATTTTCTTCTCCGGTCAATTTTTCATCTTTTCATCTCTTCCCACATCAGTTCTGTTTGCTTCTTGCCATGGTCTTTAGCTCCAGCTTTTATGCTCTATCAGTAATTGTCATCCTATGGCTGTATTCCTCTGGGATAAAGCAGGATGATCCATAAGCCTGTGACAGGGGGAGGCACTAAAGAGGAATTAATGGGGAGAAGATGGATCCATTCCAAAGCCCAGCTGGCTGGTGGGTTAAGCAGTGCCATCACCATTCCACTTTGGTAACTTTGAACACAAACATGCTGAAAAGACAAATGGATCCCACAGGGAAGAGGAGAAAAAGGGAATATTTTATGAGGGGGAAGGGCAAAGGGTCTCAGGACACACACACAGGGTCGTTTCCAAAACTTGTAGTACTCATTACCTGTGAAATACATTACATAAATTCAGGCACCTGGTTACAATTTCTGGTTTTACCGCAAAGTTTTGAGTGTGTTGTCACAGCCTGGGCAGGGAGATGAGAATTTTCACTGTTTGTTGTCACCAACACCCAAAAAGACAAAGACAAGGGGTTTTCTCTAGTATGAGCAGCAAAGTGGTTTTGGGGAGTTAGGCATGTAAAGGAATTGATGGGTTATCCAGTGCTTCCCCAATTTGAATTTTAAAGGTTGGAAAAAAAGGCCTTGTTTCAGTTACCCCAGTCACCCCAACAACACGTACAGTGTCACGACTCAGTTTCCCTTCTAAGGTATTCAACACAGAATATGCTGCTCCAGTATCTACCAAAAACTCAATGTCATCTTTCCCCAGCTTAGTCGTAACCAAGGGCTCTGCTGGCGGAAGAGCCCTCGGTCGGCATCACTCAGAGCCTGAGCCACTTGAAGTTTGTACTACTGGCAGTTGGGAAACTGAGGATTTTTCTTTTAACACTGGACAGTCCTTTTTTCCAATGTCCCCACTTGTTACAGTATGCACACTGGTCCTTCTCTGTAGGAGAAGCTTTGTTGGATAACTTTTGCTGAGTTGCCTTTTGACTAGGTTGAGATTTAACCCTTTCAGTTGGACCCCTATCTCCAAATACCTTCCAGGCAACCTCTAGCAATTTCTCCATATCTCGGACTCCTTCTATCTTTCGTAGCTTCCTTCTTATATCATTTGAAGCCTGACCCATAAACAACAAAACCAGATGTGCTTTACCATCAGCTGACTCAGGGTCTAGATCAGTATACTTGATAGCAGTTTCTCTTAATCTGTTCAAAAAATCAGTGGGTGATTCATCATAATTTTGTTTTATTTCATAAAGCTTTGACCAATTTATAGCTTTAGGTATACCATGCTTTAACCCATATACCACAAGGCTTTGATATCGTTTCAGCCTCGCCATTTGTTCTGGTATATTTGGATCCCACCCAGGATTTTCAAGGGGGAATATCTGAGTGACAGTACCTTGAAGTAGTCCGCTGGCTATGTTCCCCTCTACTGAGGTTATAATGGCTTTGTTGACCATCTGTCTCTTAGTGGGATCAAGTAATGTATCTAACATAGAGCTCAAATCTGCCCAGTCAGGATTCTGTGAGTTAATAGCCCGTTCTACTAAGTTTACCACTTTATCCGGGTTCTCTTTATATTTCCCCACGGTAGTTTTCCACTGTTCTAACTCTATAAGGGAGTATGGGACTTTCACATATATTGGCCCCTGATTGCCAACTGCTTGTCTTAAGGGGGCTTGCAAAATTGGTTCTCTTTCTTTCTCCCTTCGTAACCTAGTACGCTGAGCAATTGGGCTACGTTCTCTGAGGGCTTTTCTTACTATCCTTCCCCTCCTTCGCTTGTTTAAGGCAGCAATAATTTCATCTATTTCATCATCCTCTTCTTCCTCCTCAGAGCCATTTGAATAAGAGCTGTCTGAGTCTGTTGTGGCCAACAGTTTACCTCGGCTAGTCCCCATCCTAGAGAGCACCATGTGAGACCTATCGCGACGCCGCTGCCGGGCAGTGTGTCTGCGATCTTTGAGGGTGTCCCCTCCCGCGGCAGCTCCCTGACCTTCGGGGTTGCCGTGGTATCTCACAGGCCCGAGAACGGAGGAGGTGTCACTTCCCCTGTGGGAGGTTCCCTCCCCGCCTTCTGTGCACAAGGCCCTGTCCCCCGGCCCCTCCTCTCGGGGCGGTGCCGGGGGCTGCAGGGGCAGTGTCCTTTGCTGCCAGGGCCCACCTTCCTCCTCCTTCACTGACCGGAGCTCCTCCTGCCCCGTGTCCCCCCTTGCGGGGCTGCGGGAGGAGGGGCTGCGGCCTGGCCGGAGCCCGCGCCCAGCGCGGCCGGGAACGATCCTGTTCTCATGGAGGGCGCAACCAGGTCCATCTCTGATTCCTCTGCATTTTTACATAAACTACTGAAAGTTGGCTCCTTCTTTTTACCCTTTAAGACTAATATATGCTCTTTCTCCTTTTCCCGGTCCAGCTCACATGCTAATACCAGGAAAAGCCGGGCATATTTTAGCTCTTCAAAAAAATTATCTCTACGTAGTTGGGATATTAAACTTGATATTAATTTTCGATTTAAAGTTCCAAACTTAGGCCAGGTTTCTCCATTATCTAATTCATACACTGGCCAGATTTTTTCCGAGAGTCTAATAAGTTTAGGTTTTGAAAGCTCGGACTCCTCTCCAATCAGATTTGCCCAGCTTTTCAATATTTGCCCCAAAGGGCTATCTCTTGGAATACTATTATTATCAGATTCAGAAGAGGATGTGCAACCCATTCTGATATCCTGAAATATACAGCAAAGCACAAAACAAACAATCCAAACAGTCGGGATTCGAAACCACAATCCCTCTGAGCCACAGCACAGACACTAATGAACTGAACCACTCTGGCTTCAAGCCAAGAGCACTGCAATTCAAACATGCACTTTATGAAGGCAGTCCTTCTTACAGATAAAGAGCAGAATTGTTGTGCTGAGGTTCTCCAAAACAAATTCACACTTTACAAAATTACAAATTACCCAGATACTAAACAAACAAAATGCCTTTTATTCCGTCACTCACACATCTCTGTCCCCAGGGTTCTTGGCTCTGATATCTCTGGACCTCCGCTGGGCCTTTCCAGAGCTGCCGGCCTCGGTCCAGGGATTTTTCCAGATGCCTTCTCTCCTGGCTGGCTCGCCAAAAACTGTTACCTTTAGGAACTGGAACAGAGATCACACAGAGTTAGGGGAAATAAATAGGTATTTATTGAGAGACCTTCAAAGGCCACACCCTGGCAGCAACAGTGCCACAGCGTGGCCCCTGCCCTGCCCGAGTGGCTCCAAGGTGGATGCAAAAGAGAGCTTGGTCACATGATTTTACATTTTTATAAACTTCAGTCCATTTACATACAGGAGTCAACCATCCAATTAATAGTCTCAAATTGTAAGGTGTTATCCTCCTCTTCTCCTGGATGGCCCGCCCTCCTCTTTTCACGCTGTTTAGACTTAGGGCCTAAAGTTTGAAGAAACTGTCCTTGAATCAATAGCTCAAATCGGACTATTTTGTCTTCACCACCTTAAGCTCAACGGAAAGCATACCCAAGCAGAACAGAAAACTCCAAACGCAAGGCATCAAGGAGACGACACTTCAGCTCGCTTAGAGAGAAATCACCGAAGTCTACATAGCGCGAACAAGGAAGCCGCAGAGCCCCGGAGTGCCCTTTGCAGCGTAGCGCTTGTCAGTGACTAGGGGCATGAAGCAGGATCAGCGTCAGCTTGCTTTGCTACTACATGCCTGTTCATGAAGCAGCATTCTGTGGTACACAACCGTGATGCAGAGAACTCAGTTCTAAGTGTAGTGCAAAGTGAGAACTACTGTGTGCTGTGCATGCTTTCTCCTTACCGTTCTGTACACTGCAGTGCTCTTCGCTATGGCAGAATTTACAGAGTGCACGGTACGCTTCCAAGGAGCAGGGCATTCTCGTATGGTACAGAGAGTTTGACGGAAAAGTGCACACGCCAGGCGTGTTTTGGCACTAGCAAAACCTAGCAGCAGAGTGTTCTGTGTTAGCAGGAGACCTCACCTTACCTCGCCTAGAGAGATATCGCCGCAGGACACATAGCGCGAAGAATGAATCTGCAGAGGACTAGAGAGGGCACTTGGCAGCAGATCGCTTGTCAGTGACTAGAGGCATGAAGCAGGATCAACGTCAGCTTGCTTTGCTACTACATACCTATTGGTCAAGCAGTCTTCTGTGGTACATATCCGTGATGCAGAGAACTCAGTTCTAAGTGTAGTGCCAAGTGAGAACTACAGTGTGCTGTGCATGCTTTCTCCTTAGCGTTCTGTACACTGTAGTGCTCTTCGCTGTGCAGAGTTTAAATAGTGCATTGTAAGCTCACAAAAAGCAGGGTAATATCGTACGGTACAGTGGTTTTAACAGCAAAGTGAACAAGCCAGGCGTGTTTTGGCAGCAGCAAAACCCATCAGCTGAGTGTTCTGTGCTATCAGGATGTTGCCTTTAGGAGCTGGAACAGAGATCACACAGAGTTAGGGGAAATAAATAGGTATTTATTGAGAGGCCTTCAAAGGCCACACCCTGGCAGCAACAGTGCCACAGCGTGGCCCCTGCCCTGCCCGAGTGGCTCCAAGGTGGATGCAAAAGAGAGCTTGGTCACTTGATTTTACATTTTTATAAACTTCAGTCTGTGGTACACAACCGTGATGCAAAGAACTCAGTTCTAAAATGTAAAAATCTTTCAATTATAGGTATCAATCCCTTACGATTTTCTAATTTTAAGGGATATTGTTTCTGCCTTACCGGTGTAGCTCCTGGTTTGAGTGCAATACTCACCGGTTCTGCTTGTTTGGGTCTTCCTGGGACATCACTGGCCCACACTATCGGATTTACCACATTTTCTACTTCAGCGGGGATTTCACTGCATTTTTCCTGTATAAAAACTGCAGCAACTTGGACAAATTTAGATTCGGGAATTATAACTTCTACACCCCCTCCTTTTTTAAATTTAATCTCTGCTTCCAATTCTTCAAGCAAGTCTCTCCCCATTAAAAAAAAAGCAGAACCACGTCCACATGAGAAAACTGTCCTGTTGTGCTGTGAAAACTTTTTTGGGGTAAAATCAAACCAATGGAGAGAACAACCTGCATTCCTCTGGAAAGACTGGAAGAGCCAACAGAGAGATGTGTGTAAGTAGGAAGAGATTGGCATCACCATTCTCTCCCATTCCTCAGCTGAGGCCTCGCCCCGAGGTCTGGGTGAGGACGGATCTGCCCTGGCAGTGGAAGGACTTTGTGCTGCTGTGGCTGTTGGTTTTCCCTTTGCCCAGGTTCTCCCCCAGCAGATCCCTGGGAATGTTCCTCTTTGGGATCTGTCTGCATGTGGTGTCGATGTGGCTTCTCTGTCCAATACCTCCTTCTCAACCTGAGGTTTCTGACCAAATATTTTGAGCAATGGTGCTTGTTTTCAGGCATGAGAAATGCACTGTAGCCTCTCACACGTGGGAAAAACGAACCCACCTGATTTTTCTTTTCCCTGATTCCTTTTTCTTGGCATATTTGCACTTGAGACTGGCACTAAAACATCTGTTTGGAGTTAAGCTGGAGGCTGGACATACAGATAAGACTGATGGACGAAAGAAAAAAAATCTATTCTTTGAAACAACGAGTAAAATGTTATATTTTAATGCTGTTGAAGACACTGTTATTATTTCACTGCCTCACTTTTATTGCAGTCTGTCTGTTCTGTTCCTAATATTCATTTGGGTTGTGCATTTTTTATAGGAACATTTTCTCCCAATTTGCTGAGGGAAAACAGGAGTTGTTTCTTTATTTCTAAGACAACTACAGCATCTGTAGCCCTGGGAAGGATCCTGGGGTTGGACACTGGTGGTCAGAAGCTGTCCATGCTTATCCAAGGGGAATTCCATCCCCACCAGCTCCTTTGTGCTGTCTTTGTACTGTCAGAGCTTCTCCCACAATGGAGAGAGATTAGGTGGGGGGGGCTGTGTTATCTAAAATTAACTCAGTTTTAGCTAAACTTTTAAAATTTGGAATACTGTGCGGAAATCTTTCTCAGGTGTACAAGATTTGGGTGCGTGGGGGATATTTTTTTTCTCTTTTATTTTCTGGGGCTGTCATCCTGTCAATTAATACAGAATTCCAAACTTTGCTTTCTGGGGATGCCATGCCATGAATAACTCCAGATTTTGTGCTGTGAGCAGGTGCTGGCAGCCAGAACCAACAGCAGGAACCTCACAGATTGAGCCAGTAAAAAAAAACCAATTTTTTATTTCCCTTTGGGAAGTGAAGCATTAGTCTAGCTTTGGATACAGGGAGTAGAATTCCAGATCTGTGGCTTGGGATGCAATTTAGAGCTATTTAAGCACTGAAATTTGTTGGGCTGAGGCAATGCATGAGCAGCTTCCCCTGGGTGGCAGAAGCACTCACTGGCAGATCAAGGTGATAATCACCCCTCCTGCCACTGATTTAATTCCTACACCTCTCCAAACAGGATTTTTAGGAGGCTTAGCACAACATCTGGTACATTTTCAGACCAGAGAAGATCCAAATGAGAAATTCTGGGGTTGTGGCAGGGCAGTGTAATTCCCACTGGGAGGAGAAAAGGAAAGCGAGGTGGAAAATGGAACTATTTCTATTTTCTCCCTTGTTTAAGTATTTACTACTGTGAGCAAGACTATAAAAAAAGCCCCAGAGATCTGTCAGGGATCTGGTGGGAAATAAAATATTAATATTAAATATTTTTGTATTAATGATGGGGAGTCTCTGCACCCAGGATTTGTAGTGAAGGAAAGGACCAAGAGTGGTGGTGGGTTACAAATGTCAGTCTGCTGGCAGAAATGTCCCAGCACAGTCACTCAGCATCCTCCCATCACAGCTTGAATCCTTCCAGAACCTGGAAAACAGTCAGTAAAATGAAAAAAATTAATTGGAAAAAATAAAAGGTGATTTTTTTTATTTTTTTTTTAAAGCAAATGGTTGGAAAACGCCCAGTGGGAATGGGCTGGTTTGGGCCATGGAAATGCTTCCTGGGAACTGTCACACATTCCAAGGGAGTACAGCTTGATGTGTACACGAGTCTCCAGTGCATGACAGCTATGGTGGTGGTTGTCCCCAAGTCCCTTCTGAGTGATGGTCTCAGTGGCTGGGAAGTGGCTTCTCCATTTTCCAGCAGTTTACTCCAGTAAAAGCCAGGTGTAACTAGAAAGGTTAAAATTAGGGATAATTTCCAGCTGGTGGATGGGGATAAATGGTTGTCACCTTGTTTTCCTGCACACACTTGCTCACCCCTCAAATGCTGCTGCAGAAATGGTGACTTTAAAACTCTCCTGAAGGACAGGGCCAACCAGGGGGACCTGGACAACTTCCAGAAGTGACACATGGGAATCTCATGGGGTTTAACAAGACCAGGTTCTGGTGCTGCCCCTGGGTCAGCACCCCTCCTGGAATCAGTCCAGGCTGGGGATGAGCAGCTGGAGCAGCCCTGGAGAAGGACCTGGGGGTGCTGTGGGTGAGAGCTGGGACCCAGAACCCCCCTGTGCCCTGGGCTGAGCCCCCAGTGTGGGCAGCAGGGGAGGGGGGATTCTGCCCCTCTGTCCTGCTCAGGTGAGACCCCACCTGCAGAGCTGCCCCAGCCCTGGGAACAGCACAGGAGGGACCTGGAGCTGCTGGAGAGAGTCCAGGGGAGGCTTCAGGATGATCAGAGGGATGGAGCAGCTCTGCTGGGAGGAAAGGCTGGGAGAGCTGGGATTGTTCAGCCTGGAGAGGAGAAGCTCTGGGGTGACCTCACCATGGTCTTCCAGGACCTGGAGGGTCTACAGGAAACAGAGAGAGAGAGACTCTGTGTAAGGGATGGAGTGTCAGAACACAGGGAATGGCTTCCCACTGCCAGAGGGCAGGGATAGGTGGGATATTGGGAAGGAATTGTTCCTGGGAGGGTGGGCAGGCCCTGGCACAGGGTGCCCAGAGCAGCTGTGGCTGCCCCTGGATCCCTGGCAGTGCCCAAGGCCAGGCTGGATGGGGCTTGGAGCAGCCTGGGATAGTGGAAGGTGTCCCTGCCTTGGACTTCAGGGATCCAGGGGCAGCCACAGCTTCTCTGCCCACCCTCCCAGGCAACAATTCCTTCCCAATATCCCATCTATCCCTGCCCTCTGGCAGTGGGATTCCTTTGGAGATGCTGTTCTTTGCACAGAGCTGTGGGGTTTAACCAATATTTGGCTTCCAGGAGGTCCTGGAAGCTTTGCTTAGAGGGGAGAACAGCAGGGAAGTTGTTTGTGCTGGAATCTCAAGTGGGTTTGGGGAAGGGAAGTCTCTGCAGTGGCTCTTCTGCAGCTCTTCTAAGAGAAAGGACAAAATCTTGAATCAAACTGTTGAAAATCTTTCTCTTTGCCTTCAAAGTTCTGTTGAAATGCTTAGAGAATAGAAAATATAATCTTTTTGGGGCAACATAGCTAAAATAAACCTTTTTTAGTCCTTACCATTCCAGATTGTTTTCTGCTCCCAGATTGTGGGCATGCTACCCAACTAAGTGGAATGTGAGAGCAGGCCTGAGGCTGGTGTTCCTGAGAATGCTACAGAAATCCAGGCAGAGATTCTGGGGCAGATTTTTGGGGTTCCAGGGATGGGCTGCTTCTAGAGAATGGTGCAGAACTGAATGTTGTAGTGCTGGAGAGAGATTTAGATTTGTTTCTAGAGCTTAGAGAGAATGACAACGCCAAAGATGAGAAACGCTGCTTTGCCATGCTCATTTTTAGTATATCAGGAAGAATTTCTTCTCACCTCAATAAAGGTCACCAGGGAAATTGTATTGAGATCAGTATTTAATCTGATTAATTTTGCACAGCTAGAAAGATGATTATTTTTTAATGTGCTACATTTCAGACATCAGACCTAGACAGCGTCGCTCTCGCAGCATTCACAAAGAGCTGCTTTATTCCAGGTTGTTATCTCAGAAATGAGGGTGAGAGGCTCTTTTAATGAAAAAGGAAAGTGCAGGTTTTAAATATATCAAATATTGAGCTAAATCTGAAGCTTTGCTCAGATTTAGCATCCCACAGAGCTAGTCCTGGGGAGAGAAGGGGAAACAAATTGCTCAATGCTGATTAATCACCACGGTTTAAATGAGGAATACAAAGGATAAACTCAAAACTTTGCCCCATCACCAAGCCAAGAATAATAAATAGTTGTCTCTCCCAGCAGTTTAATTTACTGCTGCACATTTTTGCCTTGCAGGCTGGAAATGCATAAATAAATGGGGGCTGAAGATGGGAATTGGGAGGAGACATCAGGAACCTTGAATTTGGAGGGGGGTCTGAGAGGGATAATTAAGGCCAGGAGAAGCACAGGAGAGAAGTGGTGATCTCAGGGCTCTCATTTTTGGCTCCACCATTGCCTCCTCCTTCATTTCCTCCCAAAAGGTAAGAGAGGGCAGGAGAGACAGGGATGGAGACACACATGGGGGCCGCACTGCCATTATGCTGCCCAGCCCAGCTCAGCTGCCAGGATGACAATTTACAGCCCAGGCTCATGGAATAGCCCTGTCCTGGTGTATCTGAGGGGGATTTGCTCCCTTCTTGCCCTTACAGAGACACCCACCATCATCATCCTCCTGCTGGGAATGTGCAGAGAGCATTGGCTAAAACACATCTTCCTGGGAAATAAAAGATGGGAACCCTGGTGAAAAATGGGATCTATCCCCAAGGGGGCAGGAGGAAAGAGCAGCCCACAGGCAGGAGGTGCATCTTTCACCAAATCCAGCACACCATTCCCACTCTGCTGGGAGTGGAAGGCAGCTGAAGAGCTCCTGGGGGAGCAGGGGGCAAAGTGCTCCCCAAATTGGGAGGTCACAGTGATTTGAGCAGCTGCTCTGATCCTGACACAGCTTCTCAGCCTTCCCAATTCACTGGGAGTCCTCAGACTAACACGTGGTTGTTAAAGGGAGGGTGTAAAAGGAGCAGACAGCAAAGCTGCTGGGTTTTAGGCAGTGAAACCCCCCCAAACTGCTGCTGCTGCAGGATGTGGCACCTTGATCCCTGTCCTTCCTTCCCAGCATGGTTTGCCCTTTAGGGATTTGGAGGGAGGGGTGTGGAAATTCTTTACTCCTAGATTGTGGCATTCATTCATCTGAGTGCTGGTTCCTCCATGGGAAATAACACAGGATCATGGAACAGTTGGGGTTGGAAGGGAGGAATATTTGTCCCTAGGAGAGGAAAAAAGTTAGCAGGGAAAGTGGGTAGGATGGTAGGAAAAGCTGGGAAGGATGGGAATCAAGGATTCCCAACATCCTGGTAACCTCTACCCCTCTCCCAAAGGAATCACTGCATCCCTAGGGATCTGCAGGGACACCTGGCAAGGCTCAGCAGCCAAGCTGTGCTTGGGCACTCAGCTGAGCCAGCTGAGTGACAGGCTTGGCCTCAGCCACTACAGCACAAATCCAGCCCATGATAAACATATCCAACGCCAGTTTGTGGAATTCTGGGAGATGGATGGATTTTAATTGGCCAGTTCACACCCTTTTCCTTTGTGCTAAAGCGGGAAGCTTCCTCAGAAAGGATTTAAGGCCAATCTGTCTCTTCAGAGCCACCTGTAACATTCATGAGTCACTCCCCAGATACCAAAATAGCCCTAATGTCAAGACCCTGCCCTTATAAAAACAAATTCTTACAAATAATCAGCAAAAGAAGGTCTGGAATTTGGAGAAGCTGCCCCCACCTAGCCATAGCAGCTGTACCTTTGCACTTACCTGTGCTAATATGTTTTATTAGATTTTATTGCCCAAAACTGTTAAAATAGAGCATAGCTAGAAGTGTCCAAGGCTGGGTTCTACGGGGCTTGGAGCAGCCTGGGACAGTGGAAGGTGTCCCTGCCCATGGCAGGGGGTGGGATGAGATGAGCTTTAAGGTCTCCAACCTGAACCATCCTGGGATTCCAAATCTACAATAACATAGCATATCTCCATGTTATTATAAATAGCAGAAATCAGAATTTAACTGGTGTTTAATCCTTCCCATCTTTCTATAAAAGGTTTGTTTTTTACAGAAATGATAAATAAAAGGTCTGATCAGGTAGGAGGTCTTGGGGAGATTTTATTTACAGCTGAGTACAGCTCTGTGTGGGTGAATTGAAGAGGAAAATACAACACCCAAACTGAACACAGTTCTCTTTCCTATTCTACATTATAATAAATGCTGCAGAATTATCTTTTGAAGAAGGCTTAGGAGAGAAGGGTTTGTTTCACAGTCTTGGTTAGTAACATGTTTCCAGACTCTTCCTGGCTGAATCCAGGGAAAGGAATATTAGTGTAGATCTTAGAAGATAACAAAATCCCCAAGACCAACCAGGCAAAATTATTTCTTTATAGGTCCTGAATTGGAAGGAACCCACAAGGATCACTTAGACACCCCCAAAAATCTCAGAGTAGCGTTTCTCAATAACTTTAAATCCCAAAGGCAGCCTGAAAAAAAACAAAACAAAACAAAACAAAACAAAACAAAACAAAAAAAAAAAAAAAAAAAAAAAAAAAAAAACACCCAACCCAGAAATTCAGAAATTCAAATTCTTTTTGTAAGTGAATGCTTTATTTACAGGTTGGACTGGGCTTGTTGCACTTGGCAGAGAGCCTTGTGATCCATAGCCATGGATCCTGTGGGAAGTGCTCCTGGCCTGCCCTGCAGCATCACAACCCCACCGTGCTTCCATCACCAATACTTCCAAGCTGCCTGGCCAAAATTAGCCCATCAGTAATTAGTTCTACAGCAGGTGTGAGGTACTAATTAACTCTCCTAAGACTTGAGGATCTCTTTTTTTTAATAATGTTCTGGTTGCACTCCTGCTTTCAAATTTATTTTGCATGGAAATAGCAGTGAGGTGGGTGCAGTGTCCACCCACCTGTCAGGATAACTCAGAATCATTTCTGAACCAAATGACCAATTTCATCCAGATTCGAAGAAGATTTGCAGACTCCAAATTAATTAATTTTCCACAAACTTCAGGTAAATTGGCAGCTGGATAGAGGGAAGTGGGAAGTGAAGAGATGCTTCTGTGGCCTTTGAGGAAGAGGAGGATTCAGCTGTTGCCCCTCCAGTTGGCCACAATCAGATGGGCATCCAGGTTATTCCCTGGTTCCTGGAGTGCACCTGATGTCACTGAAGAGTGGGTGGCAGAGGGATGGATGAGGGAATTCTGTCCCTGAGCCAGCAGAGTGTCCTGGGGATCCTGGGGACAGTGGGCACTGCCCAGCCTGAACAGATTGCCCACAGAGCCTCTGGGCTCTCCTCCCTGGGGCTGTTGCAGAGCTGTGTGCACACAGGGCTGTGCCCTGTGCTCTGGGATGGCCCTGCTGGAGCAGGGAGGTGACACCAGGTGCCACTGAGCTCCTGACCCATCCTGAGATTCTGTGAAATCCAAATACTTCCTTTGCTCCTGGTACAAATTCCTTACTTTTCGTGCTGTCACACATAGCTGGGACCTCAAAAAGGATCATTAAAGGAGGTGAAGATCAGTTTGGTATGTACATCTGCCACGAGATGTGATGTGCCTGTCACTGTTGCACTTTTCCTGGCAAAACAATTCAACCACTGGCCTCCAGCAGGAAAAAAAAAAAAAAAAACCACCTTTGACTTTTGGGTTTAGGTAATGTTTTGAAGATATAATAGGAATTTAATGTGTCAAGCAGAAACAATTATTTGCTCACTTATAATGAGAATTATGGCAGCAGTGCAATACAAATTTTCTCCCCACTGAAAGGAAGCCCTAATTAGAATGTTAATGTCTCCTTTTCGGAGAAGCCTTTAAAGGAACTTCGAGGTCACCTCCACTTTTGTGGGAATTGGCAGCTCATTCTCAGTTTCATTTTAGTCGTGACTCTCACCACAAACCCACAGCCTCCCACCAAATGAAGCAGCACAATAGCTGAGATCCAATTAGAGGTACTCAGGGTTTCTTCTGCATTTTAGCAAAGAGAGGCACTGTACAGGGAATTCAGGGTGATATTTATTGGCTATTATATTAACTCCCTAGAAACTGAGTGTTGGTGTGTCTTTTATATTCATTTCCTACGAGTTAAAGGGAACAATGCTTGCTTTAACTCTTGATTTTCTGGGTCACATCTGAGAACTCCAAATGTTTTCAGTGTGTGCTATATCTGGGAGTAGAAAGTGATGTTTGTATCAAGATTCCAAGGCAGGCAGGTGTTAGTAGAAAGTACAGAAAACCAAACCAAAATATGGCCATGTTAATAAAACCTCAAATCGTGCTTTTGTTCTTCTTCTGGCTGTTTTTAATGCGTTGCTGTAAAGCAGATGTGACTCCCTGGGTGGCTGAAGTTGACCAGCACTGCCCATGCACCTCTTCCCTCCCTCCCAGCACTTTTCCATGTCGTTTTCCCTTTTTCCTGCCCTGCTTCCCTAATCCCAACCTGTCTTGTTACCCTCTGCACCTTCCACCACTGCTAACATCTGTCTCTGGCCCTTGGTGTACCTTGGCCAGGTCCTGCCAGACCTGGAATCTGATCAGAGCAGGTTATATAGAATCTGTGAGCTGTCGGGGATTTGCTTTGTAATGTTTATCTAAACTGGATCAAGCAAGTCTCTTCAATTAATTAATAAAAATTAACAGGATATTTGCAACATACAATTTGCAGCATCACACCACAGGAGCTGAAAGGAGCCAGGGCAGCAGCTGGACATGAAGGAAAACTGATAACTGTTAATGAATTTCATAGATTAAAAGATTAAAAACTTAAAGCCTAAAATGGGCTTTGCTTATTCAGCTGTAGGACTGATTTATTTCTCTTCTCCCTCTCCACTGGAATACTCTTCCCCCTTTAAAGCTGTAGGAGAGTCCCCCCTGTGGCCCTGGCCAGGAAAGCATCGCTGTGAATTTTTTACCTGCTTGAATTTCCCCACCAGCTCTGCAAGTTAAATCACAGATTCTTCCACGTTTGGGGTGGAGGGGACCTTAAAGCCCATCCAGTGCCACCCCTGCCATGGGCAGGGACACCTCCCACTGTCCCAGGCTGCTCCAAGCCCCATCCAGCCTGGTCTAGGACACTTCCAGGGATCCAGCCACAGCTGCTCTGGGCACCCTGTGCCAGGTCCTCATCAGCTGGGGCTTCATCACAGCCCTTCTGAAATGTGGTACTGGAGAGGGGAAAAAGGGGTTTTGCAGGATTTTCCTCCATTCTGAAAAGCTGAAGTGGGGAAGAGGAAAAAAAAGTCACTGGGTCATAGAATGAACAAATCACTGAGGTTGGAAAAGCCCTCTAAGATCAGCCTGTCCAGCCATTCCCCCAGCACTGCCCTGTTCACCACTAACCCTGGTGCCCCAGTGCCACATCCTCAGGGCTTTTGAGCACTGCCAGGAATGATGAGTCCCCCCCTTCCCTGGGCAGCCTGTCCCGAGCCCTGATGTCCTTTCAGTGAAGGAATTCTCCCTAAAACCCAAACAGGCCTCAAAGCCCCACAGCTGTGCCAGCCCTCACAGCCCCCACTGCCCTTAAAGCCCTCACAGCCCAGAGAGACCCCAGACCCATCCCAACCTTCACAGACCCATCCCAACCTCCACAGACCCCACAGCCCCAGAGCTTCCAAACCCATCCCAACCTCCACAGACCCCAGAGCCCCCAAACCCATCCCAGCCTCCACAGACCCCACTGCCCTCACAGCCCCCAGACCCATCCCAGCCTCCACAGACCCCAGAGCCCCCAGACCCATCCCAACCTCCACAGACCCCACAGCCCCAGAGCTTCCAAACCCATCCCAACCTCCACAGACCCCACAGCCCCCAAACCCATCCCAACCTCCACAGACCCCACTGCCCTCACAGCCCCCAGACCCATCCCAGCCCCACAGCCCCCACTGCCCTTAAAGCCCTCACAGCCCAGAGAGACCCCAGACCCATCCCAACCTCCACAGACCCCACAGCCCCAGAGCCCCCAGACCCATCCCAACCTCCACAGACCCCACTGACCTCCCAGCCCCAGAGCTTCCAAACCCATCCCAACCTCCACAGACCCCACAGCCCCAGAGCTTCCAAACCCATCCCAACCTCCACAGACCCCACTGCCCTCACAGCCCCCAGACCCATCCCAACCTCCACAGACCCCACTGCCCTCACAGCCCCAGAGCCCCCAGACCCATCCCAACCTCCACAGACCCCACTGCCCTCACAGCCCCAGAGCCCCCAGACCCATCCCAACCTCCACAGACCCCACTGCCCTCACAGCCCCCAGACCCATCCCAGCCTCCACAGACCCCACTGCCCTCACAGCCCCAGAGCCCCCAGACCCATCCCAACCTCCACAGACCCCACTGCCCTCACAGCCCCCAAATCCATCCCAGCCTCCACAGCCCCCACAGACCTCACAGCCCTCAAAGCCCCCCCCAGCCCTTACAGACCCCACAGGCCATACAGACCCCACTGCCCTCTGAGTCCCTGGAGCCCCCAGCCCCATGTCAGCCCTCACAGACCCCATAACTCTCCCACCCTCTATAGCACTCACAGCCCCCAAAGCCCTCAGAGCACTGGAAAACCTCCCAGTCCTCAAACCCCTACAGACTTTGCAGCCTTCCTTCCTTCCTTCCTTCCTTCCTTCCTTCCTTCCTTCCTTCCTTCCTTCCTTCCTTCCTTCCTTCCTTCCTTCCTTCCTTCCTTCCTTCCTTCCTTCCTTCCTTCCTTCCTTCCTTCCTTCCTTCCCCTCCCTCCCTCCACTCCCTCCACTCCCTACCACTACTTTTGACCTGAGGCCTTGAAAAAAGCTTCTAAATTTAAGTAATAAAATATATGTATATATATAATATATATAATAAATATATATAATAAATATATGTATAGTTAAATAAAAGTGTGTACTTTCACATAGCAAAAAGTTTTAAATTTAAGGTTTTTACAGTATAAGTATAAAATAAAATTTAAAAATGTAGGTAGTGTCTCTTTCAATGTTAATCTTTCTTCTTCATGAGTTTCAAACAATAGTTTCTACTCAGTTAATATCACACTGAAAAAAAATCATAAAAATTTAGTTATTAAGTTAAAAAAATAAATATTATAAGTGTTAATTCTCTATTATATTTTTAGCTTTAAAAAACCTTATAACAACAAGATCTTTCTCCATTTTACTCTCTTCTAGCAAGTAGCTAGAAGTGCTGCTGAACACTGGGAAAGCCCTGGGAAAGTTCTTCCAGGAGGTATGAAGGTCTCATTCCTAATCTCTAATTTTATGTCCCCATGCCTTCACATGCATGGGAGGTACTCTGAGCTCTGTGTGTGAGCTCAATGCCCACATCTCACCTGCTTTGGTACAAGAGTTTCCATTCTCACCTGGATCTTCATGAAAAGCTATTCAGGCCATAAATTGGGGTAGTTGTCTTATATGTCCCTATATTTAGTGGGCTTTTTTTTTTTTTTTTCTTGGTAAATATTTGCATTATGGAATGAATATTTCTCATTTTTGTTGCTCCAAGGTGAAAATACATAGCCAGGACATCCCTGTTTTTCTTTAAAAAACCCCAAACAATCCCAAACTAGGGATTTCTTGTATTTTGGCTGTATCCCCTTTATTTGGGGATACAGCCAGCTTGGGAAGGTGAAACAGCCTTTGGAGAAATCATGGAGGGTCAAGGTGTAGGGAATTGGGAAGCTGAGCTTCCTTTTCCATTATAATGCACAGAATAAAACCAGGAAAACCTGTCAGCTCTTGGGAGCAGGGCAGGGATTTGTTGGGCCAGGCAAGAAAGCTCTGAGGAGAATAATCCTGGTGGGAAAAGCAAAGAGTGGGATTTTTTACAAGTCTCTTACTGACCAGAACTGTGAGTTTCGGGGCTGTCCCTCCCCAGTGTCACCGGGAGGGGTTTGTGCAGTCTGAGCAAGACCCAGCAGATGTCAGCACAGGACAGGAAAAAAGCAGGAAAGCTCCTTAAATCCTCTTAAACATCTCTGCAATAACCACCCCAGGCAATCCTGAGGGATTTATATTTAGAAAACTGTTGCAATATTTACTTTTTTTAATAATTAAATGAACATTAACATGATTATGGTAAGAAAAAAACCCAAAAAGTGGTGGGACTTGCAACATTGTTGTTTTTTTTTTTTTTTTTTTTTTTCCTGGGGAGGATTTTTTGGTAAAGCTGTGCATTCTGCTACAGATATTTATAATTGACTTGCAAGGCAAAAGTGAGGCCTATTTTTGAACAGTCCCAAAAGCAGCCATGGGAAAAACCTTGGATTTCTCCATAAAAGGACTGGCCAGATGGTCAAATGAGTGGGTTCATTAAAAACAAGCAGCGTCCTGCTCTGGTTTTTGCCTTTCCTGTTCTTTTCATTTCCTCTGAAGCTCCAGAACTTTAAGGAGTTTCTCTCTCTTTTTTTTTTTTTTTTTTTTTTTTTTTTACCACAAAGCTTAAAAAGGTCATATTTTACAATGCAACAGGGATGAACAAATAAACAAACTGACTTTTTCTTTTGCAAAGTCAGAAAAATAAAACACTGCAAAGGAGTTTATCCATGGTGTGTCAGAGGAATCCACTTGGGAATAACACTGGCATCCATGGAAGCTTTATGGGATCTGCAGCTGGATGTTTTTCCTGCAGAAAATTCCAGTGTCCACAGTCTTTCCCAAGTATTTCTATCTCTTATTTGACAGGGTAGGAAGATTTTGGGTGGTGCTAAATATTTCTAAATATTTCATTTTTAAAGTTCATATGAAATTAGAAATATTTTTTTTTTTTTTTTTTTTTTTTAAAGAGAAGGGTCTCAGGGAAAAAAAAAAGTGGGAAGTCTTTGTCCCTAAATCCTGTTTTACCAAGATATTGACAATGTTTGAATGTTTATTCCATGACAGTTTTGTTCCTGACTTTAAGGAATTACAGCCCAGCTCCAAATCTTCCCATCTTGGCTCTGCTGCCACTAAATCCTGTTGTATTTTCTTACTTATGGGGCATTTCTTGCACTTAATGTGGGGATTAAGGGTTATATATAGAGAGCTGGGAGCTATAAAAACAGAATTATGTTTACAATAATGTAAATTCTTACCACTGACCTATTATTGCCCTTTGGCTCTGCTCTGGCTGGGTATTTTTAGTTTTTCCTGTTTTCAGAGCATCTTCATACACCTTAAACTTACCCATTCCCTTTTTTAGATGGAATATTTTATCAATAAATAGCATTTTTTTTGCCAGGATAGTTTTTGCATTATTTAGAGAAAATAATATAAAGGAGCAAAAGGTTTAGGCTGTATCTCCTTGGGTTGTACAATTGCTTGCAAATTTAAAGGAGAATTAAATCATAGAATCATTAAGGTTGGGAAAATTCTCCAAGTTCAGCCAGCACTGCCAGGGCTACCATTAAATCATGTCCCCAAGGGGCACATCTACCTGTTCCTGAACATCTCCAGGGATGGGGACTCTAATTCCTTTAGCAGCCTTTTTCCAGGGCTTGGCAACCCTTCTAGTGAAGAGATTTCCCTTCATATTCCCCTGGCAAAAGTCAGAGTGATTTCTGTTGAATTTTACCCCACTGAAGCAGTTTTGGAGAAATAAATTAAAATTAGTTTGGAAAGCTGAACGGGCCACTCTGGGCTGGAGACTGGGAGGATCTGGGCAGATGCAATCAGTGAGAGATTGATGACAACATAATTAACACCAATCAAAGGCATCTTGTGAGAAATAATTCCTGCAAAGCAAATACCAAATTTGTCCTGACAGGGTCAGGAATT
This sequence comes from Oenanthe melanoleuca, assembly GCF_029582105.1. Classification (NCBI taxonomy): domain Eukaryota; kingdom Metazoa; phylum Chordata; class Aves; order Passeriformes; family Muscicapidae; genus Oenanthe; species Oenanthe melanoleuca. The sequence continues at coordinate 1,575,215 of NC_079340.1, forward strand.
TAATCAAGACAATCAACTTGTAGGAGCTGGGCTGTGAAAAAATTCGCTGCACTTAATTAAAGGCAGGGGAAAGGGCATTTCATGGGGCACTAAATGCAGAGTAGAGCACTCAGGGGACCAAAAAAAGGACTTCAAAGAGGAGGCAGCTCTGATTTGGGGAGTGAAGATCCCCACACTGGGCTCTGCCCTTCAGCTCTCAGAGAGGAGCTGGGGTGGGTTTATCCAAAGCTCCTTAAAGCAGCAATGGAGACACAGAAAAATAAAAGCATTGCCCACCCCTGTAAAGGTGGATCATGGAACCAGAGAATCCCAGAATAGTTTGGATTGGAAGGGACCTTAGAGATTACCCCATTCCAGCCCCTGCCATGGGCAGGATGCCACCCAGTTATCACAGCCAGGCTGGGATGCTGGCAGGGAAAGCTGGGAATGCTCAGCCTGGAGAGGAGAAGGGTCCTTCCAGGTCTGAAGGGATACAGGGATGCTGGAGAGAGACAAATCATCAGGAACTGGAGTGCCAGGACAAGGGAGAATGGGTTTAGATTGACAAGGGGGGAATTTAGATGGGATATTGGGAAGGAATTGTTCCTGGGAGGGTGGGCAGGCCCTGGCACAGGGTGCCCAGAGCAGCTGTGGCTGCCCCTGGATCCCTGGCAGTGCCCAAGGCCAGGCTGGATGGGGCTTGGAGCAGCCTGGGACAGTGGAAGGTGTCCCTGCCCATGGCAGGAGTGGAATGAGATCATTTTAAAGGCCCCTTCAAATCCAAACTATTCCAGAATTCCATGATTTTACCTCAGTGCACACATTAATCATCACAATTGCACTGTACTGGAATTATACTGATGAATGTGCTTATTTGTATAATGTGTGTTTTGGTGAAAAACCACACACACACAAAAAAAATCTACATTATAAAAACACTGATGCTAAATTGTTTGGTGCTATTTTCAGGACAGTATCTGGATGGAAAATCCAGGATTGGAGAGCAAGCAGAGGATCCTTACTAGGTGATATGCAAAGGGAAAATCTCTTCTCTTGTAATTTCACTGCAGGAGAGAAGGAGAGGAGGAACCCTCCAGGTGCTCAGCAATCCCAGGGCAGGTAAGGAGAGTCTTTTTTGGAGTCATCCTGTCCCACAGGACAGATTTCACTGGGAAGAAACCCCAGGATCTGGGTTAGCTCAGAGGGTCAGTGACATGGCCAGGCTGTGATGGTAACAGGTCCAACCTCCACCTGCCTGGTGCTGCTGGATGTTCTGCCACAACACCCGTTGATTTTCCTGCTGAGAAAAATCGTGGGGGTGAGTCCTTTGCCTCATTTTCACAGCTCCTCCATGAAAGAGAGGATCCCTTGATCTCAGGGAAAAGGTGGCAACTGCTCCCTGATAAGGACAGCTCCTTATCAGGGGTGTGGGTGTCACCAGCCCTTGATCAGTGGGATGGCTGAAGCCTCTGGAGGGTGGTCCCACCTTCCCAGAGAGGTGCTTTCCCACTCCTGAAGAGGGAATTAAATCCTCAGTTTATAGTCCAGCAATTACTTAACCCTGGGGTTTCTGCCTTTTTACCTGGCAATTACACACCCTTGATCACAAAGGTGTGGGCCCAAGTCGTTTAAAAAGTCTTTCAAAAGTTAATTCCACAAGACACTCCAAGAAAGTGGTGGAACACTTTTGAAATCACTCCAGATCTTCGGGATAAGGGAGAAGATAAAGGTACTCTCCCTTTCTGTTGTGTCATCGAACCAGAGGATTCACTTTATTCATCTTGTTCTTCTGTATCTGCTGCAAAATGGGGTTGAAACCTCTTTCCTGACTGGTTTTTAGAACAATTCTCCCTGGATTTCATCACCTGGAAAGGGCTTGGAGCAACCTGGGATAGTGGAAAGTGTCTTCAATGGGATGACATGAGCTTTAAGGTCCCTTTCAACCCAACCAATCTGGGTTTTTGTGACCCTGTTGGCAGCACCTTTGCCAGGAATGGATGTGGCAGAATTCCCTATATTCATCTGATTGGAAATCATCCCAGATAGTCTATGTCCTAACTGTATTTCACTGTTATTTCTTCTGGCTCTTCTCAGGTTTGGTGCTAAACTTTATAATGAATTATTCTTTATTTTGGAATCACAGCTCATCTCAAAATAAATTGACATATTCTGTTATAATTTGCACCATTTAAAAAATGGAACAACAGGTATGAAAGACACAAAAGAAGCACTAAATTAGAATTGAAAATACATTTGGAAGGAACTAACACAATCAAGGCAGAATTGCTTTTCCTTCCCAAAAGAGAATTGCTCCATCAGTTCCTCTGTGAAATTATTGGAGTCAGAAACAAGGTAAATTCTCCATCTCTGAGATGGAATTGATAATTTACAAAGTCCAGTGATTGCAGGGACAGGGATGAAAGGGTTTAGCAAGACCTAAATAGATTGAGGAATGCTATGGAATAAATTTAGCCCAGTCAAAAAGGGGATTTTGTGCCAGTGAAACCAGGTCTAATTAACATTGTGCAGGATAGCCTGGAACTGAATGCTCCAAATGCTGGAGTGAGGGATAATTTGCTTCCCTGTCCTGTGTCAGAGAACTGGAATAAATCCATGACACAGGCAGAGTGAAATGGAGGAAAACTGGAGCAGTTCTGACACTTAAAACATCAGCACGAGCAAAAACCAGAGAGGAACGACTTGCAAGGGATAAAACCAAACCAGTGGGAATGGGGAGGGTAGGAAAATGTCTGGGAAAATGACCAGAGCCTTCTGTGCAGGGATTTAGAGAGTCATGGGATGGGATGGGATGGGATGGGATGGGATGGGATGGGATGGGATGGGATGGGATGGGATGGGATGGGATGGGATGGGATGGGATGGGATGGGATGGGATGGGATGGGATGATGGACCTGAAAGATTGCACCCCCAAGGCTGCACCTCTCAGTGCAAACAGCTTTCACCTGCTCTGGCACCTGGGATGAACCAAATCAGCTCCAGGCCAGGCTGGACAGGGCTTGGAGCACCCTGGGATAGTAGAAGGTGACTCTGCCCACTGGATGGACTTTGAGGTGCTTCCAACCCAAACCATTCCCTGGTATTGGAGTGCTGGAGTTTTCATGGCCTCCTCTAGTGACATCAGATGCTCCATGTGAACTCTGGGATTTCTTTCTTGCAGCCCAGATATTGGGGGGTCAAGACCTTTGCTTTGGGGCCAGGATTCCAGACCAGCAGCCCTGAAATGCCCCAGCTCATCCCAAGAATTTAAGCTGGAGTTGGGAAGCTTAGAAAAGGCTGTGCTCCCAAAGTAAGTTCCTGGCAAAAATCACTTAATCCTTAACCTCCCAAAAATCATAGCAAGCAACAGCTGCTGCATTCCAGAGAAACTGCATGCTGGGATTTGGGAATTTCAGAGGATTTTCCAGTCAGATCTGGCTACCAGGATAACACATCCAAGCAGCATTTGAGATTTTAAAAATATATTGCAACCCCATTGGATTAATGGAGATTTGAGCCCAACAGTTCATTCCCTCACTGTGGAGTTGGGAATATCCTGTGCAGGCTCCTGGTCTCAGGTATCAGTCCTTGAAAATGCACTTAGGAATATTTTAATGTGAGGAATGGTGCTTTCCTAGATATTTATTGGTTTCTCCCTGTGGAAATATTATCCCATGGGAGTCTTTCTTGCCCTATGCACTGGTTCCACTGTGAGGAATTTTGTCATCTGAATAAAACTGAGGTCACCTGGTGAATTTAAACCCTGGTAAAAAAAAATAAGCTTAATAATTAGAACAAAATTCTCCAAACCAGTGTGTTATATCAACTCTGATTTGGGGTTTTGGGGGGTTATATCCAAATTCAACCATGCTGAGATTATTTCTGGAGTCTGGACATAAAGATACAGTTTTTATGAAGAATCCTGGGTCATATTTTCTGTCCTGAGTAAATCCAGGGCTGGAAGTTTCACACCTGATCTTCCTGCTCAGAACAAGTTTTCCCCCAGGAAGAACAGTTGGAAGGTTACCTGCAAAATGAGGGCAGGGGAAGTGTGTCACTGAGTTATGTAACCCCACAAGGTGACTGCCAAGGGTTCAAGGGAAAAAGGAACAGGAATTCAGAACCAAACAGCTGGTGGGGAAAACTTGGGATTAGCTGCTTTTAACTGGGAGGAATGAACTTTCCACTTTGTGAATCCTTTTCTATTGAAAAAAAAAATTTAATTCCCTTTGAAAATTATCCTTGAGTTTTGTACACCGCAGTCCTTTAATAGAGGAGTGACTTTCTAAGGTCTGGTTTTGTGTTCTCAGTTTTATCTGTGGTGGGAGTCCCAAAAAACGTCACTAGAGGGGGATCATGAAACGTGCAAACTTTGCTCTGCATTAAAATACCGAATTTCCTCGGTGTTCTGCTGCTGGCTGTGGAAGGAGAAGGGTGCTGGAATTCTGTTCCCAACGCTGTAGATTGGAGGCTGAGGATAATTTTGAGAGGATGCCAAGTAAGATCCACTCTGGGAAAAAGCCTCAGGGGAAGTGAACTTTGTGTTCTGTGTAGGTTTGGGGTTTAATGTATGGATATGTGGAGCATGGAGTGACCTCAGTTCCTTCACAGATTCACCACAACGAGCTTTTCTCAAGGTTTTTGAAGTGACTTTTCCTGTTTTATCCATGGCAAAAATGTCATTCCTCTTTCAAATAATCCCTAATTGTGTCAGCATCTCTCTGTAGAGAGATGGGCTCAAATTCTGGATTTCTCGGGATAATAACCCATCCTAAAATGTGACAGGAATGTAAAAAGAGAGGGAAAGGGCAATCAACAATGAGCAAAGGGCAGATGGGCAAAATAACCCAGGTAGGAGAAGGGGAAGGGGTTTAGGTTACAAAAATAAATTTAGATGGGATATTGGGAAGGAATTGTTCCTGGGAGGGTGGGCAGGCCCTGGCACAGGGTGCCCAGAGCAGCTGTGGCTGCCCCTGGATCCCTGGCAGTGCCCAAGGCCAGGCTGGATGGGGCTTGGAGCAGCCTGGGACAGTGGAAGGTGTCCCTGCCCATGGCAGGGGTGGCACTGGATGGGATTTAAATCCCTTCCCAACCAAATCATTCCATGACTCTGCAGCTCTATGTCCTTGGTGCCCCATAAACCACCCACAAAAATAATTTCTTTGACTGAGAAGTTATTTCTTATTTAATTAAATATTATATTTTTCTATATTTTGGGGTGATTTCCTTTTTTTTTTTTTTTTTTTTTTTGTCATGAATGTTTGCTGTTGATAAGAAAAATTATGCTGAATATCAGGACCAGGAAAACCCCCAGAGTTCTAAATGTTACAGGAATGGCAGCATTTTGTTTTTTTCCCCCACCTGTGTTTCCTCCAGAACCCCACCAGTGCCTGGTGTGCCAGAGAGGCCAGGACACTAAAATATCCCAGGATTGTTGGTGGCAGGAATATCCAATTGACTCCAACAGTATTGGAACAGCAGGACAAGGCACAAGAGGGATTAAATATGTGTTTAACTGCTCCCTCAGTGTTTGCTGGGCTTTAAACAAAGCTGAGCAGGGCTCTTTTTAAGTCTTTTCTCTCTGGATTTGCTATTCCAGCTCCAGCCATAGCTTCCCTGGGGATGGGAATGACCTTGGATTTGCTCTCAGAGCCATCCTATTTACCCATGGTCGATATTCCAGGGCTGGAAGTGGTGTGGCGTGTGTTAATTCCACATTTCCCTTCCATAAAGCAACAGCACAACAACCAGAGGAATCAGAGTGTACCAGGGTTGTTTCCAGGTAATTGAATCCATCTGGATTTTGGCCTCATGTCCTGTAGGAAACCACAAGTACAAGGTGCTGAAACATCCCCTGTGAAGCTGGGGATGGACAGTGGACCTTTCCAGAGCTGGGATGTTGTGTCCTGGGAAGTGTGTCTGCAAATGTTCATTGTTAATGCTGTTTGGGAAACACCTGGAAACAAAGCCCTCCCAGGAAATGGCCAAACAGGGGGACTTTTTCCCTTTCAAAAAGTGTGTTTGGTGCAGAGAAATATTCCCCAGGGATTGTGGAAATGCATCAAGCCCCACAAGAAGCCTCATAATCCAAGTTCCCCATCCTGAATTTGGTCTAAAATACTGTGTTGGTAACATGTAAGGTTAAAGATTCTCCCTTTTAATTCTTCACAGCCCAAATGCTGTAAAGTATTCATGTGATTCCAGAGTCCTTGACAGCATGTTTGGGCTGGAATAAATGGACTTTTTATTGCAGAATAAATCAAAAGGGCTCAACCATGACCAAAAACTGCACCATATCAGGCAGTCCTTGTATGAGCCTGAGCAATATCAGGGATTGTCTGCTTTTGGACTTATTGGTGAATGTTCCCTTTCTCTTTCTTTTATGTCCTGGGAATGCTGGCTGTGACTGGGACTGATCTGGAGTTGGGTTTTGAGTATTCCTGGCAGAAGGATGCAACCAGAGCAGCTGAGCAGAGGTTGCCAAGAAAAGCGACTTCCAGCACCTGTCCTGCTCCCTGCCTCCCACAGTTTTATCAGTACATGGGGCTGTCCCCCATTTCCTTTCCATTATATCCAGTTTTTTCCCAGTCCAGGTTCTGTATGTCCAGTGCCCTCTAGCTACAGACTCACCTGTAATTGCTTTCCTCCTGGGACAGCAGATTCCCAAAGATGTGATCCATCTCCTCCCACCTTTCCTTAACCTGCCAGTGCAGGAATTGACCTCAGGAACCATTTTATTCAGGCTGGCTTCAGAGCTGTTGGCTCCCAGGGCTAACCCTGAGCCAAAAACTGGGATTAGGGACCTTTTGATCTTCATTGCATCCTGGCTGGAGATGAGAACTCCCAAAGGGCAAACGCCCACAATTCCAAGTCTACTTTATTCCCTGAAATCTGACCCGAGTTTTGCCACCTCACAGCTCCTGCTGCCCTGGGTGGATGCACTTCCTTCATCCCTCCAGCTCCTGGTGCAGAAACCAAGGGAAGAGCAGCTCCTCACCGCTTTTTGCAGCTTTACAGCAAATTGGGTTTACCTTGAAGTTGTAAAGAAATAGTTCCATTTGTTCCTTATTCTTTGATCTTGTGGGGCTGGAGAGGGAGGTAGCTGGGAGAGGAGGAGGTGTTTTACAGGCAGCAAAAATCCTCCAGGAGCTGCCTCAGCAAATTCAGGTCTAAATCTGAATGCCAAATCTGATGTGTGATCCTGAATTGTAGCAAACTTCAAGCCCTTCAGACCTCTGAGGTCTTAATTATCAATCACTGTAGAATAGAACCCACCAAAACCTTCCCTTTCTCTATTTTTTATTCATTTATTTTGTAATAAAGTGCAATTATTTAGTCACTTCCTGTTGGAAAAGAGGATTCAGCCCAAACTCTATTGTATTTATCACTTCTGTCTTCTGGGCCAGGTATGGGGAATTACAAAATCTCTTGTTCTGGGGAACAGGGAGGCAAGAAATAAGGTAAAAAATATTTTGTGCTGTCTTTGAATATGAAAGGCAAAAGTGTTGTAGTTACAGGACAAGGGGGAATGGGTTAAAATCAAAAGAGAGAAGGATTTGATGGGATATTGGGAAGGAATTGTTCCCTGGGAGGGTGGGCAGGCCCTGGCACAGGGTGCCCAGAGCAGCTGTGGCTGCCCCTGGATCCCTGGCAGTGCCCAAGGCCAGGCTGGATGGGACTTGGAGCATCCTGGGATAGTGGAATGTGTCCCTTTTTTTTTCTCATTTTTCCCCTGGTAAATAAAGAACTCTGCTCTGAAGTGCATCCATCACGTCAGCCTCTGAAAGAACTCTGACTGAGCTGCCCAGATTTTTATAACCACATCAAAATTAAACTTTGGGGTGCACTGTTTCAGGTTCTGGCAGCAAGTGGAGGTGATACAGAAAATGCCTGTCCTACACTAAGTGGATTATGTGGACTAAACAACTCCAGTTTAGTCAAGCAATAAATATCACGAATTTAAGCATCTCCCCTAAATAAAGACCTCAGTTTCTGAATGGAAAGTCTTTCCTACCCCTCACTCTGATTTATGGGGAGAGATAAATAAAAGGAGTTGAACTGCAAAATTGTAGTGAGAATGAAAATATCTCTCTCCCCTTCTCTCTACGAAAATGAATAAGCCCAAAGCATCAGCCTGAGTCTTGCCAAACTCCCGGTTCCTGGAAGCAGCTGGGTGCTTGGACAAGCTGGAGCTGGACTCATGAGCAGTGTGCAAGAGGGTTTCTGGGTGCAGAGGTCCAGATCCATGGAATCAGCAGAAAAAGCTTCCTGCAGTCCTTGACATCAGCTGCTCCTGTCGAGCTGCTTCCAGCTAAGTGCTCACTAATGCTGCATCTCTTGCATCACCAGGTTCCCTCAGGAGCTGCATCAATCTCATCCTTCTTGGCTGATGCACTCCTAAATCCTTGGATGTGTCCCCTGGATGCAAGGGGTGAGAAGGAATCTCTGTGTCTGGACAGCTCCTTTCCCAAGAGGATTTCCAAAGGCTGCTTGTGTTGTTAATAAAGCACCTCTATTTATCCAACACCTCACCAAGGATCAGGCACAGAAACTTCAGTGTGTCAAAAATTCCAGCTGCCTGGTCCACAATCAGATGTTGGAATGGAAATTTTTCCTTTTTTTTTTTTATAATGTGAAGACAGCAAATGTTACAGGTTCTCCACATTGTAAATGCTTTTAGTTAACATGGACCAAAATTCTTTATCAGCTGCAAGTCACACTTCAGGATGTGCTTTTCCAGAGCAGCCCAGAGATAAATAGGAGCCAGGCTTCTCATGGATATTCTCATGGAATTCTGTTCCACCAGCACCAGTGTGGGTTCAGGCTATAGCCTGGGATCTCATCCTGGGACAGAGTGGGAGAGGTTTGTGCCTGAAGGAACCCACAGAAAACATGGAGAGGCACTGTTTCCAAGGGCCTGGAATGACAGGACACAGGGAATGGCTTCCCACTGCCAGAGGGCAGGGATGGATAGGATATTGGGAAGGAATTGTTCCCTGGGAGGGTGGGCAGGCCCTGGCACAGGGTGCCCAGAGCAGCTGTGGCTGCCCCTGGATCCCTGGCAGTGCCCAAGGTCAGGTTGGAGCAGCCTGGGATAGTGGAAGGTGTCCCTGCCTATGGCAGGGTGGAATGGATGGGCTTTGATGTCCCTTCCCACCCAAACCATTCTGGGATCCTTTCCACAGATCCCTGAACTTTGAGGGTTTCTTGCAGGACTGTGGAAACCCAGGCACAAACTGCTGCCCTTGTTCCATGTTCTTTGGGAATGCCTTCCCACGTGCCCCACAGCGGGAGTGCTGGTTGCCACCAAGCAGCCAAAGGCAGGGTTATTTTAAAGGTGGAAAAGCTGGAGTTGCTGCAGAGTGGTTCTGATTCAATCACAGGACTGTTACAGGGCTGTTTGTGAGATCACTGCTGTTGATTTTACACCTTACACCTTGGGTGCACAATTCCTGGGAGACTGGGGCTGGATCCCCTTGGACAATCCAGTTTGTCCCCATGCTCACAACTTCCAGTGTTTCTTTTCCAGGCAGTGCACACACAGGGAGCCTCTCTCTGCTCCTTGGCAGGGAGCTGCTGACCACTGCCTTCTGCTTTCTTTGGGTTTTACTAATTATCTTCCTTCAGTCTTTGCGGCTTTTAATCCATCCCAAATAAATTCCTGCTTGGATGAGATCCTTCTCAGTGTTTGGCCTGTTTCTGCCAAGCCAGCCTGGGGCTGGTTTGCTTTTATCCCTTCAGGGTTATGTATGATTAAGCAAAATTTCATTGAATTTACTGTGGAATTGTGCTTAAAAACAGTTTTCTGTTGATATTTGCTATGTGAAACCCACAGAGAGACCTTACAGAAACCCAAATTGGTTTGTAAAAGAAACGGCTGCAGGTTCATGCACCTGATGCCAAGTTTGCTCTGTTTTCTCCAGGTTAAACCAGATGTAAGTTCATTTAAAAGTCTGATTTGATTCCTATGGTTTCATCTAGCATCAGTCAATAATAAAAGGACAAGATAGGCAGAAATTTGACTGGGGATTCCAGAGCCCTCGCTGCCCCTCTGGGCATTCCAGAGCCCCCAGTGCCCATCTGGGCATTCCAGAGCCCCCAATGCCCATCTGGGCATTCCAGAGCCCCCACTGCCCGTCTGGGCATTCCAGAGCCCCCAATGCCCATCTGGGCATTCCAGAGCCCCCAATGCCCATCTGAGCATTCCAGAGCCCCACTGCCCCTCTGGGCATTCCAAAGCCCCCAGTGCCCATCAGAGCATTCCAGAGCTGCCATTGCCCTTCTGGTCATTCCTCTGCTCCTATCCCAAGCTGCTGCATCCCGAGGGTCCTGGGCTTGCTGTTTCTGTATCACCTGGGCAGCAGATGTTGAACAGCTGGGCAGAAGGGCAGGTGATCCTCTTGGTCATCCCCCTGTCCCAAGCCCTGGCCATGGGAATGTCCCGTGGAGCCTTGGTAGGGACACAGCATCCTGTGGAAAGGCTGATGCATGCCAGTGAATCTGGATGATGGTGATGGTGATGATGATGGTGATGGTGATGGTGATGATGATGGTGATGGTGATGGTGATGATGTTTAGCAATTAAGAGGTTTTAAACTGTGGTTACCTCTCTGGGGCATCTCAATGTTTGGGGCTGATCTATCTTCGCTTCAAGCCAGTGCCAAAAATCCCACTTTTTTTCTACCTTTGGGATAGATTTCTGCTTTCTCCAAAAATCCCAGTGCCAGCAACTGGAGAACAGACAAGGGTGAAGTGCATTGAGTTCAGCACCTAAATGGTGGCAGTTGTGTCAGCAACGTGTCTGCAGTCAAGGCTTTGGCTGTGGATTTCTTCCAGGAATGAGTTTCCATTATTCTGATGGAAGTGAAGAGGAACAAATCAAATCCTGGAATTCACTGGGAGTAGGTTCAGCTCATTTCTTTGCTGCAGAACCCTTCTTTGCCTTGGGTAGTTCCCCTGTTTTTAAAAATCACCTCAGGGTGCCTCTAACTCCCAAGGCTTGGGAACATTTCCAAGGTGCTCCCAGCTGCTGGAATGCTTTTGACTGACAGCACCACTTCCATGGAACTCCTCTGTGTTTCCTTTTGAATTGTTTCCAATTACAGCAGCTTCAACAGAGCTGTCCACAGGCAGAGATGATGGAAATTGGGTGCAGAAAGATGCAATGATTCAAGGAAGGGTAAGTACAGCAGTGTCAGTTTTTCTGGGGGAATAAAGATTTCTCCAGACCAGCTCTGCATCCTGAGTTGAAGTGGCAGGCAGGAAATGTTTTTTTCTTTCTTTAGGTCCCAAAGGATGTTCCTTTGTTAGAAAGCCAAACCTCCATTTCCTCTGTTTCTTGTAGCAAACCTGGTGAACACAGAGTTGACTTGGCACCGGCTGCCTGAACTTGTAGCCTATTTCTTTTACAAACCCATTTGGTTTGAGTGCTGGAAGTCTGCCTTTGTTTGCTGCTGGATAACTTGGTAGGCAAATAATTGATGTTCTTGTGGCCAGATGCTGCAGCCTGCCCTGATGTTAATGAGCCTCCACTTCCAAAAAGTCCCACTGTGGATAACAGCAGCCCATGTGTGCCTGAAGTCCCCAGGGCAGCTGTTCTATGCTGAGGAGTGGCCTGGTCTCAATCCCCACTCTGACCTGTGACAAATTCCCCCTTTCTCACCCCAAATCCTGTGTCTTGAATATGGCTGCATTCAGAATAGAGGCAGCCAAGCTGGATTTGGGAGCAGGAACAAGAGCTGTGGACAGCCACAAACCTGCTTTTAGGAGGGCTGATCGTTTGGGGGTGCAGCCAGCATCTGGAATAGCAAGATAGAAATTCCAGGAACATTTTGAAACAAATCAGTCTTGGAGATGTCCCAGTGCTGTGGGAAAACTGGGAGTGTGGGATGCTGCAGGACTGTGGAGTGAGGGTTTGGAACAGATATTGCATGGCTGGGAGGGCTGGGGAAGGACTGCAAGGGTTTAGGGAAGCACTGAAGTTTGGGGTGGTCCTGTGCAGGGCCAGGAGCTGGAATTCTTGTTGGTCCCTTCCAAGGCAGGGCATTCCATGATTGTGTGAAAACTGAGATGTGGAAGAAATAGCTCTGGAATCACAGAATTATGGAATGGTTTGGGTTGGAAGTGATCTTAAAGCTCCAAAATTCCACTCTATACAAGGTCAGGAGAACCTCCACTGTCCCAGGCTGCTCCAAGCCCCAAAATCCAGCCTGGCCTTGGGCACTGCCAGGGATCCAGGGGCAGCCACAGCTGCTCTGGGCACCCTGTGCCAGGGCCTGCCCACCCTCCCAGGAACAATTCCCTCCCAATATCCCATCTCTCCCTGTCCTCTGGCAGTGGGAATCCATTCCCTGTGTCCTGTCCCTCCATCCCTTGTTTCTTGTCAGCCCCTCCAGGCACTGGAAAGCACTGTTAGGTCACCCCAGAACTTCTCATCTCCAGGTTGAACAATCCCAGCTCTCCCAACCTTTCCCTCTCCTCTCCATGGCCTCCCCTGGACTCATTCCAACAGCTCCATGTCCTTCCTGTGCTGGGGGCCCCAGTTCATTCCCAGCTGGAAGGCTGCAGGATCATCACTTGGCTCAAGCTGCCCTCACTTCCATGGATCCTAAAGGATCCTAAAAGCACCAATTGTGCTTTCCCCACATGCAGGAGATTGTGCCTTAAGGGTGAATTAGTGACATATTCCTTGCTTTAAAATTCCAGAATATTCCTTTATATTCTTTTATACATGAATCACAGGTAGAATGGCAAATTTAGGGAAAAAAAAAATTAAGGACTTCTACAAAGGACTTAACTACAGGCTGGACTTGTGGCAGTTGGATATCTTAATTTAAAAAAATTATAATTGTTCTGTTTGCAAACCAACTGCAGAAACTTTTTACAAGATTATCAGTGAAGACAATACATTTGGAGATTAATTCCTGTCCTTACAGGAAACTGTAGTGCTGAAGGAGCACAGGGGAAGAAGCAAAACATGGAAGAAGAGGTCTGTTCTGTTGCCTGACTAGAGTTGTGTGCTTTACTTCTCCTGAGATTGAATTTGACCTTGACAGTCAGTTCTGAGATGAAGGAATTTGCTGCCCTTCCACGCAAAGAAAGCAGTGAGGAGTTCTGACTGCTGCAGTCCAGTTTTTATAAAATGGGAAGCTAAAATTGCAGCTTGATCCAAGCCAGCAGTAAATTTCAACAGCTTTAGCTGGCAAGAAAAATAATGCCCATTTTAATGAACTCAATAAAAATAATTTTATGGCAGAAGATGAGTGGTCAGCCTCAAAACAGACATGTAGGTTAGTACAGGTCAGTGAAGTCAATACTTATTATGAAAAAAGCCACTTAATTATTTCATTATCAGTCTAACTTTGATAAAATACAGCCATTAGCACCTCCCTATTTTTCCTAAGGTTTGTTTAGGTCCTGTTCCCTACAAGAATCTATTTTCTCTCCAACTGCTACATTTTCTTTGTAAAATCTTAATATCTTAATATAGGATGTGTTTAGAACATTGAAGAGCTCTTAACAACAAGGCTTTTCCAGGAAGGGATCATAGAATTGTTTAGGTTGGAAAAGGCCTTAAGATGATCAAGTCTGACCATTAGTTACTGTCACCTATTTGCAAAGTCATTCTTCCTGCATGGCTGGATTTGCCTCTGAATTACTTTTAAATGGGATCTGCTTTAAATTAACTTCTCTTTCTTAATTTCCATCTAATTCTGTAGGCATTATGCAGGTCAGTGGTCCCCCAAGATAGAGATGCCCTGAGCAGGGAGGATAAATGGAAATCAAGGTTTGCCCACAGGTCTCACAAATCCCCCTGGCTCTCCAGAGGGTTGGCTTCATCTTTCCAATTCCTTTAGAAAAAAACCAAACTGTATTTCCAAATAGAAAAATACCAGCTGAGACAGCTGAGGATGAAACCAGGACTCAGGAATTATCTGGGACTCATATGCCAGTTCTGTGATCTAAAATATTCTCAATGAAGGAACTTGGCAAACTTCAAAAGGATGTGGGGCTGTGTCAGGGAGGTTCAGGCTGGAGATGAGGGAAAGGTTCTTCCCCCAGAGGGTTCCCAGAGCAGCTGTGGCTGCCCCTGGATCCCTGGCAGTGTCCAAGGCCAGGCTGGATGGGGCTTGGAGCAGCCTGGGACAGTGGAAGGTGTCCCTGCCCATGGCAGGGGTGGCACAAGCAGCAGTCCCCAAAGGCTGCAGGTCTGTTCCTGACAAGAAGACTCCTCATTCTGATGTTCTTATGACCCTCTGGAATACATAAATCTCACATCTGGTATTGCCCCTTCCTGCTCATCAGCTGAGCTGTAGATTTCCACAGCAGCTGCAGAGTTTGTGGTTCCAGCAGGAGTCAGAGGTGTGTGTTCACTTTCCCCAGCTGCCAGGGCAAAATCTCCATGGTTTCTTGATCCAGTTTGGTACAAATCACCACTTCAATGCTGAGTGATGTGTCATGGTGAGGAATCAGCTCTGCAAAGGGATTTTGAGGAAAAAAAATCCTTGCTGCTCTGAATGGGGGTCATTAGGAAGGTGGGCTGACGTCCTGGAGCATCCTGCCAACCCCTGCAATCTGGCACATCCCCTAACCACCCCTCACCTATACTCAAGCTGCACAAACTTAGCACAAATTCCCTGTGCTGCCTCCTCAGAGCTGTTAATCAGTGCCATGCCCTGCTCCTTGTTTTTTCCAACACAGTCATGGTGCATCCTGTATTTCCTTGATGCACTTGGGGATCAGGCTGGTGCTGAAACCCTCAGTTGCTCCTTTTGAAGTCGATTTTATCCTTTCTGCCCCATGTGTGGTTTTTCCTGTGCTGCAAGGGCTGGATTTCCAAACAGACATTGCGGAGCCTGGCTTGTCCAACAACATTTTTAACGAGGGTTTCCAAATGTTTCAGGCAGGAAGACCTAAATGTTAATGCTCCTAGGAAAACAAGGAACTTGGACCACTGCTGCTGATAGGTTCCTGATTTCCAGAGGTGCTGCAGCTCCCCAGAAAAGGCTTTTTGTTCAGCAGTAATTCAAGTTTATCTGTGTAAGCCACTAAGACTGTGAGAAAGCACCTTTGTTGCTGTCATGTCCAAAGACGAGCATGAAGATCCCATGGAATAATTTATTCCTGTTGTTTGGCAAAGTGTGGGAGACAAGGAAAAGAGATGAAGTCCAGGAAGAGAAAATTGGAGTGTTTCTGAGGTGATTGAGCTGGTGGTGTAAAATGGGAGCAGCAAAACAAGAGGGCTGGCAGCTGCCAAAAGCAACTTACCCTGCTGACCAACATCCCCATGGCTGCATTTCCATGCTCACTCAACAGCCTGCACACTCCTGATCTCCCCATTCTCCAGCTTTGCCCTGGATTTATTTCTGTGGGTGCCTAAAATCTGGCTTTGCACAACCACTTGTGACTAAAGGTCATGGCAGCTCCATCCTGGCTCCCAGATCTGTGGGAATGCAGATTCCTGCCCCTCCCCACAGAGCTGCTGGGATGGCTCTGAGATCCCCTGGGATTTTCCCAAACCACTCTGGTAGGGATGGGTATCAGATAAATATCAAACCCTGAGAGGACACTGTAAGCCAAGGTCAGGACACACAACAGGTGAGAGCCCTCAGTCTGATCCAGAGGACACAGATGAAGGCCAGATGTGGCCACATCTGCCAGGCAGGAGGCCACCTCTGCACTATTCTGGGATTCCCACTACAGGACACTGAGGGGCTGGAGCGTGTCCAGGGCAGGGAACGGAGCTGGGGAAGGGGCTGGAGCCCCAGGAGAGGCTGAGGGAGCTGGAAAGGGGCTCAGCCTGGAGAAAAGGAGGCTCAGGGGGACCTTGTGGCTCTGCACAACTCCCTGACAGGAGGGGACAGCCGGGGGGGGTCGGGCTGTGCTGCCAGGGAACAGGGACAGGACAAGGGGAAACGGCCTCAAGCTGTGCCAGGGGAGGCTCAGCTTGGACAGCAGGAGGAATTTCTGCATGGAAAGGGTGCTCAGGCCTTGGCAGGGGCTGCCCAGGGAGCTTTGGAGTGCCCATCCCTGGAGGTGTCCAAGGAAGGGCTGGAGGTGGCACTCAGGGCTCTGGGCTGGGGACAAGGTGGGCACTGGGCACAGCTTGGGCTCCATGGGCTGGGAGGGATTTTCCAGCCTCAGGGATCCTGGAATTCTGTGATTAAATGGAAAAGCAGACAGCACAAACTTTTTTTGCCTTGCAGACAAGGCATGGCAATCACTTAAATGCAATCCATGAGTTAGAAGGAGGTACTGGAGGGAAAAAAAAGAAAAGGGAAGAGGGGGGTGTTTCAAGCTACAAAATCCAGCTGCTGCTCTGCACTGCAAAATTAAGAAAGTCTTTGCTGGTTTAAGGCAATGAGCTCCTTGCTGCAATTCAGGAAGCAGCATTTTAATTCTATCTAATCCCAGAATTCATTGGTTGTTTCCTATCCAGCATTTCTTGGACTACAGGGTTTTGTACATTTAAAAGATCAGGTGTCCTAAACTCTGAGTCTTCCAGAGCTGCACAGCTGTTCTCCAGCTGTGAGCAGGTGCATTTTGAGGTAATTAGTCTGCAACCCACCTGGGACCTGCCAGATGAAATGCAAAAGGGCTGTTAGCATTCCAAAAGATTTAGCTGCACTTTCTCTTATTTTAAAAGGGCACAGATTGAACTATCTCCCCTTGCAAACACTCAAAACTAATTTTCTTGAATATATTTTTATTTCCTGAGGCCTGTTTTCTTCCCCTGGCTTTTTCCTGGCTGAGGAAGCATTTCTAAACCCACTGCTTTGAATTCTGCCTTTCCATTTTTCCATGACAAAAGAGAGAGTCTGCCCCAATGCCACAAGGTGTCCCCGAGGGAATCATCAGCACCTTGATTCTGGTGTCATTCCGTAAATCCCAGCCAAATTCCAGCAGAATTTCTTCCCGCAATTGGGATGTGGTAAGATATTAAATCTCGGTGATTCAGCCCTTCACTGGAGCTGTGTGATTGGAAGGGCGTGAGCAGCTTGGGAAAACACCTTTGGAATCATCTTTTGGAGGCACTGTTCTGTGCAGCCTGCTTGGGGAGGAGGAAGTGGTGGCTAATCCCATGGGAATGGCACCTCCACACTCCTCCTTGCACCTGTGCTCCTCTGCCCAGCACACCTGGCTTTTGCTGCCCCTCAGAGACAACCTTTGCAGTTCCTTGCCAGAGGAAATCATCCCTAGGGAAGGTGGGGAGGAGAACAGAGGGTTATAAAAGGATCCAAATCTATTGGAGAGGGGTGGGGAAGGGTCTGGAAGGGCCATACAAGGAGTGGCTGAGGGCACTGGGAATGTTCACTGGAGGAGATTGAGGGCAGAGCTCACCAGGGGCTGCAGCCCCAACTCTGCTTGTGACAGGACCCAGGGAAGGGCTGGAGCTGTGCTAGGAGGGTTTAGGGTGGGTACCAGGGCAAGGTTCTTCCCCAGAGGTGCTGGCACTGCCCAGGCTCCCCAGGGAATGGGCACAGCCCCGAGGCTGCCAGAGCTCCAGGAGGGTTTGGACACCAGGGATGCACAGGGTGGGACTGTTGGGGTGTCTGGGAAGGACCAGGAGCTGATGATCCTTATGGATCTCTCCCAGCTCAGGCTATTCCATGATTCTCTGGTCTGCTGGCGGGTGAAGCTCTGAGCTGGCTGCTCCCAGGGCAGGCTGAGCTGTTCATCCTTCCCTCTTCCTTTACAGGCCTGTGCTTGAAGGAGCACTGATTCACCAGAAACATCTGCTCCCATGGCCCTGCTTTCCAAGCAGCTCCTGGGGTGTCCCACGTTCAGGAATTCAGATTAGGAAGAGGTAAGGGAAGGTTAAACAGGTGAGTCATGGTGGGCTGGAGAATCAAAGAATAATCTGCTCCGAGTCATAGGTGGGTGAAATTCTTGCAACATCTGAGTTGCAGAGGGCTGGAGACTTTCCTGGACCTCTCCCAGTATTCACCTCTTTATTAAAAACTCCCTGTTGCTCCTTATCCTGCTCCTGCAGAGTGAGGGATCTGGTTCCTGGTGGTTTTTATTATTTTGAGGGTGGTTATCATGTGGATCCTCTGTCCAGCTCTTCTCCAAGTGACCTGGGATGGATCAGTCAGGTTATTCCAGGTGGAACTGCTCTCTGGACTCGCTCCAGCAGGTTGTTACCTCCAGGGAATGTGTCATGCAATACAGGATCCTGCACTCTGGGTGAGACCTCATAGATACAAAAATACCTGCTAGAGCACCACCTTTTCCAGCTGAAAGTTAATCTGTTCTGCTCAGGAATGATAGAAAAGGGCTGCTTTTATCACATTTTTAAAAAGAAATTAGAAAAAAAAAAAAATGTTTGAGCTGGCAACAGGTTATTATGATTTTTATTTCAAAAAGGTTCACATAAAATCTCTTTCTCCTCTCTGAGAAGGTTTTTTTATTGTGCCAATTCTGATGGTATCTGAGTGATTCCTTGGGTGTAGAATCATGGAATAGGGAATGGTTTGGGGTGGAAAGGAACTTCAAGCTCCTTCAGTTCCTGCCCTCTGCCACCTTCCACTATCCCAGGATGTCCTGGTGTCTCTGCCTATGGCAGGGGTGGAACAAGATGAGTTTAAGGTCTTTTCCAACCCAAACTATGTTGGTATTCCACGATCTTCCAGTGCATTTATAAATATCCAAGAACAAGCCCGCTGTCATATTTCTTTCCAATAACCAAACATCATTAATTTATTAATAGTGTTTATTGAAAAATAAAGCAATTTAGAAGCTTTTATTAAAATACCTTTCAGCAGCATGCTGGAAACTCTTCCTGCCTGGCCCTGGGCATGTGCATGGGTGCAGATGATTCAGGCAAAGGCTTATAAAAATGGACAAATAATTGCTAACCTTACTTAATATTGAGATTTATGGGACAGTGAATTAATCTCTTGGGAGGAAAAAAGCCCAAGCTGTGGTTTTGATGGCCTTCAGGCCATCATTTCTCAACTGGAAAATTGAGGCACACGCCAGAAAGCCTTGGATGAAAAACAAGGAGAAGCTTGAGCAAGGTTAGGAAAGGGAAACTGAGTTGTGAAATTGCTGTGGTTGGGAAAATGAGCCATGAGCTCCATGCAAGAGGCTGGACTGCTTCAGGGATGGGGATCTCAGCCCCACAAATGCCCTGGGGAAAGGAGGAAGATGAAACTGGGAAGTGGGGATGAGGGGCTTGTTGTGTCAAGTTTTGGGATTAGTGGCTTCTTCAGCCAGGAGCAATCCCATCCCTTCTGCCTTTCATCCAACAGCTGTCTCCAAGCAGGTGAGATGTCCCAACTGCAGGGAATGCCTGAGGGAGGAGGAAATTTGTGAATAAGAAAGGAATCTCTTGGCTCTTCACCAGGGCTGTGGAAGCCCTGGAAAGAATGGAGTGTGTCTCCTTAGTCCTCTCCTGCATTCCTACCCCACTGCTGCCCTTCCCAAGGCAGGGAGGATGTTCCTGAGCCTTCCTCCCCAGAGCAGCACAAATCAGCTCTTGTGAAAGCTCAGGACTGGTTCTGCTGAAAGAACCTCACATTTACCTGTCACTGATCAGCTGTGGTGGTGTTGTGGGAGATCCTGGATCTCTTCAAGCTCCCTGAGCCTGGGAGACCAGTCTGGGAATTTGACTGTCAACTTGACTTCTCTCTTCAGCTCTGGGCAGTAACAAAAAGAGGTAGTAGAAAGAGAGAGAGCAGATTTAGATGGGATACTGGAAGGAATTGTTCCCTGGGAGGGTGGGCAGGCCCTGGCACAGCTGTGGCTGCCCCTGGATCCCTGGCAGTGCCCAAGGCCAGGCTGGATGGGGCTGGAGCAGCCTGGGATAGTGGGAGGTGTCCCTGACCATGGCAGGGAGTGGAATTTTGAAGCTTTAAGGTCCCTTCCAACCCAAACCAATCCATGACTCTATGGAATGTGATGGGAATACTTTGCTGTAACAGCAGCCTGAAGATATAAAACACACAAGATCTTCCTGTAATTTTTCACATAGATTTGAGAGAGGATTGTTAAGGGATTTGACAGAGATTTTCCGATTTTTGCAGGATTTCTTTCACTCCAAATATGCTACAGTCAGTATTTCAGTCTGGTTTTAGACAAAGCCAGGGTTTAGTGAGGCAGCTTTTTGTAAATGTGACAGTAAATGAAGGCAATCAACAGCCAACCCATGGCTCCATGCCATTGGAAGAAGAGTCAGCTGCCTCCAGGTTTTGCCACCAGACAGTTCCCAAAAAACTCGAGTCATCAAAAATATCCTTTGTTGCAACCTCAGGATTTTCCCTCATCTCCAATATGTTGTAACTGTGCATTAATGCAAAAGTAGGTGTATTTCTACTGTTGTCCCAGTGACTCCAGGGACAAAGGGGTGGAGCTCTCCAATCTCTTATCTCTTTTTCCAAGCCAGCTGCTCCTCAGTGAGCACATTCATAGCAAGGGAAATATGTGAGCTCTCCCTGCATTTGAATTTGAATTGTATCAGGAACCCAAAATTTCCAGTAGCATTCCATCTGAAATAATGAAAATAACCATTTCAATGTCCTGTTGAACGATTTGAGGAATCTAATTTAAATCCAATTCCAGGCTAATGCCTGCTTTTTGTGCCCTGCTTATCTGGTGCAGAAGCTGGGGAAATTCTGCTGAATTTCTGCTTGCCTTCCTCTCTCTCTATTTTACTTTTATTCTGACCCTGTCCTAGAAGGGCATAGTGCAGAAAACCACACAAAAATCCTATTGATTCTGGTTAAACCCTTGAATTATCCCATAACAAACACTTTTATTGGTAAAAGATAAATCCTAATAGATAAAGCTGGGCTCAGGAGTGCTCAAGACAGAAAAAGACCCCTGAACACACAATATTGGGCCCTTTTTTTATCTTTTGGCCATTTTTTTTATTTTTTCAGAGCAGATTGGAGCTGCTGAGTTTTGTCCTGAGATCCACAGGGGATTGTCAAGTGATTTTTTTATGTCTTTGCATCACCCCTGTGGAAAACAATGTCCAAGTAAGAGGCAGAGGAGGGAGGAGATGCCTCCTTCTAACGTTATCTCCAGCAAAAATGCAAATTGGTAAGGGTTTGGGAAAAAATGCCAGTGGATATGAGTATGGGGAAAGGTGGGAAAAGTGACAGCAGGACATTGTACCCTGCCCAGAGTGGGAGAACTGGGAATGGTTGGCACTGGGGAGGGAGCTGAAATAACTGAAAACTCACCAAATCATTGAACTCTTTAATTATTTATTAATATTAAAGGCAGCTTGATCAAGGGCTGGTGTAATCCCATTATCTCACTGGGAAGTCTGGCCATGTGCATTTCCCTCTGGTGTCCCTGCTGGAACCAAGGGGCTGAGGGAAACTTTCCAGGAACTGCTTCCCAGCATCCAGAGCTCACTTCCAGCATGGGGGAGCTGTTAAATTTCAGCTGGGGAGGGTGGGGAGATAGTTTTTTTCCTCAATATTTTTCTCAAAACTGGACTTTGTTTGCAGAACCCCAAACTCTGTGAGGAAACAGCTGCTCCTAGAGTGACTGACAGGTGTCAGGTTGTATTCTGACTCTCAGTGTTTTGGGATTGTTCTTTGTAATACTGTATTTCTATTTTAATTTTCCTAGTAAAGAACTGTTATTCCTAATTCCCATATATTTGCCTGAGAGCTCCTTAATTTCAAAACTATAATAATTTGGAGGGAGGGGGTTTACATTCTCCATTTCAAAGAGAAGCTTCTGCCTTTTTGGCAGACACCTGTCCTTCAAACCAGGACAGCCCAGCACCCTCTGGGGGAAGAACCTTTCTCTGATCTCCAACCTTTTGTTACATATGCAGAAATATTGGGGGAAAAGGGCCAAAATTCAAGTGCTGAGAGGTTTTGAGAGTTTTCAGTCTGTGGATAGAAAGCACAGCTTGCTGTTGGAAAAAATCTACCTCCTCTCTTAAAGCCCAGCTTAGAGGGAGTGGTTTCAGTCCAGCAGTGCAGTCTCCTCATGCCAAACAAAATAAAAACTCTGGGATAAGCTGGTGTTTCATAATTCCTGGGTAGGGAGCCACTACTCCAAAATGAACAGCTGATACAGTTTTGATATGTGGAATCAGAGAATGAGAGATCTCATAGAAAATGTGTGCCTTTTTTTGCTTGGTTGTAGCTTTTGTTGGTTGAGGAGGGAGGACTGACACAACAGTCAGCAACTGTTGCTCCCCACCTCAGAAAACAAATTATTTTACTCCTCTAAATCTGCTGAAGTAAAGGATTTAGGAGGATGGAGATGCATGTTTTGATCCTCCTTCTCACCTCCTCCTGAGCTGCTTCTGATCTCAGTCCCAAGTCTGGATGGGGAGTGTGAAGCAGCTCATCAGAGGGGGATGAAAAGCCTGGCTCAGGAGAGATGGACAAGCAGCAGGAGGGACAGATGAGAGTGAGGGGCAATCAAAGGGAAAAAGGTGTGAGAGACAGGCAAGTGGGGTGGGAAGGGCAGCTAAAATGGGCAGAATTGTCAGGGGCTCCTGAGAGAAAAGCTGAGCCAGGTAGAAATCCTTGTAAGAGATGCTAACAGCTTCCAGCTGTTCTCACTGGTAAATACCCAGAGCAGGCAGAGGGATGGAACAATCCTCCACTGGCTGCAGATTCTCCTGCAAATCTGAGCACCTCTGGGGAGAGGGGACTGTTGGATGTGTGTGAGAAATGGGATGAGACCAATCATAGAATCCCAGACTGGTTTGGGTGGGAAGGGCCCTAAAAGCCCATCCATTCCCACCCCTGCCATGTCAGGGACACCTTCCACTGTCCCAGGCTGCTCCAAGCCCCATCCAGCCTGGCCTTGGACACTGCCAGGGATCCAGGGGCAGCCACAGCTGCTCTGGGCACCCTGTGCCAGGGCCTGCCCACCCTCCCAGGAACAATTCCTTCCCAATATCCCATCCATCCCTGTCCTCTGACATTCTCCTTGTCCTGGCACTCCATCCCTTGTACAGTGTCTCTCCATCTTTCTTGTCAGCTCCTTCAGGCACTGGGAGGCCACAATTAGGTCACCCAAAGCTTCTCCTCTCCAGGCTGAACAATCCCAGCTCTCCTAGCCTTTCCTCCCACAGAGCTGCTCCATCCCTCTGATCACCCTGGAGCCTCCTCTGGACTCTCTCCAGCAGCTCCAGGTCCCTCCTGTGCTGGGCCAGCTCTGCAGGTGGGTCTCACCTGGGCACAGGGGCAGATTTCCCCCCTTCCCTGCTGTCCCAGAGGTGGCAGAAAACTCATCTCAACTTGCTACTCAGACCCACTCTTGTTCTCCCCATTTGTGTGATAAAGCAGTGGGATGCTTATGGAAGCATCAGAGGCTGCCCTGACAAAATCTGCAATCCTGGATATGCAACAGCAAAACTGAGAGAGGCTGCCCCTAAGAATACAGTGTTCCTAGACCTAATTTTTTAATATCTCCCATCTTTTCTGACTTGGCAAAGCTGTCTCTCCAGGGAAGGTTCCTTGAGAGGGGGAGATCAGAGGGTCAGTGGAGTCAAATGTGGACTTGGAGCTTGCCAGGCCAGTGAGATCTGTGAGACAGGAATTTGTTTGCACCCAGGTCCTTTTTGAGTGCTCACAGGCTCCAGGATTGGTGCAGCATCTTTGGAGAGCCCTGCATTAACAGAAACTCACTTATTGAACACAAACACCGACTTAATGGAATAATCCTTAATTTCAGAGACTCTCTGAGATGGGTATCTCTCTCTCAATACCTTTGACAGCAGAAAACTGAGGGTTTGTTGGTTTTTATCTTGTGTTCTTTGTTGTTGTCGTTGTTTCTCCGCTGTGTTTTTGACTCGGCCTCCACTAATTAAGCAGTAATTTAGCTGCTTACACTTTGAAGTTTCATTCACTACCTGTCCTGTGTCGAGTCAACAAAAGGCTACATCTAAGGCAATGAGGCTCAGGCCATCACTTTTTTTTTTTTTTTTTTTTTTTTTTTTTTTTGGCTGCCTAATTAAGTGTAATTACTTTATTTTGTGCCCGGCTTCATCCTTGTACCATTGCCTTGTAATAATTGAAATTGCCTGGGTGCTGCGGGGGGACTGTTTGACGCCAGAGAGGAGACGTTCCCGCTGTCCTTCCTTGGAATAGCATGGAAGTCCAAAGCACAGAGCCAGCATTTCCCTACCTACTCATTAGCTGCCCTAGAGGAGAAGCAGCAGAGAGGCGCTGCTTTTATAGGGCCAGGATGTGCAAGGGGCTGGCTGCTGTGCCTAAAAATAGCCTGTGCTGTTGGGGACAAGCTGGGATTAGCCACAGAGGGAATCCTGCACGTTTAAAGGAGTGACCTTCCCGTGGCACAGCAGCTTTGCATCCGCTCCTTTTCATTCCGTAATTATGACGGATCAAAAGCGGCGCGCTGCCACTCGTTATCTCTCGAGGGGGATTTGAAGAATTACTGTCCTCCTGACAGGCAAAACACTCCTGCTGCTTCTATTTGGGAGATCAAGCAAGAGCACCCCCCCCTACCCCTCCCCAACCAAAAAAAAAAAAAAAAAAAAATCACCTGCATTTCATTTTTCCCCCCCGGTGCATTAGGAAAAGGTTGTTGCAGGAGAAGTAAATAAATGAGTGCCCAGCGTGGTTAATGAGCTGGGGGAGAGCGCCCTGACCAGCCTGAATTTGGAGCCAGGCTTTAATGATTAATAATATGGGAAATGTAGGCTCAGTAGCAGTAATAATAGGGGTGGCTTTGGCTCTGTGCTGGCTGGGGACACGGGAGCATCCTCGGAGCCCTCCCTCTCCTCGGTGGTGCCAGCAGGTCTACACACAGCAGTTAAAACTAATGGCAGATCTAAAGTCTGCACTCCAGTTTAAAGAGGAAGAGGGGAAAGGGAACAAAAAAAAAAAAAAAAAAAAAAAGCAAAAAGCCAAACAACTTCTGGCTTTCTACAGGCAAGATAATTTGTGGAGTGTTTGGAGGAACATCACAAAGAATACAAATGGAAAAACAATTAATCAAATTAATGGAAAAGAGGGATGAGGCTGGGTCTCTGCAGAAGCAATGTCATAGCAGTGTTTGGGTCCTAACAGGAAGCAGGAGTTCAGCCAGAGCTGGTTTGATATCAAATGGCTTTGTGTGGGAGAGAAGACTGAATTTTTCTGGCAGTTTTGTGAGGGGCAGTGAGATTAAAAAATCAGGTATTTGCTGCAGGGTTTGGTTTGGTTGTGGTGTTGTTTGCTGGGGGATTTAAACACTTAAGAAAATCTGATTCCTGTTGCACATTGTTCTGATTTAAACATCTTTGGCTGGCTCTGCCTGCATGACAAAGATAATTCTTTGCCTCTGCCTGTGCTTGGCATCCAGCCCTCCAAGTTTATCCTGACAGTGACAGAATGCACATGTCACAGGCAGAAAGCAGGAAAATATTGGGAAAATGTTTGCTTTTTGCTTATGGGATAGGATTTTAGGCTGCTTAGGGAGTGACTGCATATTCAGCTGATCCACCCTGTGTTTAGGACCCCATGAGGAGAGTGTTTGGATGAGGGCTGAGGATGAGAATGTTCACCATGAAAAGCATCTCAGTTTTACTCCAGCACCTAAGCTAAAGCACATAAATTCCCTTTTTTCCCCCCTTTTTTCCTACATTTCCACCCTCTTAGAGCCCTGTTTGCCATCTCATGATGGCACAAGCTTGGCAAGCAGGGAGCTTGTGGGTCTGTGCTTGATTTCAGGCACAGGGACATCATTAATGATTAACTTCCCCCATTGAATATCAATTTAGATCAGGTCCATTTAGAACATTGCAAGCACAGAGCCCTCAGAGTCAGGCTTACATCACAAGGTCGTGCTGGCAGAGCTCCAGGGGGATGCTCTGCACCATCCTTTGGAGAGCCAAAGGAACCCATCTAAATTCATATGCAAATATTAACATTTACAGTATTTTATATTTCAGAGAGAAAGGGACTCTGGACAGGGGTGTGGAGCCAAGGGGGAATGGCTTTCCATGGATAGAGGGCAGGGTTAGGTCAGATAATAGGAATAAATTCTCCCCTGTGAGGGTGCTGAGGTGGTTGGAATTTTGTTTCCCTTTACTTTGTTTTCCATGGATCGATGTTGAATTTGATCTGACACTTCACTGCTCAGGTTTTCCATCACACAGAGACCTTCAACAATTCTCAAGGAAGTGACAAAGTTGGCAGGCTGAGAGTTGGGCTTGGTCAAAAGAAGAAAAGGTTCTTTAGGGACCTCATGGCTCCTTCCAGGGTCTGAAGGAATGGAGAGGCACCCTGCAACAGGAACTGGGGTGCCAGGACAAGGGGGGATGGCTTCCACTGAAAAGGGGGAAATTTAGTTTGGATTTTTTGAGGAAATTGTTCCCTGGGAGGGTGGACATGCCCTGGATCCCTGGAAGTGCCAAGGCCAGGCTGGATGGGGCTTGGAGCAGCCTGGGATGGTGGAAGGTGTCCCTGACATGGCAGGGGTGGGATGAGATGTTCTTCCAGGTCCCTTCCACCCCAAACCCTTCAATGATTGTGTGATTATCAGCCCTTGTTGTCTTAACTTGCTGAGTGCTGTTACCAGATGTCCTCATCTCTCTGCTCAGGGGTGTCAAATAAGGTTCATTAGTCAAATATAATTGGGCCAAGTCCATTTGCACACCAGCCCTTTGTGAGATGATTCCTAGCTGGGTGTAGGGACTGTTTGCCCCTGCAGATGGTTTATCACCTACCTCTACATTTGAAACAGTTGTCTGGACCCAACCTGACACTTGTGTGGCCCTAAGAAATCTCCCCACCAACTCTGATCCCGTGGCTCCCAGACAGATCCCAATGGATCTGGGGGAAGAATTCCCATCCCCTTCCTCCCGTGGGTTTCTCTGTTTGGACAAGATGTGATGGCAACACCCAGATCTCTGCGTGCCTGCAGCCAACAGGGCTCAGGTTGAACACCAAAAATGCAACCCCCAAATGCTTCCAGTCCCTGTGTCCTGTTCTCAGCAGCTGGGATGGATGGGCAGCTCCCCAGGAAAACAGCAAAGGGCTGAGCTGGGCCTTTAACAAATTGCCAGGAGCAGGAGGGGAGGGAGGATAAGGGAAGGAGAAGGATGGTGCCTTTAAATGAGGAGGGGAAAAGGAAAAAGACAGTGCTGGTGTGATTTTAATTGCACAAGTGCTGGGGCCAGCAAGAAAAAGGGCTCCATCCTATTGGAGCCCTAAATGGCTGCAGAGCATGGAATTGCTCATGCAATTTTGAACCATTTCCAGAAAACCTGAACAATACCAAAGGGATACCAACCCCTCAGAGCAAGCATAGTTTGGGTTGCAGCAAATGTCCCCACATCTGCTGTTGTCACCTTGGTTTCCAAAGGGGAACTACATGTTCTGGAAAATGGTGATTTGAAAGTAGATTTTCTTTCTACAGCTCCAAAGCCAGGTCTAGGCAAGGTCCCCCCTCAAATAAACCTGGCCCAGACTCAGCTGAGGCTTTGATAAACTCAGCTCTCTGGAAGAGCCAGTGGGGTGTCTGTGGGGGCAAGTTCAGTCTTGCATTTTTTCAGTTCATTCAGGGAAGCCCCATGTGTGTCCAAATCCCAATTAATGCAGGTTTCAAATAAGAAATTTGGCAACTAAAGGTACTGTGGGGTGAGAGGGGAGGTATTTACATGGGGAATAACTAATTAAAGACACGAAAAACTGAGCAAGAATGAGTATGCAGCCTTTGGAAAGATGTCACCAATGGGTTGTGAAAGGATTTGAGCAAGGGTTCAATACACCAAGAAATAAGTGGGAGAACTATGAGGTGGAAAAGTTTGTTGATGCCATCAAGTTTTATCCCCCAAGCTTTTTAGGGGGATACAGATGAGAGGTACCTCAGCTACCTTTGTATGCAAATGGGCATTGAGAGTAAAGGATTCTTGTGGGAAGACACAAAAATCAGCAAAAGTGGAGGCAGAGGAGTGGCTAAGGGAAGGGCATTCCAGATCTTAGCCTGGCAAAACACTCAGGAGGAACCAACAGAACTGTGTGAAAAAAGGAGTGGTTGGTAGGGTTAAATGGGATATTGTGAAGGAATTGTTCCTGGGAGGGTGGGCAGGCCCTGGCACAGGGTGCCCAGAGCAGCTGTGGCTGCCCCTGGATCCCTGGCAGTGCCCAAGGCCAGGCTGGATGGGGCTTGGAGCAGCCTGGGACAGTGGGAGGTGTCCTGCCCATGGCAGGGGGTGATTTTAGGGTCCCTTCCAACCCAAACCACACTGGGATTCTCTGATTGCAGACCAGCTCTTAAATACCATTACAAATATTATTTTTTTTTTCCTTTTCTTCCATTTTTGACCAGTTATCCAAGTCCTGATCCAGGTCTCCATGTCTGCCAACATTTCTGATGGCACTGCAGAGTGGAAGGGCTCCCAGGCCAACAGCTGGAAGGTCTGTAAGCCTTTTAAGGTTCTGTGCACACTTTAAAAACCCATTAGCTGATTTTTTTTTTTTTTAATTTTTTTTTTTTTTTCAACAGAATATCAATTTTGGACCAGGTGCAGGAGAAAGTGCTTAATATTGAATTGTCTTACCTTTAAATTTGAATTAGAAGGATGTACTGCTGTGGCTTTGTATTTTGGAATGCAACTCCAAAAATACCACACAGACACTTTCAGATACTTCCCTTATAATTGTAATGTCTCTCTTGGCAACTAGGCTGCATTGCAAAGATATATTGTGGCTGTGCTGAAGGTACTTGTTCCACCAAAAAAAATCCTCATTAAAGCCAGATTAGATATTAATAACTCTGTTCTTGTGGAAAACTGAAATTGCTCTTATTGGAAAAGCTAAAGTAACTCACCCACTTTTTTTTTTTTTTGCTTGTATATTCCATCCTTCTCCTCTATAGGGGAAAGAAATAATCCAAACAGGAGAGGGATTCCAGCTGTCAGTTTGCTTCTGTTTTCTTGAAACTTTCAAATAATTAAATGTTGATCTCCATGGAAAGGGTGCTCAGGCCTTGGCAGGGGCTGCCCAGGGAGCTTTGGAGTGCCCATCCCTGGAGGTGTCCAAGGAAGGGCTGGAGGTGGCACTCAGGGCTCTGGGCTGGGGACAAGGTGGGCACTGGGCACAGCTTGGGCTCCATGGGCTGGGAGGGATTTTCCAGCCTCAGAGATCCTGTGATGTAAAAATCTGAAAGAATCCTTTCAAATCCAGGAAATGGGCAATGGGGTTTGCTGTAAAAGTGGAGCAAGAACAGGCCAGGTTTCCTCTTGGGTGGACACTTCATTTCCAGTCTGAATATTCCACATGGGAACAAGCCCAGTGTCTGCATGAGCTGCCATCAGTCCCTGGCTCTGTCCCTCCATGGAGCTGATCCAGTCTGGAACTCATGTGTTCTGCCATGTGGATTTGCCTCATTCACACCCATTCCATGGTCCTTGCTCCTCTGGATTCATCCCTCCTGGCTGAAGTGTCATCCTCAGACTGCTGATTCCTCTCTCTAGGATTGCAGTTTCCTGTGTCATCCTACAGCGTTTGTGTGCTCTCGTGGTGTCCTCTGGGGTCTCTGACCTCCTCTGTGCCTCAGACATGTCCATCTGTAATTTAATTGCCCAAATTCTTCTTCCACCCCTGTTTTACAGTGCAATCTTTGAGGGTTTTGATGGTTTTTCACTTTGTGACACAAGGTCACTGATTCATGTGAATCCTGCATTCCCAACCCCTTCTCCCCTGATGTCATGGAACTATACAATCTCAGAATGGTTTGGATTGGAAGGGACCCTAAATCTCATCCCATTCCCACCCCTGCCATGTGCAGGGACACCTTCCACTATCCCAGGCTGCTCCAAACCCCAAAGTCCAACCTGGCCTTGGACACTGCCAGGGATGGGGACAACAAAGCTGTGCTGGCGGCTGGCGTGGCCTCGGTGATTTATTGCAGAACATTTATAAAATATACTCCATTTTATAAATAATGGGGGAGGGACAGAGAAAACCTATAAACTGAGTCAGAACAGAAGGAAGATCCTTAAACTACTCCATGGTTTTGCTGTTGGCTTCTCATTCCTGCTTGTCCCTGGCAAACCGAGGTGTGAGTGTGTGGATGGCCAGTATCTCTGTCGTTACACAGGCATAGATAACACGGCTAATTAACCATGGCTAATTAACCACCACAGCTAATTAGGCTTGGCCATGCTCTGTGCCTGTGCAGCCTCTGGGGACACTCAGCAGTGCCACTGCAGGTCTGGGAGGGGAGCAGGAGCGGGATGTCCCTGTCCAGGGAGCTCCCTGCGCCTCGCCAGACACACAGACTCCTCGGAGCACTTTCACAATCATCCCTTGGCTCCTCAATTACCACTTCCTCCTCCTGCTCCCCCGCCTCTCCCTCCTGTTTGACCTCCTGGTCATTCCGCCGGCGCTGGACGCGGAGCAGGAGCTGCACCACCCCTCCAATTAAAGGTGGGAGAGTGTGGCCCATCAGAGTGACCCAACGAGCCTCTGAACCCCTTCGTCTCACTTTGGACCCATGCTGCATCCCAGTTTCCTGCAGGCTGCCTGACACAGCAGTTCCAGGGGCTGCTTTGCTCTTTGGCTGTCAGTCCAGCCTCAGGCACAGACTGAACCCCCAGGTTGGCATCTTGCACTCGGGGGCTTATTTTTAATTCCCAAAGACCACTGGGTGGAATGATCAGCAATCAAAGAATAAGCAGTTGTCACTCTTGCAAACTTTCCTGGGCCTCAGTAATTAACCCAACAAATTAGTTAAAGGCTCCAATGCGGAAGGAGGTCGCTAGACTGTGGTCAAGACACACATTTAAGGATTTTTCCCTTAAGCTGCTTTTCTGGGGGAAGCTTTGATAAAGCCCATATGATCTCAATTATCATTAACTCTGTGTGGTTTCGCTGCGTTTGGAGCTCTCAGACGTCAGCAGACAGGAGCCCTGTGTTCAGGCTTTAATGTAGGACTGGTATTTATGTAATTCCCCTTTGCATTTGTCAGCTGACAGCTGAAAGGGAAGATTTCAGACAATTTATAGGCTCAGCCTGTGGCCCGTTGTGCTGAGTGACACTTCCTCCACGGAGCTGATGTGACAGAGAGAGCTGCTCCAACATATTTTAAATGCCAGCTTCAAAAAACCAAACATTTTCATATTTTCCTCTTGTGCAGCCTGAAAAATTCAAGGGTGAGTTTGAAGGTGTCGCTGCCCGACAGCAGCCTCAGAGTGATTTAATAAACTGATCTAAATCCTCTTTTTGGAGGATTCCTACCCTCTTAAACATCAAAGTGTCTCTTGCCTTGAGCTCTGCTCCATCAGCCTGAGCCTTCCTCCCCAGGCAGCAGCAGGAATTCAGCAAACAGGGAGCTGTGATTCACTCTTAAGATCTTCCAGTGTGCGGATGAGTCACTGGTAAGGACATGGAAGTTGTGCTGGCCAGATTGAGAATCTTTGGGAATCACAGGATGTAGCTGGGAACAGATGAGGGAGAGCCTGAAAAATCCTGTAACTGAGGAAGCACAGATGAGAATCCCCAGCCTGAGGAGTTCGTTCCACTGTGGGGGGGAAAAGTCCAGTTTAGGTTTAGGTTTAGGTTTACGTTTAGGTTTAGGTTTACGTTTAGGCTTGTTCATGACTCATGAAAGTTTGGGGAAAAAAAAATTTTAAAATAAATCAAAATTTACCCTGGAGTATCTTTATTCTGTAATATTTTGGTTGCATGTGACTGGAAATGTATTTCCTGTGTTAACTGAGCTTTGTTTCCATTTCTGACCTGGATGCTGTGAATAACCAGGAGGTGCAAACACCTTAAGGAATTTTATTTCCATTGTATTTTGGATTTTTTTTGTAATTTTCCCCCTAGCCACAGGTAGACTTAGGTCATAAAAGCTGAGGAAAGCTTGGAAAATTTCTTCTGTTTTTTGTTTGTGGGGCAGAACCCAGGGCTGGCTATTTTACTTAATTCACCACAATTTTAGGGACAAGGAGTGGGGAATTCTGTTTGAACACACCACGTGCTCTCAGACATTTTATACCCATTCAGGAAAAGAAATCAACTTTTATCTCCCAAGATTTTGGATGCCACTTCCATAGGTTCCCTTAGTGGCATTGGCAGAACAGGAGATGTTCACCTTGGTCTCTCTGGGACATCTGGGGACAGTTTGATGCCATCTTGCCTCGTGCCATGATTTTTTCCTGGTTTCCTGCTCATCTAAACCCTGCCTGGCTTTTTTTTTTTAGGGCTGGAGTAGCACAGGTGGTGTTTTCCAGTGTCCCAACATCACATCCTAGATGTTTTGCTCCTAAATATTGCAGAGAACCAGGCTGAGAAGCAGCCAAATTCCTGCTTGGTGTCACTCACAAACTCCCCCTGCACAGCAGGCCTGGACTTGGCCCTGGGATTCCTCATGCTGATTCATCCAGAAGTTATTTTTCTGGGATATTGCCAGAATCATGGCACAGCTGGAAAATCTGATGCTGTTTCATCACCTTCAACCACCTACTTTTCAAAAATCTTCAAGCACAGCATGCCAGGGATAAAGTTTCCCTGGGGCTATCAGGAAGGTTTAAGAGAATTCCACTTTTTCTCAGGAAGTTTCAGAGCTTTTGGGTTGTCAGGTACTCCAATCAAAAATATCAACTCAACAGCTTCAACAAACACCTTTAAATGTCTTAGAACTTGCTTTAATATTTTCTATTTTTCAATTTTTTCAGTGTTTCTTTTCTTTATGATGTTCTGAACAATTCAGTGTTCAACTCAGGGGTTTGAATTTTAACTTCCCATGGCTTATAGCTCTTGTTACATTGATCAGAAATTCTTTGATATTTCTAATTTCTGAGATTTTTCTCAACCAAGGATGGTGGGAGCACAGACAGGCCCATGTTGTCTGTTCTTCCCAGACTTTCCACAGCAGATTACACACTGCATGCCATAGAAATACATGAATTCCCTATTTCTCCTGTGAAACTCCAATATTTGCAGTGTCCCCTGCCCCAGAAAGGGCATAAACAGAGTAAACCACACAGATTAGAGGTTTCTGTGGTGATCCCTGATGCTGCTGAACAACCCAGACCAGGTTTTTTTATTTGCATTATTGCTGATTTCTGCATTAAACTCCACATCTGCATGTAAAAAGGACTGGTTTAGGAGAGGATTTTCATCCCTCCAGGAGGGTGACATTCCAGAATGATCATGGAACAGAATTTCCTGAGTTGGGAGGGACCCACAGGGATCACTGATCCCAACCCCTGACCCTGCACAGACACCCCAAAAATCCCCCCCTGTTCATCTCTGGGAGTGTTATCCAAACCCTCCTGGAGCTCTAAATTCATGATGGGAGTGAGGTGAGGGGCTGATCCCTGGGTTTCCTCCCCCAGAAGAGGTCTCCTCAGAAGAAGCCAGAGGCTGAATGTGTCACTGTCTGATGAGGTGACCCAAGTTTGGGTGGAACCTCTCCCAGCTAACACCAGCAGATCAAAGAGCAGCAGGAAAAAATTGAGACATTTGGGAAAACCTTCTCCAGCCACCTGGAAACTGCTCCAGAAAACCATGGAATGCTTCAGGTTGGAAGAGACCTCAAAGCCCATCCAGTGCCACCCCTGCCATGGCAGGGACACCTTCCATTGTCCCAGGCTGCTCCAAGCCCATCCAGCCTGGCCTTGGGCACTGCCAGGGATCCAGGGGCAGCCACAGCTCCTCAGGAAGTTCTCCTACCTGCTCACTTCTCACAGCCTTCCTCCTGCAGCACATCCCTGCCTGACCATGCCCAAAAATGTCCCAGAAGACTCCCCTGACTCACCTGTTTTCTTTCCTGGGCAATGATTCCACCACAAGAGCTCTTGAGGCTGGAAGTGCCCTTGGAAAGTGCTTGTGGAGAGCTTTGCACAGGGCTGGGAATGAGAAGAGGCTGAAAAATTAGAGAATCCCAGACTGGTTTGGGTTGGAAGGACCTTAAAGCCCATCCAGTGCCACCCCTGGCATGGGCAGGGACACCTTCCACTGTCCCAGGCTGCTCCAAGCCCCAAAGTCCAACCTGGCCTTGGACACTGCCAGGGATGGGGTCTGCACAGCCCACCTGTGCCAGATCCTCCCCACCCTCCCAGGGAATATTTTCTCCAAATCCCTAACCTGCATCATAAAAGAAGGATGCCAGGCACCTCAGCAGCAAACCCAGACAGGGGAGGTGTCTGGGCAATTCCCGCTGGGAATGTGAAAACATGGGGGCTTGGAATGCACAGCCTTGTCAAACAGGGGCTGGGCCCTGCCTGAAACACAGCCCTGGCTGAGCCAAACCCAGCTAAGAAAAGCCTGCAGTGCTGGGGAGCTGCAATTGCTGAGCTGGGCTGAGGTTGGAGGCAGAGCCACCAGAGGAGCAGGAATTCGAGCACATGGGCTTGCGTGGGCTGGTTTGGCTGCTGACAAGGGTTTGGATTGATGGGAATAAAACCTTGCCCATCTAACCTTTTTGTGACACCCCCCCCAGTCTTTGCATTTTACTTGGCAGGAAAAATTCCTGCATCCATTTCATCCTGCTGCTCCAAATATGCCAAGAGAAGTTAAGAATTTATTCTATCAAGCTTTTTATTGCTGTGTTTTATTAATCCTTCTCAGCCAAGCATGCTGGAATTACATTTACTTACCCTTTTCCAGGCTTTTCCCATTTACACAGAGCCATCCCCAAAGTAAATATTAGGGAAGTGCTGAAAGGCAATGCTTGGATCTGCTGGGTTTAGGCACTGGGAGTGGGACAGGTTCCTGAAATCCACAGTGGTCCCATCACCTCTGCTCCTTAAGCTCTAGCCCACTGGGATAAATCCTGCAGTGCCCTTTTCTCCATTTCCAGGTGGAGGGGGGAGTCTGCTTTCAAAATCTGGGCAGTAAATTGAATTAACATCCTGACAGCCCTGGAGCAGCCACTGGAAAGCTAAAAACAAGGTGCTGTTTGGAAAAATTAGCCCCAAACTCTATGGAATTCTCCTGGCCCATCTTTCCCTGCTGCCCCCAGTGCGTAACCCAACAGATTTTCATCACAGGGACAGTCCTGCCCTCTGGAAGCAACCAAAAAAAATGGTTAAATGCAATTATTTTTAAAATATTTTGTTAAAAACCCCACAGTGTGAAGCCTGATTAATCAGCTGTTAATGAGATCACCATCTGCATAAAGCTGCAGCAAAAAACCTCCAGTAGAGGGAGTGACCAAATTAAAAATCCCACCTAAAGTGCCTCTGGAATTTCGTGTTGCTGGTAAGTTTTTATTCCTGAAACGTTTGGTGCCCTGGGAAGCAGGGAATTCTCTTACCCAGAGCCTGTGTGTGGGGCAGTGTCACTCAAAAAGTGCCATTAAATATGGGAGCAGATCCAGAAAATTCCTCCTTCCTGCAGCTGTGGCTGCTGTCACTGTGCCCTCCGTCGGGATATTTGGGATGTCACGGGCATGTGTGACACCAATCACCCTGGCTGGCAGTTCAAAAGGATCCCAAAAATCCCAGCTTTGATCCTCCAGACCCTCCCTGAGCTGAAGGCCAAACAGGAGCTGTATTTTCTTCCCCTGCTGGAGAGAAATCCTGATTTATCCAAAGGATTAAAAGGTTGGGTGGCTTTTAGGGAGCTCTAAAACAACAGCTTTGAGGTACCTGGGATGAAGGGGCTCATCTGGCCCTGTCTGCTCTCCAATCCATCTTTATCAGTCTTCCACTGGCACCTAAAAAAGACTTTTTTCTTCAAAGCAGCTTTAAAAAACAATTCCTAACCAGGGTGATGCTGAAAGAAAAAGGCCCTTTTTTTTTTCAGCTGACTTTAAATTCCTAATTTTTCCATCACATCTCAGTTAAATCTTCTTTTTCTGTATTTTTTTTTCCACCCTGCATCCAAACCCTGAACTGGGATCTCTCTGTTGCAAGGCATCAGAAGAGAAGTTTTAAAAGCCTGAATTTTGACAGCTTCTCACTCAAAACCTGCCCTAAGGTAAAAAACAGCATTTATTTGATTTTAAAAGTATGATAAGAAAAGAAATGTTTGCAAAATGAGGAAAAAAAACAACTGGGGGCAATAAAGGGGAGGAGAGACAACCCCACCTATAAATGAACTTACATCACTGATTTGAAATATTAAGAATTAAATTGTTAATATCTCTCATCCTTGTCCTTTCTTACAGCTTTCCAATGGTTTTTTTTTGTTTGTTTGTTTTTGTTTTGTTTTGTTTTGTTTTGTTTTTTGGTTGGTTTTTTTGTTTGGTTGGTTGGTTGGGGTTTTTTTTGGTTTTTTTTTGCTTTCTGTACCCAGGCTGACCTGGCTGCTCAGTCCTATGCCAGGTGAAATTTTTGAAGCTCTATAAACTTCCCAACTGCAGCACACAAACACTTTATTTTTATTTTTTTATTTTTTTTATTTTTTTTTCCCCAAGACAAACAACATAATCTCCCTTGGGGAAAACCAGAGGGCTCCAAGTTTAGCAAGCAGGCTGCAGTGATCATTAGTGAAGCACAATTTCATGGCAGGAAGTCGCCTTGGATCCCGTCTCTGCATCCCAGACATTTTATGGGCTGGATGCAGAAAGCTCAGATGGGGAATGTTGGGGTTTTTAACAGCCATATTTTGGGCCCATAAAATAACCAACTACAATGGTTCATTTTCACCCACACACCCAAATTGCTGGTTGGGATCACAATTTCAGGCCCCTGACACCCCTTACACAAACAGACAGCGTTCACCAGCAAAAAAAAAAAAAAAAAAAAAAAAAAAAAAAGGCAAGGCAGGAGGGGAGGCTGGGGGGATTGGGATGGGAGTTAAAAAAACACCCAGCAAACGAGCAGCAGATGCCTGATTATACCCTGCAGCCAGGCTCACCAGGAACACTTCCCAGGATGTGTTGTCTCACAGTTCTCCCATCTCTCCATCACCTTCACCTTCCTGGGCTCTCCCACCCTCCTCCCATCAGCTGCTCCAGCCCAGAGCAGCTTCCAGCAGCACCAGCAGCTTTAAATTTGCTTTCACTCTTTCCCAAGCTCCTTCCATGGGTGTTTTGGATTGGAAGAAAATGCCAGCAGGAGGCAAAGTTATCATCTCCTCACCCTAGCAAACACGTAGTCCTGCTTAAAATACAAATGCACAGCAAGGCCAAGCCAAGCTGTGAAATATTTTAAGGTTTTTTGGTCTTTCAGTGCAGGAAAAATGGGGAGAAAGAGAATAAACACCTGTTAGGATGATGATTTGGTGGAGTGAGTGGCATCCCAGCCCATGGCAGGGCGTGGAATTAGAGGATCCTTTATGTTCCTTTTCCACCAAAACCATTCCATGATTCTGTGACACATCAATTAATCCCTGTCTCCCTAAAAACTTGACACCCCTAATCACCCTTATCTTCCAAATGAGAGGATCTTAATTCAACACTCATATTTACACAGGAAGTCTGTGCTGGAAATAAACTTCCACCAAAGCTTTCCAAACCAAAACTTCTAACAGTTTCTAGTGGGAATTGGGAACCAAATCCTTCTGAGAGCTTAAGAATAAAGTCATAAAATCCCAGAATCCCAGAATGGTTTGGGTGGGAAGGGACATTAAAGCTCATCCAGCCATGTGCAGGGACACCTTCCATTGTCCCAGGCTGCTCCAAGCCCCATCCAGCCTGGCCTTGGGCACTGCCAGGGATCCACAGCTGCTCTGAGTAGTGACTAATTACTGAGTTGTAACTACCAAATATAAGTTACTCAGTAATGCAAACAGGATTTGAATTAAAATAGAGTTTTTTCTGGGATATTCCTGAGATGGAATACCATGCTAAGCATCCTTGGCAGTCCCTAAAACAAGGAAAAAGGGCACTGGGCACAAAAGGTGAAGATTTCTGGAGCAATCCTGCATTTCCAGAGGAATTATGTGGTGGGTGATTTAGGAGGAACTTTCTCTTATCTTTTCAAGTCTCACTTTCAATGAGAAAATCACACTGAGCATAGAAAGGGTTTTTAAAATTTCAAGGTAAAAGCTGGCTGTAAAAGAGAGATTTAAAGGTGACCAAGGCCCTCTGGCCAGATTTTTTTCTCTGCCTGGTGTGATCAAACTGGCCTAAAAAAGCAGCTCCACCCTGGAGGCAGCACATTGCATCTCTTTTTTCCTGTGTATTCCCACTCCTCTAAGCCAGAGGGGCTCAGCTTGTAAACACAAAACCTTTGGAGTCTGCCTGGGAGAGGTGATGTTTTTCCCAAAGCCATATCCCAGGAACTTCTCTCCTCATTCCAGAGTTGCTCATAAAAAAGCAGCAGCATCCTTCTGGCTTTCCTGGGCAGGGAGTGTGGGGAGAAGCTGAAATCCTCTGCCCTGCCCTGCCAGGAGGGGTTTTATCCTCCAGCCCCATTTCCCAGGTGGAACATGTGCACACTTGCATCCTTCATCTCTCACCCAAGTTCTATCCAAGACTAATTTCCAGTTTCCAGTCCCCAAGTTTCTTGGTTTGGATCCATTGCAACCTTCCAGCCTCAAGCAAGGGTCTGGATGAAGCTCTGACAGCTTGTTCCCCTCATAGGATGCCCCAACTTAATTCCCAAAAGTTTTAGAGGCTTTCTTAACTAAAATTTTAAGTTTTAGAGGTGCTGTTGCTGCTGATGAGCCAGGGATAGGAGAAGATTTACAGATCTATGGGGCTCTTTTTTTGTTGTTGTTTTTAAAATGCAGGTAATTTGAGCAGCAAAGACTCCTGCTGGAGAAATTTTGAGAAAAAGCATCTCAGATCAACATACCTTGCAAAGCATCACCACTGCTACTGTTTTTCATGGAATCCCAGACTGGCATATATAGGTGGGGCCTAAAAGTTCATCAGTTCCACCCCCTGTGATGACAGGGACACCTTCCACTATCCCAGGCTGCTCCAATCCCATCCAGCCTGGCCTTGGACATTTCCAGGGATCCAGGGGAGCCACAGCTGCTCTGGGCATCCAACTCAAAGGCCCCTAACCCAGAAAAATCCAGAAGAATGGACTGCATGTACAGATATGTGGAAATTCTGGCTGTAAATCCACGATTCCAGCTTGTTGGGAGCTGGTGGAAAAGAAGCTGTACATCCCACTCACCAAGGTTATAACAGACACTGGCTGTGGAAAATATTATTTATCTCTCTTTGGGGGTCTGAAACCCATGTCTAAGAGAGAGAAGAGGTGAAATGCTGTTGTGTGACATGCAAAGGTTTCCTTGTTTTAAATGTGAAATATATCTATCTATTTATCCAAAAAAATGCATAGATATATCTCAGATTATGGCATTAAATAACTAACAAGAGCTACATTGCCCTTGAACTGTTCACACCACTGTGCAAAGCCAGAGGATTTCTGCTGTTTCTCACTCAGCTTCAATCAACACTTTTACACTTCAGACTCTTGGTTTGGGGCGAATTTTTCTGACTTTAATTTTCCAAGATTTTATTTTATTTCTGATCAAAGCCACACACCATGAGCTGAGCCAACGTAGAACCACCAGAATTAGTTTCCAGATAGCTCATTTTCTGCAAATCACACTACAATGCCTCCACTTACTGTGTGGTTTCCATGATTGGAAGGGAATTTAAAAGCAAACTCCAGCACTCAGCAAATCCATGGAGGTCCCACGACAAATGCAGGGAGCTAAAAGCAGAGAGGGAACGCTGAGCATGGGGTGCTGCAGGCTCAGAGAGCACAGCCTGGCTTTAGTGATTCATCCTAACATTTGCCATGGAAAATGAAAAGATTTAATCTGCTTTCCCAGCACTGGATGGTCTCTCCTAAGTCAGGATCAATTAGCACAAGGGGGTGAAATCTGAGCCACAGAGTTGGGAAAGGCTCTGGAGCTGCTGGTATTGGGTTTGTTTGGGTTTTTTGAAGAATTACTCCTCTGTGGAGCACTAATCTAAACCTGAACTGTGAACTCCACCACCATGAACTCTCTCCAAGGTCTCTGGGGTGGTGTCAGGAAGGAGGAGAATGGAGAAAACCCCAGACTGGTTCGGGTTGGAGGGGATTTAAAGCCCTTCCAGTTCCATGGACAGGGGCACCTTCCACTATCCCAGGTTGCTCCAGATTGGCCTGGGACACTTTCAAGGATGGGAAGCCCAAAAACTTTTCCAAACCTAGGAAAAGGCTAAGCAGTCCAAAGGCTGGGAGGGCAGCCCAGGGAAAGGCTGGAGCTGGAATTGCTGGTTTGATTTACTGAGGCTTTCAGTTCTGATTCCAGAGGGCTCCCTGGGCTTGGCTCTTTCTGACCTTCCCATGCTTCCCTGTTTGTGTGAGTTTCCCCAGAAAATCTCCTTCCCCAGACACATTTATTCCAGGGCACATTTTCCATGCTGATGTGCAGATCCCCATTTTTCTGTGTATTAGTGGGAAAAGTTGTGATTCCATGAGTTGAACCAGACAGCAGCTTTTCCTTGCAGAGGGCATTGACTCCCTGCCTCTCTCCCATCCTGTTGTTCCTAAAATCCACCACTGGGAGCAACCTGACCTGCAGCTGGGTCCTTTTGGAGTGCAAAGCTCAATCCTCAAGTTTTGAGAAGGATCTGGAATCCAGGAAAATTCCTGGATTAAGTCGGTTCTCTACTTCTCCCCTCTTCCTCACAGTTTCCTCCTGAAGCACATCCCTGACTGTGCCCAGGAGACCCTCCCAAAAACTCACCTCTTTTCTTTCCCAGGTAATTATTCCACCACAGGAGCTCCTGAGGCTGGAAGTGCTCTTGGAAACTGTTTGTGGAGGGCTTTGCACAGGGCTGGGAATGAGAAGAAGCTGAAAAATCAAAAAATGGTTTGGGCTGGAACAGCCTTAAAGCCCACCCAGTGCCACCCCTGCCATGGGCAGGGACACCTCCCACTGTCCCAGGCTGCTCCAAGCCCCTTCCAGCCTGGCCTTGGGCACTGCCAGGGATGGAAGCCACCCTCACAGGGAAAAGTTCCTTCCCAATATCTTACCTAAATCTGCCCTTCTTTAACGTTTTATGAATATTTTAGCCCAGTCTAAGCGTGACCTGGTCAACCTACAAGCACAGGGCTGTCTGCCCAATGTCTCCCTGGGTCTCTCATGTGTGAGAGAAGATCTGTGGAGCAGCAAGCAACACATTTTTTGAACTCTTCCCCAGTGTGCAGCCTGTGCCACTTCAGAACACTCAGAAGTAAAAACACTAAAGGGAAAAAAACCCTCCCTTTTTATAGCCTACTGTCTCGTTGAAAGTGATTTATGAAATGGAGCATCCTGCCCACCCAGTGCACAGAACAAATACAGACAGAGCTTTGAAATAGCTATAGCACTGTGCTATTTTCAGCAATATTTAGCTCAGACTTAGCCAAGAAAGCCCACTAAGCTCAGCAGACAGACATAAAAAGAAACACTCTTTCTGCATTTTTGTGTGTGCGTGCATCTATTTTGGGTTTTGCTCCTCTTTTCTCTGGTTCCATGTCTGACTATCAGGGCAGTCCCAGCTCAGGGGAGCAGCCTAAGCCCAATGGCCAGCACAAGCAGCAGCTCTGGAGCACATCTAATTTTAAGTGCCTTGATAACCATCAGCATGTGCTTAAATTGTGATCTTTTACTTCTTGTAGTGGAACTGGTCTCTGCTCCTTGAGACAGGGACAGGACCCAGGGAATGTTGTGTCAGAGGAGGGTCAGGATATTGGGAGAAGGGGGTGCTGGCACTGCCCAGGGAATGGGCACAGCCCCGAGGCTGCCAGAGCTCCAGGAGGGTTTGGACACCAGGGATGCTCAGGGTGGGATTGTTGGGAATTCTGTGCAGGGCCAGGGGTTGGACACGGTGATCCCTCTGGGTCCTGCCAGCTCAGGAGATTCCATGATAACTTGTTGAACTCAGCCCCATCAATAGCAGTGGGAAATGTTGTGCAAGTGGATCCTATTTTGTGTGTGTGTGTGTTTGGGAAGCCCCGTTTCCCTCTTGTGTAACTGTGAGGTTTGATTTTGTCACAGATGCCCCCTGTCACAGCTGGTATTGGGGTGGCAGTGGGAGGAACGGTCTGGGCCATCACCAACTGTCTTTCTTTCACCCTTACCTGCAAAATTTTCACAGCTATGCTGAGAAGAAAAGATAAAACCAAGCCTAAGCTCAGGTCCTTCAGGTCTGCCAAGCCAATCTCTCCTGCCCTCATCAGTACATAAACTCAGACTGAGCACACAGTGAGTGTTCACCAAGATGCTGTTCACTTTTCCCTGGTGTTTTGGAGGTGGAATGTTATTTTTCCATGAGGTGAATTAGTATTTGGAACAGCCTGATCCTTTTGAATGCCTGCAGAGCTCCAGCATCCTCTTCCAGCCAGGAGTTTTTTGGGATGGGATATGGTAAAGCATCTCCTTGGCTTGATTTAA
Source organism: Oenanthe melanoleuca (assembly GCF_029582105.1). Taxonomy (NCBI): domain Eukaryota; kingdom Metazoa; phylum Chordata; class Aves; order Passeriformes; family Muscicapidae; genus Oenanthe; species Oenanthe melanoleuca. Next base: position 1,617,413 of record NC_079340.1, read on the forward strand.
CCTTGCTGCTCCTGGTTCTGTCCCATGCATGGCATGCACAGTAGATTCCAGCCCCCATTCCTACTCTCCATGCCATCCAAGCTGTCCCAGAGCACTCTGTCACCTCCTGCCCCCCTGGGAATTTATTTTCCTAGTCAGGAATCCTCGTTCCTGCAGGAAGCTCTCACTTGACTAGTTCTGGCATGAGTGGATGCTGGCAGGATCACAGCATTGCCAAGTGCTTTGGGTGCTGTGTGCATCCTAAATGTAATCCAGTGTTTGTCCCAACTCCGTGGAAGTCTGGGATTCTCCTTGGAAATCTGTGGGATTCATCAGCATTTCAGTCTCCAGCTACTCCATCCATCTCACAACCTGTGAAGTATCTGCAAACCCTCCCAGCTCATCCCAGCTCACATACACACACCCTCTCATTTTCCTGCTTCCAGTTGCTTCTGTTATCCCCCAAAAGCTCTGGGATCTGTCTCCCTGATGAAAGAGACGTCAGAGGGGCAAAACTATCCCGAAATCTCCTCGTGTTCCAAAGACAGCCAGGAAGGTCCCTCTCCCTGTTCCCACGCTGTTCACACGTGGTTTGCTTCTTGTGGTTGACTCTGGAGATCAAACCCATGTGCTGGGCTAGGAAATGCTGGGGAAGGTCCATTTCTCAGGATGCTTTATCAGACAGGATCCTTCAGAGCACACATTAAAAATACATCAAACAAAACCCTTGTTATGGCTCCCCTGCCCATTCTGCAAACACCACCAGTGACAAGGGCTTGGGATTTATGGTGCTGTTGCCTTGAGATTAATAAATCCCCCTACCCCAAGTAGGACTCAAAAAAAACCCTTATAAAATTATCTTTTAAAATTAAAAGCATCTTATTTTATTTTAATGATGTATTATCCAGCTGAAGACTCCAGCTAAAGACTCCACTAGACAGAAAAATAAATCATAATATTTAATTTGCATCCTCCCCACAGGAGGAACAGGACAGATCACTTTTGTCACTTTATTCTTTCAGCTAAGGCAAACTTTTTGCTGTGTTTTTCCCTCATTTGGGATGTGTGCATCTTACAGCCATGAGACAGAATATGACTTGAACAAAGAGGATAAGGATTTCAAAGAAGTGGCTCCAGAGCTCGGGAATAATGGGATGAGCTCAGGAATAATGGAATGAGCCCAAGCCAGGATGCTTGCTCCTCAGCTCCATGATCACAAGAAATAACTCCTCATCCAAGACTAAATCCTGATTCCCTGCCTTTCTCCTGCATCCATCAGTGTGACACATTGCTCCTTGCACATGGCTGTTTTCCCTTCTCCTCCTAGTCCAGGAAAAGCTTCCATCCAGCCTTTCTGTCATGCATTAGGAACTCCACAAACATGTTTACTTAAGTACCAAACCACATGAGCTCAGCATTATTCTATGGCTCCAGCACACATAAATTACAATGGATTGTGGGGGAGCAACTTTGATCCAGGAAAGCCCACACTGAATTCCCTTGGAGGAGGCTCAGAGCACTAAATGCTCCTTGTCTCCCTTTCCTCTCATCCCTGATTTTGGATGGCTTGCTCTGTCTGCCCTGCAGGCTACAAGAGAAGCAAGCATGAAGAGTAGCCCTAGGAAAATCAGGCTATTCCATGGATCCAACACTCTTTCCCTGATAACTCATTAGGGACAGTCACAGAAAATCCCTCGTCTGTCACCCTTACAGCAGCTTTGGGGAGAAGAAATGTTATAAGAACCCAATCCTCCAAAGAAAACCCTCATAGCCAAGATTCTTTCCCCATCAGAGGGCCTGTCCTGGGAAATTTGCCTTATCAACACTGCAGGAACCTTGTACAGTGACAAGTATTGCACTGTGGTAGTGAGGGAGGTGCTGCTGTTGGTGGAGGAGCTGAGAGACAAACCCAGGGTGTTTCCTCCTTCCCAACTCTGCATTTGACCCAGTGGGACATCTCTGGCAGGTCACCAGGTCTAGGATGTCCTGTCCCCCACACCTGGCAGCTCTTTCATCCCCTTTGGAGAGTCTTTTGGCTGCTGCTCTCTGGTTGATTCCACTGCCAGCATCAGAAAATACACAAGAAATGCTGTGCTGAGCTGATGGTTGGATTTGATGATCTTGAAGATCTTTTCCAATCTTAATGATTCTATGAAATCATTCTATGAAATCATTCTGTGAAATCATTCTGTGAAATCATTCTGTAAAATCATTCTGTGAAATCATTCCGTGAAATCATTCTGTGAAATTATTCCATGAAATCACTCTGTAACATCATTCTGTGAAAAGATTCTATAGATGATTCCATGAAATCATTCCATTAAATCATTCTGTGACATCATTCCATGAAATGACTCCATGAAATCATTCTCTGAACCCTTTCTTCCTCAGTGTGACTTAAAGACTGAGGAACCATCGTGGCTTCCATGGAAGTTGGAGGAAAGAGAAGCGTTGCCTCTGATGCAAAAGGCAGCAGGAATCAGTCTGTGCTTGCCTTTGAAGAGTTAATTGTTCTTTGTTGATTAAGCAGCATGAAGCACTGCTCATGAGCCACTGAGGAAAAGCCCTGTGCCAAGTGTTTGATTTTTCACTCTTTGTTTGTACGTGTGGAAATCCAAAGGCACGAAGCTGGAGAAACTCTACCCTCAAAGAGAGGGCTTGCTTATGTGTTTGTATAAACACGAGTTTACAGAGCCCTGCAGGACAGTTTGACTCAGATCCCATTATTCCTCCTTTGTTTTAGCAAGCTGGGACACCCTCACAGCCCCAGGCTGAACATGGGTAAAGCCATGTGCATTAAAAAACTGATCCTGCTGTTAAAGGAAACTTCTCCCTTTTAAAGGGTTTTGGATGCTGCAAGGTGTCCAAAAATCCATCCTTGTTACAATAATCCTGAAAATAATCTTTCTTTCTTTCTATTTACTTATTACTAAAAAGTATGGTACAAAAGGGTGAAATCAGAAAAGAAGAATTTGTAGTTATAGTTCTTCATTAATAATTAGGGTTTATAAGCTAATTGACAGCTGTTCTAGCTGCCATTCCTTTTATATGTATATTATTATTTATATATATAAAATAACCTGTATAATGGGTTTTATATGGCTGATAAGGGCCTTAAAATGTTGCTTTGTGTTAAACTGATGTTTTACACCTGTGTTCTGTTATTCTGCAGACATCATGAATAAGATACAAAGAATTAGAGGATTTAAGGAGGAAACCTCTCTCCAAACTCAGGGAATTTGAAGCACACAAGGAAACTCCCTTCTTTTTTCAGAAGCATTATCTGGTTAGTCTTTTCTGTGATCAGAAAAAGACAAATTTTGATTTAAGGACACTAAAAATCATCCCTGATTCCCGAGGCTGAGGGAGCCTTTAGGAGTGATGCTCTTTGAGACAGGAGAAAATGCTGTGCTCACACCCAGGTGCTGCCACTGGGGATGTTCTTTATGGCCAGAACAGGAGCCTGGCTGTGTTTGAGGTCCTTGATCCCAAATATATCTGTCCCCTGTTGGTCCTGCTGGTGCTGCTGTACCTGAATCCATTGCTGATGTTTCTCCACACTGAGCCTTCTCCCTCTCTGTTTCACCCTGTCACTCACCAGTACAAAATTCAGCCCAAATTGGTGCAAAGAGCCTCTGTTTTAGGGAGATTCCTCCCTTTTATTCTCTTATGACTGAGCCATTCCCTTTTTTCCTGGATGGAACTGGGTTTATTTCCTCTCCTCATTCCATCCACATTCCCAGTGGATATTTCAGCAGCAGCTGAAGATCCCCAGGGACCTCCCCAACCCTAAATTCAGCCAGAGGGAGCCATGAACCACCAGAATTCACCTGATTCCTGCTGGATCCTGAGGGTTGCTCCAGATGGATGCTGCCATATGGCAGAAAAACTTCTTTACCATCATTTAATAAATGTACAGCCAAACCAGAGCCTCACCCTGGGTTTGTCACAGCAGAAGAGGTGGCCAGCAGTTTTAGGGTGCCTGTGCAGAGGAATGAAGGATACACAGAGTTCCACCCACCCCTGTATTCCCTGACACAGATCCCTCTCCCATCCCAAGGTTTTCAGATCCTCTCAAAAAGAGCTACAGGGGTTGTCAGACACTTGCCTGGCTGATAATACACAATGCCCTGGGCTATTCAACACAGACACAGGTGCTCATCCCCACCTTTTCCCTGAGTTTCCTTGCCTGGGAACTGTCAGGATTTCCATATCCAGTATTAGGATGGAGCTGCAGGGTGTCAGGAGTGCAAACCTGCTGTGAGGTTGAGCAGCACCTGCTTGACACCTGCTCAGAGGGACAGATCAGAGCCTGAAAGCAAGAAAAACAAAAGATGTTGTGCTTAAAAGAATTAAAGATCAAATAAAAGGTACAACCAAAATTCATTCTTGGTTAAGATCCACTTGCCTCAGCCTCTTTTTTCCCATAGGGGATTTTCCCTGTTGGAATACAGCTGCTGTGGTGGTGTTTACCCAGGGGACAGTTTTGGGCAGTGCTGAGCACTGCTGGAATTGCACAGGTTGGATGAACACGGATGGCTTATCCCAAATATTAATGGCCAAGGCACAGATTTGTGCAACTGCACGTGTGGGGCAGAGTGATTGGGGTAACAGGAGCAGCTGGAATTTTTTTCCTGGCCTCACTGATGCCTGGAGCTTCCCTGTCCCTACTCCAACCTCAAACTCAGCCCAGTAGAGGCAGCAGGGCCAGTGTGGCTGGGGACAGTCCTGGGGACTTTGGGCTCCTCTGTGGGGACAGAGGCTGGCACTGACTCTGCCAGTGACCAACTACCACCCTCCTCTTCACCCACTCCCAGGATATGGGGAGGAGAACGGAAGGGGGAAAGATCCATGGGTTTGGGTAATGACAATTTAACACCAGCTGTGCATGCAGGCAGAGCAAGAAGAGGAATTAACTCCCTTTCCAGCCACATTTGGCTTTTCAGGCATTTGCACATCCTCAGCACGGGCAGTGGTTGCTCAGAAAGCCAAATTCCATAACTGTGGATGTGTCCCACCTCCTTTCTCCTTCCTTCCATGAGCTTTTACCACTCAGTACAATGCCATGACCTCAGTGGTCAGTCTGACCCTTGATCATGAGTCCACCTGAATTTTTCCAGTCTCTCCCTGCCTGCTTTGGCAGATTGGATTTGAGCGTGTCCAGGGCAGGGGCTGGAGCCCCAGGAGAGGCTGAGGGAGCTGGAAAGGGGCTCAGCCTGGAGAAAAGGAGGCTCAGGGGGACCTTGTGGCTCTGCACAACTCCCTGACAGGAGGGGACAGCCAGGGGGGGTCGGGCTGTGCTGCCAGGGAACAGGGACAGGACAAGGGGAAACGGCCTCAAGCTGTGCCAGGGGAGGCTCAGCTTGGACAGCAGGAGGAATTTCTGCATGGAAAGGGTGCTCAGGCCTTGGCAGGGGCTGCCCAGGGAGCTTTGGAGTGCCCATCCCTGGAGGTGTCCAAGGAAGTGCTGGAGGTGGCACTCAGGGCTCTGGGCTGGGGACAAGGTGGGCACTGGGCACAGCTTGGGCTCCATGGGCTGGGAGGGATTTTCCAGCCTCAGGGATCCTGGAATTCCATTATTATGGTGCCACATTCTGCTTTTCTATCACCATGTTCTCAAGTGTCTCAAGCCCATCTCACAGAAACACTCACTGGGCTGTTGGATGATTTTCCTCTAAACCAGTTGCTTGGAATCATGGAATATCCTGAGCTGGAAGAGACTCCCAATCTTCTTCAATTTCAAGTCCTGGCCCTGTCCAGACACCCCAACAATTCCATCCTGTCCCTGAGAGCATTGTCCAAACACTCCTGGAGCTCTGGCAGCTCTGGAGCTGTGACCCTTCCCTGGGGAGCCTGTGGCTTGATATAAGGAACAACAGATGGAGCTGAGAGGAACAACAGGTGTATTAAATAAAATATTTTTGTCTTTATTTCATCAAGGTTTTGTGAGTGTGGTTCGTATTTTGCAACATGCAAAGATAAGACTAATGATGGAACTAAAGCCAGCAGGGGAATCACTATCCTTGTGGATTTCCCATCTCTGGAAATGGTAGAAAACTGTGGAAATGTGATGCTTGTGGACATGGGTTAGTGATTGCACTCAATCATCTTGGAGGCCTTTCCCAAGCTTAATGATTCTGTATTTTTGGATGTATGGCCAGGAGACCACATTTAGCCCAGATTCCCTTCTAGTATCACCAGCAAAAGAAACAAGTGGATTAAGGCAGCACCAAAATTTTTACACTAGTCCTGCCTTCAAACCACTCTGTCCTGGCTCATCTGCCTCCCACCATCTGTCACAGTTCAGCCCCAGCCTTTCCGTGGAGGCTAAAATAAAGCACAGTGTTATTATGGCTTTGGGGTTTGCATTTAACCCTAGCAAATTCAGGATGAAGAATCAACACAGAATAACCATAATTACTTTCTTAATTATTGATATTCTTCAGGGTCAGACCAGCATCTGGCAGCTTCATAGGTGTGAGACTCAATCTCCCAGGTTTAATGGAAATTTTCCTGAATTTTTCTATTTTGCTCTGGGTGTTGTGAGTAAAATAAATGTGTGTGCTATGATGCACAGTAACCTGCAGAGATTTGGGAATTTCTGTGTTCAGTAGTCCCCTGCATCTCCGGATGTCATTTATCAAAACCAGCTGCTCTTTATATCACTAAGTCTTGTATCAATGTCTATTTAAAGTTAAAGTGAGAGCCAAAGGAGCCTGCTTTGATTTAAATAAATCAAAGCACATCACAGTCACAGCAATTAATAATCCAAGGCTGGGGCAAACATGAAGAGTAGGAGAAATCCACTTAGGCAGGGTTGTTTTTGTTTCTTGCTGCTTTTCTAAAGCTTATTGGAAGCAGCAATCCTTTGATTAGACTTCCACAAAAATCCCTCAGCATCAATAGGAATTAAGGGGCTCAGTCCTGGCAGTCTGTGGAAATGCAGGCTGGGGGATGGATTGTGAGGCTCCCTTATGGAAAGAGAGCTTCCACCTGAATCATTCTCAGCCTGCAATGCAAAAGCTCCTGCAAAGAATGCAGGCTGAGGTCTCAGGCACTATAAAAGCATTATAAAACTCAAAAAAAAAAATACTGTGGTGGGAACCTTTCATCCCATCAAAAATATGTGTTTTTAGTTTATCCAAACAATTTCTAGTCATTGAATAGGACAGGAAAATACAGAATCTCTCCCACATTTCCCCCCCCACCATCACCCCTTTTTTTTAATGCTTCACTTTTTATTCTGAAATGGGTTTTCTACTGAATGCCAGCTCCAAGGACAAGTTATAATATTAAGGGAGCTACAAGAAAGGTGGAGAGAGACTATTTCCAAGGGATGGGACTAGGGGAATGCCAGAGGACAGGGATGGATGGGATATTGGGAAGGAATTGTTCCTGGGAGGGTGGGCAGGCCCTGGCACAGGGTGCCCAGAGCAGCTGTGGCTGCCCCTGGATCCCTGGCAGTGTCCCAGACCAGGCTGGATGGGGCTTGGAGCAGCCTGGGACAGTGGAAGGTGCCCCTGCCCATGGCACAGGGTGGGATGAGGTGATCTGGAAGGTTTCTGCCAAGCCAAACCATTCCATGATTTTAAAGATAATGTTAAATAGCAATTCCTGGGCTAGAATTCCCATTCCCATCAATTTGTTTTCAATCAGCCCAAGCCCAGCCTCTCATTCATTCCAAACCATCAAACTCAGCTCCTTCAGCCATGTAAAACTGCAGGGGAATCTGTCTGAGATGAGCAAATTTTTCCAGTCCTTTTGGATCTTCCTCCAGGGAAATGAAGGGAGAAATAAAATCTGGATTGTCTTCCATCAACGAATTCACAGAATATCAAAAAGTATTTCACTGTGCCATGGGAAAGCAAGAAGGAAAAAGTGCTGGGAGGGAGAGGAAATTGGGATTTGCACTCTCTCACATGAAGTGTGGCTGGACCCTCACCAAATACAAGAAGCTTTAAAGTTCCAACTACCTGCAGTTCCAACTAATGCTTAAAACTACTGTATCTTTACAGTTATAATGATTTGCAGTGTCTGAAGTTTCCTTTCAGCTTGGTTCAGTTTCAAACCCCAGTTTGGTGGGTTTTACAGGTGTCCTGCTAAGGCTGGGATTTGCTTAAGCCTAAGCTAGATGTTTATAGGTTGAAACCTAAGCTCTGTTCCTAAGGGGCTTCTAGGATTTTTACACTTCCAGAGCCAGCAAGCTCAGCCAAAACTCTGTCAACAGCCCAGTGCTCTGCTTGACTCTTTTTGAAACTTCACAGTTGATGGAGAACACCAAAAATTCCCACTGATTCTTTCCCTCTGATATATTCAATGCAAATTCACCTTTTAATACCCTCCCAGAGCCCCTTCAGTGGTCCTGCAGCTCAGGTCTGAGGTGTTTGAGGTTTTGTGACTTTGGCAAAGCCTGGTTTGGGTTCACAGAGTTTGCCTGCTAATTTAAGGCAGAGAAGTGCATTTCACCACCATTTCAGATCATATTGTTTTTGTCCAAGGGGTTACACAAAACAAACATATTTTGCTGCCCTGGGGAGCTCAGGACACCTCTGACAGAGCCCAAACAGAGCTCTATTTATTGACCTCTGTATATATAGTTCCCCCACACCTTCTCAAGGGCATGTTTTTCACTCCATCCTCTCTCCAGGTTTATTCCTCAAGTTCCTTCCCTCTTGTTTGTCAGAATTTAAGTGAAACTCCAATTTTTGATTTCCTTAACTAAGTAAAACTGAGCAAATGGAGTACATGCACTATTCTGTTTAGTCCACCAGACTTTCCAACTAAATCAGATGGAGCTCAGGTACCTGGAAGTTGCACCTTACAAAGAAAATTGGAAAAAAGAAATATGTATAAACCATTAGGGATCTCTTTTTTTACTTAGTGCATCCACTGCTGGTGGCTGTCCCTGATCCCTGGAAGTGTGCAAGGCCAGGATGGAGCAGCCTGGGACAGTGGAAAATTTCCCTGCCCGTGGCAGGGGTGGCACTGCATGAGCTTTAAGATCCTTTCCAACCCAAGCCCATTCTGGGATCCTGTGATTCCATGACTCCTCTGAAGATTCAAGGCACATCAGATTCCCCTGGTGCAGTCAGGGCTGCCTCAGTTACCCTTAGGGATTTTCCTTCAGGGATTTCTCCACCTCAAGCCCTAAAGACAACAGGAGTAGCTCTAAAACCTGGTCACAGCACTGGCACTAATCATATTCAAGCAATAATCAAGACAAATGTGACAGAATCCCAGAATCCCAGAATGGGGTGGAAGGGACCTTAAAGCTCCCCCAGTGCCACCCCTGCCGTGGGACACCCTCTGCTATCCCAGGTTTCTCCAAGCCCTGTCCAGCCTGGCTTTTTTTTTCATTCCTGCTCAGAAAAAGGTCAGTGATTTCAGGATCTGGGAGGCAGCAGAACGGGACCATTTTTTCGCTGGAATTCGACAGTGGAGACGATCCCACCCTGCCCCACTGCAAGGAGGGGTGGGGGACACATCCCCACTTCCATCCTGTCCCGGGACTTGCCAGGACTGACACATTTCTTTGCAGCGCCTCAAATCAAAGGGATTGCCACGTTTTTCCAGAGGGGAAGCCACTCCAGTGGAAGCAGAGTGAGACAGGGGGATGATTCACAGCTTTCCTGAGGCGCCGCTGCTTTCCCAGGCAGCTCTGCAAGCCATTCATCATCCCTGATCCCTGGGGACACGGATCCTCTCCAGGGAGCGTCTCCCTTCCCTCGGTCCTGCCTGCCAAACCCCAGCCCGGGCATGGGAGCACCAAACCATTAACCCACAGCTCGTTTTCCTCTGCCGGACACTTGGTCCTGCCGGGCTGGCCACTGGCATGGGCTCCAGGAACCTGTGCCCCTCCTGCGGGGGATAATCAGGAGCAGACCTTGGGAAGAGAAGGAAAGCTGCTACTCAGTTTGGGAGCAGCGACACCACACTGTGAGGGACACACAGGGAGATGTATTAATTTATTTAATTAATTAATCCATTAAATTCCTGCTTTAGCAGCCGTGCTCAAACCTCAGCATCTCCTCACCTAAGCTCATGTTCCCTGGGATTTAGTGCTGGCTCTGCAGATGAGCCAAGAGCTGCTGGAAAGGGGAATGACTCGGCAGTCAGGATTATCACAGGATCATGGAATGGTTTGGGTTGGAAGGGACCTCAAAGCCCATCCCTGCCATGGGCAGGGACACCTTCCACTATCCCAGGCTGCTCCAAGCCCCAAAATCCAGCCTGGCCTTGGGCACTGCCAGGGATCCAGGGGCAGCCATCCTGTGCCAGGGCCTGCCCACCCTCCCAGGGAACAATTCCTTCCCAATATCCCATCCATCCCTGCCCTCTGGCACATTCCCTGTGTCCTGTCCCTCCATCCCTTGGAAAAAGTCTCTCTCCATGTTTCTTGCAGCTCTTCCAGGCTCTGGAAGACCATGATGAACTCATCCCAAAGCTTCTTTTCTCCAGACTGAGCAATCCCCAGTTCTCAATCCCCAGGGAGAAGAGCACAGAAATCCCTTCCTGCAGCACATCTGGCTGTGGCCAGACCTCTTCTAATACATGAGAGTGGTATTGCAGAATTCTGTTCTTTCCCATATGTTGGGGGGCAAAATAAATGGTAAGCAAGCAAAATAAAATCCAATCACACAAAATTCATACCTTTCCTAATTTCTCAGCAGAGCTTGATTGGAGATGGCATAGGCAGGAGATAATTAAAAGTAAGATAATTAAAAGGAGATAAATAAAAGTCATGAGGTCATGACTCTGTGCAACTTCTTCCCATGGCCTAGAACTAATTAAAGAGGATTATTTTTTATCATAATTGTTATTTACAGGACAAATTGTGCTTATTGTACAATTGGCACCTTTACATGAAAAGCCAGAAAAAACCTGTTGCTTTCAACTCTCCTTTCCAACTTCTTTCCTCAATAAACGAGTCTTTTCAAACTCTTTCATGATTTTGCAGCCTGGTCCTTGCTTTGCTTCCTTCCCCTGTGAGGTTTTCAACAAAATATCACCGACCAGGAACAGCAGCATCTCCCACAAACCCTCAGCAGTGTTTCCATCCAGATTTTCCTCTGCCACCCAGCTCCAGCATAATGAAGCTGTCGTGGTTTTAATTGCTTTGAAACTCCCTATTGGAAAATACAACCATGTATTTCCAGTCCCATGTAAAATCCAAGCTGGAGCCGTGTTCCCAGCCATGGGGTTGGGTTAGGATTGATCCACATAAATCATCTCCTGTCCTCCCAGCAGTCTGCCCTGCTGTTCCCTGAAGAGCAGCGTTGCTCCAGCATTCCAGAAGTGGAATGTTTTCTCACTGTTTCCTTGAGCTTGGTGGTGTGTTTTATAGGATGTCCAGGAGAATTCTTGCCTTGCAAATCAATGTTGCTTTCTCTCCAATGAACTCTCTTATGAGCCTCAAATTTCCCCACATTTCCATTTCCCAGATTTGCTGCTTTTCCCTCCTCCAAGAGGTGATGAAGGACAGCAGGACATGGAAGGGAAGCTGTTAGATTACAGCTTATCTAATGGCTGTGGGGTCCCACTCCCACAGGGAAGATTTATAGGTGCCCATGGTTGAAAAAGCACAGCAAAAGCCACGAGGGTGCAGAAAGAGAAGTCACAAAGTTTTATGGACAGACTGCACACTCAGCATGGAAATTGGTGTCATTTTTGTCCATATTTTCTGAAAATAAAGAGGACAAAAGAGTAAAAAAAAAAAGCAGGAAGAGCAAAAAGCAGATACCATTTAGGAGAGAAAAGGAGATCACCCATCCTGCATCCATCCAGGTGTTCAGGACCCTGGAGTGCCACCCCAGCTTTGGGGAATACCTTCTTACAGGTGTTTTCCCACTTCTGCTCTTCCTGTAAATAAATGGGTACATGCAGTCCATTCTTCTGGATTTTTCTGGAGATGGGTTAGGTGCTTTTGAGGTGGATGCTCAGAGCAGCTGTGGCTGCCCCTGGATCCCTGGAGTGTCCAAGGCCAGGCTGGATGGGGCTTGGAGCAGCCTGGGACAGTGGAAGGTGTCCCTGCCATGGCAGGGGTGGAATGGATGGGTATCCAGGTCCCTCCCAACCCAAACCAATCTGGGATTCTAGGATGGACTCCCTACTGCCCAGGCTTTTAGAATGTCTCCATGGATCCCATCACTCAGCCTCAGCTTGGAGATCCTTCAGGAGTTTTCATGGCTGCCATGGGAATGGACATTTACACATGATGTGGCAGGTCCCAGGCACCAACCAGAGCTACTCCAGGGTTTTTCAGGTCTTTTTTGGTGGACATAAACTCACATCCCTCCTGGCAGGGCTGTGATGGTCCCCAGAGATGCCACCACAAAGCAGCCCAAAGCCCAAACCTGCTGGTCCCTCCTGGAGCAGCCACAGCACGTCAGCTGTGCCAGCAGTCAGAGGTGTCTCAGACATCCCTCCCTCCTCGTGGAACAAATCCACCCTGGCCACCGAAGGGAAAGGGAGAGGGATGGCTGTGCTGGTGATCCCAAAGGCTCCCTCCTTGTCTGAGCAAGGCAATCCTGCCTTTAACTCAGGCTCCAAGTGATCTCCCCTCTGGATGTTGCGAGACAGAGAGCCTTAATGAGGCTGATGAGTATTTTTAATGTGGTAATTGCTGGTCCTGGCACAGACACCAGGACTACAAAAGAGTCACTTCAATGCAAGGAGCTGCCACTGAGCCCCACGTCACAAAGCCCCTGTGCCACAGGGATGGGGACACTGCAAATAAACACTTCTGGGGAACTCTCTCTCCTTAAATAACACATTTATAGAGCATCCAGATGTTGGTTTAGCACTTAACGAGTGTGGGAGAAAACAAAGCTTGAAGGGCTGTGTTTGGTTTGGGTTGGGAGTTCTTTTCCCTCCTTCATCTCTTTTATTGAGAGTGTGAAAACAGAGGGGCTAAAAATGTATAGGAAATCCATGGATTTTTCTTTGTGCCAAATAGGACAGGTCTGAGGGGACTGCTGTGTCCTGTGGGGTGAAGGTGGGGGTGGGAGGATGACCCCCATCCCTGACACTTTGGGACAGTCACATCTTACCCAATTTCTTAATTTATTTTATTTATTTTGTTATATTTATTTTACATATAGGTTGCAAGAAGCACAAGGGGGAGGTGGAGAGAACTCTCTGAACCTTGATAAAGAGGTGCCAGAGATCCTAAAAGGAGATTTGAAAACTGAGTTTTAGAACTTCAGCCAGGGTTTTTTAACCAGCACTTCGTGCTCACCTGGTCCTTTGGGACTGAGGTATCCAAGAGGACCAGGGACCATTTGTGAATTGAGAGTCTGAACCTACCCCTGCCCTCCCAGGGCTTCACCAGCAGGTCAAGCCAGGAGAGCTGCTGGACACCCAGGCACGGGAGAGGGCAGGGATAATTCCCTGACCCCCAGCACCTCCACCCAGAAAAGGCTGGGAGCATTTTGGAGAAGCCCCTTATGATCCCAGGAAAATGCTTGGAGTGAGAGCAGTGTCATGAAGACAGAATTTGTGTTTTAGGAAGAGGAAATCTGGCTCCTTAATCTATATTTCCTCCTGGAATAACTCATTTTTGTTCTGCTCACTTCCTCTGTTCCTCATCACCCACACAGCTCTGCCATGGGAGAAGCAGGAACAGTTCCAGTTGGTGCTGCAGGAGCTCAGGTGGCCATCTCACTCCTCTTGGGAACAGCAGCACCTTGCTGGCATTTCCCTGCTTCCCAAGCCTCCCTTCCTGCTTTTACAGGATCCTGCAATTGCCCCAGAGCATCTGCAAGGGTGAGCAGCAGTTGTTTCTGTGTGGGGAGAAGAGAGAAAACAAGCACTGGATGCATTTGCAGAGCCATTTTTGGGCATCCCCAGCCCAAGGAGTCGGCAGGAGTCTGGACATTCCCAGCCAGCGGGAAGTCATTAAACTGCTTTTAAATCCTAGTGCTGCTGGGATGTTTGGTAGGATTCTTGAAAACACTGGCAACCACAAACTGAGGTTGATACAACCCCACTGATGTGGGAGCTGCTGCTCTCTTCCAGATTGAAACACAGCCAGGAAACACAGGCACTGGTGTCCTCCAGGGATGACAGCACTGGGCACCCCCAAAGGAAAAAATGGGATTTGAGGCTGCACTGTCACCCCTGCCACCACTTTCCTGAGTTTTGCCTCCTTGGGAAAGTGCCCTGTCTTATACCTGCCACATAAAACCTCCTTTGCAGATAAGAGTGGAAAGCAAGTCAAGGGCTTGGCTAAATTTGGCAATTCTGGGGTAGTTTTGGGATCACCTCAGTCCCTTCCCTGGGGCCTCCTGGAATCTTTGCCATCAGCTTCTGGATGCAATACAGACCCTGAGCCTAAATCCCAGTGTCTGGAGAGATTTCAGACCACAGCCAAGGTGCCTGGAAGATTTAGATCCCTTTAGATCAGGCAGGAGGCTTGGGATTTTCCAGATCAGTGCTTGGGGTTCAGCTTTAGGCACCAAGATGCATTTTTGGGCTGGATTTAACTTTTTGCAGCTGATGCCACATTCCTCAGCTTGCCTGGGGTAGAGGAACCATGGGACACATCAGCTCATCCACACAAAGCTGGATGAAAAAAGAATCTGAAAACTGAAGGAGGGTTTGAAAATCTTTGTCTGGTTTTGCAAAGCTGCATTTGGGGGGGAAATCACAGTTCCCATCTCTTCCCAGGAAACCATCCTATCCTACAGCCCAGGAAATGATGGATAAGCCTTCTCCATGCTTGGCCCATCCCAGCCTGACCTTCTGGGTGCTGCCAGGCATCCCAAATCCCTGCAAGGCTGTGCTGGATCGATGGCTTTGGGATTGGGGTTGTTCCTCTTCACCCTCTCAACTTTCCTTCCCTCCTTGCCCCAAAAAATTAGAAGTTGTGGTGTCCAGACATTGGGGAGTGTGTAGAGATGGAGCAAAGGTGGAATTCTTGGCTTTGGGTTTGGATGGGGGTGGCCATTCTTGGGATTCACACGAGTCAGAGCTTTGCCTCTCCCTCCACAGGCAGCATCCATCACCCACTGAGCCACAGCCATCCCAAATCCCATCCTCTGGAGCCTCATTCCTCATCTTCCCCTGTGCCTCTCTTTACTTCATCCTGAAGCTGTGCATGTTTGCCAAGTATAACCTGAGCCTTTTGCCCTTTTTTGTGCACAAGATCCATTTCCTGGCGTGACTTTCCCTTTTCCCATGACTAATTCCTGAATTTTCCAGCTCTCAGTTGTGCTATGTTAAAATCACAGAATCATGGCACAGTTTGGATTTGAGGGGACATTAAAGCTCATCCCATTCCACCCCCTTCCACTATCCCAGGCTGCTCCAAGTCCCATCCAGCCTGGCCTTGGACACTTCCAGGGAATGGGGCAGCCCCAGCTGCTCTGGGCAACTTATGCCAGGGATATTAATTTGCCATCTGACTGGCTGGATCTCCTCCAAATCAGGTTGTTCACTCTCCTTGAACCCTCATCCTCCAAAGAAACCCAAGGCAGGATGCTTATTTCAGAGCCTGCCTTAAATGCCAGAGGGATTTAAGGAAATTCCTCTTGCAAAGCCTGGAAAACACCCCTGCACGTGGGCTTTAAAAACTAATCCAGAGTTTCTTTCTGGGGACACTCCCCATGCAACATCCACAACACCAAATCCAGCAGATAGCTCCATATCCCTCTTTTTTCCCCCTCCTTATCTTGTAGGAAGCTATTATATCCTCGCTGCAAAATCTGCCCTGGAGTCTGGCAGAGTGGGACGAGGAGCCGTCGCTTCCAAATCAATTCATGGTGGTCTCAAGCTCTGTTTCTGTTCTGGCACATTAAACAGAATGAAGACATATGTCTGAATTTAAGACATCCTTTGGCTTCCCTGTACACATGAGCCAGCCGAGAAATTCGAACTATTTCAAAGCGCTACGAAAAAGAATTGTAGACACATCCTTTTGTTTAGGCATCTATTTTTAATTATCCTGCCTTTTAATATTCCTCTCCATTTGAGGATAATCAGGGAAAATAGATCCTGCTGGGCATTGTCATGCTTAATAAAAGTAAGGCTGAACATCTGCAAATTTGGCGACAGCGTGGCGCATCTGATGCACCAGCGGCCGAGCTGCATTCCCGGGTAATTATAACCCCACGTGCAGCTGGAAGGGTGTAATTCCCTGTTTACATCCATTCTAGCACTTCTCCCAAACTCTGCTGCCTTGGGGTGCTAAAAATTTGGGAATGGGGGTGTTGTTTCCCCCCCAAGGAAGGTGGAAGGGCAGGAGAGCGGAGCGTTGTCTGCCCGTCGGTGAGGGATCGGGATCCAGGGAGGAGCTCGTGCAAGGCAGGGCTGGCGTTCCCAAAATTAGCACCCTTGGAATTAAATCAGTGAAAGTGAGAGCAGGCTGCAGGCTTTCCCTCCTCCTATTTATTATTTAATTTTTCTTGGCAGAGCAAACCCCACATCCTGCAGCGGCTGCCGCGCAGGCTTAGCTGTGTGTTCTGCAAAACTCCCCCCTGCTCCCAGGGAAAATATGGATTTTTCCCCAGGGAAAACACATCTCTGCCCCCAGGGAAAACACAGATTATTTCCACCTGTCCATTGGCAGGATGCAGAGCCAGAGGCAATGTTTTCTCCATCACCCAAAGCTGGGCCACCCTGTGCAGGGTTGGAAGTTGGATGTAAATTCTGGGGAATGACCAAGAAGAGTGGGCAGGTGTGGGAGGAAAACAGGGAATTTCTGTCCCTGGGGCAGCTCCTGCTCCACTTCCCACACCAGGTTCTGCCCTTCCAGAGCTGGGGAAGAGGGAAAGCAGGATGCAGGGAAAAGTGACCAAGGAAAGGGAAAAATGCAGCTTGATGTGTTCCCAGGCCTGCTAAACATGCAAAGATCAAACCTCAGCAAATCCAAACCTTCCTCTGAAGCACACCTTGCTTTTCCACCAGAATTCCTCACTCCAGAGCTTCTCACAGAGGCAGAATTTAATTTATGCCTGGTGGGAGGGAGTGGATGGAGGATGTGACAAATCCCTGGATGCTGTTGTGGGGGACAGGGGTGGCCTCCTGCCCTAAATCAGTAATGATAGGAAGAGATCATTTTAATATCACATCATAATTCCATCTCCAGGAAGATCTTAACTTTCGTTTGGGACCAAACTCTTTATGTGACAAAAAAAAAAAAAAGTCCCAAACTGTAAGGAGAAAATGCAGGAGGGGAAGAAATAAAAATATTGTGCCCACCCAGCAAATGGAGGTTCACTGGGGCAGGTCTCCCTGCTGGCAGCAAACTATCAGAAGCTGCTGAATTATTTCCTGGGAGGCTGAGAGTGGAATATTTGCTAGGGAAGTTCAGTCCTGACATTTTGTGGATCTTCAAAGCATTTTTGCAGCCTTTCAATACCTGAAGGAGGCCTAGAAGAGAAATGGAGAGGGACTTTTTAGAAGGGAATATAGTGCCAGGACAAGGGGAGATGGGTTCAGACTGATAGGGGAGAGGGTCAGATGGGATATTGGGAAGGAATTGGGCAGGAGTGGGCAGGCTCTGGCACAGGGTGGCTGCTGCAGGGGGTGGCACTGGATGGGCATTTCCAGCCCAAACCGTGCTTTGACTCTGTGATGCTGGAACTCTTCAGACCACAACCCCCAGATCTAAACATCCCCATCTTTCAGTGCCTGTTAAAAAGAGTAAAATTCTCCCGTGAGGTTCACCCTGGGTGTGGGAGCTGCCTCCTGTCTGCGCCCTGAACTCGCAGCTCTCGGAGGCTCCAGGAAGCCGCCCCAGCCAGGAGGGAGCTGTGAGAGGCTTCATTAGAGCATCCCTGGGAGCAGGAGGCTGCTCCTTCCCTCCCCACATGTGCTCAGCAGCTGCACTCTTGAAAGGATGCCACGAGCTGCAGCTCCAGATGCTGGAGCTTCCAGAGAGCCCCAGCGCTGGACGCCACTCCGGCTTGTCCTTGGCTGCTGCCAGAAAGGAAAAGGGTAATAAAGGAGCAGCTCCCCGTGGCTGGGGCTGCAGCCTGGGGGCTCAGAGCAGCCCACAGCGAGGCAGGGAAGGGATGCTGGGGTTGCAGCCACAGTTGTTGCATCTTCCAGCAAGATGGGAGCTCTGGCTGCTCCGAGCTCCTCCATCCGCCGCGGGCTCACCCCGTGCAGTCACCCCGTGGGGATTTGCAGCTTCCAGGGCCTGTCTGGTGCTCCAGGCTCCCATCCCACGTGCTGATGACAGCAGCAAGCCCTGGCAGGCAGCTTGGACCATTCCAGGTCACAGGAGCTGCAGTTTCTCCGTGTGGATGTTTGGGGATAAAACAGGCTGGGGTGGGAAGAGGGAGGCCAAGGTTTTAGGTCTGGTTTATGCAAACTGTAGCTGTGTGCTATGAGGGGTAAAAGAACCTCCTGTCAGCAGCCAAACTTTAGAAACCTGCCCTAAACCTGGTATCCATTTGTGTGTGAGAAAAACATTTTCACAAAACATTTGGTGTTGGAAAAGGTCCTTGAGACCATCAAGTCCAGCTGCTCACTCAGCACCACTGAACGTGTCCCCAAGTGCCACCACACCCCTTTTGAGCACTTCCAGGGCTGGTGACACCAGCACTGCCATGAGCTGCCCATTCCAGTGCTTGACAATCCTTTTGGTGAGGAAATTTTCCTTAATATCTAATCTGAACCTCCCTGGGCACGGCTTGAGGCCGTTTCCCCTCACTTTGTTCCCTGGGAGAAGAGACTGATCCCTGCCTTACTGCAGCTCCTGCCAGGGAGTTGTGCAGAGCCACAAGGTCCCCCTGAGCCTCCTTTTCTCCAGGCTGAGCCCCTTTCCCAGCTCCCTCAGCCTCTCCTGGGGCTCCAGCCCTTTCCTCAGCTCCGTTCCCTGCCCTGGATGTATTTCAGCAAATTTTATTCCAGTTCAAAGTGCTTCTGCACTTCAATTCCCACCTAGCATGTTTTCCAGTGTATTTTCATGACTCTCCATCATGGATCTTTGCATCAGAGCTGCACCAGGGATACTTTGGAGGTGGCTCCCAATCAAGTCACTCAAACTCTGCCTTCCCACCGATGTGTCCAAAGGGTTTGAGATGTTTCAAGGCAGAGAGGGCAGCAGGACCGGCAAGGCTCCTGTTGCTCGTCCTGCTGAAATTCCAGGTGTAGGATTCCACCCTGGGTGTATTCCCCCGCTGGGCAATCACTCACTGGCTGCAGTACAATCACACAGAAAGCTTCCAGCACCTCCAGCAGACCCTAGAAACGCCCTAGGGCAGAACCCCAGCCCTGATTAACCAACCCATTACCCACTCCCCGTGGTGGTCTGGGGGCAAGGGACACAACCTAACTGTGCTCCACAAGGAGGGAGGGAATGGTGCCTGGGACAATTCAGAAGAGGGTTTGACCACTGCTGCTCACACCCCAGATATCTGGAAACAGATGTGGACTGAGCCCAGGTGTTCCCATCCTTTGCCCTTGGTTGCTTGGGCTTTGCCCTCCTCTGTAGTGACAGTGAGGGATGGGCAGGACCCTTCCTGCTCACACTAATTTGGGAACAAAACACCACCAAAAAGCCATGATTTATGGTCCTTTGAGTTAAGAGCCTTGTACTGAGCAGCAGGGAGCAGCTGGGATATGGAAGGAAGGTGCTCCCAGGACCAATTTCTTTCCCTGAGTGCTGTTAACCACGAGGGCTGCTTGTGCCATGTTTATCCCATTCCTGCTTCTGGCCCAGGAGCTTTGTGCAGCATCTTTCCTGGGAAAGCACCTGATCCTGCTCCAGGTGTGAGCCCCTGCAAGCACAGCCACAGCCAGGGCTGTCTTCCAAGAAATCTCCTTCCCTGGCACACTGGGAACAAGCCCAAGGAGCCAGTCCCAAGCCTTCCACAGAGATATCCCTTGGGAAGAGCCCAGCAGGGACATTCCTTATATTCCCTGTGCATTAGAGGCTCCTGGATCATCTCCTTCACCCACCCACCCACACCATTCCATATTTATTCATCATTAAGCAAATACAATCAGCCCCCTACATTCCAGGCTTGCAGCTAATTAAAACCACCATGGCCTTCTTTATCCCAGCTTTTCCTTGGCTCCACTTTCCACAGCCCAAAAGAAATGAAAAGGAGTCGGTTCTGGCACGGCTCTTCCTCCTCTGGCTCTGCATTCCTCGGGGTCTTATGGGAATTACTGGAATTCTCAGATGCTGTTGAACAATCAAAGGGCAAATATTCCATCCCCATCCCGATTTTCCTGGGACAGTTGTGGTGGCAGGGAGCAGCTTCTGTCGAGGGGGGCTGAGCCCAGCAGGACTCCAGCAGTGGTTACTGGATGGCCACAAATTAGAGGCAGCCAGAAAAATAAAAGAAGGGAGCCTGGACCACAAGTGAGAGCGGGATGAGGATGAGCCAAAGGGAAGGGTGATCCAAAGGGAGGGATGTGCTGGTTGAGAGGCTCTTCCAAATCAAATCCCCTGATAAAGGCAACAAGTCCCAAGCCCCAGTGAGGTTCAGTGCCCTGGTTTGGAGAAGCACAATCACATTTCCACATCTTCTGTGCTGCTTCAAGAGG
This sequence comes from Oenanthe melanoleuca, assembly GCF_029582105.1. Taxonomy (NCBI): domain Eukaryota; kingdom Metazoa; phylum Chordata; class Aves; order Passeriformes; family Muscicapidae; genus Oenanthe; species Oenanthe melanoleuca. Next base: position 1,637,894 of record NC_079340.1, read on the forward strand.
GCTGGGTTTGGATGTCCAGGGGGTTGGAAGGCTTGTGGAGGCCAGGTCCAGGAGAGGGCAGAGGTGCTCCTTGGCAGCCAGAGTGGCCCTGGGGTGGCCTGGGGGGCTGCCAGCACCCCCACCTTATCTGTCACCTCGGGGAGTGTCACACCCAGGGCGCTGCTCCTCCCGCTCCCAGCCTGTCGCAATCCAGCCGTGCGGGATGGAGATGGAAATCTGGCACTGAAGGAAAGAGAAAATAATCGGGGCTCAGCTGCAGAAATCTTTCTGCAAGAAATGTTGTGTCTTATGCTTATGGTGTGCCATGAGCAAAAAAATGTCAATGTCAGGTCTTTAATAGTGACTTATTAAAAATAGTTACTGAGGGATTTCCTCCTCAGTATTTATTATTTGGGTGTTGTTTGATGGAAAATGTGCAGCCAGCAGTGATTCTGTTGGTTCTTGTATTTGTCCTCAGCAAGAGAAAGGTGAAATATAGGTGATGCTTGTTTTTAAAGGATTTTCAAGTCATCTTTTGTTTCTTCAATTAATGGTCTGTTGTTTAAAATCACGTCAGGGAGACAACCCATGAGGTGTTAAGCTCACAGATTCCAATATTAATCCTGCCCTCAGGGACCAGCATTTTCCTTCATTGTGAAAATGACATCCCACAGCCTCTTAAACAAACAGGGCATTTATTTAAAAGTGAGATTCTTGAATGCAGTTTTTATGTAGCAGCATTTTCAAGGTTTAGTTGTGGTGGATTCAGCCACAGAGGTCTTCAAGGGCAGGAGTCAGGTGTGTAGGAGAGGGAACAGCATCTATTGGAGAATCTGGGATTTGGATAAATATTGGGAAAATTGCCTCTACTTCTCCTTTTTTTTTTTTTTTTTTTTTTTTTCCTTTCCCTTCCCTTGCTCCCTCCTCATGGCTTCGGAAATAAACGCTGTATTTATCCCCCAGAAAAACCTCAAGGGCTCATCCCTGGTGTTTGCCCGAGCAGCAGGTGACTTCTCCCGGCTCCAAATCCGCTTTTTTCCCCCTGTTTTTTCCATCCCCCGTGGCTTTCAGGATGAAAGTGCCCATTAAAAGCAGTGTCCCCATTAAGGGACGGCGGGCTGGGGTGGCACTTTCATGTGGCAGCTGCCCTGTTTGTCCCCACCTAGGTAATCCCGGCCCTGATAACCCCGCGGGATGCGCTGCCCTGGCTTCCCAACAGCTCCCAGATCTCCCAAATTAACACCTGGCTCAGATCAAAGCTCTGGCGTTCCTTTCTTGGTGCCCTCACCTTAGGCACCGAGCCCGCTCCGCCCTGAGCTCGGCTTAATGGTTAAACTACCGCCTGCCCGCGGGCATTTCCCAAAAAATCACCCGGGACAGGGAATGCAGATGACACGCAGCAATTTGATTTTTTTTTTTTTGACCCTCCCATTGCCCACCTAGGTTTATGATAAAAGAGGGAAAATCATCCTAAAGTTTGTGAGTACAAATGCATCCATCGTTTTTAAGAATATTTAAAACTGAACTGTGATAATGAGCACAGGATATTCCTTGGGTATCCCCAAAAATGCTGCTCAGGTCTGCGTGCAGTGGACACACAGAGAGCATTTACACCATCAAATTAGGTCAGTTTTAATTAAAATGCTGCTTTAATTTCTCCTTGGACATGCAGTGGAGCAACAGCACTGTGGGTAAGCACTGCATCACATACAGCCACTCCAGATAATGAAAAGTGACATCAGAAATCACAGAATGTGACGTACTGTAAATCTATTTATAGATATTCGATATTTATATTTATATTTATATTTATATTTATATTTATATTTATATTTATATTTATATTTATATTTATACTTATATTTATATTTATATTTATATGTGAAATGAGATGATCATAGAATCCCAGAATGGTTTGGGTTGGAAGGGACCTTAAATCCCATCCCATGGGCAGGGACACCTTCCACTGTCCCAGGGTGCTCCAAGCCCCAAAGTCCAACCTGGCCTTGGACATTTCCAGGGATATTTGGGGAGCTGGATCTTCCTCAACCAGGCAGCCAGGTCCAAGACAGGGGATGTGGAGAGGAGTAAATGAAGACTGATGGAATTCAGAAAATTTTGCAAAGTGCAAGGAAATCAAGGTGTCTTTTCAGGCAGTTTCATCACATGGAGGACTCAGGAAGCCTTGAAACTGCTGCTGGGTTTTGCCCTAAAGAAAGCAAAATAAAAGGTCCTATCTTCCCTCTCCCTCCCTCTCCTTATGCAATATCCCAGTGATTAAAGCATCCTTTTAGGATGTGGGACATGCACATTGAAGTTCCTCCTTGCCTGGAGGGGTTGGGACCTAATCTCCAACATCAGGAGATCATCCAGGGCAAGAGCAGGAGGAGAGGAAAGAGGAGAGATGTCATCCCACCCACCCAGCCCCACATCACCTCTCCTGGAGGGCTGGTGAGCATAAAAAAATCCAAAAAAAAAAAAAAAAAAAAAAAAATCAAAAAAAAAAAATATATATATATAAATAACATAACATAACATAACATAACATAACATAACATAACATAACATAACATAACATAACATAACATAACATAACATAACATAATATAATTTAAAAAAATAATCTCTCTCTTTAAAATGACAGATGAAATCAAGTGTCCTTGTAGGTGATACAGAAGAGAGGTTGGCATCTTCCTTTTTACCCACAGAGGTAAGACAAAGTAATGTCCTGGTGAAACCAGAAAATTTCTTGAAAATTTAATGAATTTTAGCAAAACTTTAATGAAGGTTTTCCCATGGAAGAGCAGCTGGGGGCTTTCCCAGGGCAAATGAAAGGCTCTGGACATGGAAGGAAAAATTTTACATTTGTGGTTTGAAGAAATTATTTGGGAAGCAAATGTTTGGAGCATGAGGAGCAAACCCTGCCCAGGAAAAATGATACTGGGTTTGCTTTGGCAGTGATGCCTCCAAGGTGTCTTTAACCACAAGGAATTCTTCACTCATGGCCTTCTCCTGCTTCCCTCCTTGCAGTAACTCCTGTCCTGGATGTGTGGCAGCAGGAAAAAAAATTAGTGAAGAATAAATTGTTTCAGCAGTGTTTTCAGTCCTCCCTCCACAATAATAAGGGGGGTTAAGCATTTCCAACATGGCAAATTGTTCCTCCAGCAAATACAGTGGGTTTTCTAATTCTGATTTCTTCCTCCAGTGAATAGGGTGGGTTTTCTAATTCTGATTTGTTCCTCCAGCAAATACAGTGGGTTTTCTAATTCTGATTTGTTCCTCCAGCGAATAGGGTGGGTTTTCTAATTCTGATTTGTTCCTCCAGCAAATACAGTGGGTTTTCTAATTCTGATTTCTTCCTCCAGCCGTTCTAGTGGAATTTTTGATTCTGCTCTGTTCAAAAGGCTGGATAAGGGATGTGGAAATGACTCCACACCAGGATGGAGGAGGTGATGCCTTTGTGCTGCTGGACTTTCCCCTCTGAGGTCCTGCCTTGCTCCTGGCAGGTCTGCAGTGAGCTTGGGCTTCCTCTGGAGCCACCAGGAGCCTGGAATTTGGAGCCAGGTTCATTATCTTTAGCTCAAAAATGAGCTGGATGTACCTTTGGACTAGGGTACCAGGGATGGGATTTGGTCACCTGATGCAGTTCCTTGAGGTGTGGAACATCTCCAGCTCCTGTTCCCCAGGGTTCAAGTCCCCGTTGCCTGGAAGTGCAAATGAGGGGTGAAATGAATTCCTGAAGGGTTCTTGGGGATGCTGGTGAGGTCAGGCAGTGCAGGGGGATCCTAGACCAGGCTTTTATCTGGAGCCAGCCCCAGCAAGCAGCAAGTGGAAGAGCAGATGTGAGATCTTCCTCCTGCACCTCCTGCCTGCCCTTTTGAAGTGGGAGATTAATGACCAAATCAGATTGTTGACTTTACAGGGGCTGGAGCTGGGCTGATGTCAGAGCAGGGGGAAGCTCCTGGAGTCTGCCAAAAGCAGCTAATAAACAAAGATAAATGGAATGTACTTCCAGGTTATTAATGACTTCCCAGCACGGTAATCCCCAGAAACAATAGGGAAATGTTTACCCAGCGGGTTATAGTTTGACTTGGGTTAATGCTGCTCAATTAGCCCGTGTGTGCTCCCAGCAGCGTCCTGCAGGGATGGATCAAATGGATGGATTGCCCTGGGAAGGGGGGAAGGAGAGCTCAGCAGTGCCCTGGGCTTGTGGGGACACTGGGAAAAAGAGCTGGGAGCGCCCTGGGCTGGGTGCTGCTCAGGGATGAAGCGCTGTGTTTATCTGGCCCTGTTTGTCCAGGCTTCTCCTTCATCTTCAAAGCCTTGGCAGCGTTATCCCATTAACATCCTGCTGGAGAGCCACTGGGATGGGACCTCTGGGAGCTGCCTGGGGGAGACCCAGCCCAAAGGTGCCAATTCCCCGTGCCCAGGAGCAGGAAAAGCCCACCCCACTCAGGTGCTCCCTGTGGGATGAGGATGCTGAGCAGCTGCTGCCTCGACAGGCATTTCCTGGGAAAATTCAGAGCACCTCCCTGGCCTTGAGAAACCATTCCCAAGGGATAAAGTGGATCCTCCCCCAGGGGTTTTGCTGGAAATGGGAGCTGAGTGTCCACGGGCATGTTCACCCACACCCCACAAGTGTTTTCTGCCCGCTGCTGGTTTCAAAGTTTTGTTTTCACCCATAGCTGCCCAGTGGAAGCACAGCCAAAGATTAAACAGAGCCACCAAGAAACTGAGGTTTGTTTTTCTACTGCCTTTCTGAACAATTTGAACAATGTAATTTCAGCCTGTGGTTCAGCTGAAAGCAATCCCAGGACAGAGAGCAGCTTTTCCATAGGGAATGGCTCTATAGGGAAGAATTTCCTAATTTATTCTCTGCTTTTCCTGCCTTCCTTCCAGACCAAAATTGCTGGGAGAGCTCACAAACTTGGGTTTCAGGGAGGAGGGATGTGGGCACTGAAGCAGGGGTGAAAGCAACATGGTTTTAAAAGGGAAAGAAGTAAAATTCAAAATATTTGGAGTAGCCACACAACCCCAGCGTTGCTCCCAGCCTTGCCCATCATCAAGTTCTGCTCTCAAGAAATTCTCCATCTGCTGCCAGCTGGAGGACAAGAAAATTCCAACTGCCAGGGGCAGTGAATGTGAAATTAAAACCTTGAGAATAATTAGAATAATGCAGAATTTCATAATCACAGAATCACAGAGGGTTCTCTAAATACAGAATCACAGAATGGAAGGAACTTTAAAACTCATCCCATTCCAGCCCCATGCCATGGGCAGATAATCCCAGTGCTCTCTTATCCCCCTGGCAAGGACACCATGAAGGGCAGTGACATCCTGAATGTGATTTTTGGGGTCAAGCCCTCAAATCCCAGCTCCACAGGGAGCTGCTGAGCAGAGCTGCCACTCAGACCTGCATCTTCCCGTGTGCTGCTCCTGTCAGGAGGTCACACAGGGAGGGAGGGGCGATTTAGGGACTCACTTAGGGGCTGATTTAGGGACCCATTTAGGGGATGACTTGGGCTTGATTTAGAGGTAGACTTAGGGTTGGTTTAGAGGCTGATTTAGGATTGGTTTAGAGGTTGATTTAGAGGCTGATTTAAGGTTGATTTAGAGGCTGATTTAGGGTTGATTTAGGGTTCATTTAGGGTTGGTTTAGGGCCTGATTTAGGGTTGGTTTAGAGGTTGATTTAGAGGCTGATTTAGGTTGGTTTAGGACCTGATTTAGGGTTGATAAAAAGGTTGATTTAGAAGCTGATTTAGGATTGATTTAGAGGTTGATTTAGAGGCTGATTTAGGATTGATTTAAGGGGTGATTTAGGACCTGATTTAGGGTTGATTTAGGGTTGGTTTAGGGCCTGATTTAGGGTTGGTTTAGGGCCTGATTTAGGGTTGGTTTAGAGGTTGATTTAGAGGCTGATTTAGGGTTAATTTAGAGGTTGATTTAGAGGCTGATTTAGGGCCTGATTTAGGGTTCATTTAGGGTTGGTTTAGGGCCTGATTTAGGGTTGATTTAGAGGCTGAATAAGGGTTGATTTAGGGTTATGTAGAGGTTGATTTAGAGGCTGATTTAGGGTTGATTTAGGGTTGGTTTAAGGGCTGATTTAGAGGCTGATTTAGGGTTGGTTCAGGGTTGATTTAGGGGCTGATTTAGAGGCTGATTTAAGGTTGGTTGAAAGTTGATTTAGGGTTGGTTTAGGACCTGATTTAGGATTGATATAAAGGTTGATTTAGAGCTGATTTAGGGTTGATGATTTAGAGGCTGATTTAGGGTTGATTTAGGGTTGATTTAGAGGCTGATTTAGGGTTGATTTAGGGTCTCCATCTCTGGGCTCCCTGAAGCACACAAAGGCTCTCCAGGGAAGTTGAGTCTCTCCTGCCAGTGCTTTTCCAGGACAGGGAGTAGGGAAGGAGCTGCTGCTCATGGGAGCTCAGGAATGAGCTGCTGGCTCCAGGGGGTTTAACCAAAACCAAGGAAAAACAATTTTTAAACAATTTAGAAATCAATGTAGAAACAGTAATTTTTAAAAATCAGCATTTTAAACATTGGGTCCATCACTTATGGCATCCCTTCATTTTTATTTAAAGACTCACTGCTCTCCAGTGATGCCTCTTCCAGTTGTTCATCAATTGTGGGAGCAATAGATCTCAAGACTAACCATGTCCATGTTTTTATCCCAGGTTTTCCCCTGGAATTTTTACTACTCATCTTTCCCTTGCATTTTTTTCTGCCCATTTCCAATTTCCTGGAATTTTTCCTTCCCATCTTCTTGTTTTTTAGCCTCTCTTGGAGTAATCACTACCTGGAATCTCATGGACTTCTGGAATTAACAAAGTGCCTGGAGTCTCATGGATTTCTAGAATTTAGCAAAGCTAAATAAATACAGTGGTCCCCACGTGTGTTTTATTTGTGAGCATTTTGTGCAACATAAACCCAAAAAAACCTGCTGCTTTTTCCTTTTTATTTTACTACTGGGAAAAAAAAAAAAAAAAAGGTTTCTAAACTGACTGAGTAATTTTTCAAATATTTTGTCTGACTTTTTGTGCTTGTACTCATCTCTTCCACAGTGTGAGCTCAGCTACACCTCACATCAGTGTCTGCTTGTGTGGCAGTGGCTGTGCTGATTTATGGCATTAATCTTTATAAAATGAGATTAAGTTCTTGCTTTGCAGCCTTGTTGTTTTTGTTTTTTTTTTAAATTCCATTGCTTCTTGATGGAAAGTGTCCATGCAGTGTATTGAAGAGAATGTGAAGCTCCCTCCTTTAGATGAACACACAGAGGGGAAGCAGTTCCATTTCTGCCTTGATACCATAATAATGGCCATAATAATTGTAAGCTTTTCTTTAGAATATAATTTTAGAAACCAGAAAGTGTGTTTATTTCATGGCTGGGTTAGCCCCAGCAATGGGTGTAAAAACAATACTATATTTAGATTTTATGTTGATAAATATAGAGCACCAGCATGTGTATAAATGTTTTGTTTCATTTTTCCCTTGGGAATGGAGGAAAGGGGAGGGGGGGTAAAAACCCCAACAATTTCTCTGGCCCCAAAAACCAAGGAAAAATTCCACTTCAAAGTGTCTGAGTGGCTTGAGAGGAGAATCACAGCACAGTAGTTTCTCTTGCACTGGCTCCTCACAGCACTGGATGCAGTTGAAGGAAAACTTTGCATGAGCAAAGTCTCTCCCAGCAAATCAAACTGGCTCAGTGCAAGGGAGCAGCTTTGAAGGGACCACCTACCACAAACATTATTCCAAAAGCCAGAATTCTTACCACGAGCATCCAGGGAGTCAATGATAAACAGATGATGCAGCCAGCAGAAATTTCACAGAGTTGTAACTTTAACTTTCTGCATGTGTTGAAGAAATAAGTCCTTTAAAAGAGCAGTGGAGCTGTTTATTATTAACATCATTTTATTTCCATTTACAGCACCCAGCACTGTCCTGACCCACTGCATGTTCCCCCTTCCGGCTTCCTTTACTCAAATATAACTTTTATTTTTCCTGGGCACTGCCCAAATTGCAGCCAGGAGACTGCCTGCATTATTTTTTCCTTTTTTACCCTCTACACAGAAATTTCCAGGTGCTTTTTGCTCTGGGGACAAACAAATTGCAGCAGATGTGATGGGAATTTGGGCATTAAGTAGCCCCAGCTTGACTTCTCTCTCTGTCTTCCTCAAAGTTGTCCATCATTTTCTGACTCCTCCAGTTTTAGAAATTGCTGACAAATTTATAAATGAGCTCAGCAGCTCAAACAGCAGTTGGGTGAGGCTTAGGAGCAGAGCTCAGCCCATCCCCACGATCTGTTTGGGGTCAGATTGAAGCAGGAATCTGGAGCGTGACTTTGGAAATGCCAACGAGCTTCTCATCCATCACTTCATCACATCAGGAGCCATGCACAGAGGATATTTATGGTAAGAACAAAAAATAAACCAAACCCAAACATATTTTTCTGGCTGCTGGGTCTTGGGAAAAATCCTGGAACGGTCGGAAAAAAAGGCACCACCTGCAATATTAGGGCAGTGAATGTCTCAGGCCACATCACACAATAAAATAATAATAAATAAAGAAGTGGGCATCTTGTGGGGAATGAGGTTTCAGTGCTTGTGGTGGGACATTTAAGCTCCTCTCAATAAATATTGGGAGCTTGGGACTGATCTGAGGGTTTAACATCTCCTTTGGGTATTTAATTTGTATTTCTGACAGCACATCGTGGGTTTTTCTGTGCCTGAGGCAGCATCCCACCTTCACTGGTCAATATCAGGGAAACTACATTTTGAGCTGGGAATTTCATCAAATCCATGGAGTTCATTGTCCAAGGACACTTGGAGTGCCTGTGCCCTACTCTCCTCCTGTAGAATCTTCTTTTAAAAGCCTTTCTCCCCTCTCCCTGATTTGGAAAGTGCATGAAATCACAGATCCATGGGCATGGCCAGATACCCCAAACCCCACCTTGGAAGGGCCACCCCTTCCCCCACCTCCATGTGTCCCAGACCAAAATGGGCTTGGATGGTGTCTCTTAAGGAAAATTATCTGTGTCAGGTAGTGGTGCAGCATGGGAGAAATTTGGGGAGGAGAAAAAGCCTAAATCCAGAGAGTTTCATAGCTGAAACCCCAACCATCATTGCCCAGAGCAGCTGTGGCTGCCCCTGGATCCCTGGCAGTGCCCAAGGCCAGGCTGGATGGGGCTTGGAGCAGCCTGGGACAGTGGAAGCTGTCCCTGCCCATGGCAGGGGTGGGAATGGGAGGAGATTTAAGGTGCCTTCCCACTTAAACCACTCAGTAATTCTGGGATTCACTCTGGGAAGCCCAAATCTCCTCCTACACCTCCAAGCTCACCCAGGAAAACACAAGGAGCCAGCACAGGATGAGTTTTTGGGATGCTCCATGACCCATCCAGGCAGGACTGAAATGTTTTGGGGTGGTGGCCAAGCCTTTCCCCACTGGGATCCCAATAACAGGGTTGGGAGCCAGGTATCTCAAATTCCATGATGGGATTCAGTTTGGGTGTGTGCCCATCCAGGCTTTAATGCAAGGATCCTGGGGGAAATCTGTTCATTCATAACCTCTCATCTCCATGCATCCCTAAATATTCCATGTGCACCCTGCAGAACTGGGAACTCACCAGGGAGCTGATCCTGAAAAATGCTGAGCAATTCCCAGGAGCTGCCAGGCACACACAACACCCAGAGGTCCTTCCACAATTCCCAGATAAACAGGGAAAGTTGTTCCAAACCAAATCAGGGACCAAGCAGAGCCAGCTCCCCCCCTGTGCTATTTTTCTCCTGCTGTGTTTAACTCCAGCTCCCAGTTTTTAGTAAATTGGGATGGAGAATGATTGGAGCAGGCTGCAGCTTGGGTAGGGATTTCCCATTGACATCTGCCAGAGGAGTTAATGAAGCAGGATTTCAGCAGGAGACACTTTTTGGGCTGGAAATTCTTCAGGAGAACAGGATGAGGATCCATGCTGAGCCCTGCTGTACTGGGAACTCCAGGAGAATGATGGATGGGCTCCTGCTGGTGCTCAGGATTGGGATGAGAGCTTTTCAACCCTTCCCTTGGGCATCCAATCCACGTCAGATGGAGCAAAAGTTTTGTTTTCCACTACTCCCTCCCCAAAATATGAATGTTCATCTACATTTCTCAACATCAATATTGGTCCTGTTGTGTGTAACAAAATAATTTGCACTTTTTCCCAACTTGCCCAAAAAAATAAAGTGATCAGGGGCTCATGGAATCAAGAACTCCAAGATCATCAATCCCAGCTCTGATCAATCACCCCCACGGCCACTAAACCATGAAGGGCCACATCCACTCATTTCTGGAACATTTCCAAGGATAATGGATCCACCTCTTCCCTGGGCAGCCCAGTTCCATTGTCTGACCTCTCTTGCCATGGAGAATTTTTTCCTGAACGCTGGGCAGTGATGCAGGGATGGTTTGGTGAAACAAGAGGAATTTCTTGCCTAAAATTCCAAGAGTTGGAGAGAAACCAACAAGCCCAAACATGCAAGACTGGGCTAGAGCAGGATTTCCCATGGGAGGCTCCTGAGGTGTGGGCCCTGCTGCTTGATGATGCCACAGTCTCACCTTTTGGGATTCAAAGCATTCCTTGGCTGCTCATCAAGGTGGATTTAATGCAATCATCATTTCACTTCTATGCTTTAATTCAGTTTTCTGCTTGAAGAGCAGGAGAAACCCTATTTCACACACACACACACAAAAAAAAAAAAAAAAAAAAAAAAAGGAACAAAAAAAGACAGAAGGGAAAAAAGCTAAACACGACTTTTAATTTTGGGGGCAGGATTTTTTTAAATTAATTTTCATGGAACACCTGACACAGTAAATGAAGAGACAGCAGGACATGGAGTGAAAAAAAAAAGCCCACTTGCACTATGTTAATAAAAATGGGGTTTTATTTGGAATAAATAAATTATATTAATAAATAAAGTTGGGGCTGTTCAGCCTGGAGATGAGAAGGTTGTGAGGAGACCTCACAGCTCCTTCCAGGGTCTGGAGGGGTTACAGGGAAGATAGAGAGGGACAAATCATCAGGAACTGGAGGGGCAGAACAAGGGGGAGTGACTTCAGACTGAGAGAGGGGAAATTTAGGTTGGATATTGAGAAGGAATTGTTCCTGGGAGGGTGGGCAGGCCCTGGCACAGGGTGCCCAGAGCAGCTGTGGCTGCCCCTGGATCCCTGGCAGTGTCCAAGGCCAGGCTGGATGGGGCTTGGAGCAGCCTGGGACAGTGGAGCAACCCAGGACAGGAGGTTGGAATGAGCTTTAAGATCCCTTCCAGCTCAAAGCATTCCATGATTTTATGAATCCAACTCTGCCTTGAATCCTTGGCCATCTTCCTCCTCCTCAGCCAGAGCTGCCAGGGCTGTGAGCTGTGCTTCACAGGAGGATTCTCTGCTCTTCTTCTCTCTGGAGCTGGCAAGGACTCAGATCATTACAGGAGCCAATTCCACTGGAAAATTCAGGATTGAAGCTGTTCAGGCCACAGAGGTCTCTGGGACACTCCTGGCTGGAGGGAAATGGGGAAGGGCTGGCTGCAGGGACATGGTTTTGGGAACCAGAGCTGGATTTTATTGTTGGCACACCAAACACCCTGCAGTTTGTGTGGGCTCTTCCCCAGTGCAAGGGTGGAAAAGCTTTCCCAGGCAGAAATGGGGAAGAACACCTGGAATGTCCCTTCCAACAATGCATGAATTATACTGGAATACACTTGCTACTTTTACTTCAAAATATTGAGGGTTTTTTTTTCCCTAAATTGTCACAGTCACAGGTACAAGACCAAACCTTGGTGATCATGGGACTACTGCAGATGTTTTCTGGGGATCTTGAGTTAGGAGGGAAAAGCTGGCTTGGAAACAAGGGCAGGATTCCCCCATTCCCATACCCTAGTCCCATCTCCTGAGAAATAAAGGAGTGGATGCAGACAGAGCAAGCTCTTCTTGCTAGACAGCTCTGTGCATTTTTGCCACTGAATCCCTGTGATCCACCTTTCCATCCCAGCAAAGCCTTGGAAAAGCTTTGCCTGCTGTGTGCCAGAGCAGAGCTGGATTGGAAGCTTGGAATGGTGTGTGGGCAGTGGCTGGGGGTTGTTGTCCCCCCAAAAATGGAGCCCCTGTTTCCACCCTCCTCCCACTCCACACCCAGTTTCAGGGAATGGGGGATCCCAGGCTGAGGCAGCAAGAGCACTGAAATGCAGGGGAAAATTAAGGGAATGACGATGGGAGAGGCTTGCTGGGACCTGGAAGGAAAACAGAGTTTGGATTGGAGCAGAGCATGGAAATCAAGGAGTTCTTGGGATGCCTCTGACCACTGGTCCTGAAGTTCTGCAGCAGGAGCTGAATCAGGAGCCAGATCCAACCCAAAACACCCTGTGGGGCCACCAAAGTGGAGCTGAGCCCTCAGCCCTGAGCTGGAGGTAGCTGTGCACACAAACACACAAAGTTCCTCGACATGCAGCACCCAGGCCTCTTTTTTGGGTCAATCCCCTTTAAAAAATTCCCAGTTTGAGTGCCTGTTTTGCCAGACTGCGAATCCTTTCAGCACACCAGGGCTGGTTCCTCCTTGGGGGATAACCACAAGCCAATTAGAAGTTAAATTGTTGAGCACTCTGCATCTAATTGAAGTCTCTCCCTTCTGCCCACTATTTTTAGTGCTTGGCAGCTCCACGTAGGGTATAATCATGTTTATTTAAGAGCCATGTGTACCTCAGTGAGAAAAATAAAATGCAGCAGGCAGAGCTGTTTTTTATACCAAATATGCATGGGTGGGTGGTAGAGGTCAGGTCTAGACTGCTCTGTGTCTCTTGCTGTCCCCCTCTCCCATCAGGACACATCCTTCTCACCCCAAAACCATGCCTGAAATGTGCCCATTCAACTTGAAATGCATTTTCCCTGCTCTTTTATTGTCATTTGTTGTTACCTCTGGTATTTTCTTCATCCTCTGCTATGTACAGAGCAGTGACAAGAGATTCTGGTTGTGCTGGAGCATATAAAGGGGTAGCAGAAAATTAAAAAAAAAATAAAAATGGAGAAGGTGCTGTGAGTCAGCCTGGAGCAGCCTCCCCTTTTCTCTGGGGAGTTTGGGGCAGGGGGGGTGCTGGGAATGATCCTAGAATTTAAGAAGTGATTCCAAGGCAACAAAAAAGTCATGAGGTTGGAGTTTCTGAGAGGCTTCCAGCGAGGGGAAGGAGAGAAAATGGTTATTTGTCAGGAGTTTTCAATGTCTGGGCTCTAAAGACTGGTGGGGCTGGGATGAGGCAACCTCAGAAAAGTGAAAGTGGAGAAATTTTTGTCTAGGCTTGATTGGCCAAGAAGGGTGGAAGGGAAAAGAAGGACAAGGAACAAAATTCCATCAAAAAGACAAGAAAATGACTTTTCCAGCTGCTTTTCAAGTGGTCACTTGGTTTGTTCAGCCTGGAGGACACCGAGGGGAGACCCCTTTGGGGTCTTCAGCATCCTGCCATGGGCAGCTCCAGTCTCTGCTCCCTGGGACAGCACCCAGGGCTGGCTGGAGCTGTGCCAGGGCAGCTCAGGCTGGATTTTAGGGCAGGGTTTTTCCCCAGAGGTGCTGGCACTGCCCTGATACCAGGGAATGGGCACAGCCCCGAGGCTGCCAGAGCTCCAGGAGGGTTTGGACACCAGGGATGCCCAGGGTGGGGTTGTTGGGGGCTCTGTGGTCTGGATGACCCCAGTGGGTCCCTTCCATGGCTCTGTGACCCTACAAGGTCACCAGGGAGTGTCCCAATCCCGTGGGATGCAGAGCAGATTCCAAACATGGAGCTCAGCCTGAAGGATGAGGGAGGGAGAGCCCAGGAGCTCTGAGTTGCAACAGAAGCTCTGGCTCTGACTAAACCCCAGCCCAGGATAAACCCTTATCCTGGATAAGGAGGGAGATAAGGGGCCAACTTGTGCCTTAAAAAGCTCTGTCTGAACCACCACTGCTCCCAGTGACCTCATCATCTCCTGTGCCCAAACACCCCCAGCAAGAAGCAAAAACAAAAACCCAGCAGGACCCCGTGCTCTCCTTGTTCTTGGCAAAATCTGATTTTTCTTACTCATCTCTGTTTTATCCAAACCTAGGGAACAGCACACATGCACACCAAGCCATGCTGGGAAGAAAATAGTAGAATTTTTATTTTTCTTCAGGAATTTTTCTTCTCACCCCAGAAGGGATTTGAGTTTGTTATCCTATTTCAGCAGCCATGCAAAACATAAAGTCAGTACTAAACCAAACCCAGAGCCTGTCTTAAAACACAGACCTGCAAAATCCACCTCAGAATTTCTCCTGAATGGAGAAACACGTGGTCCTTATCTTGTTTCACAGGATTAGATGTGAAGTACCCAGTGCTGATTTGAAAGTAATTAAAACTGTATTGACAAGGAGGAAATCAAAACTGAAATATGTGCAAAAGTGATGGCCTGAGGCTCAACAGGATTTCAGGGATAAACTGAAAAATTGAGGTTGAGTTACCCACACACTCCTGGAAAATACATTTATCAAAGCCAATGTAGGCTGCAGTCTTCCCATTTCAATGACAGTGAAGGTTTTGAATTAGGCTGGAAAAGGTGCTCAGGTCTGAGGGTTCTGAAAAACTCCAGCTTTGAAAGGCTCTTGCTTTACTAATTTTTTATTTCATTACATCCACAGCTCAAGAGGGAGTCAGATCTAAGGAATGATTGAGATGCCCAGGTAAGAAGGGCCTGGTTTTCTCAGCCTTTTCTGACACAAGGAGCTGAATTTCACCATCAGGAGCATGACCCAAACTCCAGGGAATATCAAAACCCTCCTGGGAGCTGGGGCATGCTGCACCAGCAGCACTCTGTGCTCCATCAGGAGCAGAACTTGGCCTTTTCCCAAGGCCAGGAGGTTCAGCAGTGCAGAGACGTGATCTGTAGGCAGCAAAAATGGGAAAAAAATCCAGCCAGTACCTGGGGTTGCTCAACAGCACAAAATCCAGCTCCAGCATTTGGAGTGGCCACTGCTCCTTTGCTGCAACTTGAGTCACAAACAGGGCAGCACATTCCACGTGGAAGTCAGCTTTTAATGGGCAGTGAAAGGTGGGAGAATGCCAGCAGAGGGAACTGATGCTCTTCAGTGCAGCTCAGTGCTCTTGGGGCATTTTAAAATGAGGCATGAGGATTCATTAACCCAACAGGATATCCATCAATCCACAACAGTGGCAGCAGGATAATAGCAGCCCTACCAGAATTCCTTCCCTGGACCCCTGGCAGTGTCCAAGGCCAGGCTGGATGGGGCTTGGAGCAGCCTGGGACAGTGGAAGGTGTCCCTGCCCGTGGAAGGGGGGTGGAACTGGAAGGGCTTTCAGATCCCTTCCAACCCAAACCATTCTATGATAGTTCCTGGCTCCCAGTTGTCAAAAAACCCCCAAAAACTAAACCCAGAACCCTCTTGGTGGATTTTTAAAGGGATCCAAGCAGGTCAGCTGGAAGCCTCTTTTCCCAGTGCAATGCTTTGGCCAACAATTAATCTTTTGTTTTTCTCTAAACCAAAATTATTATGAGGGAAAATTTTAAATGCATGGGACATGAACTGAAAAAAGGGATTTAATTCCCTGGTGATCACTCTGGCTGATTTTGGTTTCAAAACCAGGGAATTGCTGAATGGGTTTTTCCAGGAGCCCATCCCAGCTCTCCATGCCAGTGTCTCCTCTTGTCATGGTGGGACCCCTGCAGCCCCTGCCAGCCTTCAGTGACGTGGGGCTGGTGCTGTCCCCAGCTCCTGAGTTCCTGGGACAGCAGAAAATCCTACAGCAGGGGTTAAAATGCAGCAATAATCTGGCTACAAAGGCTTCCCTTTGGCATTCCTGCTGCTCCCTGGTGACTCAGAGCACTGCCAGCTTTCTGAGGGAATTCATGTTTGCTGGGCATTCCAGCTCTGGAATGGCACTGCCTGGGAGGAGAGGGGATCACTGGCACAGGGACAGGTTTCATGGTGTCCCAAGTCCCCATCTGCCTTGCCAAGGAAGATAACACATGAGGGGATGAAATTCTTCAATATTGCCCTTAATTGTGCCTTGCCCTGACAGAGGAGAATCATCTCCCATGAATAAACCTCCTCTAAAATCCCCATAAATGCTCTGGGACCATGCTGGGGTTGAGCAGGAGCCTTGCTCAGGAATGAAGGTGCTGGTCCCACCAAGGACAGAGAGGTTGGGCTCAGCCAGGATCATTAAAATCAGCCTGGAAAAGACTTCCAGGATCATCCAGCCAAGCTGTGCCCAGTGCCCACCTTGTCCCCAGCCCAGAGCCCTGAGTGCCACCTCCAGCCCTTCCTTGGACACCTCCAGGGATGGGCACTCCAAAGCTCCCTGGGCAGCCCCTGCCAAGGCCTGAGCACCCTTTCCAGGAGGGAATTCTTCCTGAACACCCCAAAACCCTGACAGGTTAAAAGCTGCAAAGCTGTTTTCTGCAGAAAGGTTCTGTGGTGAGGCTGAACGCTCCAAGTCCATGAGCTCCAGTGGTCCCTGTGGAGGGCAGTGGAATAAAGCTCTGGCAGGACACAGCTCCAGGCTCTTCCCTCCTGTCTGGAGCACCCCTGGGCTGTGCAAGGGGCAGGGCTCCAAACAGGGGCAGGGTCTGGGCTCCCTCCTGCCTGCCCAGGCTGGGCTGCAGCCAGCAGGAGCTGCGTGCCTGGGATGCTCATTTATGGGCAGGCAGCACTGCTGGCACAGCCCCAAACCCACTGAGGGGGGCTGGGAGGGCAAAGCTGCAGGGACAGGGAAGGAGCAGCTCATCCTCGGGGGCATGGGCAGCTTGGGGCCACCCCACACAGCTTGGGGCCACCCCACACCTGCAGGGACATCTTCACACAGCTTGGGGCCACCCCAAACCCCAGGGACCTGCTCACACAGCTTGGGGCCACCCCAAACCCCAGGGACCTGCTCACACAGCTTGGGACCACCCCAAACCCCAGGGACCTGCTCACACAGCTTGGGGCCACCCCAAACCTTCAGGGACCTGCTCACACACCTTGGGGCCACCCCAAACCTTCAGGGACATCTTCACACAGCTTGGGGCCACCCCAAACCTTCAGGGACCTGTTCCCACCCAGTAGGACCACCCCAAACCTTCAGGGACCTGTTCCCACCCAGTAGGACCACCCCAAACTCCAGGGACCTGTTCCCACCCAGTAGGACCACCCCAAACTCCAGGGACCTGTTCCCACACCTTGGGGCCACCCCACACCTGCAGGGACCTGCTAACACAGCTTGGGGCCACCCCAAATATTCAGGGACCTTCTCACACCTCTTGGGGCCACCCCCAAACTTTGAAACCGTCCCCATTCAATGGAGAGATGCTGAAATAAATTAAATTAAACTCGTTGCAGTTTGGATTTGTTGTTCTTGGTGTCAATGTAGCTGTTCAGAAATAGAAGGGTGAGGTCTGAGACTTCCAGGATTGTCCAACTTCTTCCCAAATTGGGAAGTTGGCATTTTCAGGAGCCACCTGGAGTGGTGGTGAAGCTACAAACCACCCCCCATAAATTAATGGAAAATAGAGAATTAAAGTAATATCAATACTGTATAGAAATAATTTCATTTGTGGCTCCCAGGATTAGTTAAAAAAAATAGAGAAAGGGAACCAATCTTGGAATGTGCCTGCCAACACTTTGCCCTTCTGTTGATGCCATAAAAATCCATCCTTTGGGATGGAAAATAACTTAGAAATAATCTAATTCTTTACTGATTGGTGGTAGCATTGGTGTATTTTAAATCCAGTTCCAGAAGCCCCAGAATTATTAAGCCAGGCACAATAAAATCAGATATTTCAATTTTCGAATTGTATTTTTTTATCAAATATTTTTATCACCCAAAGACAAGAGTGGCTGGAGAAGGAAGGAAGGAAGGAAGGAAGGAAGGAAGGAAGGAAGGAAGGAAGGAAGGAAGGAAGGAAGGAAGGAAGGAAGGAAGGAAGGAAGGAAGGAAGGAAGGAAGGAAGGAAGGAAGGAAGGGATCACCTCATCCCAAACCCCTGCCATGGGCAGGGACACTTCCCACCAGAAAAATCCCTTTTTCCTCTCAAAATCAGCATCTTCAATCAATGATGTGTTTCAGAGAGGGTTTATTTCAAGATTATGAAGAAATAAATAAGGACCAACACTCAGCCAGCATCCAAAAAAAACAAATTAATAATTAAATAAACCTTCCCCCAGCTCCAGACACTTCCAGGATGATCCTCCCCAGTGCCCATAATCAGCATTTAGAGATTTTCTAGCCAGTAGTCGCCCCCAGTCTCTGTCTTCCATGAATTCCCCTTGTCCCCAGGTGACTCCAGTCGGGAGATTTATTTGTGTCCCCCAGCTGGGTTTGTTCTGAGCTGGACACTCCAGCTCCTCCTTGCATTGGGAGGAACAAAAATAACCCTCAGTCGTGTCCTGAGCATTGTTTACAGCCTTCCAGACCTCTCCTGCCCTCCCTTTGGCACCTGGGAGCTGCCAAATTTTCCTGGGAACGTGCTCCCACCTCCTCATCCCCTGTTTTCCACAGCTCTGTGCTTCTGGAGTTGCACTATTTTCTGAGCTGCCTACTGGGATTTTGATTGGATGCTCTTAGAAGTTTTGCCAACCTTACCAACTCCACGATTTTTTTTTTTTTCCCCAGATTAATCTATCCTGATTATCTGTCAGCTACGGATGAAATATTAAAAAGTAAAATAAAAGGCGATTAAAGCTGCAAAGGCCAAACGCCAGCGCCCATCCTTGTAGGATACATCGTTCCCTCCTTCCATCACAGCATCACAGCAGCAAACCCTTTGTTCCCACGGCTGTGTTCCCTGGTTATGTCCAAAAAAAGAAAAAAAAAAAAAAAAAAAAAAAAAAAGCAGCTTCACACCTTTCCTTGCGGAATCCTTAAATCCCTTCCAGAGTGGCACAGCGCCACTTCCTCACGGAAAACCCACTCGGACTCTTCGCCCACCCCACAATTCCCTTATTCCGCACCGGGATTTGGGGGAAAAGCCCCAGCGGAGTTTAACTCAGCCCAGCCTTTCATCAGCCCGCGCCCATTTAAATGCTGATGCTCCCCATTCTCCCCAAAATCACCCGCTAATGGGTGCCCTCCCTCCGCCCGGGCTGGATTAGGAGCTGTGCCCTGCTCAAGCATCCCGGGTATCCTCACTCCTCTTAAGGTGCTAATTAGGGACACAAGTCGGGCACTGAGGGAGGGGAAACAAAGCTACTTGAGAGAGGGGTGGAAAAGGAAAGAAAAAAATAATAAAAAAAAGGAATAAACATCCCTTGGGATTAGCGTTTGAAGGCGCGCGGGGCATGGGGAACCCGTCCCTTCCACCTGGACCACCTGGATGCTCCGCTTCCCCTCCCGGCGGAGATCAAGGACTGCTCGAGTTGAAAGGCTCGGGGGGTGGATCCCCCTTCCCCCAGAAAAAGGCGGCCCCGGATAAAGGCGAAAACAAACCCCAAAACCACCCCAGAGCCCGGCGTGCTGCGCTGCAGCCGCAAAGCGTTTCACCTGCCGCCTCTGTTTCATCTTCCCGAGCCGAAAGGGGCAGCATTCTGCTCCGTGTCAGGAGAGGTGAGGATAAAAAACAAAACAACAAAACAGGGATTTTTCCCTTTTAATGCCTGCGGGAAGATTTAAGGGGTTTTGTAACCCTTTCTTGCCTTGTGTGGGGTTTTATTCCTCATTTAGTTTTAAATGCCACGTGAAGATCAATGGAAGAGAGGAGGGTGTGAGCGTCGGCTTGAAACAATTATTAAAAAATAAAAGAGGTGTTTCTGTGCAACAGCTTGGAGCGGAGGTGGTTTCTGGAAGAACTTAGGAAGGAAATGAGAAGGAAATAGGATTTGCTTCCCTGAAATCTCCCCAAATGACAGCAAAAACTGCGCCGTGTCCCATCCTCCCTCCTTGGGAGTTTAATTCCTTTAAGCCACGACTGTTCCTGGGATATTGGGAAGGAATTGTTCCTGGGAGGGTGGAACAGGGTGCCCAGAGCTGTGGCTGTCCCTGGATCCCTGAAGTGTCCAAGGGATCTGGATGGGGCTTGGAGCAGCCTGGGACAGTGGCAGGTGTCCCTTTCCAACAAAAACCATTATGGGAGACTGCTTTATGGATTTCCATGATTATAAATATTAATATTGAGCTCCACAGAGCTTTATTGAAGCTCTTCCAGCCCTAAAAGCAGGAGCAGTGAGTACACCAGAGATGCCAAAGCTCTTCATCTACCAAAACCTGCTTCCTTTATTGGCTCTCCTCTTGCTTGGGATAAAAGGGGGTTTTCCTGACTTCTTGTAGGGAAAAACTTCCTTAGAGAGGAGGAGAATGGTGGGGAAGTGCATCCTGAGGTGCCTTTCCCAGCAGGGGTCACTGGTTTGTGACTTTCTTCCCTCTGGATCAGAGCAGGAGATCCAGACTGGGCACACCAGCCAGCCCAGACTTAGAGACTCCACACATTCCATTTTTTCCCCGAGTTTTATATTTTCTACTTCCCACAAGCCTTTTTTGTTGTTGTTGTTGTTGTTGGGTTGGTTTGGGGCTTGCAAGGAATTAATTCAGGCGTTTCTGATAAGGAGAATTTGTCACAGCAGGGAGGGGTCCAGGAGGGACCATGGTGATGCCACCTGCTTATCCCTCAAGGAATCCCACTGCCTCCCACCCACCTTCCAGTGCCTCTCCCCTGGGAAGGGGGGCACGGGCAGCCTTGGCTCCTGCTCCCTGTGACCACATCTCCAGGGCTCAGGGGCTGCTTATCTCCATTCCTCAGCTGCTAGAGCAGTATTTTGACTTCCCAGGATGATGCAGACTAAGGTGGGTTCAGGTTTTGGGGACAGAATGATGCTCAGGACCAAGGGAAGACTGAAAATCCCTCCCTTCAAGAACAGCTTTTGTTTAATCTTAACAGACACAGGGTCATATCCTCATGATATTTTTCCTAAGGGATGTTGCTAAATCTAATTTCTTGTATCTACTAAATCCAGCTTCTTGGATTTACTGACATAACAAACTCTGAAAGTCCAAAAGGGACAGAAATGGGAAGAGTTCCTGACTGCAGATGTGGTAAAGGGGGAGAGGAGGGAATAAAACCCGTCAAAAACATTGTTTTTGTGGAATCTGTTAATGAAATTAATTATTCTGGAGATGTCTGTGGTAGCATCCCTCCTGCTGGGCACAGACCACGGGACACAGATGGAACCAGAGCTGACCTGAGCTCCTCTTGCCTCAGAATGGCTGCTAAAAATGCTCTTTTTTCCTTCTCCAGGCTGGGAAAGTGAAGAATGCCAAAGCATTTTCTTAGCCAGGTCCCTTCATTGCCCCAGTGCCATTGACTCTTAGTGGACATAACATTATTATGATAATAAAATAATTATATTATTATGTATGTTGTGCAATCTTTTTTTTTTTTTTTTTTTTTTTTTTTAAAGTATGGCATTTAAAAGAACTTTGAAACTTTTATTTTATTTCATTCTAATTTTCACTTTTCACAGCTTTGAATGATGATTCATGCACTAAACTCCAGTCTCTGAGTCAGGAACTCTATCAGGGGCTGGTTCAACACCCAGCTCGTGCTGTGACTCCAGTAAAAGCTGCTCCAGAGAGACTTAAAGGATGGGTTTAGGTGGTTTAAGGACCATCAGTGTTTTACCCTCCAGTTTGGGGGAGTTTTGGCTGTTCTCAGCCAGTTCCAGATCTGGAGGGAAGCTGGGAATGATCCTTGGAACGTTTCCCTCTCCCTGGGGCTGTTCTCCCTCTATATTTTCTGTGCCTTGGTTCAGCACCTCCTGGCACTGCCAGAGCTGCAGTGGGGCTGGTATTCCACAATCCCATCTTCTCCAGGGCATTCAGTGCCCTGAAGAGGCAGCGCCAACCCCGAAGGCACCAAACACCCGTGGGCAGGCAGCATTTGGGGGATGCTCCCCTACTCGGTGCCCAAGAGCCCCCCAGGGATATGCTGGATTTGGGCAGGGGTGCAAAGCACTTTTGGGGTGCTCAGGGCAGGCTCCACCGTGGGTTTGCACCCCAAACCCCTTGCCCAGGTTGCAGGGAGGCTGAGGGCAGCCAGCACTGCACCTGAACCCACAATCCCCACTCACGACCACCTGAAATAGGGGGGCAGCTAAACAAAAACGTGTGCTCGCAGCTTTCCCTCCCTCCAAGCCATCCCAAAAGGCTGAAGAGCCGCAGGAACGAGACGCAAAGTGAAGGGAAAATAGATCTTTATTGTGCATGGAGCAGGGAGAGAGCAGTCGAGATCGGCAGCAGCCGGGGCTGCTCCTCCGGTGATCCCTCACTCCCTCCTCCCTCCCAAAACCAGGGAGAGGGATTCTGCCGCCAGCTGCTCCTCACAGAGCCCCAACACTCTCCCTTCCCTCGGGTTGGCGGCCAGAGGGCATCAGTGGCGACCACGGAATTCCTAAAACGCAGCCGCCTTTCCCATGGATGCTGGGGACGGACCCCCGCCCCGCCTCTCTTCCCCCGGGCGCATCCTCCCTCCTCCCTCGGGCAGGGACGCGGAGGCAGCGCAGGGTGAATTTAAAGAGACGGCGGCATCCCTTCGAGCCAGAACGAATAAACCCAGCGCGCACAAAGTCGCAGCCACGGCTTGAAGAGCGCCAGAGAGACGCGAAACCACTGGCGGAAAGTCACTGAAAAGTCCCGGCGTTATGTACAGCTAAGTGCCAGCTCGAGTATTCACAACACAGTAACGTACTGCAAGAAGTCGCTTCGGAGAAGTTCCCTTGAGAAACAGCCTTCGCTCCGGCGGGGCCGGAGCCTGTCCGTCGGCCGGTCCGTCGGTCGGTCCGTCGGTCGGTCAGTGCCGCTGGCAGGTGTGCAGGCGGGACGCGTCGTGCTGGCGCTGCAGGCGGCACGCCAGCCCCTCGGCGCACGGGCAGCGCTGGAAGATCTCCAGCCCGTGCGCGCCTTTCCGCCGGTGCCGGGTGCACACCTGCCCCTCCCGCAGCACCGGCTTGCAGATCTTGGACCAGAAGTGGCGGGCGCAGCACAGCCCGGCCGCGCAGTCCGAGGAGCGCAGGCAGATGTCACCCTCCTGGCCTGCGGGGACAGCGGGGGACGCTCAGCGGGGCGGGGACACCGGGCGGGGACACCGGGCTGATCAGTCCCGCAGCGGGCAGCAGGGCAGAGCGGGCATCCCAAACCACCCTCGGGCAGGCTGCGCATCCCGGGTGCATCTTCTGGAGCCGGTGGGGCTGGGAGGGGCGTCCCGGACCCATCCCACAGGGAAAGGGAGGCATCCCGAACTGACCCCACAGGGACAGCAGGGAAAGGGAGGCATGCCCGGACCGGGATGGTGGAGCAGAAAGGACATCCTGGGCTGAGCCAGTGCGGGACACCAACTTTGTGGGCATCCCCACTGATCGCACGGGGGACAGCAGGGAAGGATGGGCATCCCGGACAGATCCCAGGGGACAGCAGGGAAGGATGGGCATCCCGGACAGATCCCAGGGGACAGCCTGTACTGGTGCCCAGGGCACAGCAGGGAAGGATGGCAGCCTCAGGCAGGACAGCGCGGGGGCAGCAGCCGGGGCTCCTCACCTTTGGCAGTGGGGAGCCAGGCGGGAGCGGGCGTCCGTCGGGGCAGCGCCTCAGTGCCCGTCTCGTCCGGCTCGGCCGCTCCGTGGGGCGGCTCCAGGGGCGTGCAGAGACCTGCGGGGCAGAGGGGCGGCTGTCAGCCACGCGTGGGACCCCGAGCCCGCCAGCCCCAGCCCCGGCCGTGCCCTGCCCTGCCTCACCGTTGCTGCAGACCATGCCCGGGCAGCACATGGCATCGCGCAGGCAGCGCTTGCGGCGCCGCCGGCAGCCCAGGCACAGCGGAGCGCCCCCGCCGCGGGCCGCGCCCCCGCAGAACTCCTCGGGGCCGCAGTCCTCGTCCTCGGCGCACGGGAAAGGCTGGGGGGACAGAGGAGGCGGGAGGATCAGCGGGGCCGACGCTGCCACCCCCGAGAGTCCCACTCCTCCATCCCCGCTGTGTTCCCTCTCCAATCCCCGCTGCGTCCGCTCCATCCATCTCCCGTGTGTCCCTCCCCGCCTCCAGCCCCTTTCCCGGTGTCCCCTCCATCCCCGAGGTGTCTCTCACTCCATCCCGTGTGTGCGTGCCCCTCATCGCCCGGTGCGTCCCTGTTCTCCATCGCCGGTGTCCCCCCGTCCATCCATCCCCGGAGTGTCCCTCCATCCCCTGGGGAGCCCCTCCATCCATCTGCGCTGTGTCCTCTCTCTTCTATCCCCTCCATCCCCTGGGGTGTCCCTCTATCTCTCGCATCCCCCTACTCCATCTCCCGGTGTGTGTGCGTGTTCTCATCCCCGACGTCCCATCCTGCATCCCAAATGTGTCCCTTAACTCCATCCCCGACGGGTGTCCTCCATTCCCGGTATGTCCCCCACTCCACTCCCGGTGTGTCGCCCTCAATTCCCGCTGTGCCCCTGCTATTCCTGCTATGTGTCCACCCCGCCATCCCCTGTATGTGTCCCCCGTCCATCCCCGCTGTCCCTACCTGCCGGGTGGCGGCCGGCGGGGCCTTGTTGCTGCCGTCGAAAGGGGGTGCGGGGGCGGCGCTGGCCTCGGCCGCCCCCGGGGGGGGTCCCTTGATGGCGTTGGAGCTCAGGGCAGCCCCGGGAGCCGCCGCCCGTCCCGCCGGGGCCGCGCAGCTCAGCGCCGCCAGCAGCGCCACCAGCCCCCGCATCCTGAGCCTGCCGTGCCCGCCGGGTGCCCGAGCAGCAGCACCGAGCCGCCAGCAGCGGCTCCTGCGCCGCTCCGCCGCCTTTATACCCCCGGGGCTGCCTGCTGCCCGCCCCCTCGGGGCGGGGGGCCCGCCGGCTGGGATTTCAAAGCCTTCCCGGGGGATGGGGGCTGTGCCCGTGAGCCCCCAAAACCGCCCCCGGCCCGCCCCGAGGGCTCCCGCATTGGTCGGGAGGGGGTTTCGCAAGGGCGAGCGCGGATCCCCCCGCCCCGGTCCCGGCCAGATGCTCCGCACGCCCCGACGCCGCCGCCGTCTCCAGCCGGGCGCGCCCGGCGGAGGGACCGGAGCAGGGAGGGGGGGACGCTCATCCTTGTGCAACCCCCCGTAGTGGGTGGGAGGGAGCCGCTGTGGGTGCAGAGAGCCCCCCCGCCTCCCCCGATGGCAGAGTCGGTCCTTTGGTCTCCTCGCAGTCTCCCCCCCGCCGCCTCCCCCGCGTCCTTCCTGGCGCCAGCGCAGCCTCGCAGGAAAGGAGAGGGGCTGCTCCGCATCCCCCCGCGCCGGGCGGTGTGCGGGGACACGGGGGGGACACACGCGGGACCCTCGGGGTCCTCCCCCTGCTGCCCTGACCCCAGCGGGGCGGGGGGCGGCGTCGGTGGGGGGAGCTCGGGGCGCTTTGATGCGGGGAGATCAAAGGCACAGCCCCCCCGCCCCACTCCTTTACCAATCTCCCCCCAATTCTCTTTCTATCCCCCCCATTCTGCCATATTCCCCCCATTCTCTCCCATTGCCCTCCATTCTATTTCCCCCCATTCCCTCCGTTCCTCTCCATCCTCCCCTCTCCTCCATTCCTCTCCATTCACTCCATCCCCCCATTTTCCTCCATTCCCCCCCATACCCCTCCGTTCCCTACATCCCCCCCCATTCCCCCCATACCTCCCTATTCCCTCTATTCCCCCATTCCCCCCCATTCTCCCCATTCCCTCCATTCCTCCCCCATTCCCTCCATTCTCCCAATTCCCTATATTCCCCTCCATCGCCTCCATTCCCCCCCATTTTCCTCCATTCCCCCCATACTCCCCCATTCTCCCCATTCCCTCTATTCCCCCCATTCCCTGTATTCCCTCCATTCCCCCCTATTCCCTCTATTCTCTCCATTCCTCCCCATTCTCCTCTATTCCCCCCCATTCCCCCATTCTCTCCCACTCCCCTCTATTCCCCCCATTCCCTCCTATTCTCTCTATTCCCTCCATTCCTCCCCATTCCCTCCATTCCTCCCCATTCCCTCCATTCCCCCATTCCCTCCATTCCCCCACTCCTTCCCATTCCCTCTATTCCCTCTATTCCCTCCATTCCTTCCATTCCCTGTATTCCCTCCATCCCCTCCATTCCCCCACTCCCCCCATTCCCTCTATTTCCCCCATTCCTTCCCATTCCCCCGCTTCCCTGTATTCCCTCCATTCCCTCCATTCCTTCCCATTCCCCCGATTCCCTGTATTCCCTCCATTCCCTCCATTCCTTCCTATTCCCCCCATTCCCTGTATTCCCTCCATTCCCCCATTTTTCCCATTTTCCTCCCTCCCCGTCGGGGCAGCGCGGCCCCAGGGCGCCCCCTGGCGGCTCCGCCACGCCATCGCTCCCCCCTGCTCTGCCCAGTAATTAACTCTGGTTAATTAGCCCCCGCTAATTAACCCGGCTTTTCCCCGACGGCGGCACCGTGCTCCCGTTTATTTCTTCTCTCGGCTTGGTTTAAATGAGAATACAAAGACCCAGAACAGCGCCCCCAAATCCGGGGGTGGGGGATTCCGGACGCCGCAATTCCTGCCATTTAGTCCCCATTTCTCCCGGTATGGCTGTCCCGGTGTCCCCTGTCAGCTGTTACAGCCCCCAAAGGCTCAAGCCGGGCTGATAGTTGCCTGGGAAGGTTTCGGGAGCACGGCGGGCAGCAGGGCTGAGTCACGGCCGGGCGACATCCCCTCCGCCTTCCCTATTTTTAGCCTGGAATAATGAGCGCCACGCCTCGCCCCGAAATCTCGGTGTTCCCCTGGCAGTTTCAGGTGAGGGCCACGTCACCCCGGGGATTTTATTGCGTTATTAACTTCCACCTGAGATTGCTGCATCCCACAAATGATTGGTGACGATGCCCCGCTCCTCCTTGGGCTGTTGTCACATTTATTTCCCTCCTGAGAGGATGTTTTGCTGCTCCATTCTCCCAGCTTTTGCTCACCTCTGCGTCATCATCAAATCAGAAAATGATTTCGAGTTGGAAGGGTCCTCAGAGCCCACCCAGTGCCACCCTGCCATGTCAGGGACACCTTCCACTATCCCAGGCTGCTCCAAGCCCCATCCAGCCTGGCCTTGGACACTGCCAGGGATCCAGGGGAGCCACAGCTGCTCCAGTTCTGGGAGCAGAACCCCACATTTCACCACCATCCAGCAGATCACTCCCAAACTCTGCTCCTGCTCTGGTAGAAACCCACGGACAGCCGTTCAAAAGTAATTATTTTTATTTCAACTCTATAAAGTATACAACAGGCACTCGGCAATTACAGCTGCAGGGGGAGTACAGAGCGAAACAAAAGCCATGGAAGTTCATGGAAAAAAACCCGGAGTTCCTCAGTCAACATCCAAAGAGTGCAAGCGGCCGGTGGCCAACAAACAAAACCTCTGCCATGGAGGGAGAGAAAATCAGAGTATAAAACAAAGGGCAGAGTAAAACCAGCGTAAATCGGGACTCGGGGGGAGAGGCAACTCCACGTGGGAATTCCCCTTTTTCTGAGAAAGCCCTAAAAGCGCCCAAGTCTCGGTGTCAGGGCCGGGGAGGAGCTTGCAGGGCTCATCCCCGCGGATGCAGGGAATGGGGCAGGGAAAAGCACAGATCCTGTTTGGTTGAGTGGTGCAAACGAGCCTCGTCTTTGCACCGGGGTTTTGGGTCAGGAAAACGCCGGCGGGGTGGATTTTTCCCAGGTGGGAGATTCCCGAGGGGAGCTGCGTGGGACAGCACGGATGGGTGGGATCTGCAGAGCTCAGCAAAACAGGAATACCTGTCTACAGACTGCTAGGATGTCAGAGATTAATTTGACCCGCACATCACATTTATACATTTCACAGAAATGACTCTGTATCTCATTAACAGATACACAGCTCTGGTACATTGAACAGAAATCAGAGAACGACGTCATCATTTCTGTAATTCATCAAGATCAGATAATAAAGGCTTAGAAATCGGTAGCAGAAAGAACTGTAAAACGCAGCAAGCTAAGAAAGGACGACAGTTTGAGGTGTGTTTGTCTTTGTCATGCAGCATAACACCAAATTTGTCTTTTTTTTTTTTTTTAAATAAGATGCCATGGATTTAAGGCACTTGCAACAATGCCAGATAGCCAGTGACGTTCTAGAACTGTGGGACAGGTGGGTGAACAGGACAGCTGACAGAAAGTTTAATCATACTGACAGATATGACATTAATTCAAGTCTACCTCGACCTCAAAACATTACATTACAAATAAGGAAATGAAGGAATAATGCCATGGAACTGGAAAAGAACAGAAAGTTCTGTGAGACCCACAAAACATCGACACGAAAATACCTATTTACAGAAATATCTGCTCGTGGTCCTGCTGTTGAAGAAGAGTTTGCTGTGGGCATTGCAGCTCCAGGAGAAGCTGCAACACCAGTCAAAGCCCCCTCTGGAAACATGGGAGCTGATTCCCCCTTCCCTAAAAACGCTGTCGTCCCAAAGATCAGGAAAGGAGACAAAGAAATAAGGACAGGAGGTGGAAACACAGAGGCAATCCCTTGTTGTGGATATATAGAGATATATATAAAGCAACTTAAATATATTATTATAACTGAAGGCTTATCATATACATATGCAAAGTGTTAATGCTCAGGAGAGGCCATGGAAGTCGAGTGAGGTGTTTGATATCAAAATAAACTCAGATTCAGCAGAGTGCACGCTGCAGGTGTCAATTCCCATGCCTGGCACAAGGGAAAAAGGGACAGGAAAAAGAAACCCAACTCCTCAGCCCATTCTAGTCCCTCCTTCCTGCCACCTTTTCAGGTGGATCCCCAAATCCTTGTGGTGCTTTCTCCTCCTTGCCTGCCAATTGCATCAGGTGTCACCACCCTGGGAGAAACTCCTGCAGAAAGCTGGCCCCATGGAGGGAGAATCCAGGGGGATGTGAGGGAAGCATTTGGCTGCTAGGCCTGTTTAAGATGCCTGGTGAATGTTCTAGCCCTCGTGCTCAGCCTTGGCTCTCAGTGCTGTCCATCCCTTGGAGAAAGGTGGAAAAGCCAGCAGGTGCTGCCTTTTCCCTGTGGTTTTGAAGGCAAATGAAGTTTTAATGGTTAAAGAACAGCAGAAGTGAC
The DNA here is from genome assembly GCF_029582105.1 of Oenanthe melanoleuca. NCBI lineage: Eukaryota > Metazoa > Chordata > Aves > Passeriformes > Muscicapidae > Oenanthe > Oenanthe melanoleuca. Next base: position 1,666,930 of record NC_079340.1, read on the forward strand.
TGTGCCAGAGGTGTGGCTTCACCCTTTGGAAAACACAGGGAATTCCAGAGCCACAGACTGGTTTCAAAGGTGTCACAGGACCCAGCTCACATTAAACAGCAGACACTGCCCATGCTGTCAAAATACCCTTTTGATTACATCCTTTAATGAAAAACATGCAAAGGAGTTGGGGCTTAGCATCGGGGAAGGAACTTTCTGCTGCTCAAACAGACCACTGCCACGTCATGTGTGGGAAAAGTTCTCATCAGCAAGACTGGATCTTTCCACACTCAGCTCTTGGCAGCTGAGATCAAGGGAGGCAGCACCTGCTCACCCACAGCAGGGGCTGGAATGAGAGGATCTTTCAGGTCCCTTCCAACCCAAACCATTCCATCATTCCATGATTCTGTGATTTTTTTGGGGCAAGGTCTCTCAGTGAGACCCAAAGCTGAGGCTCCCTGTTGGATAATGGGATCAACTTTTAGTCCTGGGTATATGCAACAAATGGGCACCCAGGACAGGATCCTTCTGCTGCATCCTATAAACCAGAGGAAGGAATCTGAGCAAAGGAAAAGCAGTAGAAGTGAGGGAAAAGCATATCCTGATGATACTGTTTTCCCCAGTTCTTTTTTTTTCCATAGGGATTTGGCCATCCCTGTGTTAAACACAGCCACGTGGACCTGGCACACTGGAGACCTCACAGGGATCTTCCAATATCCATTTCCCATTGAATTCCACTGACTTTCCTGTGGAGCCTGGAGAGACATCAGGATTACTGGCAATGTTCCATCAGAGCCAGCAGACTGGCCCAGGATTTCTATTTTAATGAGATTCTTTAAACACAGAAGAGATGCAGACATGGAGACCTGGAATCATCAAAAGGGAGAACAGAGCCTCTGCTACATATTCCTGGTTCAGGGACAGGTTTCTTCCCAGGTGAGGGATGGATGTAGCACCTTGAAAGGACATCACATGTTTTTCCCTTTGGGCCTCAACAGGTCAAAGTTATCCTTAATTTCATTCCTAATCAGACTGGTGGGCTGCTGTTGCTTTGCTCAGTGATTGGAGCACTGTGAAATGGATCAGTGGATGTACAATGGACTGATTCCATGATTTTCTCTTTCCATGCATGTGTTGGTACCAAGGGAAAGGAGAACTGAAGCCCAAAGGTGGTGCTGCCATGTGAGGGAAGCGACCCAACTCTGCCTTGACAGCATCTGCAGCAGTTGTGCTTTTGTTTGACCAGGCTGAGCCAAAATGTTTCCAAAAGAAAGAGGAAAGGGAACATTCAGTCTCGTGGGGAATCCTGCTAGGGAAGGACAAGGACACATTCCCCACTGCTCTGACGGGAGCGCTGTGCTCCTCCTGGGCTCCAGCACTGCCTGCAGGGCTCAGGTGGGAATAGCCCCAGTCCTGCTCTGGAGTAGCTGCAGCACTTCAGGAGTTACTACTGATCCTAGGGAGAAAGCAGCTGGAATTAAGTGCCTCTTACTCTATGGATCTCTCACTCTGCTCACCAGGAGTGTGCCAGGATCTCCGTGGCCACAGAGCAGGGGTTCTGTGCTGGAGAAAGGGGCTGTGTCAGGACCACCGTGCCCAGCCAGCTCACATTCCAACAGAAATCATGGAGAGCACTACTGTCACTAAGCAAGAAGTCCTAATGCCACTGGAGTTACTGGAGCAGCATCAATCAAGGCATCGTGGTGACCCCGAGCACGAATCCTCCCCAGTCCCGGTCTTCCCGTTCCGCTGGCAGCCACGTCCCAGGAAAAGCTGTCCTCAGCAAGGCAGAAGCAGGTAAGAGAAATAACATTAAAAATCTATGTCCCATCCTGAGTTGTCATCAGGGGGTGGCTCATCACTGTCCTCTGGGAAGCTGTCGAAGTTGCTCGTGTCCGTGGGAGACGCGACCTGCGGGGGAAGAGCGACAAGGAGGGGATGTTCATCCCAGTGCTGGCATTCCCCCTCCATCCCACTGCCATGGGCAGCCCAGAGAATCCCAGCAAGCCAGGGAAGTGCTGCATGCACAGCTTTTTGCTGGGGAATTTCCCCCAGCTGCCCTACTCTCCTGAGTTTTCCAACTGTTGCCGTAAGGTTATCACAACAGACTTGGAAAAAGCTCCTCAGAGCCCAGGATTTCCCATCCACGGCTCCAGGATCCTGAGCTGAGCCCTGCTCACTTAAAGTTTCCTGACATTGCTCAGCTTCAGGATCCTTCCAGAGAAACCCATTTTCCCAGGATGAAGGCCAAGCCCATTTCTTTTTTGGAAATCATGACATTTGAAATCCACCCTGGCCATAGAATTTATGGTTTTCCTGCTTTGTGGCAGTGAGGGAAACTTTCTTGCAGTGAGGACTTGATAAAGTAAAGACAATTAAAACAAACAAACAAACAAACAACAAAAAAAACAGTATGAGAGGAAACCAGCAACTCTCCAGCCCAAAACAATGAGAGTCTTACTAGAAATTTAATACTTTAAGCTTTACCCAGGAAAACACTTGCCACAGTTTTCAGTCATTTTATTTGGGAAGAGCCTAGTTAGGGGACAAGTGGCAGTCATTAAATCTGGAATTCTGGAGTGGTTTGGGTGGGAAGGGGCCTTAAAGCCCATCCCATTCCACCCCCTGCCATAGGCAGGACACCTTCCACTGTCCCAGGCTGCTCCAAGCCCCATCCAGCCTGGCCTTGGGCACTGCCAGGGATCCAGGGGCAGCCACAGCTGCTCTGTGCCAGGACCTGCCCTCACAGGAATATTTTTTTCCCAGCCTGGATTGATCTCAGGGGTTGCCCCAACCCACTTGGCCTTGTTAACCCTCCTGAGATTCCCACTTGATGTTGGATGCTGGTGCAAGCCATGGGAAAAGACAGGAGTTCCAACTCCAGCCCTACATTTAATGTGCTGCCCAACTGCATCAGCATTTTCCTGCTGCTGAACACATTTGGGGGAAATCAGGATTATGGAATACCAGACTGGAGCTGTCCTGGAAGAGGGAAGGATGCTCTCATCTATTCCAGTCAGCCTTGCTACGTGGGGTATGAGCAGTATTGGAAATGCTCCTACTAAACTAAAAATCCACCAAAACCAGTTAGGAAGACATCCTGGGGTTTTTTTCAGCCTGCAGGGACACTCTAAAGCAGGAATTGCAACTGGATGTGAAGGAGCAAACTTGACTTTATTGCCTGATTGAAATGTGGTTTGGCTGATGAATAAATAGGCACTAAAAACAGGTTGGACAGGGATTGGAGCAACCTGGGATAGTGGAAGGTGTCCCTGCCCATGGTGGGTGATGGAACTGGTGCAACTTAACCATCTCTTCCATCCCAAACCATCCCAGGATCGTAGCTTGAGCTTAACAGAAAAAAAAAAACCCCAAGCAAACCCAGCTTTGATCTCTAAAACATTCCTGAGCTGTTATGGGAGAGACTTGCCAAGTCCTGCTTTCTCCCACTGACTCCAGGAGCTCCTGCATCCCACAGGGCAAAAGCAGGGATGGGAAACCCTCCTGCTCTCTCCCTGGGCAAACTCTGGGATGGCAGATTCACTGGAGGGGATCCTGCCCCTGCTGCAGGAGCTGCAGGACGGAGCAATGGGGTGCAATTAAACCCCCATTAATGGCATTCTCCCGCTGATCCCAAGGGATTAAGCTGGAACAAGGAGGGGAGGCTGCAGGACAGAAGGGGCTGAGGCAATTTCTGCCAGCTAATCCTGTTTGGTTTCCCTTTGCAGCGGGGCTTTGAGGGCAGAGAGCTCACAAAGACATCAAAGGAAGGGCTTTGCTCCAAAGGAAAATGAGCGGAGCTGTCCCTCCGCGCCCGCTCCGGTTAAACATCAACAGCGCCTTTCATGGGGACGTGGTGCAGGGCAACAGGGGCACAGGCACAAAGCAACACAGAAGGGAAGGGCAATGTGGAAGAAAAGGAAGATGGCATCCAAATCCCACTTGCCTTTCCAAAGGAAATGAGAATAAAGGAGAAGGGAAGAGGGCACGGCTGAGAGAAGGGGTGGAAGTGGCAGCTTTCCACAGAAAGGGGAAAAGGAGATGCAGGAACAAGTGGAGCAGGTGAGAGAGGGAAAATGTGCTGGAGAGGGTGATCCTGCCTCGAATCCCTGCTGCAAAGGGGATTTCTCCATGGCTGTGCCCTCCTCAACCTGCCTGCCTGGAGAGCAAGCTTAGCTGGGAATGTGCCTGAAGTGACTTTTCCAAGCACCTCCAGAAGAAACAAAGCACCTTATTCCCACTTAACCCAATGTACCAAAGCTGCCCAAAGCTCACAGCATCCCTGAGGAACTGGCCATGGAAAAGAAGAGAACGAGAGGAAAACTTACACTTGGGATGATGGGAGGTGTCAGTGTCCCTTTCCGTAACCCTTCCCAGTTAAAGCCTTCAAACCATCTGAAGGGAGGGAAGAATCCAACAGTTACACAGGTGTGGCACAAAAAGAAAAGAAAATTGTTCAAACAATAGGTTTCATCTCCCACAGACTTTATCTGCAAACCCCTTGGGAATTTTTCCTGTCATCTTTTTTGGGACCAAGAAGGAAGAGTGTGCAGCTCCCCGTGGTGACACCACACAAGTGGAAATTGCCAACACTCAGATGGGAACCATTCCTTGCTGCAGGTGTCCTGGAAGCTGCTCCTTCCCTTCCCTCCCACAGGACATCCACAATGCCCTTTTCCCCCCATGGAATTGGGTTAACTCCCAACTTCACACTCAAGGATGTCCCACTTGTGGTTTTCCTCAAGTTTGCTCAAGGTGGGTGGATGAGCCCTGAGCCTTCCCACAAAAATATCCATCCAATCCATTCCTGCTGATTTGGGGATGGGAGAAAAGAAGATCCAGCACAGACAGATGAGAGAAATTGTTCCTGGAATGGATCTCTTACCTGTTCTTATCCCAATAAACTCCTAAGACATCATGTAACCATTCCCATGGGACCAAAAGGGAGGATGAATTTACATTATGGAGAGGAAGTGGTTTTTAGAGACAACTGAGGTGTTGGAAATGCCTCTTTCTGGGGGTTGGAGCTGATGGCTGCTGGAAAAGACACTTACTTGTGCTTTTGGATATCTTTCACTCCATTTTTCAAATTCCCTAATCTTTCTGATGGATTGTCCCTGTAAAAGGAAGAACAAATCCTAAATCCCTCTGACCAGCTCATTTCTTTGCCAACAACATCGAGGCTCTTTGCTTTATTATTTCATCCACTTACCTGCATAGTTTTTTAATTAAATTAGCAGCATTTTTGGCAATCTTCTTTGGAAATTCAATCATGTCTATTCCCCTTAATATGATGTTATAGGTCTTCATGGGGTCTGGGCCTGAGAAAGGGGGACTTCAGAGGGTGCAGGGAAGGAAAAAAAGATTAAAAACTTGTCTTTCATACAAATTTGTCTTTAAAACAGCATTGAAGTCTGATAAAATATACCCAGATGAGAAAAGGTAGATGCCAACCAGGAATGCTTTGCTTCCCATGATCCTAACCATTTCTCAAGGAGCTCTGGAATTCAGGGATGTTGAAGGGAAGGACCAAAAAGAAGTTTTCCATGCTAAACCTCTTCCCATGGCAGCCTGAGGCAGGAGGCTCTGAGCATCCCTGGCTTATCTTTGTGTGATGGGATCTGATTCCAATGGGGATTAATTGGCATTCCATGGATGGGGGGCTTTTGTCCAACCCTGAAGGATGGGCAGGTGGAGAGGATGGATCCTTCCCCAGCTCCTGGGGGTGAGCAGGGGGGATGAGGTGAGGAAGCCCCAGGAAAGCACCACTGCCAAGAGCAGCAGTGATATCCCAGATTAAATACAGGAAGGGATGGATGGTGCCCAGTCCATCTCCTCCCTTCCAGCAGTCAGGAATTTCCCCAGCTGAGTGCAAACCCTTCCCCTTTTTTCTTAATTTCCAGACCATCCAGGGCCAAACCCTTTCCCTTTCCCTGCCATGCAAACCTTTCCCACTTTCCCATAATTCCCAGACCATTCAGGGCCAAACTCTTCCTCTTTTTTCCCCATTGTGTTCAGCCCACTCAGAGCCAAAAAAAAAAATCATTTGAGTGGAAAAGGCACTGTGGCTCAGCCCTGCCCCTGCCCTGGCCTCACCAGGGTGAGAAGGGCAGAAATGTTGGGATGAATTTCAATGCCCATACCTGCCAGTCAGGAGCTCATACATCAGGATTCCCAGGGACCAGTAGTCTGCTGAAATGTCATGACCTTTGTTCAGGATGATCTCGGGGGCTACGTACTCCGGGGTGCCACAAAAAGTCCATGTTTTCTTTCCAAATCCTATTTTCTTTGCAAAGCCAAAATCGACCTGGGGGAAGGGGCAGGAGAGCATCAGGGCAGGGCATCAGAGGGAATGTCAGCCATGGGCTCTGCTGCTCTTGAAGTGAAGCAAGGCAGAAAGGAGGATTCCTCATGGGAATTTTCTCCTAATTAAAGCACTGAGGGTCGTTCCAGGACCAGGGAACCACAGTGAAATTTTTGCAGATTTATGCTTGGGAAAATTCCCATGAAGGAAGCAAACACCAGCACCAAGGGTTTCTTGGGGGTTGGAACTTTCTATCACTCACAGCACAGGTTGCTTATTTTGCTTTTTTTCTTTTAAATTTAAATTAAGATGGGCAAGGAATGGTTTTAAGCTATGAGAGGGCAGGGTCAGATGGGATATTGGGAAGGAATTGCTCCTGGGAGGGTGGGCAGGCCCTGGCACAGGGTGCCCAGAGCAGCTGTGGCTGCCCCTGGATCCCTGGCAGTGCCCAAGGCCAGGCTGGATGGGGCTTGGAGCAGCCTGGGATAGTGGAAGGTGTCCCTGCCCATGGCAGAGGGTGGAATGGGATGGGATTTAAGGTCCCTTCCAACCCAAACCATTCTGGGATTCTATGATCATTTCATTCAAAATATAAATATAAATATAAATATAAATATAAATATAAATATAAATATAAATATAAATATAAATATAAATATAAATATAAATATAAATATAAATATAAATATAAATATAAATATAAATATAAATATAAATATATTAAAATAAAAATAAAAATAAAAATATTGAATATGTATAACTAGATTTACAATATGCCCCTCTCCATGCTCTCACCAGGCCATTTGGGGCACCCCTAAAAAGCAGAGTGCCTCTCCTGAGTTCTGGGGCAAATGGGTCATTTTTGCCTGGCTTTCTCCTGATGCTCTTTTCTCAGAGTTCCAGGAGCATGGATCTGAATCCCAAGCCAGAATCAGCATTTCTCAGCTCAGCCACACCCTGAGCCCTGTGGGAAGTTGGGAAAACATCCCAGTGGTGATGCCAACACCTGACCCTGATCCCCTCTCAGGATGAGCCCTGTGGGGGGACCTTGCTGACCTCTCTGGCAAAGCCTGTGCTGGATTTGGGGGGATTTTTCTCTTTGCACTCACCAGCTTGGCATAACCTCTGTGATCCAGAATGAGGTTCTCTGGCTTGAGGTCCCTATAAATGATCCCTTTGGAATGCAAGTAGGCAAAGGCTTCCACCACACATGCTGTGTAAAACCTGGTTGTGGAATCCTCAAATGAACCCCTGTGGGAAGCAGGGAGGGAAAAGGGGAAAAAGCCATTAGATGAATCCCTAGAAGTAATTTCCTTCTTCATGGAATTAATTCTGCTGTTAGAACTTCTATTATGGCAGTAAAATCACTTTTTAACACTTGGAAAGTTCCTGTTGTTAAAGTCACCTTTATATCTCAATCGAATTAAATTTCCATTTCTGAAGAAACCTCTTTGCCTCCAATAGCTGAAACTATTTTAAGGTTTATTCTATAATTTAGAAATAAAACCTTGAAATCCTTGTCTTGTAAATAAAGGGTATTTTTTGTCTAATTACAAATTTGGGTTTTGAGTGTTAAAATTCCTTTGAGGTGTGCAGATAAGTTCTGTATTAGTATTTCTAAATGAGACAAAAGGTAGGAAAATCACAGCTGCTGGGACTTGAAGAGTTAATGCAAATTCCAAACTGCACTTTTGGATCCCTGTTTCTGAATTTTTCCAGAGCAAAACACAACCCCCTGCCTGCTGAAACCAGGAGGGTGTCTAAGCTAGATGGCAGCAGAACCTCAGTTTAAATCCCAGAGAACTAAAGATGGAATTATCAGGAAAAATCCCACCAGCAACTTCTAACTTTGCTCCAGTTCCTGTTTCAGTGAAAAAAACGAAGCACTACAGAAAAAATTTAAAGACAATTTAATCTTGGCTTCCTGATCAATCTTTCTAAAATTAATGGAATTCTGTTCCAGTGATGAGGCTATTCCAGAGTTACACTTCCCTGCTCTGTGGGCACATCCCATGTGCACCCAGCAACCCCAAACACTCCAAGGTCAGCCCTCCCTAGGCAGAGACTTGGGCTTTTGGGCATCACATGCTTTCCTAATCTTTTTCCATGTCACTGCTGCATCCTCATGGAACAGTGGTCCTGGTGGGGTGTGGATTTCGACTCCCACTTGAATCAGCAGCCTTGGTGCAATATGGGGCCAACAGACCCTGCACAGCTCTTGGTCTCCTCCTGCTCATTGCTCTTGGAATGAGCCAGGAAATGTTAATGGATATTATTTATTAGTGTTCATGTGGCAGGGCTGAAAGGTGATACATACATTCACAGAGGGAGGGCTGCAAACACAGGGGTGGGAAAAGCTCTGAGATGGGAAATTGTGATTTAAAAACTGTGACATCGAAAGGACCTGGAGCTGCTGGAGTGAATCCAGAGGAAAGAGGGAGATGCTCCAGGGCTGGAGCCCCTCTGCTTGAAGCCAGGCTGGGAGAGCTGGGGGTGCTCACCTGGAGAAGAGAAGGCTCCAGAGAGAGCTCAGAGCCCCTTCCAAATCCTAAAGGGGCTCCAGGAGAGCTGGAGAGGGACTGGGGACAAGGGATGGAGGGACAGGACACAGGGAATGGCTTCACTGCCAGAGGGCAGGGATGGATGGGATATTGGGAGGGAATTGTTCCTGGGAGGGTGGGCAGGCCCTGGCACAGGGTGCCCAGAGCAGCTGTGGCTGCCCCTGGATCCCTGGCAGTGTCCAAGGCCAGGCTGGATGGGGCTTGGAGCAGCCTGGGACAGTGGAAGGTGTCCCTGCCCATGGCAGGGGTGGAATGGGATGGGCTGTGAGATCTTTCCAGCCCTTCCAGCTGGATTTCTGACATTTAAACACCCCACTCTGTAGGACAAGTCCCAGCTCACCTGTCCCTGAGAATTGTCCAGAGCTCTCCCCCCAGGCAGGCCTCCATCAGCATGTACAGGTACTTGCTGTCCTTGAACGTCCTGTAGAGCCTGGGGGTGGCAACCAGGAAATCACAAATAAATCCATTATCAAAGCACTAAACTCGCTGGTTTCACACAGTATAAAGAACCTGAAATGCTCTTCCTCTTCCTCCCAGGGAGGGATGTGCAGGAAAAACTGCCCCAAGGGATGGGCCAGACTTTGTGAACCCATCCTCGAGTTCTCAACTCTGCTCTAAAATCCATTTCTGTGCTCAACAGGATTTCCTAATGTATTACATAATTTGGATTTATAGATGTGTTTAATAATATTCAATAACTACAGTGAAAAAACCAGGAGATTCTTCTATTTTTTTTTTTTTTTTTAATTTTAATGTTCAGCTGCTTTTGTACTTCCTATTCCACGTGTGGCTTTATCCATCCAGGCTTCCTGCAGGACACAGGGAAAGTTTCTTTGCAGCTGTCTGGATAATAATTTTAACAATTTCTGCAGCAGAAAGGAATGCTGAGGGCGACTCCTGGTGCAATTCCTGCATTCCTGGAAGTTTCCAGGAGTTAAAAATTCAAGAGCTGCCTCCACACAATGGAAATGAAACCAGGTGGGCTTTGCAGATTCCCTGCCAATCCCAGTTATTATTTTAACAGATATGTGGGATGGATCAGTGAATTATTTGAATAATTTATTTATTTCTTTCCTTATTCCTTAAAATATTCACATTTGTTTGTCCCCTGATCCAACCCAGAGCATTTTGTTCTGTTTGAGTTTTAGTTTATCTAAAAGTCAATTTTATTTAGTGCCTTTAGTGGCTTCTCCTGGTCCTTTTGCCTGGTTTACTTCATTTTTATATCCAAACCCAATTATTCCCCTGAAACTTTTTAACAAACACAGCCAAGTTCTTCTGGAATTTTGTCTTTCCTATTCTAATATCCCAGAGGTTGTGTCCTTGCTCCAAGATTATTTTAAACCTACTTTTCATCCATCAGCTCAAAACTGAATTAATCTACTGAAATATTCAAATTTCTGCCCATTGCACCCCCCCACAAAATAATTATCCCATCTGGTCCAATAAATGAAATAAACAAGCTTTTGAAAAAACAATAAACAAGTTGAATAATTTTAGTATAGAAACTATAGGAAAACTTCAAATCCCTGTGGATGGGCAAGTGGAGAAGAGGGGGGAAAAGTAGAAACCAAGTCTGATAAATCAAATATTTTCCAGCAATAGCAAAAGATTGGACTTTGTGACTTGGGAAGTCCCTTCCCAGAGCAGTGTTTCCATGGGATATTAAATATGATTCAGAGATAGTTGTTGTTGCAAAAGTTGTTGTTGCATCCTTGTTCTGCTTCCCTGCTGAAGGGTGAAGAGTGGGAATGAAGCAGGATTTCATTCAGCAGCCATGAATACCAGTGGCTCCATTAAGAAATGTTTGGAGGCTCAGGTTTTATTTAGGAGTGGGTATTTCTGGGAGTGCTGGCTTGGCTGGCCCTGCACTTCCCCTCTCATCCCAAAACAGCTCAGCCTTCCAAAAACCCAGAGGCTGGAATAGCCCACAGGGAATATTTGGCTCTGGCCTGGGTAAGAAGGAATGTTTCTGGATCCAAGAGCACATCCTGGGGGGAATGGCAGCCAGGCAGTGCTGGGCTCCAGCTGTCACCCATGAATCACAGGAGAAGCCATGGGCTCCAGAGGAATCCCTGGGCTCAGCCTGAGAAGGAAACACCCCATGGGTGCCCCAGCCTGGCCACGTGCTTCCCTTTGGATTCATCCCAGGGGTTTGTTTGCATCTCCTGAGCAATTTCTGGGAGCAGGGCTGATCTCCTAGGGCATCTCTGGTAGTGGGATGAGGCAGCCTTGGCTTAGATCCCCTTCAAGGTGGCTCCAGGGATGCTCAGCATCCACTGCTCCATCCTGACCTGCAGCACTGAAAAAAATCTCCTTTCTGTCCTCACAATCCTTGAAAAGCCAGGGAATGTTGTTAGTAGGGTGGAAACAACAAAAATGCCTGGCACCCCTTTATTCCCTGGAGATGTGCTTAGGCTTGGGGCAGGGAGATGGTTTTAATGTGATTGCCCATGAGGAGTCCAGGGATGCTGAACTCAAGTTGTCAAATATTCCATAAAGAAAAAATGCTGGACACAGCTGGTCATTGTCATGGCACTGAGTCATTTCAAAGGATGAAGCCCTGCCTTCCTGCTTACCTTAGTGAGGAGGAAAACTCAGACAGTAAGAAGGAAAAGGAAAATTAAACTGGAGCAGGGGCAAAACTAAGTCATGATAAATATGAATAAATAAATAAATAAATAAATAAATAAATAATGTGTACATATATATGTATGTATAAATTCTAGATGGAGGAAAACTCAGATACTCTAAGAAGGAAAAGGAAAATTAAACTGGAGCAGGAGCAAAACTAAGTCATGATAAATATGAATAAATAAATAAATAAATAAATAAAAAATACATAAAAAAAATAAATAAATAGTGTGCACATATATATGTATGTATAAATCCTAGATGGAGGAAAAATCAGATAGTAAGAAGGAAAAGGAAAATTAGACTGGAGTAGGGGCAAAACTAAGTCATGATAAATATGAATAAATAAATAAATAAATAAATAAATAACGTGTACATATATATGTATGTATAAATCCTAGATGGAGGAAAACTCAGATACTCTAAGAAGGAAAAGGAAAATTAAACTGGAGCAGGAGCAAAACTAAGTCATGATAAATATGAATAAATAAATAAATAAATAAATAAATAAATAAATAATAGTCTGTACATATATATATGTATGTATAAATTCTAGATGGAGGAAAACTCAGATACTCTAAGAAGGAAAAGGAAAATTAGACTGGAGCAGGGGCAAAACTAAGTCATGATAAATATGAATAAATAAATAAATAAATAGTGTGTACATATATATGTATGTATAAATTCTAGATGGTGAGTCCAGTGCCTAAAGGAGCTCCAGGAGAGCTGAAGAAGGACTTGGGTCAGGGGACAGGGAATGGTTTCCCAGTGCCAGAGCTCAGGGTCAGATGGATATTGGGAAGGAATTGCTCCCTGGGAGGGTGGGCAGGCCCTGGAATGGAATTCCCAGAGCAGCTGTGGCTGCCCCTGGATCCCTGGCAGTGCCCAAGGCCAGGCTGGTCAAGGTTTGGAGCAGCCTGGGACAGTGGGAGGTGTCCCTGCCATGGCAGGGGTGCAGTGAGATGGGATTTAAGGTCACCCCCAACCCCAAGCATCCTGGGGCTCCGCACGGATTGTCTGGCAGCTCCAGCACGTTCCTCCCGCTCCACCTCTCCATCCCCAGCAGGAGTGGAGCTGCAGGCTGTTCCCTGCTGGCTGATCCCCGCCTGGATCCCTGGCGCTGAGGGCAGGGCAGTACCTGACGATGAAGTCGGAGTGGGCGCTCTGCATGATCTGCTTCTCGGAGCGGATGTGCTCCTGCTGCCGCGTGTCCACGATGTGCCGCTTCTTCAGGATCTTCATGGCGAACGTCTTGGCCTCCTCGCTCTTCAGCTGCACCTGGGCACGGCAGCACAGGCAGGCTCACACACAGGGCACGCCTGGAGCCCCCTCCCTGCCTGCCATCCCACCCACCCGCCTTCCAGGAACAACTCCCGCTCTCCAGCCGTGCATCCAGGCTGGGAGAGGTGAGACGGGAAAATCGTACCAATATGAACGCTCAGATTCTGGGAATATAGAAACCATGAATGAAATTGAAATGAATTGAGATGCCAAGCCTTACTTACTGAATTACCATGAAACAATAGGATGGCCCCTGAAGGTAATCCCCTCTTGACAGAACGATGCCCTCGGCCAGAGAGCAACTCCAAAGGTCCAAAGAGCAATTTTTACAGTTTAAACTGTAACACACTATGGTAATATAAGGATTCCTATAGGCTCTATGTAAATGCTATAAAATTTGTATCTTGTATTACATTGGTTAGTGGAAATTAGAATATTCCTCGTGGAAGAAGATTTATTGTATTGTAAATGGGAAATCGTTCTCTTGCTTTTACTCTTTACTCTCTCTTCTTACCCCTCTCTTACCTCCCTCCTGCTCTTCCTCTCTCCTCCTTCTCTTACCCCATCACCCTTTTATCCCATTGCTCTTTCTCTTCCCCCTTTTATCTCTTTGTCCTACTCTGGGCTGCACTGGCAGTTCTTAGCAGGGCTTATTAAAATTTAGTTTATACAGAGCACATGAGTTTGTCCCCAACCGACTATCCCAGCACAAAGACTCCCACAGATCCAGGTCTCTACCTGCTTGGCTCACTGCTAAATTTTTTTTTTTTTTAGGGAAAAGCCAAGTGTGGGTGTTGCTCTCGGGTCAGGAGATGTTAACCTGCAGCTTCCCCAGACCCCTCTGCTCCAGCTCACCCTGCCTGGGATGCAGAGCTGGGATGCAGAGGATGAGCAGACCTGGCTCTCAGCAGCACTGCTGCTCACAGCTCTGCTCTTCACCTTTAGCTTCTGCCCCCTATTTTTAGCCTGGCTCCCCGAGCTGAAGCTGACAGGAGTTGTTTGCTTGCTCTGGGGTAACCCTGGCAACTTCTGAACCCTGAGCCACCCCAAGGGACAGGTCCCTATCCCAAAGCCAGCTGGAAGGCGGCCACCCTTCCCATCCTGGCCAACCCTCTCACAGGAACCCCTTTGTTGACCTCCCAGGCCTCCAAGCCTGCTAAATTCCCCCAGCAGCTGCTCAAAACAATATTCCAGGGAGGAGCTTTCCCCGTGTTGGGCACGAGGTGCCATCTGGCAACTTCTGCTTTGGTGTCCTTGTAGGAATTTGGCTTGTGCCAGAGGGAAGCAGCTTGGCTGTCACTGAGCCCTGACAGAAACCCAGCCTGCCTTTATGATTAGGAGGCAGTCAGAATTTATTTAATGTCAGATCTGGTTTTGTATTGCTTTGCAGTGTGGGTGGATATGAGACATGGCACCTTTGTAGAACCATGGAATGTGCTGAGTTGGAAAAGCCCCTCCAGGATGATCCAGTCCAATTCCTGGCCCTGCACAGACACCTCAAAAATCCCACCATGTTCCCAAGAGTGCTGTCTAAACCTTCCCCTGGGCATTTCCAAGGCATCACACGCTGAACTTGAACAGTTTCTTGTCCACCTGCTTTGTTCTGTTGTGGGTCAGGGATCAGGGAAACGCCAGGAGGGATGGTATCCCCATGGAAACACCAGGAGGAATGGTATCCCCATGGAAACACCAGGAGGAATGGTATCCCCATGGAAAGGCCAGGAGGGATGGTATCCCCATGGAAACACCAGGAGGGATGGTATCCCTATGGAAACACCAGGAGGGATGGTATCCCCATGGAAACACCAGGAGGGATGGTATCTCCATGGAAACACCAGGAGGGATGGTATCCCCATGGAAACACCAGGAGGGATGGTATCCCTATAGAAACACCAGGAGGGATGGTATCCCCATGGAAAGGCCAGGAGGGATGGTATCCCCATGGAAAGGCCAGGAGGGATGGTATCCCCATGGAAACACCAGGAGGGATGGTATCCCCATGGAAACACCAGGAGGGATGGTATCCCTATAGAAACACCAGGAGGGATGGTATCCCCATGGAAACACCAGGAGGGATGGTATCCCCATGGAAACACCAGGAGGGATGGTATCCCTATAGAAACACCAGGAGGGATGGTATCCCCATGGAAACACCAGGAGGGATGGTATCCCCATGGAAAGGCCAGGAGGGATGGTATCCCTATAGAAACACCAGGAGGGATGGTATCCCCATGGAAACACCAGGAGGGATGGTATCCCCATGGAAAGACCAGGAGGGATGGTATCCCCATGGAAACCAGGAGGGATGGTATCCCCATGGAAACACCAGGAGGGATGGTATCCCTATAGAAACACCAGGAGGGATGGTATCCCCATGGAAAGGCCAGGAGGGATGGTATCCCCATGGAAACACCAGGAGGGATGGTATCCCCATGGAAACACCAGGAGGGATGGCATCCCCAGCATCCCCAGAAATCAAACTGGGAGCCAAAAGGACACACAGACCTTAAGGAAATCAATCCCAACAGGCTGGTCTCCAGCTGGCAGAGAGGTTTCCACCACAAATGATTTAAAGTCTAACAAATGAGAGGCCAACCATCTTCATCATAACCTCTTTTTTAATATATTTTATACATATATATATGTATATGTGCCAGATTTGTGGTTTCTCATTTCCCACAGCCCCAAGAATTTCCAAGCCCACATAAAACTTCTGTTTTTCCAAAGCTCCTGCTGTCCTGTTTTTCACACTGAGATTCACCACCCTCCTAATTATTATTATCTTGGCTGGAAATCTGTGTTTGCCATTTTATTTTCAGAGAAACACATCACAAAGACCAAAACAATGCCCAAAAAGTAAAGCAGAACATTTTTCCCCATCCTTGCTGCCCCATTATTCCTCAACCTGGTTTGACCACAGCTCAAAGCACAGAGGAATTTTTGGCCAACTAAAAGTGATAAAAGCAAACCAGGGTTTGGTTTATTTTTTTTTAAAGTCCCATTTTGAAGAAATGGTTTGAGTTTAACTGTTTGGATGACATATTGGATATCACCCCATCTGAATCAAGCCAGGGGAGCAGGGAGGTGGCACACAGAGACCAAAGACCTGATGAAAATCAAGGTGAAATATGGGTTGAGCAGAATTGACCCAAACTCAAAACCAAGAAATAATTAAAATTTGGGAGGACTGAGGATTAACTGGTGGAGAACTTATCCCTCTTCCTTTTGGTGGGAATCCAGATTTCTTGGCTTCCCACCAGACCAGTCCATGCAATGACAGACAAGCACTGCCACTGCCCCCCTAAATTATTTCACATCAAAGCCTTTGCACATCCCCATCAGATTCTCCAGATCAGATCTGTTCTCTTTCAGCCTGTAGTTTTTAATGTTAGGATGTCCACACACAAAAATAATCAAGAAAGCAGCTCCAGACAGCAAAATCGACCATTTATTGGTTGATATGGCCATCAAACAATTAAAAAAAAATATTTAGCACTCTCAATTCACTTGAAATTCCCAATTTCCTAATTTTAATCTGTACCAGGAATCAGTATGAAACAACCTGGTTCGGACTCAGGAGAATAAACTCCAATATCACAGAACAAAAGGTGCTGGGAATGAATCCCAGTGTGTCCCCTTATTTAAAACCATGGATTTTGACCACTTAATTTTTGTGTCTTTCATGAAAAAGGCTATTTTAAAAAATTTTATTACTATTTTGTCAGGGATGGAGAGCCTGGGGAAGTCACTTGCTTTTCTACACTTTCATGTAAGTCCAGGGAAGGAAATTTCCAGGAGGAAGAAGGCAGAGAGTTTATTTGGTGTTTGAGGATGTCCTCATTGCTGCAAATATTAAATATAGAAAAAGCAGCTGCAATTATTATTATGATGTTAAATACACTAATATAGTTAAATAATTTATACTAATATATTAATATATTAAATTATTGTTTTATTAAATATACAACAGGCAGCTGCAATTAGCTCAGGCAAGACTTGGACCTGATGCCACCAGAGAACTCAGATCCATTTTCCATTCCTGGTCCTTTGAAAGGCAGAGGATTTGTGGGAATTTGAAAGCACAAAAAGATTAATTTGCATTAAAAGTGCTGAAAAACCAGAGCTGTCCATGTACAGAATTCAAGGGCTATTTTTTGGATCACCTGGAAAATCAGCCCTGGAGGCTTTTCCTTCTTTTCCAGCCTGCCTGAGCCCTCTCCTTGCTCTGCTTTCTGCCAAATGATTATTTTATGCTGTAAAGCTGGGAAACACCAGATCACTTCTTACCAATAATAGTTTTTAGTATTACTGTTATGTTAATTAATACAAAAATATTCCCATGTCTCATTATAAAAGTTGGGGGGAAAAAAAGTAGGAGTCACCTGGATTTTTTTATTTTAAAAACACCAAACAGGATTAATCCTGAGCAGATGAGAAGGAGCTGCTAAGGACACCCTGTCCTTCAATCCTGATGGGAAAACCAGCCCAGGGAGCAACAGGAACCACAAGGAATTTGGGTTTGAGCTCAGAAGGTGGAAGAAAAATTGAATAAAAAATGTTTTTATTTTGCCTGGAGATATAAAATGTACATAAACTATATGTTGCATATATATGTGCACAGCTAATAGAAATATGGAATATACACAGGTATAAATACAGTGGAAGTGTGCATGGCAGGGGGTGGAATGGGATGGGCTTTAAGGTCCTTTCCAATCCAAACCATCTGGAATTCCATGGGCAAAGAAGGGCAGGGAAAAAAGGAGGCACACAACCTCTCTGGCTTTTCCATGTCCTTGTTTCATAGGATCACAGCTGGCTCCTCCTGTTGGAACCACTCCAAAATCCTTCCTTTGCTTTATGATTTTAAACTTCTGCAGTTTCCAGGACACACAGAGCACTCCAGGCCTGACTTTTGTCTGGTTTTTAGCATTTATACAGAAATAAATATGGTTTTACACCTTGGTGCTTTCTCAGGCTGGTTGGGAAAATGGGTATTGATGAGATGAAATCCAGAGCTCAATGGAAAAGGGGAAAAAAGAGCTCAGTGTTTCTTATCCTTCCTCCTTCCCTATAAATCATCCCTGTGTGTTATACACAGTCTGCAACTCCAGCAATTCCTGTGCTGACCCAATCCCAGCTGACCTTGGGAAAGCAGAAACTTTTATAAATATTTACCAGGATGCAGAACAGTCCCCCAGAGAAGGATTTATTTCCCTGACTGAACACTGCAGGATATCTCCAAGGGATGGAGGGACAGTGACACAGGGAGTGGATTCCCACTGCCAGAGGGCAGGGATGGATGGGATATTGGGCAGGAATTGTTCCTGGGAGGGTGGAGAGGCTGGATCCCTGGAAATGCCCAAGGTGTGGAAGAGATCACTCATCACAGTTTCCCCTGTGTCCCTCTGAACCTCCACAACAACAAAGATGTTTTCCCAAGGGACTTTTGCTTCCTATGGAATTCTTCCACTAGGAGCCAGAAATCCATGCTCTGCTGAAACATGGCTATTTCCCTATCACATTAAATAAGACCTGACACAACAGCAGAGCTTTGGGAACTGAATTCCAAGAAGTCCTGCTTGCTGGGCATTCCCAAGGTCCTGCATTTTCCCTGTTTCCCAACTTGATCTGGTGGAACCAACAAAAATAGCAGCAGCTGTTGCTGAGAGCAGCGTTTGCAAGCTGAGCTCTCCTGATCCTGACAGCTGAAGTGCTGCACACACAGAGCAGTGACTGCTCCTGTCCCAGCAAGAGGGGACAGCCTGCTTTTCCTACTGAGGGCATTCCTCTTCTCTCAGGATGGAAGAGAATTCCCCAGAATCAGCCAGGGGGGGTCGGGCTGTGCTGCCAGGGAACAGGGACAGGACAAGGGGAAACGGCCTCAAGCTGTGCCAGGGGAGGCTCAGCTTGGACAGCAGGAGGAATTTCTGCATGGAAAGGGTGCTCAGGCCTTGGCAGGGGCTGCCCAGGGAGCTTTGGAGTGCCCATCCCTGGAGGTGTCCAAGGAAGGGCTGGAGGTGGCACTCAGGGCTCTGGGCTGGGGACAAGGTGGGCACTGGGCACAGCTTGGGCTCCATGGGCTGGGAGGGATTTTCCAGCCTCAGGGATCCAAAAGGATTTTTAGGGGACTTTCCACATCTCCTTAAATCCAGAGTCAGCCTCTCTCCAGACTTGAGTTTAGAGAGAAATGATCTTTTGCACAATTAGATTCCCACTCCCCACCTCAAGCCCAACATCAATTCAGGGTTGGCTACAGTGCACAGTGTGCTGGGTTAGGGTGGAAAATAAGTCAAGACTTAAAAAAACCCCACCTAAGACAGGGCTCAGGGTGGTTGTGGCTGTCCCAGATCCCTGGCAGTGTCCAAGGCCAGGCTGGATGGAATTGGAGCAGCCTGGGACAGTGGAAGGTGTCCCTGCCCATGGCAGGGGGTGGAATTTTGGAGCTTTAAGGTCCCTTCCAACCCAAACCATCTGGGGATTCTGGGATTTTAGGAGAAGATGGAAAGAAAAATAATGGAGAAAAAATAAAGTCTACAAGATACATTGTAGGCTGAATTTTGAAGGATGAATCCTTCAAAATTAATTCCAAGTGGGCTGCAAGGTGGAAACTGTCCATGACAGTGACCTTACTTTTTTTTTTTTGGTTATTATTAATCCAGATTCCACTGGTTGGGAAAGCACCAAATTTCCTATCCCAATAGGAGCACTATGGGATTCTACAGGAAAATAATTTGCAAAACTATACTAGGACGATACTAAAAAAAGCAAATTTAACAATTTTTAATCAAATACTCAACTGTGCTAAACCCCTTTAACTCCACATCCTGATCCCTGCACTGAAACTGATTTTTGTTGCTTGACAACAAACACAACCAAGCTTTTTATGAGCAAATACTGGGCAAATATATTAAAATATGTTAAAATTTCTGTCTACCTATAAAGCCCAGAGGTAAAAATGATTTTGCAGAAATGTCTGGAAGCAAAAGGCTAAAGGCAGTGAGGGATGTAAAGGGTTTCATGCATAAAATCATTCCAAGGAAAAGTAAATAGAGGAAGCTAAGATATATGGGAAATGGAAAAACTCACTGCTGTGGGGTCTTGGAAATATCAAATGGAATTAAACTTCAACAATCCCATACATGATCCTGCTCTGCTTCCCAGTTTGGATTTGTCTGAAATATAAAACCTATTTTTATGTTTAATTCCTGCCTCCAGCTGGAGCTGAAATCTCTGGCTCAGCTCACATCCTGATCCAGCCTCTCCCCAGATTTGATGGGCTCCCAAAACATCCCATCTTTCCAAACTTTGCCAAGACCCCTTCCATGAAGAGACAAGCCCTAGGATGTGTTTTCATCTCCAAAGGATGCATTTAGTTTCAACAGGAATTCAAAATCCAGGGAAAATTAAAACACTGCCCTGTAGTGGTCCAGCCCCACGTGGCTGTGTGATAAAAACAAACACCCTGCACGTGCTGGAGATGGGAATATGCTGCAAGTGTTGGGAAGGGATGGGAAAAAAGAATCAGATCACCCCCAGGATGATTCTGAGCTCAGGAAGAGTGACATTGTCAGATGAGTGTGGGATTTCCTTGGGTACCTGATCTCAAATCCCTCACTGGAATCCCCAAATCTTCCTCCCTTCATAGCAATCAGAAGATCCGTTTTTGCAAAAGCCAAAAAATTGACAGAATCCCAGGATCCCCGAGGCTGGAAAAGCCCTCCCAGCCCATGGAGCCCAAGCTGTGCCCAGTGCCCACCTTGTCCCCAGCCCAGAGCCCTGAGTGCCACCTCCAGCCCTTCCTTGGACACCTCCAGGGATGGGCACTCCAAAGCTCCCTGGGCAGCCCCTGCCAAGGCCTGAGCACCCTTTCCATGCAGAAATTCCTCCTGCTGTCCAAGCTGAGCCTCCCCTGGCACAGCTTGAGGCAATTCCTGACAATTAAACCCCAAAATGAGGAGATTTCCAAGAGAAAAAGGATCTTTCTAATAAAAAACTTTGCAATAACTAGGAAAAGCAGCTTGGTTGGGAATTGGAAATTGGACACAGTTGGAAATTTCCAGCAATAAATATCTGGATTCTGCATCTGTCAGGCCATCAGAAGACAACTGCAGTGGGTTTTTCCTCATTATCTAATTAATTCACTAATGGCTTTGTTTACAACATAGGCTGGACGAGACTTAATTGCACTTCAGAAGCTGGGGCCAGATTTCTCTTAAAACACAAATAAAGCTGAAGTGTTTTGTTGTGTCCACTTTGTACAGAGCCTGTAAAATATGACTGGAACATTTTATGTGCATGTTTTAATTTGTGTCTTTAGGAATCTCCATATTGCAGAGGAATTTTGCTTTTTGGGGCCACCACAAAAAGAAGGAATGCAGAAGGCAAGGAGGTGATTTTTAGTCTGTCTGTGCTCAGCCATCACCTACAGGAATCGATTGCATGGAAAAATGAGTCCAATCCCAGATATTCAGCTACTCCCATGTATTTATTTCAGAGCTGTTAAAAATAATCTTGATTTAAACCCAGAAGAACTGACCTGGGGCAGATGGTCAGGAGCACAGAACTTGAGTTGAAAGGAAATTAAAGAACAAAGCCAAGAGCAATAAAGGTGAGCAGAGATGATTTCTGGGGGCTGGGGACACCTGCCCTCCATCCCTGACACATGAGGTGACATTCCCTATCCCACTGGCACTTGAAATTCCTATTTACCTAATGTTAATCCTGGATACCACCCCAGAAGATGCTCAGCTGACATAAAGCAGGGAGGCTGAGCTGTAAAAAGGAGTGGATGCATTCCAAAAAGTCTGGTTTCTCCAACCCTGGATGTTTGTCCCTCAAGAAAAACCTAGAAAAAAAGTTGATTACACAGCCCAGTTTGGGATGAAGAGGAGATTCATAAGGACATTGGAAGAGGCACCAGGGATCACCAAAAATCTGAGCAAACAACACTCATTCCAACGCTTTGGAATCTTTTCCTGAGATACAGAAAACAAAACTGCTTGGAAAAGCAAGACAAAAGGGGATTTCCACGTGTGATAGCCATGGAATTGAAAATAATTTATATTTTAGGCTGTCTGACCTAAAACCCATATCCTTGTGCATGGATGCATGGAAAGAGCAAGCTCTCCAAGGCACCAGCATTCCCAGAGGTGTCTGGAAAACCACATCCAATGGGAATTTTACTCCTTCTTGGCCAATCCCAGCCCCAGACATCCCAGTTTCCCCCCAGCCACCACCAGTTGCCCTCTCCAGAGGTGACATTCTGAGGCTTCATGCCCAAAGCTATAAAATTTCTTTTCCTTGCCATGTCCTTCACTTTTTTTTGATGCATTTTACTCCTGGAAAGCACAAAAACGGTGAATGTTTTCCAGGAACATTCCTGCACTTCCATATTCAGGCAATAAAAGAGCAGGTTCCTCTGATATATTTTACATTTTTAGCCCAAAGTAATAAACCTTATTTTTAATGGAGGAGGTGGAAGAATGAGGCAGCAATTCCAGGCTCAGTTTTGACAAAAGGAGTATTGGCTTTATAACTTAAATTCCTTCTGTGGTAAAGAAAAACAACAAAATCTGGTGTGTTGAGCTACACTTTTAAATATGTTTCATCATGTGTGCAGTTCAGAATCACTTAAGAGCACAAAAATGAGCTTATCCAGCATTTTCCTGCTAAGGAAAGAAACCCCCTGGGAATGTTTGTTCCACCCAGGAGTATCCAGGGCTTCTTGGAGCCTCCTGAGGTGTGAGCATCTGCTCAAAATGGGATATTTCTACTCCAGCTGACACCTTGAAGGGACAGAGCACCTCCTGCTCTTCCCCTCACCTGGACCACGGTCACACATCACCAGGGTGGAGTTTTTGTCACCTTAAAGCTGCCACAGGTCACTGGTGAGGCTCCCACTGGCAGCCCCTGATGGAGACAAAGCCCTGCACCTCCCCAGGACACCTTGGGGTTGGCAAAACCCTTTACAAAGGAACCCCAGACCTTCACAAGGCTCAAACCAAGCCCCAGACTGGTGGGTCTCCCTCCCTGCAGGGTGGAGGAGCCAGATGTTAATTTAGGAGGCAAATCCCTGGTGCCAGGAGAGGATGGAGGAACTTGAAAAGAAAGGTTGAGCACAAGCTCCTGCTCTAAAGCATCCTCAGCAGGTGACTCCTTCAAAATACTCATAAACAAAACAATCACACATTAAACCCCAGGAAGGGACCAGTGCTCCCACAGATGCTCTGTCCTCCACAGGATTTCACACCATCCAGGAACAGCCAGGAATAAACCACAGGGAACAACAAGCTGAGCTTTGCTCACCAAATTCACTCCTCACATCCCCAATAACCACCCAAAACACCTAATTTTTGCCCATTTCCCAATTCCCAGCTGCCTTCAGCTCCTGCAGGGTTGCAGAATGGATGCTCCCCTGAGGTTTGTGGTGGCAACAGAGACTCAGCTCCCCTTCTGCCTGGGCTTGCAGGAGTTCCTGACATACTGCAGCAGTGTCCAGTGTCAGAGCTCCTCCACCCTGTAACCCAACTCCCTCTCCCTGCTCCAAGGTTTTCTGTTGCCTTGGTGCTACAAACAGCTCTCCTCTTGCTCTGGCTCTGCTTTAAAGGAGACCTCTGAGCTCCAAAGACAAGCAGAGCAAAAAGCAGGATTTTGTCCTTTCCCTACAATTCTGCCCAAAACCAGGCCCTCCATGGGATGTATTGGCATGGGTCAGGTGCTGAATGTTCTTTGAGGACAGCCAAGTGCAACCACTCTAGACCTGAATAAAAAATGGGTAGGAGAGGCTTTCTACTGTTACTCTGGATTTGATTAAATAAGATTTTATGTTGCTCTTTCAATCCCAGCCCTCACCCAATTCTCCAGGTTGTTAAAGGCCATAAATCAATGTCATAAACCACTTAAGAGAGAGAAGAGCCTAGGACACAAATCCTTCTTGGCTACTACAAAGCATTTATCGGTACATTTTTTACATCTCAGGAAATGGAAGTCAACTTTCTTCACTACATATTCCCAGCAGATGATTTTTCTCAGGTTATTGGGGAGTGATCACAAAGGAAATAAAGGCAGCAGCTGTCTCAGCACATCACACAGAGCAGAGGTCACCTACCAGCTCCACTCTCCCGAAGCCTCCGACTCCCAGGGTGTCGATGATGTTGAAATCCGACAGTTTCAGGTTGGCAAAGAAGGCAGCTTCGGCTTCGTATCTGGAGGTTTTGAGGCGAAAAAACGGAAATTTCTTAGAGGTGCAAACCTGAGCCGCCCCCGAGCTGTGGGAGCCTGGGCTAGCCTTTACCTGCTGCACTTCCATCTCACTCTCAAAACTGGCTTTTAGCTCAGCATTCTGCTGCTCCCAGTCCCAGCATGGCTCTGGAGGACGCGGTTTTCCAAGGGGGAATAGCAAACATCCCTACTGAGGGTGCAAAGCCAGCTCCTGGCCCCTCAGTCCAGCTCCCAAGGCTACAGCTGGGCACTTTCTATCCATCTTCTCCTGGGTGGGGTTTGCTTTCAAATGTTTTGGTGTCTTTAAGGATTTTTGGAAGATAAAAATATCTCCTAGGAGTTTCTTGTGTCCACAGGCTGGCAGCAGTTTCTATAAATGTTTATTGGAAGTGGCAGGATCACCAAAGGCCCCTGGAGAGAAATCTCAGCCAGGTTTTGTGAAATCAGATCTGATAAGCTGTAAATGCCTGAAACGAATGACTTCAGTCACAGATCAAGATTCCTATAAGGATATCTTCACTTGTTCTCCTATAAACCCACTCAGAGCAGCCATCCCAAGCCAGGAGGTCCCAAAATCCTGGAGCTCTCTGTTTATCCCACAGCCAACTGCACCACAACACCAAGCCCCTGAGTAACGAACACGCAACTCCAACCCATGCAAGCCTCTCAGAATCAGCTTCCCATGCCTACCCGTGACCATAATCCCTCCAAAATAGCTCCTTGATAAAGTTTGGGGTATTTTTAGAAAGGCTTGGAGGGGAAATGGATGAGCAGGACCCGCCCCCTCCATGAAATGTGACATTCAGCTGCCGGACAGTCCCTGCGAGTGTCCGACCTCTGGCTGCGGGTGACTTTAAGGGAGAAGAGTTGGCTGGATTATGGAGGGAGGCCTGGAGGGTGCAGGGCTTCATTTTAGCTGGAACAGCTTGCAATTAACAGTAGGGCATAATTACTGGAGGCTTCTCTTGTGCAGGGTAACAGCAGTGGGAAGATGAGCCAGCATCCCACGCCCGTAGCCACCTGGGCAGCTTTGGGACATTCCCACCCTGGTTATTTCATTAACAGCATGAACTGATTTACTGACAGATTCCCTTCCCTCCTCTGCTCTATTTAAAACCTCATTGCTAATGGGGGCCAGAGAGCAAAACTCCATCATTTTCCAAGTGAAAAGGGAAACCTACAAACAGGAGCCCAACAATGTGAAAGGTCACAGCATGAAGCCCCAAATCTGAGGCAATAAAGGGCAATCCTCTCCCAGGGGCTGCTGTCAACAAATGACTTCAGCTCTGCTTTATTTTTTATGCTGTCACCAGATCCTATGGGTGACCTTGCTCCTGATGCATCCAACTTTGGAAGCCAACCAGCACAGAGCCCACTGTGAACTTGGGATGACCTTGTGTGCCACAGCTGCTCATTGATCCTTCGTGCTCATCACGAGGTGAATGCTGAGCGAGCCCTAAAAAAGGGTTTGAGTGTCCCCTTCCAAAGCACAGCAGTGAGCACCTCTTGTTCCCATGATGAATTTACAGAGCAGTTAAAAACTTTTCATGATTCCTTACTGCCAGGAAGATTAAATCCCAGCATGGAAAATTTCCTGCCAAAACACAAACAGATGTAAAATTTCAGGGCCAGGGTCACAGTTTGGATTGGAATGAACCTTCAAGACCATCTGATTTCAACCTCCCTGCCATGGGCAGGGACACCTTCCTGGATAAGGAAGCTGAAATCTTCTGGATTTGCATTGGAACATGTAAAAAAAACTATTATCTTGCTTAGAAAAGTACTTGCTGCATTCTTGGGATTGCTTCTGGAAATCCCTTGGCTAATTCCTTCTGCCACACTCCTTGGATTTAGTGAGTACATACAAGTGCAGCAAAGCAGATGAGACAAATTGGTTGCATTTTTTTCTAAATACAGTGCAACAAGCCTCCAAGCCCCAAAAGAAATGCCAAAAATATGCAGTGAAACCAAAACACAGGTAAAACCAAGCAAATAAGCCCTTCTCAGGTCTACTAACAACAGTCCCACTGGAATTTTGTTTTATTCCCAGCTACAAAACTCCAAGTCCACTTAAACACCAAATTCCTATAAATTAAGTGGTTATGCATTCCAAACCTGCTAAGCTGAAGGATAAATATCTTCAATAAAAATACAAATATTCCCAAGCTCAATGAGAAGACAGGGGTATGATCCTCACCATGAAGTTTAGAATTCTATCCAAATTCCTGAAGCTGAGCATGCTGCTCCCTGAACAGAAGCTCCCAAGGTTCTGCAGCATGAGCTCCTCACTCGACAGAACAATGATAAAAAACATCTGTGATGTTTGATTTTATCACCTCCCAAAGTAAAGAGGCCCTTTCAAGGCACTGGGAGGGCAGTGCTAAGGAATTCAGATGTTGACATATTAATATTTTTCCGTAGGAAAATGTTCCATTCTGGATCAGGATAGAGAATCTGCAGCAGTCAGGAATGTCTGGGATATTCACAGGATGGCTCAGGCTAGAAAGGACCACACCTGGTGTCACCTCCCTGCTCCAGCAGGGCCATCCCAGAGCACAGGGCACAGCCCTGTGTGCACACAGCTCTGCAACAGCCCCAGGGAGGAGAGCCCAGAGGCTCTGTGGGCAATCTGTTCAGGGAAGCAGTTCCACAGAACAGAGGTGGGGTGACAGGAGGGACAGCTGGACCCCACTTGTGCAGGGTAAGGTGGGAATAACTCATCTCTTTGTGGGACAAATCCACCTGTGCTGGGCCAGGGTGCTTTTCTCCACTTTGGAGATGCCACAACCTCCTGCCATTCCTCTTTAATCAGAAAGGCAATTTTATTGCAAATCCCAGCCTTGTGTCAGTGCTTGGAGACTTTCCAAATAATCAAATGCTTTTCTGACCTCTGGAAGAGTTCAAATTCCTGAATTAATTGATGAGAGGAGTGCTGGGAAAATGCCTTGGAGGCACAAGTGGCATCACAGGCACATTCAGTGCCACTCTGGAGCTGTGCAGACATGAGACCTGAGCTTCCTGCACTGGGATTTCTGGGCTTGTTGAAAAAGCTGTAATTAAGAAAGAGCCTTTCCCTGGATATTTTGGTAATTGTGCTGCTCATCCCAGGTCAAAATTCTTGGAAAATCTTAGCTGAAAGTGCACAAAATGAAAAGATACAGGGAATGTGTGTGCCAAAAGCAATGAACAATCTGTTCTTTAATAAAGAGCTTTTAAAATGAAGGCTGAGCTTTTCACAGGAGCTGGTGGGAGACCAGGAATCAACTCCCAGTGTGCTTCTGATGGGACTTTTTGCTTATTGAAGCAGGTTTTTGTCACCTACTGACACTAGCCCAGCCTTGGCTGAGCTCACAGCCCACTCCTGAAGCTGACAACAGCGTGGGGCCTCAAGAGCAGCACAGGAGATGTTCAGGTCTGAGCTAGGCAGGAGCATCCTGCAGAGCTTCCAAGCTCTTCTCCAAGATATCCTGAGAATCTGAGTGGCAGAAACCTCCTGAAACTTCCTCTGCAGGAGCTGGGGCTTGGGAGCTCCTTTCCCTGCCTCTAAATAAAATAACTGTTCCTGAGGAGCTGCCTTGCCTCAGCCTCCTCTTGGGCAGGGACAGGCACCAGGCACAAGACACCAGAGTAATCAGGGGGCTCAGGAGGAAATTCCATCTTCCAATATCCCAATCCTTTGAGATGGCAGTGCAGGAGCTACAGCCCAAATACCTGGGCAATGCTGTGCCCAAGGGGAGAGGAAATCCTGTGACTCCTCTCACTGCTGCAGGTTTCCCAGCATTTAAATGAGCCACTCCCTCCTAGGATGATGATTGCTCTGAGAGGCATTTCAAGCTTTGCCTCCTGAAACTATGAACAACAACAAAAATAATGAAATAATTGTGTTACCCAGGCAGCTGATAAAACAAGAACATGTGAGGAGCAAAGGTTTGCAATTACCCAACTGCTCAGCTCTCCTGAAGGAGCTCCTGATTCCCATCTAACCATGTTGGGAAACATCAGACATGTGTTAGCAAACTGTCATCTCCAGAGAAAACTTGGCTCCTCTCCACCTGCAGGCTGCCAGCCAGCCAGGAATTGCAACCAAATGGGAACCAACCTGATCTGAGCAAATGCCACCAGTTTGGGGGGATAAACCCAGAATTTGGGAGCCTTCCCCACTGACAGACACCAGCTTTGTTTAACAAGCTGCCTTTTATTGGTTTTTTGCTCAGCCTGGTCACTAAGGAAATGCATTTCTGAAGATGGAAATTATGAAATCTCAGCAAAAAAACTGGGGAAATTGGAGCTGCAGCACCTGGATGGCGATGATCAGAGCTAGCCTGCAAGGAGACACAGGTGAAATGAGCCTGAGACCCACAGGTGGGGTGAAGAGGGAAATGCAGCCCAAAACTAAACCTTATTTCTGTGCCCACTAAAAGCCCTGTCCTCATGGTTTTAAGATACAGAGAGATTCTAAGGGGGTTAGAGAATCATGGAATAGTTTGGCTTGGAAAAGACCTTCTACTAGACCAGGTTTCTCCCAATGCTTTCTTGAACACTTTCAAGACAGGGCAGCCACAATTTATTTCTAATTAAATGCTGGTTCACCTGATGGAGCACTTAAAAAAAATATCTGTGTAAAAGAAAGCAAAAACTCCCCCAAATCTGACTATTCTTACTCTCCATCTGATTGTCCTTATTTTTGCTGGGATGAAATGACCCACCTGGGTCTGGTCTCTCCATGGGACCGTGCCTGAAATAGTGTAAAACTCCCTAGATTGGATTTGTGCTGTGTGAAGTTAATAATGGGAAGTGGCAGGGACATGGCTGGAATTCCTGTCACCAGGAGGCTTCATCCTTGAGAGTGATGGAAGGAGGAGCAGATACAGCACATGGTGGCAGGGCTGCCACAGCTTCCCTTCCCTGCCACCTCCAATGACTCTGAAAAGATCAGGATCATGTCTTTCCCAGAGATTTGGGGCAGTGGGAAATTTAGGAATAGGTGAAAGTGAAAACAAAAGCACCTCATGTTGTGTCCACATGAGATGCTGAGCTTCAGCTGTGCCCTGTTTGAGGGGGCTCAGGCAGGGGACAAGAGGAGAGCAGGGACAGCCACAGGGCATGGACACAACCAGCAGGATCCAGAGCCTGGGAATGCCTGAAAGCAAATTCCTGGGAGGCACTGAGAGCAAATCCCTATTTCTTTGTGGTGTGCTGCCACTCATCCTTTCAGGGTGCAAACCCTTCTTATCCAGCACTGCCTGTAGATATCAATCCATTGGGTCAGGACTTCTGGGGGATGTTCCTTGACAAACCTTTGCAGCAGGAAAAAATAAGCAGGGCATGAAGCCAACCCTTGTTGGGGAAGGCCAAACCTGCTCTCCACACTTCTGCAGGATCTGAGCACTCACAGGTCTCCATGGATTAGCTGGAAGGGTGTGTGTGCCCCAAAATGCCTGTTAGGCAGAGCAGGCAGTGAGAGCAGGGAATAACCATGTCCTGAGCTATGGGGAAGGCCTCTGTGCTCCTTCCTCTGTGCACCACATGTCCATCTCCCTCATGATGCTCCAATGCACCTGGGAAGTTCCCAAAGATCCTTTTAGGAAAAGCATTCCAAAGAAAAGCCCAGCTCTTTGCCTGTTGTCCTGTCCATCACACACATTACAGAACAGCTGAGTTCATTCCCAGCTCTGGCACATTATTGCCATTTATGAGCTTGCTCACAAATTCACATCCCAAAATTATTCCAGGATATCTCCATCAATAATTCCTGCCTGAGATTAGCTGCCCTAACACCAATCCAGCCCAGGGAGGGATGGATGCTACAGTGCCACTCACTGATCCTGGCTGCTCAGAGAGGATTTACCTCCAGATGATGATTTGCCCTGCCCCAGGGAAGACCAAGAAGGAGAACATCAAACTCATCTTCTATTCTCTCTTTCTTTCTTTTTTTTTTTTTAATTGCCAACCACACCAAAAGAGTGGAAGGATGGAGCTGTGGCTGGATCCAGGGCAAACAAATGGGAATGATAACCCAGGTATTCCTTAGGTCAGATGTCCTCCTTCCAGCTCATCCTTCTGAGGTGGCTTTAACTCCTCATTTAGCTGCTCTTCTCACTGCCTGCCACATCTGACACCTTCAAAAATCCAAACCAGAGCCTTTTCCTTGGGATTTTCAAAAGCTATGTGCTGGTGGTGCTGCTGGGTTTGAAGCTGCAGCTGCAGGGACCATTGCATGGAAAAGAAAGGCTGGATTTCTTTTCAAGTCCATATTTTCAGGGCTGGGAACTTCTCTTGGATGCCCCAGCACCTGGACTCACAGCCTTTCACATCAGGAGAAAATTGCACACCCCCTGCTTCAGATTTTCTTACAGAAAGGGAGCTTTGAATGGCAGCTAAACCAGACATTAAAGCCATGGCATCTCTAACTTCCTCTGGAAGGGGAAGGAGATCTGAAGTTAAAAATATAGGGTTAAGAAACTCACAGCTTCATTTGTCCCTTCCCCTTTTTCAAAAGCAAATCCCTTTTCAGGGAGAGCTCAGCACCACAAACACAATATTGTGCTGTTGCAGCAAGCTGAGCTCATCCCAGGTTGGTTCAGTAGTTAAACAGAGATTTGCTGGAATTATGGGGCTTTGAAGACTTGGATATTAATGAACACACTGAAATGCAGCCAAAGGAGTCAGAAAGTGCTTCTCCT
This sequence comes from Oenanthe melanoleuca, assembly GCF_029582105.1. Classification (NCBI taxonomy): domain Eukaryota; kingdom Metazoa; phylum Chordata; class Aves; order Passeriformes; family Muscicapidae; genus Oenanthe; species Oenanthe melanoleuca. The sequence continues at coordinate 1,697,592 of NC_079340.1, forward strand.
CATCCAGGCTCTTTGAAAAGTCTGGATTTTCTGAAGTGAGTTTTGTTGAAGCCCTAAATGTGCCAAGAGCTTGGTGATACCTCATGAAACACCTTGTGCTGCTGGGCTCAGTGCCTCCCACCCCACAGTGGGACCTCATCTGAGAGAAAACCCCTTCAAATGCAAATTTCACCCTTTTTTTCCCCCCAGATATTCATGTGGGATCCTTTCCACTTGCAACACAGAGAAGTGCATCACTCCCTTTAAAGCTCACAACAACCCCCAGGAGTTTAAGCTCCCAAAATCCCAACCCTCTACTCCCCAATTCCAGCACCCACATTGTGGAATTGTCCATTACACACCCACAAGATGCTGATGGGCCAGAAGAAGCCACAACTTTGGTGGAAGAGCCAAAAAAAAACCAGGATAGAAAATGCCAACTGATGGGAACTCTGCAGAGATCAGAGCCCAGGTGCTCCCAGGAGAGCACAAGGAGGGGTTTTAGGGAACACAGTCCCTGATTTTCCCTGGAAGTCACAGGGAGGTCACCATGGGAATGTGTAATTGTTTTCCAGATGCACATGTTCATCCTGGACTCCTTAGGAAACAGCTCCATGCTTCCAACAGGATTCTCCCCACCTCCTTCTCTGGCAAGTGCTGGATTCAGCTCTGGGTAAAACAACATTGTACCACTCCTCATGCCAAAATGTCCTGAAATAGTTCAAACAAGACACCCTACAGAATAGTCTGATTAAACTCCCCACATTTTCATCCATTTTAATTAAAAGGGGAGGAGGGAGGATGTGGAGTATTCCTTCCTCTGGTGGAGTTTCCTGTTCTGTGCAGTATTAAAGGATATTGCTTAAGGATGGGGGTTGTTCCTTCTCTTTTCCCTCCCTTTTTCCTGGTCTCATTGTTTTAACTCTGGATTATCTTAGCTGGAGGCCAAAGAAATGCCTCATGAGATCATATTCTATCCTGGCCCAGTGAACAAAATCCTAAGGAAAAGCAGAAGACCTCTCATGGCACCTCAAATGCTGCTCTTGAACCTTGACAACCTAATTTCATTCCAATGAACAGAATATTTGATATAAAATGAAAGAGCAGTAAAATGTTATTTATCAACAGCCAAATAAACATCCAGATCATGGATTCCTAGGGCAAATTTTGGTTTAAACCCCCAGCTTCAGCAGCATTTCTATGTGAGCACTCACCCCCCAGCTCCTAAAGGAATAACATAAAGACAGTGGGAAATAAACCTCCCACAGTGATCTTTGATGCCCTTGAATAATTTAGAAGGGGAGAAAAAGGAGTATTTTGGTCAGGAAGGAGACAATTCTCTGAATTCCCTCTTTTCTTCTCATTAGCTTTGGATTCAACAGTTGGATCTATAGACAATAAAATCTCTTTGGAAAAGAAAGCATCAAGGGTTTTTCCTTTCACTTTTCTGACTGAATTCAGAGGCAATACCTGCAGATCCCTTGGGGATTTTTTTCCTTTGGAAAACACCAAGAGGAACCCAGGCTGCTGTGGATACTCAGGAAAACAAGGATTTTGCATTAAAATTCCAAATGAACCCTGCAAAGGCAATAAATCCCAGCTACCAAACTGGATTCCAAGGTACCACTGACCAACACCAAAGGTATTTTAGGGAAAGTTGTTGGGATTCAGTGGGAAAGAGCCTCAGTTCCACCCTTGGAAAGCCAAACATGATCCAAGGAGCCCTTTTTGCCTCAGTCTCCAGGCAGGACCTGCTGGGGAAAGGTCACCACGGCAACGGCGATGCTCCTGTTAAAAGGACCTGGTTGCAGCTTTCTCCTCTTAAATTTTTTAAGGAATGTGGGGAACAGATCAATAAATTGATATGTCAGACACATTCATTGGTCCAGCTCGCTGTGTTCACCACTTACTGTGCATTTGTTCAAGTCCCAGGGGTTTCAGACAACTCTGTCAGTGTTTTGCCCTCAGTTCTTTTTTCCAATGGTCCAAACCCTCTGGGAGAAAATCCCTTGCAAGAGGGATTCCAGCTTGGCAGCTGCTAAAAGACAGAGCTCTACCTTGAGAGAATTTGTGTTCCTTCTGCAAGGGCTGTTGAGAGGCATTTAATGGAATCACAGAGTGATTTGGGATGGAAGGGACTTCAAAGCCCATCCACTCCCAACCCCTTCCACTATCCCAGGCTGCTCCCAGCCCCATCCAGCCTGGCCTTGGGCACTGCCAGGGATCCAGGGGCAGCCACAGCTGCTCTGGGCACCCTGTGCCAGGGCCTGCCCACCCTCCCAGGAACAATTCCTTCCCAATATCCCACCTATCCCTGCCCTCTGGCAGTGGGAAGCCATTCCCTGTGTCCTGGCACTCCATCCCTTGTCCCAGGTCCTTCTCCACTCCCCTGGAGCCCCTTTAGGCACAGGAAGGGGCTCTGAGGTCTCCCCAGAGCCTTTTCTTTGTTTCTGCAGCCTCTTCCAAATCACAGGATCCTGGGCTGAGGCTGAAGAGAGCTCAGTGGCACCTGGTGTCACCTCCCTGCTCCAGCAGGGCCATCCCAGAGCACAGGGCACAGCCCTGTGTGCACACAGCTCTGCAACAGCCCCAGGGAGGAGAGCCCAGAGGCTCTGTGGGCAATCTGTTCAGGCTGGGCAGTGCCCACTGTCCCCAGGATCCCCAGGACACTCTGCTGTCCCCCAGGTCCTTCCCCACAGAGCTGCTCCAGCAGGTGTCCCCCAGCCTGTGCTGGTGCCTGGGGCTGTTCCTGCCCAGGTGCAGGACCTGCATTTCCCTTGCTCAGAGGGGATTCATGTGTGACAGGATCTGGAGACATTCCTGTAGTAGGTGGGTGAATTATGTCTTCTTTCTCCAAAGGCTTGGGAAAAAGAGGTGACATGTAAGAGGAAGGCAGGAATGAGGGGAATATCACATCAAATCCTACTGGAAAAGTGGGAGCAGGCAGGAAGCAGATTTTCCCTCACACAGCAAGCACACAAAGAGGGGTTTGGGGCTCCCCTTGTTCACTCTGGCAGACAGATGGAAATGTGGGAAGAGCTCACTGAACCTGGGTTCCACATAACCAACCCCATCCTGGGACCTCCCTGCTCCCAACCCACTTCTAATTTGAGTTACCTGCTGAGATTTTGCTTTTTGTGGGAGCATCGCTTTGGAAACAGAATCAATGGCCTGGGCCATGCAGGTCCTTTTGGCTGCACATGGGATGGACTCTGCAGAGGCAGCAAGAGTTAAACAACTCCACACAAATAACCTTTACCTGGCAAAAGTCAGGAAAAGGCAGAAAAATGAAAGGTCCTTTTGGAGGAAATCTGGAGAAGCAGGAGAACCAAAGCACCTGTGCACAAACATCCAAGAAAGGTCTAAGGGAGAAGAACAGGAGAATTAGGAGGTCCCAGCTCTCAGGAAGGTTATTTTGGCACAGGGGAATGGCAGGACCATCTCTGGGATGACAGAATTACACCCCCAGAAGATGCTGGAGGCAGGCAGGCTACACCACACAGCCTGTCCTAAAAAAAAAAGAGTAATTTATTGTGATAAATCAGGTTAACAAAACAAATTACCCAGATCAACTGTAGATGGAAATTCCAGGAAGGAGAGCATTAGGATGGGATTTCTGGCCACCCAAAGGATGAGCAAGGGTGGCTGTGATCTGGTTTGGGTTGTAAGGGACCTTAAAATCATCATGCAATGGGCAGGGACAACTTCCACTTGCTCCAAGCCCTGTCCAACCTGGCCTTGGACACTTCCAGGGATTGGGCAGCCACAACCCCAGGATAGATAAGAAAAGATAAGCCAGGCCCAATTCAAAGTCTACCCTTGGAAGAACCTCCTTGTAAGAGAAAAAACATGATGTGGTGTGACCTAATACTGCTGGAGAGAGGTTTCATAGAAAAGCACCACTCAAAAAGTCACAAAAGGGAATTAGAAGAGCAGCTGAAAGAGCTGATGAGAATTAAATCCCAGCAGTGGCACATGGGGATCTGGACACAGCAAACACACCCAGCATGGATCTAGGAGAGGCCAGCAGGAATTTGGAGTGGCTGAGTGGCAGCAGGAGCCAGGATATTAAAAGCAAGAGCACCCTTCAAATATTAAGTCATTTCGTACAAATCAAGAAAGAGGAAAGAAAAAAGAACCAAATCATGTCCAGTTGAAAGGAAAAACACCGTAAGACAGAATAAAAAAAGGCAAATAACAACTTCAAAAGGCTTCAAACCAAATAAAAAACCCTTTCTGACCACAGCAGCAGCACGAGCCTGGCCATGGGCTGTGGAGACCCTACAGAGACCCTCTGGAAAGAGCCCACCAAGGAGAACAAAGCCATGTGAGAGAAGCTCAGTGCACTTTTTACCCCTGGCATGGACGTGGGGAGACCCTCCCAGCACATCTTCCTTCCCAGGGAAGCTCCAGGGGAACCCCATTGAAGTGTCAGGAGAGAACCCAAGTCAACCAAGGGACCAGATGGGCCTCCCCCAGCACTTCTGTGTGACCTCCAGGATGGAAGTGGCTTTTTGATGGGATCCAGAGCCCTTTGGTCCCCTAAAGCCAACATCTGTCCTGACAGAAGCACTTGACACATGGATAAATTGGAGTTCTTTGGGGAAGAGCCAAGGCTCTTCCCAAGCCTACTGGAGCTCTTTGGAGTCCCCAGGCACATGGGGAGGAGAGATCTGCTGGATACATTTGGCTTGGATTCCCTAAGGTTTGAAAGGCTCTTACAGAAAGGATATAAGAAGGGTCTGTGCATTGATTAAAACAAAAAAAGTTCAAAATAGGAAATGCATGGCTTGTTTTCCTAATGGAGGAAGGCCAGCAGTGCTCAAGTCCTTCCTGTTGAATATCTTTAGGGATAGATTTCTCCTTGGAAAAACAAGAAGAAGTAAAATGACAGCATTGGTAAAGGATATGAAATCACCAAAACCAGCAAATAAAAACCCAAGGTGAAAAACTGAGCAAGGAATTAAGACACTGAGGGACATGGTGATACCTACACTTGAAATCCTGTAAGAATGAAGTGGAGGGAAAAAAATCCTACATAAGCAGGTGGTGATGGTCATTCATCCACCTTTACTGCCCTCACCTCAAAAGTTAAGGAGTAAGGTTGGAAAAGGTACTGGAAAGGGATGGTGAGGAGGATCTGGACTGGATTCTGTGCTAGGGGAAAAGACAACTCTGGCAGGAGATGATCAAAGTTGAAAAGGTCAGGGTGTGCCATGGAAAGCAGCTGTGCAGATTCAGGGAAGAGAAACCCACCGAGGAATGCTCAAATCTATGGACAGCAGGAAGTGCCTGAGTCCCAAATCACTGGAGACCAGAGGCTGCCAATTAATAAATCAATAATCACCTCTTTGCTCTTCTCCCAGCTCTAGACACCTGCACTGAGGCACTTCCAACAGATCTTCACAGAACTGGGATAAACTGGGAAACTCAAGACCCTCTTTGTAGTGTCTAAGAGCATTAAAGCCCAGAGCTGTGTTTCCTAGCCTGCCCTGGAATCTGTTTGTGTCTGACATGGTGAGACAGGAGCTGCTCAATCTTACAGCTTGTCTTGACCAGATAAAAGGAAGTTCTTATCAGGCATTTATTTATTTAACACATGGCAGCCAGGCAGAAACAGAGTTCTCACTGCTTTGCTGCTGCTGCGTCGAAATTCACTGCAGAGAAACTCCCAAGTGCTCTGACAACACTGGAATATTATTCTGTGCTAATCAGGAAGGGATTAGAAAAACAAGGAACCAAAAAAATCCCAGGTAACTCCTTGGTTGGGAAAAGGATGCAAGCTGGCTCAGCTGGGGAATCCAGGCACCAAATCCTGCACATCCCAGCAGTTCAACATCATCCCTGCTTTTCTGATGGAGCACATAAAACATCTCCTATGCACTCAGCTTGTGGAGAAGGGCTTGTGCCATCCCAGGAACTGAACTTGCATGGATGAGTTCCCAACTCTGGAATTTTGCCCCAGCTCTGGAAAATCCAATGGGATACAGGCACAGCAGCAGGTCTGGGGTGGGAATGAAGAGGGGACTAAGAGCTCTGGTACACAACACCAGGGGCAGCTCAGAGGATCAAAAACACTTCTGAGGGTTTCCTAGCATCCATTTGAAGGTTCCCATCCCTTATCCAGCACTTTCCCATACTTCCACTGGAGGGCAGGAACATCCCACGTTTCCAGGGACAACCCTTTGCTCACTGCCACACACCCTCAAACAGCCCTTGGGGACACTCGTGTGCTCCTCCACACTCTCATTTGGTTTCTATCCTGCTTTTACAGAGCAGCTTCGTTTTTTATAAAACATCCTAATTATTTTCATCACACAACTGCAGCATTCACAGTTTGCTCCCAGTGTCCCACTGCCTCCCTGCATCACCTGCAGCTCTGCATGGTCCCCTAATTTCCTGACATAATTTTTCTGTGGGTAGCCCAGTTATACTGGAATTCCCTACATCTGCATGGAGCAGGAGATTTACACCCTCACTGCTTCCTCAGGAGACAACAGAACTTTTTAAAATGTTTCTGGCTGGGAGTGTGGATGTGCTGGAGGGCAGGGAGCCCTGCAGAGGGATCAGGACAGGCTGGATCCGTGGGCTGAGGTTCAGCAGGGCCCAGTGGCAGGTGCTGCCCTGGGGTCACCCCAAGCCCTGCAGCTCCAGCCTGGGGCAGAGGGGCTGGAAAGGGCCCTGGGGAAAGGCCCTGGGGGTGCTGTGCCAGGGCTGGACAGGAGCCCAGGGGAGCCCAGGGGGCACGAGGCCAATGGCCCCTGGGCTGTGCCAGCCGTGGGGTGGCCACAGAGCCAGGGCAGGGCTGTCCCCTGGGCTGGCCCTGCTGAGGGACCTCGAGGGCTGTGGCCAGAGAGCCCTGGAGGGGCTGGAGCGTGTCCAGGGAAGGGAGCTGGGGAAGGGGCTGGAGCCCCAGGAGAGGCTGAGGGAGCTGGGAAACGGGCTCAGCCTGGAGAAAAGGAGGCTCAGGGGGACCTTGTGGCTCTGCACAACTCCCTGACAGGAGGGGACAGCCAGGGGGGTCGGGCTGTGCTGCCAGGGAACAGGGACAGGACAAGGGGAAACGGCCTCAAGCTGTGCCAGGGGAGGCTCAGCTTGGACAGCAGGAGGAATTTCTGCATGGAAAGGGTGCTCAGGCCTTGGCAGGGGCTGCCCAGGGAGCTTTGGAGTGCCCATCCCTGGAGGTGTCCAAGGAAGGGCTGGAGGTGGCACTCAGGGCTCTGGGCTGGGGACAAGGTGGGCACTGGGCACAGCTTGGGCTCCATGGGCTGGGAGGGATTTTCCAGCCTCAGGGATCCTGGATTCTGTGACAGTCTTGCAGAGCTGACATGGCTTGTATTGTCTGCATCTTTATTAGTGAAAATTCTCATCAGGATTAGAATAAAACTGATTTACTGTGCCCCACAGTGGGACATGTGGAGGTTCCTGAAGTGGTCACACTTAAGGTTGATCTCCCTCACAGTTTATGTGGCCTGGCAGAAGCACCACAGTGCTTTTCCAATAAAGGTAAAATCAAACAGAGTATGAAAAAAAATAACCCAAACTTCCAATGACAAAAATAGGCTCTGGGATGACAATTCCCCTCAAGACAACTCCAGGAAAGCATCAGCTCCATGCTGATGGGCTAAAGAAGGATGGAATGTCAGGGATCACCAGGAAAGCAGCATGAAAACAGTCTGGCTTTATGCAAACTGCAGCACCACATGGCTGAGCAAGCTGGGACCCTCCAGCCTGAAAATTGCCCACAACTTAGAATTTTCTAGATGTATTTAGTAAAGGGAGACATCATTTCACTAAAATCCAGGGGTTTTTGGACTATCTGAATGTTTAATACCTGGGATAATGCTGAACACACCCTGCTCTAGGAACCCTTCTCCACATTTAAGTCCCTTACTTTTACAGCCTAATTCTATGCTATAGACCCAGTGTTAGCTCCTTACAGGGGAAATAATTCTGCAGGAGAAGCTCTTCACACTCGGGCTCCTCCTCTGCCAGCTGTTTCCAGAAGATGGGAGACAGCAGGATGGTGTCAGACCTGGTGTTTTTTTAATGAATTCCTGTTAATTCACTGCCTGTATTTAGATCCATTTCCAGATGTGGAAAACAAAGATACACTGGAGATTTCCCCTGGGACAGACCACCTGTGGGATGTCTGGGATCAGGTTTTTCTCCTCAGGAGAACAGAAAGCACGTGAAGAAGCAGAGCAAGCATGTGGTGATATTCCCTGGAATACCCTGGCAGCCTCTGGAGGCTTGGTGGGTTTGCAGGAGCTCCTGGAAAGGTGTTACAAGAAGGAGCAGAACATTGCACACCAAACCCACCCTCCTTGTGCTTTTCCAGCAGAAATCTTGGCCCTCCCAAGGGGATGATCCCTTTGTGTGAGTATTCCAGACAAAACCCAGATCACAGCAAGGATTTGAGCTCTGGAATGAGTCCAGAGGAGGCAGCAGGTTGGTCAGAGGAATGGAGCAGCTCTGCTGGGAGGAAAGGCTGGGACAGTTGGAATTATTCAGCCTGGAGAAGAGAAGCTCTAATTATGCCTTGAAGGAATTCCCCAAGAAAGATGGAGAGCGACTCTTTATAAAGGCTTTCACTTCTCCAGTGGTCAGTCTATACAAAAACTTTCCAAAAGCCCATTTCTATTTTCAGAGGGGATCACCTCTTCCTTTACAAGTAGGTTTTACTCCTGTCTCTTTTACCTAAACTCTACCTGCTGCTCACTGAGAGGATGAGAGACCCAAAAATATTTATTTTTTAGTGTAATAAAGCAATCCTTAACCAAGGGGCAAACAGTGAGTTCTGGGGTTGTACTATACAGCCAAACATGTGGTTTCTGATAAAGATCATCTTCCTGCACTTCCCCTCTACTAATGGCTCTGCTGTCACTTGAAACTCCCAGGAGAGCCTTAATGCCTTCTTCCTTTCCTGGAATTAGCAGTGAAGGTTTCAAATGAGCTTCCCTTTGACTGAAAATGAATCAGGGAAGGCCTGAACCCAGCTCTGTGCCAAACAAACATAATTCTGTGAGATTTTCCTGTCAGGCACCTCAGCCTGATTAACAGAGGCAAGGCAGGAGGGGCAGAGCTCCTCTGTAAGCCATACGTGGGGATTAGGAATGTCTGCATCCCTCAGGACTAAATCAAAATTGGCTTTTTAAGTAGGTGCCAATGTTTTAGCTTATTAAGGCACCCCTGCCATGGGCAGGGACACCTTCCACTGTCCCAGGCTGCTCCAAGCCCCAATATCCAGCCTGGCCTTGGACACTGCCAGGGATCCAGGGGCAGCCACAGCTGCTCTGAGCCAACTGTTTCAAAAACCTTTTTGTTGCTTATATCCTCACCAAATCTGCTGGATTTTAAACACAGACCTCTTGGAAGATGTAAAATTCATCTTCATCTCGTTGGCATTCTGTATTCAGAGCATTGCCCCCACATCCTTCTCAGTCAGGTTGAAATGCAAACACAGAATCATTCATGTTGGAAAAGACTTGTCAGATCATCGAGCCCAAGCCTCAGTCCAGCATCTTGTCCAGAATTCACATCATGGTGCTGCAAGGAATGTCCTTAAGGGGATTTTCCTAATTATTTCCTGCTCCTCATTTCAGCTCATCTGCATTAACCACTGAGAGAAGCAGCAGATCCTGAAGAACCCCCTGGAATGGGTGACCTGGAGTGTGTTTCTCATGTACAGAATTGTACATGAATCACATTTCCACCTCATCATCTGTAACTGATTACACCTAAAGAGAGGGGTTTGATAAAATTTTGGTTGCACTGGAGCACTCTGCACTAAAATAGCCATAAAGCCAAGCACCACAACCTGTTGTCTCCTCCTCAATCCCAGCTTTTCAGCACACATGGATTTTCCAAGCAGAAAAGCACAACTGAGATGTTCCAGCAAGGAGGGACTTGATGATTATCAACTCCCCTACCTTGACTGTTCCCTTCCCAGTTTACTTGGCTCTAAGCTGAGTGTTTGTGCCTGGCAATTCAGCAGAGAAATGGAGTTGTGTTTTCCAAGACTTCTCCTCATCTCTTTATTCCCCACTGTTCTAACAGCCCAGGTTCCCATAGAAACTGAGAGTAAAGAGCAGAAGTGTAAAATACAAATGAACAGGTCCAAGCTGGTAATGTTGTGTTTCATTAGACAAATAAATATCACTAATGGGCACTGGGCTTTTCTAACAGCAGAGCCAGATAAGGCTGCACCTTATCAAATAAAGAGATGGCACACAAATGATAATGCCCAGAGTCACTGGGAAAGGTTGATCTCTTTTCTGGAAACTGAGCTGCTTTCTGGATTATTCAGTTTTGGAGGCAGCAAAACCCCAGCTCCTCATTCACAGTCTGATCCTGACTCCCCCCAAATCACCCCAAGTCACTCTGGACCCTCATGCCTCAACACTGGAGCTTTGCAATGTGGGAATGGAGCAACCAGCACTAATTTAGGACCTTCTCAGGTGCACTTCGTAATTTTCAATGGGTATTGGCACAAGGATTGAAGTTCTCTGTATAAAGCACTGTAAAAATGGGTTTCTGAGGAAAGAGTGGGCTGGATGCTTTTGGATATGTCCTGACAGTGGTCCTGGATAATTTTTTTTTTTAACAGTGAAAGGGGTTTTTTAAAGATGAAGGACTTCAGGAAAATTATCAAGTTGATTGAAAATTATCACTTATTCCAACATGACAGTAGGATTCTTCCCAACAAAAACACTGGAAATGGGAGAGAGATACTACTGGGACTATAAATTATTCCAAGTCCTGGAGAGTTTTTAGAAGGCCCTAATAAAATATGATTGAATCTTTTTTTTTCTAGAGACACTTCCAATGCCATTTACAAATATTCCAGAAGTGTTCATCCTTGGGTACCCCTGTTGTGCCTTCTCTAAAGGGGTGACACAGACCAGCCTCTCCTGAGCCCCTGCAGCAGAAGGAGTGGTGCCCTCTACTAGAAATGTTCTTTTTCTAAGCAATGCCTTCCACTGAAACTTGGGGAAAATTAGGAAAACTTTCAAATAGCTGAGGTGTTTGTGATTATTTTCATTTCCAAACCAGTCTGTGCCATCCAGCACTCCCAGACTCAAAAGGGGAATTCACTGGAGCAGCTCCTGTTGAGTTTTTGAGCAATGTAGCCCCTGGCAACCCCCAAGCTCAGCTTTCTTATGCTCAGCTCCTCTGTTAAATGGCACAGGGGATGCTGCAGGTCAAATAAATATTAGAATTTCTTTAAAACAAGGTTGCCAAATGCTTGAAGCCATGCAAACAGATTGACAGGAAAGGACACTTGAGTCCAGAAACCCCCACCTCAAACCACCACCAACCCACCAGGAAAGGGCAGGTACAGCACTACTTGTTCCCAGCCTTTACACCTCCCCTCTCTCTCCTGAGAAGTCTGAGTGGTTTTTCCATTTCCAAGGAGCTGTCCTGGATAAGGAGGCACTGATAAAAACCTGCCTGCCTGAGAAACAATGGAGAGGTTGAAACACAAATAGAAACAGGAGGGAGTATTCTTCATTTTGCTGCTGCATTTCCCAAGCTCAGTAAAAGGAAGTTGAAATGACCAGAGTTTTAGCAGGTTGCAAGAAAAGCAGTGGATGATATTTAATTTTCAGGGGACTGAAATTTGGGAAGTGCTGAGTGTGGTCTGTGACTGGTGCTAGGCTCACTCCTGCAGGACTTTACCCTTTGCAACCATAAAATATGAGAGCAAATCCTTTTTGCTCTAAATGTCAGCTTCAATACTTAGCAAGGGCACATGTGAGCAGCAGGGAGCAAAAGCCTTGGAGCAGCTCCTTCTCCTGGATCTGCTGTTTTTCCAAGCAGGAGGTCACGTCCTCACTAAGCACTTGCTCAACTCTTAAATATTTTTGTGTCTGCATCTGACCCAGATGCAAAACATGACAACTCAGCTCCTGCATCACTATTAAACAGCTGATTTGGAGCACTGGGGTTGGTAAAACAGCTTTCAAAGCTGAACTCCAGGCACTCACTCCCTGAGTGTAGGAAATGACTGGGAAGCTGGAAGTGGGGGAATTTAAGGGCACAGCTGATGTTTCAAAGCAGCCAAGTGGCAGCTTTTTAATTTGTGCCAAGCACCTGCAGGGACTCCCTGGCAATTCCTCTGCATGCTCCAAGAGTCCCAGCCCTGGCCTGGCCTGCTGCCAGCCCTGCTCCCATCTCAGGCTCTTGGGAATTCCATGGAATGAGATCACTCCTGCACAGGAATAGGGATCTGTGTGTGAGGAATGCACCTTGCTGAGGAAGCATCTTGGGATGGAAATGCAGCCAGGTCTGAGATTTAATCCAAGGCTAAGATCAGCACCAGGAGCTGCAGCTCTGAAGGGGCTGGGGGAGGCATGGCACAGTTAAGACAGATCATCAACAGCAGAGCAGGCTCCAGCTGCACACTCTGGAGCTCGTGGTATCACTCTAATCCCTCGCTCTGTGATCAATAAATGGTGTTATTTGATGTTTTCTACAGACCAACCCAACAATTGTACAGGAAAATGACAGGAAACCAAGAGATAGCAAAGACAGGGCTCAAACACGTCTCCCTGAGCTGCTCTGCTGAGCAGACAGAGCCAGAAACACCTCACTGACATCACTAAAATAATTTTAAATACAGCCATGAATGAGGGGCTTTTAAATCTCATCAGAAATTTAATAATAAAAGTTCCATTAAAAACCTCCAGGTAGTTTTACATTAATGTCCAACATAATGGGCTAGATCAGGCTTTCATCTCCTCTGCCAAGGTTTACAGGCACTGAGCTATCACACATATTCACAATGTCATCTTATCTATATTTCTGATGTTTCATCTTGTTGTACCTCTGCAGAAGCTGTGGCATCAGCTCAATCATGAGAACAGTTGTTCCTTTTTTTTTTTTACATTTTTTTTCAGATTATTCAAAGATTTGGAGCTCAGCACTTCTCGAATCATTTCATGGAACGTTCAGTGAGGCACTGAGAAAATGGAGAAATGCAGCTGAGGGCAAATCAGTGTAAGTGGAGCAGAGCACAGCCAGGAAATCCAAGTGCACTTCCCAGTGTGGGGTTTGGGATGCCCTAAATCTGGTGCAAGGAGAAGCTGGATGGACTTGGAGCAACCTGGGATTAATGGAAGGTGTCCCTGCCCATGGAACTGAATGGGCTTTAAGGTCCCTTCCAACCTAAATCATTCCAGCATTCCAAGTGCTGCAAACAAGCACATGGGAAAAACAATAATATCACATGCTGGCAGTTTCTCAGGATCCATAAATAATATTGGAAGCACCAGGATTTATTTTTTTCTTAAATAAACCTCCATTCCTCAGTGTAATGGTATATATCACTGTAATGGGAGGCTGGCACCTTCCTGGTGATCCCAAAGATGGGGGCATCACAGAGACCTGTCCTAGAATCCTTTCCTAGAACCCCAGAATGGTTTGGAATAGAAAGAGATGTTAAGGATCATCCAGTCCCACCCCTGCCATGGGCAGGGACACCTTCCACTATCCCAGCCTGCTCCAAGCTCTGTCCTTAGACACTGCCAGGGATCCAGGGGCAGCCACAGCTGCTCTGGGCACCCTGTGCCAGCCCTGCCCACCCTCCCAGGAACAATTCCTTCCAATATCCCATCCATCCCTGCCCTCTGGCAGTGGGAAGCCATTCCCTGTGTCCTGTGCCTCCATCCCTTGTCCAAGGTCCCTCTCCAGCTCTCCTGGGCCCCTTTATGCATGGAAAGGGCTCCCCAGGTGCTTCCTTGGGATGAGATGGTAACAATGGTAAGATAAGATGAGGATAAGGTATGAGTATGAGATGAGGATAGAAATCCCCAGTGGAATGGGGACTACATTTAGACTGGAAGCTATGTATGGAAAGCAATTTGAGGAAAAGTGATTGTTTTCTGCAGGGAGGAACAAAAGGGTTTGTTTTGGTGCCTCAGCTGTGGGTGAGATGGAGCATCAGCAGCAGCTTTGGAGTTAAGGCTGCACTGGGTTTTCACTTAAAATGGGATTAAATTCTTCCATTTCACACTTGGGTGATTGAATTTCATCTTCCAGTGTGACACAACTTCTGTCCTGGGGTCAGCTGAATTTGCTGGGCAGTTTTTGGGTACCTCACTCACTAATGTTTGCAGGGAGAATATTTACTCATTTTGAAACAGGAACCTCCACCCTCTACTCCTTCCCATCTCCCTACAGTTAAAGCAAACAGCACTTCCAAACCTTGGAGCTACTCCCACAAATCCTGGCATGGGAAGTTTTCTGGGTGAATGGGAAGAAACTTCTTTATCTGACACCACCTTTGCCAGCCCTGCTGAGACAATTTGGCAGCAGGGACACAATGCTGTCCCACCTCCTGCCCTGGTGCTTCCCTCTGAAGGAAACCCTTTCCTGCCAAACCTTCCCTGTGTGCCAGCACCAGCAACATACCTGCCCTTCATCTCTCACTGGCTCTACATCTCCTTCTCTCCTTTCCCTTACAGATTCTTGGATATAAAAGTGAGTTCTGAGCTTGCAGGAGCTGCAGAACTGGACTAGCAGGGAGCTGCAGTTCTGGGAAAGCCACAAATGACCCCACACCTGTTTCCAGCAGCTCCAAAATCACTGTAGCAGCAGAATCACTCCATTTTATTTGTGTGACATTTTGTTCAAGTGCCTCCCTGTTATTTAAGCAGGACAGAAATAGCCCAACTTCCAGTGGTGTAATCCTTAAAAGCTGCTTGGATAAATCCTCAGGACAGCTCCAACATGTGCTGGACAACCAATTTACACCACCAGGGCTGCATGGAAATGTTTAAATACTGCCTCAGGCTTGGCTTTCCCCCAAAGTTGGCCAAGGTTTCTGGTTAAAGCACTGAGCCAGTGCCACATGGAGCTCCCAGCAGCTCCTGAGAGAAGGATTTCCATCCATGCCACAGGAATGGTTGGTATTCCCAAAGCCCAGACCATCAAGTGCTCCCACCATGTGCAGCTGGAATGGCCCCACACAAGGCGGCATCCACATTGCATTTCTGCTCCCTCTGGAATTTGTTTTCCTAGGGATGATTTCTGCTGCAGGTTTGCTTCCTCAGGACAGCTTTAATTCCATAAAACAAAGAGGAGAGCCCCAATGCCATAAACAAATGCAGCTGCTGGAATAGCAGTCCACTTCAGAGACCCTGACTTTTCCACACCAAGGTTCCCATGTGACATCTGCCCCAGCCCATTATCACATCCAAAGGTCAGCTGAACAAGGGAAGAGCAGAGATTATTACCTAAATAGAACAACCTGGCTTTCAAAGGTCATTTTGTGTATCCCTGGTGGGTGACAGAGCATTCCCAGTGCTCTTTCTCCAGAGGGAAGCAGCCACCAAGTCTGCCTGGTATGAACTCTGTGTGAATAATTCAAGTCTGCAAACAAACAGCAACTCCCCCTCAAACAACAAAGTCACATTTAGCATTTACCTTCACTTAGGGACATCACCCTGTGGGGTTTCTTGCTGGGCTCTCACATTTTCAAATTATTTCTGAGATGTTTTCTAATTCCACCCCTATTTACTACAGCAATCAGGAAAATCTGGTAGAGCTACCAGTGGCTTCAGGATGGAATGACAAATTATTTAAGGCTGAATGCTGGGAAAAGCAAAATTCTCCAGCAGGAAGAGAATAAGTTATTCCATATCAGAGCCAAATAATGCCACCTAAAATCTCAGTTTTTCTGAACAGCAAATGTTCCAGCTCACACAAGCTGACCAGGTGTCAATGATCAGTCAGTGTTTCCACACAGCCCTCACCAGGGAGGAGAAGGGTTTTAATTATTTACACAGCTTAAAAGAAATTACTGCAACCTTGCTTTTTGTAGCCCTGAGGAGCTTTTTGCCAGCTTTTTGCACATCCCATGGGACTCCTCCCCAGTCTGGCACCATGGATAGCCAGGGCAAAAGCTGCTGCCCAGATGGTCCCTAATTCAGGCACACAGAGCCCCTAAGCACAGCTCCCTGGTGCTGCAAAGCCAGCAAATACTGTCTCTTGCAGGAAAAATGACATTCAATGCCTTGGTGGATTATTTCAGCCAAAGTTTTCCAGCCTGGCACCAAGTCAGACCCTCACTAAATCGTCCTCTTTAACTGGCAGCTCCCATTTTGGAACCCTAACTCTGCCCACTTCCCTTCTGGCAGGGGTTAAAATCTTTCTTGGCTTATCTCAGCTGTATTTCTAAACAAAATAAAACCATCCTTCCCTAATGCCCAGGGTTGTTTTAGCCACACAACCCCAGGTCTGGCTGGATGTTGGACAGAGCCCTGCAGCACAGCATCTGCAGGCAAAGCTCTCCCAAGCTTTTCCATCACACCAAAACAGCAATTTCCATGAAGATAAGCTGGATTCTGCTCCTTTTTACAGAGATGAAGGGCCAATCCAGCCTCAGTATGTTTATGGAGATGTTTCCTCATCCTCAGTGGATCAAGACTGTGACCATCACTTTGACCCACAGATACCAAAGTTGCAACAACCAGGTCTCATTTCTGGTGGAATCTTTCCTCTCCTCTCTCTCCTCTTACCCTTTCTTTTTCTTAGGTATCTTTGTATTTTTATACTGTTTCATTTCCATAGGTATATAAAATAGAAAAATATTCATAACCACCCTCTGCAGCAAAATTAAGTTAATTAACTCCTGGGATGCTTTTTAATGAAGAAATGGAGTGAGAGAGGGGATGTAAGGTGTAAAAGGGACATCACAGGGACTGAGAAAGGGGACTAGAACAAAAGGTTGGATAGAATCATTTAGGTTGGAAAAGAGCTCTCAGATCTTTGAGTCCAGCTGTTAATGAAGCTCTTCATTAAAACACAGCTCCAGAAAGATGAAGGGTTCTGGGGCAGGAGCTGCAAGGACACAGAAAGGTCATGTAATAAAGGTCCCTGTCCTTTCAAACCCTGGGAAAGGCAGCCAGTTTTGGCTGTGAGTATCCAGACATTCCTCCAGGGCTGCAACATAGCTGGAATGGGAAAGAACCCAAGGGAAAGTGCAGTCAGAACAACCTCTACCTGCAGAGAGCCTGGAGCAGCAGCACGAAGGTGCCAGAGTCCAGGCTTCAGCTGGTATCAATCCCAAGCCCTGCTGCCACAGGATATCAGCACTGGGAGCCAGCTGGGAATGTGATGGGAATGCTGGGACAGTGCTCTGGGGGCTGTGCTGGGCTGAGCACAGCCAGGGAGCTGCCAGCTGTCACAGCTGGGGGACAAGGGACACCTCAGGGGTGTGGCTGTGCCACGGAAAGGTGGCACCACCTAGAGAGGGACCCCTCCAGCCTTGGAGAGCATTCAATAATTGCACAGAATAAATACTGGAGCTCCCAGGCTGGGAAGAGCCCAGCAGGAAGGACTGGTGTGCCTGGAGCAAGGGGGTATCTTGGGTTCAATACAGGATGTGACAGAAATGTGAATTCTGTCACCATCTGTTAAACCAGGTGGGGCAGTGACCCTGATCTCCTGGCACATATTATCTGCTAATGGGCCATCTTTAAACCAGCTGGGGCAATCATCTTTATCTTTCCCACAGCCCATCCTCCCTCCAGGAAGATATCATCTGCTGCTGGCCCATTCAGTCCCACTGCATGACTGATAAAATTCCATCATCTCACTGGGAGATGCTCCAGCCAGGGGAGGAGCCAAGCCTTTCCTACCCAGATAAAAACTGAGATTTTGGACAGCAAGTTATCCATCTTTCCACTGGGTTCCAGAGGAAAGCCAGACCTTTCCACATCATCCCTGGAGCTTCAGAGGAAACTGCACCTTCTCCAGGAGCACTGCTCCAGCTGAACCACATCTGCCACTGCAGGAGGATGCAGCCACCATTGAATGGGACTGTGCCAACACCCTGACTGACTGACGGGTGTCAGCTTGGATTCTGACTCTGGCAGGGTTTGGGATTGTTCTTTGTAATACTGTATTTCTATTTTCATTTTCCTAGTAAAGAACTGTTATTCCTAATTCCCATATCTTTGCCTGAGAGTCCCTTAATTTCAAAATTATAATAATAATTTGGAGGGACGGGGTTTACATTCTCCATTTCAAAGAGAAGCTCCTGCCTTTATTGGCAGACACCTGTCCTTCACACCAGGACAGGGGGTCACTGAACCTCGCCCCACTTGGCACCACCAGCTGCAGCAGAAACCACCCTGCTGTGTCCTCCTGGGTTTATGGAAGCTGCTGGAGTGGCTCCATCTGGAAGCAACCTACACAGACATAATTCTGATTATTTGGGCTTCTCCTTCATGTCCTAAATGCCAGTATGGCTGGGCCTGGCACTGGGACACGAGTGCTGCTTTTCTGGGCTCACATCTCAGAGCATGAAGCAAATTTGCCTGTCTCCTTCCCCTTTTAGGATCTAGTATTCATTAGTTAATTAATTCATTAAGTCGTTTGAATACATTCGAGGAGTAGGATACTATAATTCATATTGTAGTCTGCATAATCCTACAATTAAAATTATAGCCTACAATTAAAATCTTGGTCTCACAGATGATGTGTCTGTAATTGCTGATTTAAGAGAGGGAACACAAAGAATGGACATTAAAGGGAACTGCCAACCCCAAGCTGACAAAAAGCAGGAAAGTGCCTCTAAAATAAGAATAAACTCAATAAATAGTTCAGATCCCCCAGGCCTGGAGAACAAATGGATACATAGAATGATATTCCAAGCCTGTAACTTCTGCCTTACATCCTCCCCACCACACCCTGAGCTCTGTGACTCCAGGGATGTGCTCCAGCATGGAAATGAGAAAAAAACCCCTCAGTGTCACTAATTTTGTAGGCATTTACAGTCCTGGAATGGTTTGGGTTGGAATGGACCCCAAAGCCCATCTTGTTCCAACCCTTTCCACCTCCCACTAGTCCAGTCCTGCCCTTGGTCATCCTGATCCACTTGATCCAAGGGATGAATCCCAAGGCCTTTTCCCAGCTGGCAATGAGCTCTGAAAAGGAGATGTGAGCTAAAAAAAGATGAGCAAAAACATTCCATGGGGTTTGTGTAAAGCCTCACAAACCTGCCTCGTTTTATGTCCTGAGTTCTTCCCTACCACAAACCCCCCCTTGGTAAAAATAAGCCCTTGAAGGACAATTAGCTGGAGCTAATTAATTGCTGCTTGGAAAGGAATCCAGGTTGAACTTGGAGACTTTTTTCCCAAGGAGTTTTGCCTTGTGAGGTAACCCTGGAACACCAAAACTTTCTGGAAGGGCTCACAGTTCTTTTGGGGTTTCTCTCCAAGGAACTTTACAATTTTTCCCCCCTCTATCCATCTTTCTGCTGGTTTTCAAGGAGCCCAGCAAACAGGAATATGGAATTTGACTGCTAAATACTCTATTTTTCAATAGGGCATTCTGTTTTTTGGATGTTTTTCCAGGCAGCACTGATCCCTCCTGCTCTGAGGCAAAATGTCAAGGTGTGACAATAATGTCACTGTCACCCCTGCTCTGCAGTGACAGGGCTCCAGCACGGGCCTCTGACTTTGAAAATAAAAAAGTTGCTATCAAAATTAATTGGTTCAGCCTTTTAGAGAACAATTCCTCCATCAGCAAGGCCTTGCCCTTCCATTGGGATGAAACACTTGGCATCAGAAGGAAAGGACTGGAGAAGATAAAAATGCAAAAATGTGAAGGTCAAAACCCAGTGGCTCCCAAAAGGGAGAGTTTTTTCCACATTGTACAGCAGATCCTAAAATTCACCAAACTATCCTCAAAATCTCCTCAGTCTGCAACCCCCAATGTTCCTGGGATAATAAATACTCAAGAACAGACCTTAAAATTATAGATGTGGGAAGGGCACATTTTTCTTGGTGCTGATGGGTTGTGGCGGCACCTTCAGAAACCTTCTGTGACCATGACATCATTTATGACCCAGCCCAAAATTCCCCAGTTTTATTCCCAATGTTTTCTTCCCTTCTGTTCCAATGGAAATCAATATAACCCAAACAGGAACGCTCAAAAAATTAATATAAAATAATAACTGGATGACCCTGAGATACTTGGGACCATCTGTCTGAAGCATTCCATGCCCCAAATCCCCTTTTTTGGGGGATGGTAAAGGAAGTTGGTAGTCTCCCACCTTTTTAATTGGGTCAACAAGAATTTAGGGAATTTAACATTTTTAATAGAACTTCTTTATAAAAAGGTAGCTTACATTTGATCTGAGGCAGGGAAATATTATTCCAATCTAAAATGCAACCCTTTTAATACCTTAAAATTGATTAAATATAATATTTCAAATATCACTCAAAGACAAGAAAAGAGAAATTTTGCAGGATTAAAAAGTTTTGCTCGTGAACTGAAGATTTTTGAGATGGATCTTAGTTTCTGAAACAAACCAAGAGTTTTTTTTAATCAATACTTAATTGGGAATTCTCACTTTCCCTCCAAGAGGTACCTTGAGCAGACACCATTCCAACCCCTCTGGTTTAATGAGAAGTTTCTATCTATAACTTAATTGGAATCTGCAATTTAGGCAGTCACTCGAAGCATTTGACTTTGAGAAAACACTTTCCCCCTTCCTTAATGTGCTATGAAAAAAACCTCCTCACAAAAGCAAAATAATTGAGAGGGAGGAAGAGTAAAGAAATTTTGAAGAGAGGGAATTTAATCTTCTTTTCAACAGCTTCTGTCTTTGAATTGTGTTTGGTTGAACAGGATCCTTTTGAAAAGCCTGAATCCTTGGGACAGAATCAGAGCTCCAAGATTACAGATTGAAATCAAACTGCAGCTCAAGAATGAATATAAAGTGAAGTTTGAAAAAATATTTTAATCTCATACTCTCCAGCTCCCTTCTGAAAGGAATGAGTATTTTTTGTGGACTTCAGATTAATATATTGCTTCACATCCCAGCAGCTCCAGTTTTTATCTCCAAATGACAAATTCCACTGCCCATCTTTTGTCTCAAAACATGTTTGACTTTGGAAAGCATCTGAGAAAGGTCAGAGTTCTCTACAGAAATGAAATGCCTTCAACAACAATTCCCTCAACAACAATTCCCTCAAGTGCAATTGCAAGATCTGGAGTTTCTCTCCTCACAATATTTCAAGAGGATTTCTGGCAGACCCACTGGATTCCAGTACTGTGGTTGTGCAGGACCTTGGGACAACCTGGCTTGGGCACTGACCAGAGGGGAACCATCTCCATATTCATGGGGAGAACCAGGGAGACATGAGGAGGAAAATTCCTCCAGCCAGAGGAGGAAAATTCCTCCATCCAGAGGAGGAGTCTCTCCTTTTAAGCTGTTTAATATTATTGCATGGAGAACAAGGAGGGTTTTTTTGGGAATTCCAGGGGTGCACCATCAACAGACACAAGTTTGAGACTTGATGCTGAGCACTTACTTTGCTTTTGCTTCTGCATCCTCATAGGCTTTGTTGGAGACATCATCCAGGCCCCCAATCAGGTGCTTGAAGGAGCTGTGAAGACAAAGGGACACTTTGAGAGGAAAATCATAGAAGCACCAAGGTTGGAAAATACCCTGAAGATCATCCAGTCCCACCAGCACTGCCAGGTCCACCACTGAACCTGAAGAGATTCCACCTGGGAGCCAAGAAATCCAGTGTGGCTTTTTGGCAGCACTGCTGGTGACACACAGGCCCAGGCCTCAGAAATGCTGGAGATGCAGAAACCAACACCAAAAACATCCACAATTATTGACCCAGCCCATTGAAACAGCTGCTGAAGGTTTTCACCCTCCAGGAGAAGTTCCAGAGCAAACGTGACAACGTGGCTGGTGGTGGCACCTCAACCATCACATCCCTGTCCTCCAGCCAGGAGCCCTGTAAATCCTTCTGCTTCCAGAGTGAAATTGTCATTTCTGGATCCCAGCTTTCCCATCTTTAGAGAAAAGGCATCCAAAAACACACCAAAGGGGGTTCAAACTGAAAGAGAGGGAATTCAGGTTGGATACTGGGAATCAGGAATTGTTTATTGGGAGGGAACAATTAACTCCTGGCACAGGGTGCCCAGAGCAGCTGTGGCTGCCCCTGGATCCCTGGCAGTGCCCAAGGCCAGGCTGGATGGGGCTGGAACAGTCTGGGACAGTGGAAAGTGTCCCTGCCCATGGCAGGGGGATGATCCTTAATATCCCTTCCATCCCAAACTATTCTGGGATTCCATGAGAAACTACAAATTAATAACTGAAATCAGTGAATGCCTTCAGACAAAAATATTCCAGGTGAAAAAATTACTTTCTACTACCTAATTCCAGTATTCCCAGTGGGTCTGTCACACTCAGGTTTTCTGTTTTTAAGGAAGAAAAATTTAAAAAGATGAACTGCTGCAAATCAGAGCCTCTTGACTGATCTCTTCCTTAAGGTCACAGCCTCACAAATGAAAATCCTTCAGTGCTCCTGACACTTCTGAGGCACGACACACAGAGCTGAAGAACCAGAATTGCCCCAAGTTGATGAAAAAATGAATGGAAACATTGGAAAAAAAAAAAAAAAAAAAAGAAAAGAAAAAACCTAAAATCCCCACAGAGGGCCACAATTCTGACTTGAGGAATAAGAAGGGGACATTTAATATGGCTCTTTCTCAAGGAAGTTTTGTAGGATCAAAGAGAATGAATGGCACTGAGCAGGTGAGGAAAATCCAGGGCAGCTGGAGAAATGCAATGTCCTGCCAGCCTTCCCCTCCACTTAATTTATTATATTTAAAATCATACAGCCAAGGAAATAATTTATGCACCATAGGGAAAGCTAATTAATTAATTAATTTATGAGGAGGAGAAGGCACAAACCCCATTGCTCTCACATAAACTCATGTTAGTGGTTTTTACCCAGCCTGGTAATTACTAATATTTTTAATATTTGGATGTGTTAATAATGGGAATAACTTTTCAACCTCAAATTCCTAGCTCAGCAGTGAAAACAAGAACATCTCAGCTCCTTCAACACCTCAAGTTTTATTTTTCTGTTGCCAAACCTTGCAAGGTAACAGTGAGAGCAAAGCAGAATTGGGGTGTTAACACCTAACTGCACCCCAAACAGGTATTTAGGCAATTAATTAACACAGTAACACCATCCTGGAAAGCCATAAGACATCACCTAGGGCCTAAATTGTGCTTTAGGCTTGGTTTGCTTTTTTTTTTTGGCAATGCAAATAAATCTTTTCTAGTGAAACAGCAAAGAAGAAAAAGTGACTGAAAGGAGTAACAACAGTTTCTCAAAAACCCTTAATTTTTATTAAAAATTTTTAAGCCAGACTTAGCACTGGTCAATCCATCAAAGTTCACTTGAGTCCCTCTTCTACTGCCCATCTTGTTGTTGAGGTCTCAGCTCAGTCCAACCTCCCTCAGAATTCAATCAGAAACTGCTGAGATTTTTTATCTCCTTGTGGCCTTTTCTCTTCTTTTTTTCTATTCTCTCCTCATAACCAATTTTCTCCATGGATAAACTTCACTCTGACTGGGAGAAACAGCAAAGCAGCAAACCCTAAAATCTCCCCTGAAAGAGCTCAGTTCAGCTTATATGGGGTCAGTCATGCCAAGATAATACTCTTTTATTTCATTTTTCTCCAATTTCCCTTGCCAGGAGGGCAGATCCAATAACCTTTGTTGACACCTCACAGCTCTCCCTGATAAAAACCAGACCCAGGCTTTGAAACACAAACAAAAATGGGAAATGCAAAGTGGAAAAGCAGAAAATAGCTGAAATATTTAAAATGTTGCCTTAAAAAAAAAAAAAAAGTGCATCTTCTTGATATGTGCAGCTGAAGAAGACAAGAAGCTGGAAAAACAGCATTCAGTGTAAATTCCAGGTAGTTCTGTAACTCTGTCAGCAGCAGCTGTGCCTTGAGTTTTCCTGGCTCTGATCCATCAGCTCCTCTCTCTCCATTTCCATGAGGCAATTTTGTCCTCCCAACACCCACAGTGTTGCTAATTCTCCAAGCTCCAGGAAAACATTGTTGGCACCATAAATAAATTATATGGAGAGGGGAAAAAAAATAAAAAATCCCATATAAATAAAAGATGAACCTGAATCAATCTCAGTGTAAATATTCTGACAGTTCAGGAGCAGCCATGAACACTTTCAAACACTTTCTCAGTTTCAAGAGGTAGATGTGAAAAAAAAAAAAAAAAAAGGAATTAAAAAGTTGCACCAACTTGTCCCTGAGGGTGCCTGTGACGATCCAAATGTCAGGAATGAGTTTGGTGCCTTTCCCTCCTGTTTTCTCTCCATACAAGAACAGTCTGCCTGTGCATCAGACCAGATGCTCCAGGTGTGTCTGCACCATTTTTATCAGAAGACCTTTTACAGACAACTTCCTAAAGGACCAATCCATCAAATCCAGCACATATTTGTTACCTTTGCCCCACGTGTACTTCTGGAACAAATCTAAAACCTCTCCAAGGAGCCTGGAAAGTCACCAGGATGAGCTCTGGCCAAGCTCAGGACAATTTGGAGGCAATGCCATTGAGCAGCTCCCATTTTTTCCCAGAGGATGAATTCCTGCAGTGTCACCACAGGAAAAACTTCATTAACAACAGCCTTGATCTTGTAGGGTCAAGGCAGGTCTTAAAGACAGAAAATCCATGAATTGTTAAAAAAAAAAGCAAAAAAAAAGCACTTTGAAATAAAAATGCCTAAAAGCCATCTGAGAAGTAAAATATTAATGTGTGTCTCCAGAGTGGAGGTTTGAGCAGCAGGAAATGGTGGGGCTGCAATGAGCTGTGTGGCTCCTCAGGTATCCAAAGACTTCTCCAAATTCCCTCAGGTGGTCAGATATCCTTTGATATCCTCAGATATCCAGCTGGCTTTTTTTTCTTTTTTTCACAATTCCCATGAACACTGTGTGGATTTTGTCAAAGTTTCCAAGCCAGTTCTGTGAGCCCAGGGCTGGGTCTGTGCTCCATGGCTGGCAGGAAGAACACTGGATAACTCAATCCCAACCCACCAGGGAGCTGGAGCACAGAGCCTGCCCTGTGCTGTGCTCCCTTACAGGGCTGCCACCCTCATTTCCTCAGCCTTGCACCCTCTCACTCCACTTTTTCCACTGGTACCTGCTCTTCTGTATTGAAATTTTGATGATCACTGGAAATTCCTTGGAATTTTTTTCTTTCTGACTTCCAAATTCTTTCTTTCAAGTACACCTGACCAGGTAGGAACAGTGTACATTTTATTTTGTTTTTTTCCTGGCAGTTTTCTTCCTTGGGGGGCTAAAATGAATGGTGCTCCCAAGGAGAACCATGGAATTCCTAGAAAAGTTTGAGTTGGAAGGGACCTTAAAGCCCATCCTGTCCTACCCCTGCCATGGACACCTTCCCTCATCCCAGGTTGCTCCAAGCCCCACCCTGCCTGGTCTGGGACACTTCCAGGGATCCAGAGGCATCCACAACTTCTCTGGGAATCTGTGCTACCTTCACAGGGAGGGATGAAGAGCATTAAGGACCAAATCCCACTGAAATTCATTATTCCAGTAAAGGAAAAGACTCAAAAACACAACTGCAAGGTGGAAAAAATGCCAATGCTTTTTGTAACAAATATTTTCAGGACAAGGACAAGTGGGAATGAAATCCATGGGATGCATCAAATGCTTCCTGCAGGTTGTTGTCATTGTTAGATCAGGATTTTGCTCATTCCTATGCCAGAAAAGGATGCTGGAAATGCACTTTGCAAAGCACATCTTCCTAGATTAGCAAAAATAGCTGAACTACTCTTTGGGAGTCTTTGGGGTGTATTTGGAACTGGAAGAGCCCTCTTCCAGTTTCACAAGGAAATTAAAAAGCAAGGCAGCACCAACATCATCTCCTAATTAAAGACCCCTCATGAGCTCCAGTTTGGCTTCCCCTGTGGCATTTCTGCCTCCCACTGCTTCAGCCCTGCAGCCATTTTATACATATTTTATAAATACCAGAGATCCTTTCAGGCAAAGCATTCCCTCTTTTTATGCTTAAGCAATTCCCTTCTCACACCCAATTTGCCCAGAGCTCCTGGCTCATCCCTGACATGAAAGTTTTCCATATTATTCACTCCCAAACTACAAACTCTGCAGCAGCTAAACCAGCCCTAAAATTGCTGGGAATATTGGCAAATCCAGACCAGGCTCACTCCTCCCTTAGGAATAATTTCCTGTGGCAGCAAGGTGGGAATTATGAGATGGGAGTGTGGCTGCTGGAACAATTTTTGGATGCCTTGGGAAGCCTTTCACAAGGAATTTGGAAGAGTTACCCTGCTGCAGATAATCCCAGTGGGTGATGTTGGCCACTGAGACTGGAATTCTCCAGGAATTCCATGTGTTAAGGAAAAGGTCTTTTCCCATCACTTGTTTTTTGAAGCTCCAACACCAGTTTTGCTGAGCTGCTTCAGATGGGAACACCCACAGAGCATGGAAATTGCTGCTTCAGTGGTTCCATCTGATTAGGCAAAGAGCTTGTCTGGGAAAAGGAAATATTTGGCAGCTTCAGTGACTTGTGTCACCCCTCCTGCTGCATGGAACAGATTCCAGCTGCAGGGAACACCCACCCCCTGCTCCCATTGCTGCCTCCTGTGCCACTCAATGTTCACATCCACCACCACAACCCAAAAGGTGTCAAATTCCCTCCATCTGGAAATAAATAAATGGTTCTTTTTCCTCACCAATTCCCCAAATTGCCACAAGTCCTGGCAGTTTATCTCCACATGAAATTTTGTTCCTGCTGTTGTCATTCCTATAAAATAACAGCCTAAAGAAGAGCTGGGACATAAAATCCAGCAGTGGCCAGGACACAGGAGCTATAAATAGGGTTATCAATAGGGTCACTCTTCTTGCACTATAAATATGAATTTTATAAATAGTCTGCTAATTGCAGAGTGTTAATAGAATCTCTGGGGTAGATTTACCACAGCTTCATCAGTTTAAATTTAACTTGTACTTCCTTACTGTTTCAAGGGCATTGTATGCTGAGGACAAGGCACAGGAGACAAGGAAAGGAACAGTCTGGGAAATTATCAGGAATGTGTGACTTGAATTATTTGGGGTTTTTAGCTCTCACAGTGCAAACCAAAAATATCTGTTGCACAAGTGTAAAAATAAAAAGCATAAATTACTTGTTGCTTTTTATTCCTCTGAATTAATGATTGCTAAATTATCTAGCTATTAAAAGCATAAAGATTATTAAAATATTATCTTGTTAAATAATAGAATTCTTCTTCCTCTCTTTGCCCCACAGCACAAGAAGGGAACTTGGGTGTTTTACCTACTAGGTTGAGAAAGGAGCTCTCAGGTGTTCCCCACCTGTAATCAATGGACAGACCATGGGTTTTGCAATTAATAATGAATTAACAGAAATCAGAACTTATCAGGATTTCTGAAGGTATTCCCCAGCTCAGCCTTTACACAACACTGGATTTCCAGAAATGGAGGCCTGTGAAATAACTCAACACAAACCACTTGTGTCCCAGCAGGACTGAGGGGATGGAGGTCAGCCCTGAAAGAGCACACAATCCCATCTCTCACCAGAACAGAAGAAGGGCTCCAGAATCACTTCTGGGAATCCACAGGGATCATGGATTCAGCTCCTGGCCCTGCCCAGACACCCCCCAACAATCCACACTGCTCTGAAAGCTCCTGGCCATGAGGTGGGTCCCATATACATCAGAAATCCAATGGATTTATTTTCCTTTTCAACATCAGTAATTTTTTTCTCGTTATTCCATAGTTTCTGGCTCCCTCCTGCAGGTTTCTTGGAGCTCCTGCACTGGTGGAAGCAGTGAAAAGTCAATGCCTATTCACCCTCCCTGTGGTTTCACAGATCCAGTCATGTTCAATTTTTATGTCATTTTATGTCATTTTTAAATCCCATTCCCAGTCACTGCAGAGAGCAGCTGGATTTGCAGCACTGGAGTATCCAGGCATGTTTTTTTTCTGGATTAACCCCCTTAATTCTCTCAAGCTTCCTATACAAATGATTATATTTCTCCTCTGATCTCCTGTATCTCCTCTGAGCCACAGAGCTCCCAGCAGGGCTGTGTCCTTCTCCCAAGGACTGGGATAACACCCTGCTCCAACATCTGCCAGGAGCTGGTGCCTTTCAGGATGTGAACTCCACCTGTGTCCCACCCAGCTCCCTTTCCACAGTAATTCCAGCTCCTCCTTTATTTCCATTTGGGCTTCTGTGATTCTAATTGTCACTATTGAGTTTTGTCTGGTTGATTTAGGGGTCACCTTCCCTCCACTCACCAAGGACATGTCTGTGACTTTATAACCCCAAATTAAGAGGCTTCTCTAGAGAAGATGATCCAAGGCTCCTGTTAAGCTCTGGGAAAGGTTTTAATTGGAGTTTCCCCCCACCCCAGACAAAAGGAGGAACTTACTCTCTGTCTATGACCAGACAAGTGACTGCTTCAGCTGCAATGACATTGGCAGTTCTGACATCTTCCCTGCAAGAAAAAAAAAACACATTTCTTCAGTTATTTCCATGACAATCTTCTGATTTCCAACAAACAGGGTTCTTCAAGCACTTTGATGACAAATTTCTGGCTTTCACAGCTTTTCCTCGCTGTTTTCATCATCCCTATAGGCTAATAAAAGACTAGAATACCAAGACTAGTAAAAATATCAATTTAATTAATTTTAATCAGTTTGAATTGATGTTTCAGTGTTTAAGAGTCAGCACTGCATTTTCTGGGTTCACCTAATCCCAATTCCCTCCAACCTTTCCATGCTCCAAGGGTAAGTGGATTACAAGAGAGACCTCCCCTCTTCTAAACACCCTCCCTTCATTTAGGCTGGAACAGCACTCTCTGCTTCCACTGCAGCAGAAAATGAGATTTACAGGTGCTGTTAGGAATAGAAATTCCCACTTAAAGACTGGAATATTGTTTAAAAAGGGTGATGCACATGCACTTTCCCTTCGAGGCAATCATTAATTAACTTTAATTGCTTTGGAGCTCTCTTCATATTCATACCTTTAGAGCAGACCAAGCAGAAATACAAGGGAAGAACATTAATATTGCAAACTGTGCTGGAATGCTGACTCTGAGTCTATTTGGCCTGGAATTAAGTGTGCATTAGTGCTAATTTACTCCATTGATAAATCACATTGTGCTAATTTAAAGCAGGGAGAAAGAGGCAGAGGAATAGCAGTGGATAATTATCTCTATTAACTCCTAAAACTTGGGTAAATACAGAGAGGATAAGGATGGATAATATTGAATTCCTCATTAAGTTGCTGTAGCCAGCTTTTGCCAATATATTGATCCATTAAAATGAGAATTCAAACTTGTTGGTGTCCACTAATTCTCATTCAAACTCAACACATTTGTCCCATTATCCCAGATGCCACAAAAAGTCATTTATCCCTTTAAATTTATGGATGTCAGACATGATTTGGTTACGGTTTTGTACTTGGATGATTATAGACCAGAAAAATACAATAAAATTGGTGGCCTCAGTTCAAACGTTTTCAATAAAATTTGAAATTATGTATTCAGATGCACAAGGGACTGCTGTAATTTCTGTTATCTTCTATCAATCCATCTTTTCCCAGAAGGTGACTTTGGCCAGCAGCTGCAGCACAGGGAGGTACAGAAATCCATGGAACTAAAGGTCAGTGAAACCTTGGAAGTGCATGGCATGAAAAACTCCAAGTGCAAGGCATTAATTGGGAAGGAAATTACTAAGAGGGGATTAAAGGAAAACTACCAGCAAGTGCCCAGCATTAAATGAGGGAGTAACTACTACAAGCAGCTTGCATTAAACACAACAAATAATTACTACAA
The DNA here is from genome assembly GCF_029582105.1 of Oenanthe melanoleuca. Lineage (NCBI taxonomy): Eukaryota > Metazoa > Chordata > Aves > Passeriformes > Muscicapidae > Oenanthe > Oenanthe melanoleuca. Next base: position 1,727,261 of record NC_079340.1, read on the forward strand.
GTGCACAGACTTCAGCACAGAACTTAGCTGCAAGTGCATGATATTAAGTGCAATGAGTAATAACTCTGCACAAAATTCAATGGAAAATTAACCACTAGTAAGTGCACTGCATTAAATGCAGAAGGAATTACTACAAGTGCATGGCATTGATTGCAACAAGAAATTACTACACGTGAACTGCACCAAATGCAAAAGTAATTACTATAAGGGCACACTAAATGTAATAATTGCTACAAGGGCAAAGCATTAAATCCAGAAGTTATTATTGGTAAATGCATGACATTGAAGGGAAAAGTAACCACTACAAGTGCAAGACATTAAATGCAGAAGTTACTGCAAGTGTGCTGCATTAAATGCAACAAGGAACCATGGCATTAACTGAAATAGTAACTACAACAAGTGCAGAGCATTAAAAACAAAGGTAATTACTCCCAGTGCACAGCATTAAATGGAAAACTAATTACAAGTAAATACATGAAACAACTAACTATTACCAGTGCAAAACATTAAATGCAGAGGTTAGTCCCAGTAAATAAACAGCTTTAAAGGCAAAATAACTGCTAGCAGTGCAACAAGGAATTTATGACAAGTGAAAAGTAATTACTGCATTAAATGCAACAGGTAGTTAATTACTACAAGGGCACTAAATACAAGTAATTATTTTAACAGCACAGCAGCTATTAGAAGTGCAATGTGAAATTAATGGAGGAGAGGAGAGGAGAGGAGAGGAGAGGAGAGGAGAGGAGAGGAGAGGAGAGGAGAGGAGAGGAGAGGAGAGGAGAGGAGAGGAGAGGAGAGGAGAGGAGAGGAGAGGAGAGGAGAGGAGAGGAGAGGAGAGGAGAGGAGAGGAGAGGAGAGGAGAGGAGAGGAGAGGAGAGGAGAGGAGAGGGCAGGACTGACTCAGACACTGCCTGGCCTTCATCCCCTTCCCCCTGGCAGCTGCTTCCCGAAAATCTGCATTTCTCCTCCGTGGGGTCTCCCTGGCTCTCCGAGCGCTCCGTGGCCATTTCCCCTGGACACACCTGATCCCCTCCAGCTCCCAGCTCTGGGTCAGCCCTGGCATTTCACAGCTCCCCCAGCCCAGACTCAGCACCTGCACAAAGGTCACAGCTGCTGCAGGGGCTCTGGGCTGTGGAAATCCAAGAGGTGAGGATTTGGGAGCCCTCAGGAGATCAACAGCCAAAAATCCCATCAGAGACCTCGTGTGCCCTTCTCAGCTCCTTAACCCCATGGTGGCAATAATATCCACGTTCCTGGATGTTCCCAGGTTTGTCACCACACCACTGGAAACACCAGGATGTTGTTTAAGGGATGAAATGCACAGATCTGGTTTTCTCCTTGGAATTTACAGCAAACCTCACCACAGTGGGAAGTTACAACAATTTTGCTTGTGACAAGCTGTCAACAATTCAATTTAAGAAGACAGAAGTTTATACTTCAGCCTCTGTCTCATGGTTTCCCTTTAGGCTGCCATAATTTGCCCTAAATGTAAAAATATTTGAGATAATTCCCATTGTTTTGCTTTTTTTTTAGCTACGTCCCCAAACTGCTGCAAGTCCTGCTCCAACAGGAGCTCCCATTGCTCCCAATCCCTTGGACAGGGACCCTACCCTGAGCAGTCAGTTTCACTGTCTGACAGCCCTTTCTGTAAAGGAATTTTTCCCAATATCCATCCTAAACCTCTTCTGGTGCAATTTGAGGCCATTTCCCTGTCCCTGTTCCCTGGCAGCAGAGCCTGACACCCCCTGGCTGTCCCCTCCTGTCAGCAAGAGCCACAAGGTGCCCCCTGAGCCTCCTTTTCTCCAGGCTGGCAGAATCTCAGGAGCAGCTCCTGGGAGTTTTGTTTTTAGTTTTACAACTCTCAGTGCAGTAAAGACAGAGCAGAATTTCCTTGACCAACAGAGCCTTGAAAGACCTGAGGCCTCAGCTTCATAAATATTCCAGTCAATTATCACAAAGGGCTCCTTTTTTTTTTTTTTTTTTGTAAATCTTGTTGTACAACCCTTCACAGGGCTTAAACCTTTAGGCTGGAACCCCTGGGAGTAGAAATATATTTTAAGAGCAGTCAGTAAGTGCTAACAAGATGCTCACAAGGCATAAAACAAAGTATTAGAGGGAGCTGGTGTATTTTCTACTTGGAGAGTTGTACATTTTGCTAACATTGAGTATAAAATCAGTATAATAGTGTTTTTAAAGCTCAGTGAGATAAATTGTTGTTCTCTAGGAAATGTTTTGTTTTCCCAATACCCATGAAGCTTCAATCACTTGGGGTTTTTGCTACATGCCTGGGGTACCTTGGAGTCAAATCTCTCCTGTTGCATTTCATTCCCTTTTAGGAAGTGAGATTTTAATGCCTGGTGGGATTTTTACAAGACTTTTTATGACATGGTTTTTCAAGTGCAGCTTTTTCCAATGGCACCTTTTATTACTTTCACATGAAAAATCTATAAAAGTTTAGTAGAGCATGCTGTGTTTATTAATCCCAGTGATGTATTTTTATATCAAAGCCAATGACAAATGGATGTTGGGTTCTCAGGAGGATGAAAGGTTGGAAAGCCAAACTTTGGCCTGTGTGGGGTGGTTTTTTTCCCATGGAAATCAGGCAGATCCAGGTGATTGATGCAGACATGGATCACAGAATTCATTAAATTTGGAGGAGTGGGAGGTGTCCCTGCCCATGGGTGGGAATGGATGTGCTTAGAGTCCATTCCAACCCAAACCATTCTGGGACCCCATGGACACAGCCACATCCAGCTGTTTCCTGATGTTCACCATTCCCTTCCCTAAAAATGAGGATAAAACCCCATTTCCTGGCTCAAGAAACTGAAGAACCACCCAGAGCAGAACCTGCTGCTGCCTGGGAGAGTCCCTGGCAGAAACCTCCTGTCCTGTGGGACCTCAGCTGACCATGGTGTGAATGATGGTTTTCAGAAATAAAAAATTAGGTCTTCCCTCCTGGGTTTTAAATGATGCCACAGGACTATCCAGAGGTTCCTAATTTGCTGCTGTTTGAGCTCTTTAATGCATTTTGCCACCTTCCAGAACTGCACACTTGACCTTGTTACAATACTCTTAATAAGGCTGATTTAAAGTATTTAGGACAAGACACATCAGATAGGGGGAAAAAAATGGAAAAATCCATTATTAGCTTGAATTTAGCAAGAAGAGCTCAAAGCTCAGCATCTCTATCTTCACTTTATTTTATTGGATATTTTCTGATTACAGCATGACTTTAAGGTGGGGGATAAGAATCAGCTTTACTGGGTATTCTGAGGAGTGGTACCCAAATTTGGTCATCTTCTATCCTTTAAAAAGAGAGCTTTGCCTTCCTAGAGACTTAAAAACGTCTTTTTAAAGCTTTGATTTCTTTTATTTCTAATAATTTCCAGTAATTCTAATAATTACTTTTATTTGTAATGACTTCCAATAATTCCAATAATAATAATAATTTTTAATGATTACTTTTATTTGTAATAATTTCTATAGCTTCACCTGCATCTTGGCCTATAGTTGCAACAGGGGGAGATACAACAATCACCTGCCTATTCTTCATTCAGTAAAAATAAATAAATAATCAAGGTTTTATGTGCCAAGGTTTTATGTGCCACAAAGGATTTCACTGCTCTGTGATTTCAAAATCACCTTTTAGGTGATTTTATAGGGGTTTTATATGGCAGGTGTTGCTCAACACCCAAATATGAAGGTGGAAGATTCAGCACTGGGAAGGCACAATAAAAACCTCAGCCATTATTACACTCATAATTTCAAGCCATGATGACCCTTCAAGAAACCTTGTCTTCCTTTTATCATTTCTATGAGGCAAACAGATATTTAAGAACAAATTGGGATGAATTCCAACATGGTGTTTGATTCTGAGGCCATTCAGCCCAGGAAGGACTCAGGAGCAAAAGTGTTCCTCCTCCATGGGAGGGTCTGCACTAAACCAATTCCACTGCTAAAATGGACAAGAACTTGTGGAAATTTGATTAGGGATTAAAAGGGTTTTCATAAAATAAAATGTCTGTCAAAAGAGGAAATAAAACTCCAAGCTTAAATAAAATATATATGGGAAAAATGCCCAGACATGAGGCTGGCTGAATTATAACTCTGGAATTTGAAAAACAGCACTGGAACAATCTGGGAAAGTCACCTGGAAATTAAGAATTATATTTTCCTAATAAATGTTCTGATATTAATATTCCCATGGGTCTTTCAGCCTTGGCAGAAAGCAGCACTGGGTGTCCTTGGGATGTCAGCATCTCCATGGGAATCAAATCCCTCCTCAATTAGTTTTCTAAAGAGGGAAATTTTGGTGCATGCAGGACAAAGTGAAGTTTTAGATAAAAGTTTTTGTCTTCTGGGAGTGTTCACATTCCAAATGTGTGTTTCAGGGAATGATCCCACTATTTAAGTGTCCAAAGCCAGGTTGGACAGGGCTTGGAGCATCCTGGGACAGTGGAAGGTGTCCCTGCCCATGGCAGGGGTGGCACTGGGTGGGCTTTAAGGTCCTTTTCAGCCCAAACAATTCTGGGATTGATATCTGGGGTTGATATTCCCAATAAAGAAAATAATAACTATTTATTTCAAATAGCACTTTCCAGATCCACAACTGACAGGCAGCAAACTCCAGGGGAACACAATTCCCTGTGGCTCTCTCTCTGCTGGAGCCAGGAGCCAAAGGCAGGCTGGAACTTCCAGAAGCTGCAGTGCCAAGGGAAGGTGGCAGATGGATTTGGGATGTTTGCCTGGACACCTGTGCAAAGTGCCACCCTCAGCTCAGCTCCCACCCAGGTGTTCACACTTCCAAGTGCCAAACAGCCTTTCCTGAAACACCTGCCTGCAGCCAGGAGGATCCATTTCACAAATCCCATTTCAGCAAAACAAAAAATCCCACCTTCTGTTAATTCCACTGAGCTTTTCTGAGTCTTCCTGGCAAACAGAGGGATTATTGGCAGTGCTGGGGTGGGAAGACTTGGAAGGCAGAGAATCATGGAATGGTTTGTGCTGGGAGGGCCATTAAGGATCAGCTCATTCCACCCCTGCCATGGGCAGGGACACCTTCCACAGTCCCAGGCTGCTCCAATCCCATCCAACCTGGCTTTGGACATTTCCAGGGATCCAGGGGCAGCCACAGCTTCTCTGGGAATCTGTGCCAGAGCCTCCCACCCTCCCAGGAACAATTCCTGCCCAATATCCCATCCATCCCTGCCCTCTGGCAGTGGGAAGCCATTCCCTGTGTCCTGTCCCTCCATCCCTTGTCCACTGCCTGGGAAGGGAATTCCAATGAAACCCAAGAGCTGCCACAGCTCACTGAGGATACACACTGCAGGTGTTCCCATATCCAGCTGAAATCCTTATTCTTGCTGACTTGTAATGCTGAAAGAGATGAGTATCTCATCCCTTAGCCTTTGCTCCCAAGTCCTGCATGGAATCTGTTTTACACCCCTGTAACTGCACCCATCCCACCATGGCTGGATCTGCCAGCATCAGGACAAGCAAGGAATGACAGAACTGTTGGGAAAGCCCTCTAGGATCATCCAGTCCAACCCTCCACCCAAGAGTGTCCATTCCCCCCAAAACCCTGACCCTGAGTGCCACATGCACAGTTTTATTCCCTGCAGGGAGCCACTGTGTCCCACCAGTGTTTCCCAGCACTGAGGTGGGAACCATGCTCTGAAATCCCTCTCTGCTGATGGTAAAACCATTTCCAGTGGCCTCACCATTCCCATTGCTCCCAGGAAACCCTCAGTGATATTGCTATCACTTATTACAGTGTTCTCAGCAGCTCAGAAAGGCAGGAAGAGCAAACAGCTTTAGGAATATCCTATAGCAATTAAAACTCATATTTGAAGGTAAACTGTGTCTTGAGTTTAGTCTGAAGTAACAGATTAACCCAAATCTGAGTGACACACTGGGATGGTAGAATCTCCTTGCCTGCCAAACTCATTAATGATCCAACCCAATTACTCATGTAATTTATTCAGAATTATTTTAATGAACCAGAGTCTCACTAGTCCAGAATTAATTATATTCCCCAAGTGAAACAACCCAGGGGCACAAAATGACCACTTTTTCATTAAAGTGAAATAAAACCCTACCAGATCCTACACATTGCTGCTTTAATCAGCCAGTGGTCAACAAGAGCATCTTTAAGATACATTAAATGCTAATTATCCCATTCAAGGACAAATCAATTAAACCTTGAACAAATCAGAAGAGTTTCTAGAAACTGGTGCCTTGCAGACAAACCTACCCTGCATAGGGAACTTGATCAGATCATCCAAAGCCAGGCAAAGCCAAAGACCCAGGAAATGCCAAAACCCCAGGGAACTGGCACAGATAAAGAGGAAACCTTTTATTTGCATTATTTTCCTCTAAAATGAAGAGCAGCAACAACTGAATTCAGCAGCCAGAGTCACATGAAATGGTCCTTGACACATTTTCTTCATGAAGGACTCAGCAGCCACAATTTAATATTATTTAATAAGAGACTAACACGAAGGGGGATAAGAAGACCTCCAAGACCACTGATAAACCAACCCCACCTTGTCAACTCCTTCCAGCTGTGGCTGCCCCTGGATCCCTGGCAGTGCCCAAGGCCAGGCTGGATGGGGCTTGGAGCAGCCTGGGATAGTGGAAGGTGTCCCTGCCATGGCAGAGGGTGGAATTTTGAATGCTTAATGCTCCTTCCAAGCCATTCTGGGATTCAAAGAAATCCCAGTCCCTTTTCCCATGGCTACCTCATCCCTCTCCAAGCCCTGGATACTGATGACAACTTGGGCCTGGATGGAAAATGTGGATTCCCCAAACTGAGAAGTGATCCAGTGCTTCTCCTGAGCTCCAGCAGGAACACAGGGTCACAGGGTCATTGTCCCATTATGACTTCAAAGCTCCTGACAATTAAAATCCTTCCCTTCCACTCTCTCACTATCCTTAATCTGGAATCTCCACATGGGAAAAGTATCTTCTGCAGCCATAAAAGGAGAAATAAGGCTACAAGGTTAACTCCAATACTTTATTACAGACCTTTCATCAAGAGTTTGCAAATGATAAAACATTTCCTAAATGAGCCTGCATTCCTTGGAGATGTCCTGCTTAGGGAGCTTTATTCACTTTATCCATAAAATATCTCAAGGACATGCTGGGGGAAAGTTTAAAATCTTAATTTTTCCTCTTTTTTTTGCAGCAGCAGGACAATAAACAACAGTGCAAAAGGCTCTGACTTTTCCAGTGTTTCAAAGAGTTTCAGCTCCCCCAAGTTTCCCAGGTGGAGGGATCTCTCCCAAACTGCCAAATTATTTCTTATTTATTATTTCTCCAAGTCTCTGAGAGCCTGTCCAGAAAGGACACACGGTGGAAGATTAAAAAAATATAATGTAATGTCTATGGATTAATTCTGTGCCCTTGTGGACACCCCCAAATCCATGGAGACTAGATATATTCCATTTTCCTGACAATAAAGACCAGGCTCAAGAGCTTTTTGAAGCAAACAGTGGCAATAATCCCTGTTAAATCCCAGATTCCTTGGCTTAAATTATTTTTCTTGGGATTTATTCCCCCAGGAATTTTTTTTTAAGCAGCTCCAAGTTTTGTCATTTAGGAGGTTTAGCTGGGACATGATGGAAAACTTCAGGAAAATTTGGAGCAGTGTAATAGCTGATGCTCCTTCCTTGGAGAGTTTTAAGATGAGGCTGGACAAGGGAATGATGACTTTGCTCCAGGAGCTGGGACATCCCTGCTTGGAGCAGGAAGATGGAGCAGGGACCTTTGGACCAATTTTTGGCCAATATTGAGCTGATTTTTGTCTATTTCCTGCTCACACTTCCCCACTCCCTCTGGCAAATCCAACTCATTTGTAAATGTCCCAGGATTTTTACACAGCCCCAATTCCAGGTCCTGTGAAGAACAAGAACCAAACACCTTTTTGTACCACCTCAGTTTTCCTTCAGGCAGATTGATCCCAGGAAGCTTGAAGAGAGCACTGGGAGAATTTCAGATGCCAATTCCAAATGCAAGATAGGAGAGGAAATCCATCTCCTTTGGCAAAGTTTCCTAAGTGTCCAAGGTCAGGATGTTAAAAGCTCAGGATGTTAAAATCCTGGGAAGGCTTCACCAGCAGTGGGGAACTGGGATCATGTCCTGGTTGTTTGATGCAAGATTTCCTCTGCAGCTTCTTGGCTTGGATGTCATCTGTGCAAAGTGTCCCAGCCTCTTTGGGGCCTGGCACATTCCCTCCACTCCACTGAACTCCCAAATATTCCCAGAATTTTTACTTTTACCTTAAATTTTACCTAATCCCTGCAGTACCATGGAAGAGCTGAGTCCTTTCAGTCTGTAGGAACTTCCTGCCCAGGAACTTCACATCCCTTTCTCTCTCTCTCTCTCTGATTTAATTTCCTTTAATTTTTTTCCCCCTGGGAAAAATGTTTTCCCACCCACTCAGCTGTAGAAGGCTAAAGATGGTTTGGAAGGCTTCAATCCAGGACCAAAAGCTCATTTATTATGAAGGAATCCTTCCCTGGGAGGGTGGGCAGGCCCTGGCACAGGGTGCCCAGAGCAGCTGTGGCTGCCCCTGGATCCCTGGCAGTGCCCAAGGCCAGGCTGGAAGGGACTTGGAACAACCTGGGATAGTGGGAGGTGTCCCTGACATGGCAGGGGTTAAAATTGGATTAATGCCCCTTCCAAACCAAAACATTCCAGGATTCTGATATTCCCTGTCACCATCTCTGCCCTAGAATGCCCCTTATTTTTAACACAGTTCCTTGGGAGTGAAGCTCCCAAATATTTTATATCCAAAATTATACTACAAGCTGAGAAAATAAATCAGCACCTAGGACAAATGCTGAGTAACCTCCTGTAATAGTCATTTTCATCTTTATAAGACCATGGTTTATATAAAACTCTAAAACTTCCAGTTTCATCTCAATTCTACAACTGCCAGCCATTCATTTAATTACAGCCTGACTGTGGACAAAATGGAATTTAGCAGGTGCCTTAAGGATGTGTCATTTAGAGCTTTAGACTTCAGGAATCACGAACTGGATTTTACAAAACCAGGGGCTGAGGGGGGAAAAAAAATTAAATATAAAACATTTTGATGAATTTAAATCTCTGCCAGCTCTTTCAGCACACAGAGTGAAATTGCTTCGTTAGAGAAGTTCTGCCACATAACCCTAATCCACTTTTTCAGCCTGAACAAACCTGAGATTAAATTGAGATGAAGGTTGCCCACAGCTTTAGCAGTTTTAAATGAACATTTTCCTTTTTTTTAAATTTAACATAAGCACAGCTAAACCTCTGAAAAATATCTGTTTCATCCAAGGCATGCAGCTCAACAATTCCCATCCCTCCTGTTGGATTTGGGACAATCTGAAATTCCTGGGAGAATCACTGACACCTTGCTTCAAACAGCAAAAGCCTGCAGAGATCTTGGTGAAAAACATCAATTTAAAGAAATAAATACAGGAAATGTAATTATTGTCAGCAAATCTGCACTTTCTAGGGGGTCTCAAAGCCTGGGCAGCTCTGTGGGTATTTTAAATTCTCCCAGGCTCAGGAGCATCTGGAAGAAGCCCCAGGATACTTTTTGGAGTGCAATAAATGAGTGGGATGCCAAAATCACCAGTGGAAAGGTTGTATGGGGGCAGGTCACGGAGGGAAAAAGAACTGGAGTTTCAGGCAAGAAAACTGAGAAGTCAGGATCTAAACAAAAGGGTCAGAGTAATCCTGATGGATAACAGCAATTCCAGAGCAGCCTCACAGTGTCCAGCCATAAAACCTCTGGAGGGTTTTGCCATATGGAAATCTTGAGACTTTCTATATTTTCTTGGGAGAGAGACAAGTCCAGAAATGAGTTGTGACATCAGGACAGAGGAAATGAGCTGAAAGTTGAGTGAAGAGAGGAAAAAAACACCAAAGAAAAAAGACAAAAAGGAGGAAACAAACACCTGAAATCCCCATGTGGAGGCTGGAGAATCAACACAACTCTTCCACCACACACAGGATGAAGGAAGTTTGGGATGCCAAGAGAAGGTTACAGTTGGCAGCTCTGAATTCCAGTGACAACTCTTCAAGTACAAAAACGGATTGGTGGTCCTGGGACTTTTTATGAATGCTTAGGAATGCTGAATTTAAAGACCAAGTTGAGCTGATTGACCAAAAGATGAAGAAAGGAAAAAGAAGTAAGAATCAAATCCATCCATTCAGATAGAGGCTCTAATCTCTTTAAGGCTGGAGTTGTGCCAGGTGCCTCCTGTGAGCTCAGCTCAAATCATGACCCAACGATGCTGTAAAACTGTGGGAGAAGAAATCCCAACAGCTTTCCATACAATAAATAATACTGATGGTAAGGAGAGAGGAAAATGGGGCAGCAGCTCAGAACTCAGAGCTCAAAATGTGTTCATCTGGTGAGGGAAAAGATCCAAAAGAGAGAAGGAAATGAAGGGAAGTAGCAAAAGAAAGATTGAATATAATGGTGACCATGAAGATGACTCCAAGAAGAGACCAGAAGAGAATTACTTTTGCATCCCAGAGCAGGACAGAGTTGTGGTGGGACATGTGCTGCTTCAAAACAGAGATCTTGAGGCACAGGAACAGACTATCCTTGTGTGCCAAAAGATGAGCTGACGAGGCAAACATCCAGCCTGGATGGGCAACCAGGTTTTGAAGGAATTTAGGAAAAAAAAGAGGATGTATCATCTTTGGAATGAGGGTCAGTCTCTCAGGAAGTATTTAAGGGGGTTGCTAGGGCACATAGGAAAAAAAATTAGGGAGACCAAAGCTCAGTTCAAACTTAATTTGGCAACTTTTGTAAAGGATAATTAAAAATGTTTTTACAAATATATTAATGGCAAAAGAAAGGGTAAGACCAACCTTTTTTTTCTAAGGAGGGAACTTAGTAACTGCAGATGAGAAGATAACAGAAGTGCTTAATGCCTTCTGTCTTTAGTGGGAAGCCAGTTTGTCCTCAGGATAACTGTCCTCCCAGGTTGGCAGGTGGTGTCAGGGAGCAGAACAGCCCCCCTGTCATCCAGGAGGAAGCAGTCAGAGACCTGCTGAGCCACTTAGATGCTCATGAATCTAAGATCCATCCTAGGGTTATAAGGAAGCTGCAAAGCCACTCTCCATCATTTGCCAACAGTCCTGGCTCACTAGTGAGGTTCCAGATGACTGGAAACTGGCCAGTGTGACACCCATCCACAAGAAGGGCTGGAAGGAGGATCCTGGTAATTCTAGGCCAGTCAGCCTGACCTCAGTACCTGGTAAGGTAATGGAACACTTTATACTGAGTGCCATCACACAGCACTCACGGGATGGCCAGGGTATCACACCTAGCCAGCATGGGTTTAGGAGGGGCAGGTCATGCTTGACCAACTTGATCTGCTTTTATGACCAAGTGACCCACCTGGCTGATGCAGAAAAGGCTGTCAATGTTGGCTACCTGGACTTCAGTAAGGCCTTTGCCACTGTCTCCCACAGCATACTCCTGGAAAAACTGGCAGCCCACGGCTTGGACAGGAGCACTCTTCACTGGGTTAAGACCTGGCTGGATGGACAGGAGGTGGTGAACAGTGCTGTATCCAGCTGGTGGCCAGTCACTAGTGGTGTCCCCCAGGGGTCAGTGCTGGGGCCAGTCCTCTTTAATATCTTCACTGATGATCTGGATGAGGGGACTGAGTCCTCCATCCCTAAAATTGTAGATGACCCCAAGCTGGGAGCATGTGTTGATCTGTTGGAAGGTAGGAGGGCTCTGCAAAGGGACCTGGACAGGCTGGATAGATGTGATGAGTCCAACAACATGAAGTTTAACAAGTCCAAGTCTTGCACTTTGTCCACAACAACCTCCTGCAATGCTACAGGCTGGGGACAGAGTGGCTGGACAATGCCCAGGCAGAAAGAGACCTGGGGGTATTGGTTGACAGCTGACTGAACATGAGCCAGCAGTGTGCCCTGGTGGCCAAGAAGGCAAACAGCACCTGGTCTGGATCTGGAATGGTGTGGCCAGCAGGAGCAGGGAGCTCATTCTTCTGGAGGACATTGAGACACTTGAGTGTGTCCAGAGGAAACAACGAGGCTGGAGAGGGGCTTGGAGCACAAGCCCTGTGAGGAACGGCTGAGGGAGCTGGGCTTGTTCAGCCTGGAGAAAAGGAGACTCAGGGGTGACCTTATCACTCTCTACAACTCCCTGAAAGGTGGTTGCAGTCAGGTGGGTTTGGTCTCTTTCACCAGCAGCAACTAACAGAACAGGAGGACACAGTCCTAAGCTGCACCAAGGGAAATATAGGTGGATATTAGGAAAAGTTTTTTTTTATGGAAAGACTGATAAAGTACTGGAATTGTCTGCACAGGGAGATGGTGGAGTCATCATCCCTGGATGTCTTCAAAAAAAGATTGGATGTGGCACTTGGTGCCATGGTTTAGTTGAGGTTTTAGGGCATGGGCTGGACTTGATGATCTTGAAAGTCTCTTCCAACCCAGTGATTCTGTGATTCTGTGATTCTATGATGTGACAGCACCTCAGGAGAACCATGACTTCTCCATTTTGTCTTTGGAAAGAGAAAAGCAGGGACTTCTTGGGCAGAGAATGGAGACAAAATCTGACAAATGGTGGTCAGGGAATGAAAAGACGGCTGGAGAGATGGCAGAGGGGGAAGACAATAATCATAATTAAGGAAATCAGCCTGCTGCAGGGTTCCTGCCAGCACAGCTTGGCAGCACAAGAACAAGTGGATCTGGTGATAAGGACCTTGTGTGTGGAGAACAAAGAAGACAGAGGAGGTTTGGAGCCTTGAACCTGCAAAGAACCAGCTGCTGCAGGACTGGAACAGGAAGATGGGCCATGGGAAGGGAAGGAGAGGTCCCAGAGGAGCAGGGGCTGCATGGGCTCTCCACTGGCCAGATGTCCATCAGGGTAATGGCCAGACTTTAATAAAGCAGATAACTCACAGAGAAGGCAGCATGGTCCAGTCTATCCCAAAAATGCCAGGAAACCAAAGGTTAATTCCAGTGTTGAGGCTGCTCTCACACCTCCACTCACCAGCAGTGCTGAGACTCCCATATCCATTAAGGGTGTCTGGCTGGAAATACCCAGCATTGTGCATGGAGTGTCCCAGTGCCCAGCCCTCATCCAGCCCTGTGTCCCAGCTCTGGTGGTGAGGCAGGAGCTGTCCAGCTGTCACATCTGTTCACACACTCTCCCACACAGCTGGCACAGCTGGAGATGTTTCCCCTCTTAAACTCCCTGGAATAGGAAGCTTGAGCCTCCAGTGGAGATTTGGAGTGATGTCTTAAGATTTTAGCCTTTATATTTTCAAATCCTGTACTGCATTAGTGCATAACCCTAGACTCCATATAAAGTGTTAGTTAACTGTCTTCACACTTTGGTCAGACAAAACAATCCTTCCAGGCCTGAGATCCAAGGACACCCAACAGCCTCAGTCCACAAAAAGTAAAAACAAAAGTGAATTGGAGGTATATGACTGCATTACCTGAAGCTGTAAGTGGAGGAGTAACCCCTGATATGTAAATGGATCAAACTTATATCTGCATGAAAAACTCGTGATCATTGTCCATCTCAGAGGCACCTGGCTGCCCAAGGTGTACCTTCAATAAATATTTACTCTTATTCCCTTAATCTTGTCTAGCCTCTGTTCCAGGCAGCCACTGCAAGGCATCAGGAGGATCAATGGCAACATGGTTCAGCCCAACAAAATGTGGGTGGGTCATTAAGCCCTAAGGGGAGCACTCCTAAACAAACCCCAACCCTCTGTGTTCAGCAAAAAGGGACTCTGGACCTCCCCCACATGGACTTTATGATAAAAAACAGGCTCTTCTGGTTTTTTTTAAGAGCAAAACCATCCCAAAATCCCAGTTCTGGGAGGCAAAACCAAAGGTAACCCCAGCTCCTCACACTAATCCTGGCCCCGTCACAGGAGTGCTGCCTCTCACAGGAGCCATGCTCAGGCTGTGCCCTCACCTAAATAACCCCCAAATTTGGGTAGTGATAACACCATTTATCACTTTTAAGTGTTACCCTTCTCAGGGTGGGTATTCCCAGCCAGCTCCCCAAGATGCCAGTGGCCAGGCTGGCTCCAGCACTTGGAAATCACAGTGACACCACACAGGGACAGGGAAAGGTGGAACAACAGGAAACTTCTAGGATGCACCAAGGAACTAAAAGCTTAAGTGTATTTTTTTTTTATCAACAGCCAGGGCAACTCAAAGTGAGATCAGAGGCTGCCACTGAAAGTGGAGTTGTTGGAGCCTGATCTGCCATCACCAGCATAAACAGCCCCTGTGTCAAGTCTGGACATCATAAAAGATCTGCTCTGACACTTAAAATTGATGGTAATATTCATTAAATTCAAAGCAGGGGACTGGTAGAGTGATGGCTGTAAAGAAATGGATATATACACAGGACAGGAATAGTACTCAGCCTATGAAACCCTGGGTGTTTATGCAAACATAAATAAATCAGGATTATTCCTACATTGTTCCCAGCTTGGTATCACTGACTGAGCCCCTTCCAGTGTCTAAAGGGGCTCCAGGAGAGCTGGAGAGGGACTGGGGACAAGGGATGGAAGGGACAGGACACAGGGAATGGCTTCCCACTGACAAAGGGCAAATTTAGATGGGATATTGTGAATAAATCCTTCCCTGGGATGATGGGGAGCCCCTGGCACAGGGTGCCCAGAGCAGCTGTGGCTGCCCCTGGATCCCTGGCAGTGCCCAAGGGATGCTGGACAGGACTTGGAGCAGCCTGGGACAGTGGAAGGTGTCCCTGCCCAAGGCAGGGTGGCACTGGATGGGCTTTCACCACTTCCCCAAGTGCCACCTGCAAACATCCCTTAAATCCCCCCAGGAATGCTGATCCCAGCACTGCCATGGGTGCCTGTCCCAGTGACTGACAACATTTTGGTGGAGAAATTTCCCTTTGTATCCAACCTAAACCTCCTCTGGTGCAACCTGAGGCTGTTTCCTTTGGTCCCTTTGTGTTTAATTACAGCAGGAAAAAGGCAAGCCTTGAACTGATATTATTCTGCATTTTAGAGGTGGAATTATTTTAATATGACTCTAATAAAGAAAATCTGATTATTTATAAACCACAGGCCTTAACACTTAATTACAATGGTGCCTCATAATGATCACCAAATGAGTGTGCCCTGCATCTCTATTCCAGGCTCCTGTGCAGAAAACTCCCACGATTTTCTAAAATGGATAAATTACAGGAATTTTAAACAGAACTCCAAAGCCTGACATACAAACCCAAATCCATCCTGGGTACAAAAGGAGATTTGAACAGGAGCCACATCACGAGGAGCTGGATTAAATTTAGCCACAAATTTAAGCTGATATCCCATTTTTTTGCTCTCTTTTCCCCTCTTCAATTCCATCTTGTTGTAAACCTTCTCTGAGGGTTTGCTAACATGGATTATCCTGTCTACATCCCATGAATTAATTCCTACTCCTGCATCCCCTATAGGCATCTTCACTTGTTTGGGTTTTTTTTTTTTAATAGGAAGCCAAGAGAATTCAAATTCACTGCTGCACTCCTCAGTTCTACTTAATGCTTACAAACTTGAACAGAACTGGCAGGAATACTTTTGATGGAACCATTTTCCCAGGAAAAATGTGTGAATTCCTCACTGAAATTCTTGTACAGGGATTTTTCTCTCCTCTCATTA
This sequence comes from Oenanthe melanoleuca, assembly GCF_029582105.1. NCBI lineage: Eukaryota > Metazoa > Chordata > Aves > Passeriformes > Muscicapidae > Oenanthe > Oenanthe melanoleuca. The sequence continues at coordinate 1,742,944 of NC_079340.1, forward strand.
AAAATACATTTATTTTACAGCATGGATTTTTTTTTATCCCCAACTAGAAATATTTGTCACAAACAATCATTTTGACACAAACATCCTCATTGGTAAATCCTAGGATAAAACATTTGGATCTAATAGGTGATGGTTATTATTGACAGCAAGGTATTGCTGCAGGACAAAAATTATGTGGGATTTTTTTTTAATTTTTTTTTTTTTTTTTTGTGCACAACACAGGAATTGCTTGTAAAAAATCATGAAAAGAGAGAAAAGGGAAGAGTTTGGAGCTTTCAGCCCTACCAGGCTGTTTCACACACTCCAGATGTGAAAAACAAAGTGCAATCCCAGGATTTTGCTCTTTCCAGGAAGCAAGAACCAGATCTGACCCCTGAAATCTCTTCCATCACCACCCATTCCACTCATCTTGCTTCAAACAGGAAAATAAATCCCCTAAATTGTGTTATTTAAAGGATTTTACAAATTAAAACCATATTCTTTTGATGTGAATGGTGCTCCAGCAGCTTTCTTAGCTAATAAATAGCAATAATATTTATTATTTCCTATGCATTCCTTATTGCAGCTCTGAAGAAAGACAGAGGGGAAAAGCCATTGGAAAAAATTCATGGAGAAGATAATTGCAGCAAAAGTAAAAATATGGGTAACTACAGACCTTCTGTAGTTGCTGCTTTGCCCCAAACCCCTGGAATTTTGCATTTCTTTCTCCATCTGGCACATTCTGTTTCCCCAACATTAGATATATATATTATTTTTTTAATTATTTTTTTTAACTTAGCAGGAATATTGTCTTTGCACTTTAGACAACATCTTCAAAGGAAAAAAAACAACAATTTGAGTGCTGGGCTATGACTCAGTTGGAGAAAAGCAAGAACAATTCATAAGCTGTGATTTTCTAAACTAGCAATTGTCTCTAAGACTCCAAACCACTTGCTTATTTACTAACTACATCTGAGTCATCAACTTGGCTCTGAGTTTAACTTCCCCACACAAATTAATGTTATTTATGCCCTTTTTGTGAGGAGAAGTAGAAGAGTAGTAAAATTTTGATTTTTTTAGACCCCTAGAAAGGTTTGGGTTGGAAAGGATCTTACATCCTAATGGATCTTCTTCCCTGAGAGAGATTTTGGGTTGATAAAAATACTTTAAAGACAGATATTAAAAGGCTGAGAGAATTGGGATTGCTCAGCCTAGAGAAGGGAAGCTTTGGGGTGACTTCAGTGTGTCCTTCCAGTGCCTGAAGAGGACAACAGGGAAGATGGAGAGAAATTTTGGACAAAGAATGGAGGGACAGGACAAAGGGGTATTTTTAAGGTCCCTTCCCACTCAAACCACTCCATGATTCTGGTATTTATTTTCTTTTTTCTTACAAAATAAATATAAAAAAAAAAAAAAAAAAAAAAAAAAAAAAAGGTGAATTCCTGTGCACCAGCCTTTCATTCCTGACCAGCCCCATCCCTTCAGAACCTGAGGTGTTTCCATGAGGATCTATTTGACCAGCCTGACTAAAGTGGTACCAGCTTAAAATTTTTAAATTGCACAGAAATTAGGAAAAAACCCTGAGATTCTAAACTGAAGTGTTTGTCAGAACACAGAACTGCACTGCAGGTGCTGAGGTCCAGCTCCAAACATTTATATAAATATAATGTTTTATATACATGAGATTTATCTAGAAACATATTACAACAGTTTTAAGACATGGAATTTTCTATCACTGTGGTTCTTATAACGAAAAAGTAGGGCTGAGTTCAGAAGATCCCAGAGTGGTTTGAGCTGGAAGGGATTTTACAGATCATGTACTTCCAGCTGCCTTGCCATAGGCAGGGACACCTTCCAGAAATCTTCACAAGTCACTAAATGTGCCAGAAAATTGGCTTCACCCAGCTTGTTGCCACATGTATGATCTCAGACAACAGACCCTAAAAATCAACAAGTCAACTGCACATCTGAGGCCTTGGAGGAACTGCCTCAAGCAGCAGATGGCTCATCCATAAAAAAAAACAACTAAAAAAAACCCAAACAACCACCATTAAAAGCCCAAACCTTCTGTGGCAATTAGTGCCACATTTCAAAGTGTGCAGGAGGAGAAGGAAGATTTTAAAACTGCCTGAGGATATTCAACCCAGCAAGGATGATAAATGATCAAAGATGCAGCTCTGGTTCAGGATGATGGTCAGCAATTAATTCTGGGTGCTAGAATCCATTCTGTGTTGTGATTTTAGGCAGGAAGAGCCAATAATATCAATTCATCCCTGCTGGAAAAGCAGAAAATAAACTGTTCCTCAGGAGTGCAGTGCAGTGCTCCCAAGCAGGGTGCTGTGAGAGCCATCACATCTTGGTCCCTTCCAGCTCATTCCATCATATTTTGGCAAAAAAAGGGCAGAGAGGGAAGGCCCAGAATGGTGGAAACCAGCACAGAATTCCAGAATGGTTTGGGTTGGGACCTTAAAGCTCATCTTCTGACAATTCAGGGACACCTTCCACTATCCCAGGGTGCTCCAAGCCTTGGACACTTCCAGGCCATGCCAGGATTATGATTTTTGGGGATTCTACCACTTCCCTGGGCACTCTGTTCCAATGCTTTACAAATTCTTCCTGATGTTCAGTCTGAACCTCCCCTGGCCATTTCCTCTTCTATTGCTGGGTACCTGGGAGAAGTGCCTGACTTGGAGAAAGGGAAGCAAATCCATCATGCTTGTAATACTGGAATTAAACAAACCACAAAGGGCCTGATGGAAATTCCACAATTTTGCAATCATAACCCCCCTCCATCTGTGCTGGAGCTGCAACAGCAGCCTGGAAAGGGCAGGGCCATGTTTCCCACCATTTATTGAATTTCTGCCATGGGTGCCCCCAGGAGATCCATCTGCTCCAAGGCACAGCTGCCACCTCTCCAAGCCACCCCTGCAGGAGGAGCTCCAGCCTGAGGGGAGCAGATGGTGACACCATCCCTCTGTCACTTTGCCTGCCCTCCAAAGCCTCTGGGAGGGTTTTGTTTCAGGGAATTGCTTTTCCCAAAGCCTGGAAAAAGTTTCTTATGCCTCAGAGATCTAAATCCATCAGGGCTCCCACCTCCCTGCCAGAGAAAGGGAAATAAAGGCTAAAAGATATTCTGAAATCACCCTGTGCTTGCAAGTGTAAAAAGTATCTGAGATAATGGATGATAAAAATTCCAGCCAGTCCTTGGAGACCAAGTCATGGGATGCACACAGAGCACAGGTGTTGGGAAATAGGGGAAAACACCCTGGAATTATGGAAAAAACCCTACAATTTAGCAACAGGGATGGCAGAAATCCTTCTCCATTTGCCAGAGTTAGAAGGCTGGGCTAATTCATTCTTTTGGAGCTGTTTTTATTTATTCTCCTGCACATCAACACTTGAAGCACTGCTTCCATTTTATGGTGGCCTCTACATATGGGGACATCTCCATCTCCATGGAGCTCCTGGCTGGGAAGCTGCACTATCCTGGACTGCAGTCCTACCTGTGACTGCTTTAATTCCCTTTCCTGCTCTTCCAAACTGGGCTGCAATGGGAATAGGGAATGGCTTCCCCCAGGAGCAAACCTTCCCTCATTGTCCTTCCACCTCACAGCCCATTTTTCCAGCCCTTTCCCATCACAAATTCCATCTGCTTTCCTACACCAGAATTTTACTGCTCCTCCAGCTCTTTCCCAACACTTTGTGGTGGTTGGATGCCTGTTCCCAAAAGCACACAGATTGCAACAGAAGGAGCTGTGGTTCTCCCTGAAGAAATAGGAATTACAATGGTATTTTCCTATTTTTATCTATCTTTTATTCATATATGTCTCTCTGGAAATGTTACCCTGAGATTAAATTCCTGCTACATCTACACTTGTGTGCCTGACTCTGTGTCCCAGAGTGACAAATATTTCCAAACCTCCATTCCACTCTCTTTTCCCTGGAAAATTCAGGACAATGAGGTTCATAGGGCAGCAGATGGGAAGGATTTAGTGGGAGCAGGGGATGGCAAGGAAGGTGTCCCATGAAAATAGAAAAGGAATAGGAATAGGAATAGGAATAGGAATAGGAATAGGAATAGGAATAGGAATAGGAATAGGAATAGGAATAGGAATAGGAATAGGAATAGGAACAGGAAAAAGGAAAAAGAGAAAAGCAAAAAGCAAAAAGAGAAAAGGGCTCCTTTCCAGGACAGCCAAAAAACCCAAAAAAAGCTGGAGAGAACAAGAAAGGAGAGAGCAGGGCAGCAAGATGGGGCATCCCAAAGACTTCCAGGTTTGATTATGAAGTTTGGAAAGAAACCCTGAGTTTTTCAGTTATTCCCTGGGAAAAGGAGCAGTGGAAAGGTCAGGTGAGTCCAGCAGTGGCATCACTGAAGGACACAAAAGGAAAGTGGGAATTAGAGCAGGGAGCAGAGGAGCAGGAGCAGGGTGATCCCAGCACCTCTTGGAGAGTTAATAAAAATAACAATTAATTTTGGAGTCTGAGTCAAGAAAAAACACTCTATAAGAAAAAGAAACTAAGTCCTACTTTTATTGATGTCTCATTCTCAGCTTGTTAAAAAGCTTTTGGTATTAAATTCAGCTCCAACATTAATTTCTGAATAAAGAGAGCTCAGACATCACCAGCTGCAATCCTGATGGGAATATTCCTGATTTGATATTTCCCATGTGCATTCTCATGATTTTCTGCTTGCTGATGTCAACATCCACCACAGCAATTCCCATTATTCCAGGTGGGAAATATGGTATCAGGTTTTTGGTCAGCACAGAAATTGGCCCATTGACATTCCTACCCAAACCCATGGATATTGTTTTGTTGTTCCAGGAAATTATCAGGGCACAAATCATGCCTCAGGGATTTGGGGCAGGTAGAGAAGAGCTGATTTCTGTAACTTAGGGAAAATAACTACCAGAGGTGGAGATGTAAAATGAGAAATAGCACAAATTTTCTTGGAAGTAGATGTGTTGTCCCATGAGGAACAGCTACCACCATTCTCATTTTCAGATCATCAAGAATGTAACAAAAAACCAGATATAAATCAGTCCCAACAGCTCAGTTATCACTGCAGGGGTCACCAGGGCACAGCACCTCCTGCACAACCCAAAGAACACAATTCCTTCCTCCCCCTACACCCCACAAACACATTCTGCAGAGAATAAATCCCCCATGTCCTTCTCACAGAGCAAGTAACTTTCTTATTTTCCACGGCAGCCCACACAGGTAAATGAACAAACTCAGCAGTATTCAGAATAAAATAGCATTAAAAATCTCCTTCTAGAAATGCAATAAAACAGCCTTAAAGCCAGCTGCTCTTTTCATGCTGGAACATGGAATACATTTGTTATAATTTTGTGCTATTCCTGTAGGTTTGAACCATCCACATTCTCATTGCTTTTCTCAGTAGGATACACCCACATGTTTATATTTAAACATAAATACTTCCAGTAGACACATTTATGTTATGGAGGCCCTGACTCAGCTTCAGTTTGTAGCTGAAGCAGTAGCTATAGTAGCCCATATTCTTCTTCTTTTGCCATTGCCCAGGAGTGTTTAGGGATCCCTTTTTTATAAAGCAAAGCACTCATCTTAAAATCCCAGCTGGCCCTCAAATTTGGCCAGTTTGGTCAAAGCATTATGAACTAAACTATGAATATTTCTATCAAATCTCCTCCCTCTCCTGCTCCATCATCACCTCTCCAAACATCATCCCCCTGCCCTGCTCCAGGTCCAGAACTCCTCCTGAATCCCAAAACCAGATGAGCTCCACATCACTCAAATCACTAGCCCTGAGTAAATCCAATATATGATGGAATATGCAGCAGGAAGGAGGCATCCATGGAATCCCAGACTGGTTGGAGTAAGAAGGGAACTTAAAGCCCACCCCACTCCACCCCCTGCCTTGAGCAGAAACACCTTCCACTATCCCAGGGTGCACAGAACCCTCATTTTCCTAAAGATTTGCTCCTTGTTCTTTTTTCTTCCCCCATCATTTTCTTTCTCAAGACTCCCTGCCACAGTCTTAAACCAGATTTTCCATCCAATGGGATAGATGGCTGCTCCCAAAAAGGCCAGCACCCCATAATTTGTCAGCCAGTTTTAGTACCTGAGTTATTCACATTGGGTTATTACTGAGTTTAGCACCTGAGCTGCATTGAGTTATCTCCCCATGCTGATTTGGAGGAACTTTATTTCTCTGCTGATAGAAATAATTCTTGCAACCAGACCTGTAATATATTTTCTTTCCAATGAAGAAAACAACACCTGATGGTGGAGCACCCTAAATTATGTCATGCTAGACTGCAAATTATCCATCTGCTGCCTGCAATTAGCCAGGAAGGTACAAGGGGGCCTGGGAGAGGATGTGGATCCTCATTTCATGGCTTGTTCTGCTGGTGTGCAATGGGATACTGGGAACTAATGGGTGCCATCTGCTGTGAGGTGGAAAATGGGATAATGGCTCTGTCAGGGACATATTGCTGGGAGGAATTTGTTATCCCAGCTCCTGCTTGGCTGCATTTCTGCATTATTTTCTACCCTAATGAAGAAATTATTTGTAGCTGTTGTTTTATACCAGGTTTTCATAAAGTGTCCCTTGCTCTGTAAGGTCCATTCCAACCCAAACCATTCTGGAATTCCAAGTATTGCTAAGGCCCTGGTAAAGTCTTAAAAAATAAATCAACAATAAAAAGGAAAAAAAAATAGAGTAAAAATTTCATTTTATCTCAAGCTATCAGCCATAGCTGTATTTTACAGCAGTGCCATCATCCTAAAGGTTTCCCAAGTGGCACAACAGGGATGTCTCACACAATCCTGACAGAAACTCATTAATTATCAATTTATTGAGCTACCAAATGTTTACATGACAATATTTTTACATTAGCTCATTTAAGTGTCCCTGTAAGACTCCTGTGATTATCAGCAAACTGGAGGGATGGTTCTGGATAGCAAAAAAAAAAAAAAAAACCCAAAAAAAAACACAGAATGGTTTGGCTTGGAAGGGACCTTAAAAGCCCATCCAGTGCCACCCCTGCCAGGGGCAGGGACACCTTCCACTGTCCCAGGCAGCTCCAAGCCCCACCAAACTGGCTTTGGACACTGCCAGGGATGGCAGGGCTGTGTTTTCTCTGCATGCTGAGAACACCATCTCAATAGTTAAGTTTCCATTTCTATATTGAATATTCAAATACATGCAGCCAAGTATTGTAAATTAATCAATCTCAAATTACTACATTTGAAATGCCAAGGAATTCCCATCATGGGGATGCTCTGTGTCACCAGGGCTGTGCAGGGATGGAATCAAAATCAGAATATTTCTTCAATAACCACAATATTTTTTAATTAAGGTAGAGGTTCATAGACTTGAGGTTTGTGCTCGATACATCTCTGGCTGCCAAGAAGTGCCAGGAAATTCAGCCTCCAAATATTCTGCCATCTTTTATTTGGGAGAAGGGTGGTAGAGGAGAGATTGGCCATGTTACCACAGCATCCTAAAAAAAACCCAAGAGCTCTGGCACCCATAGGAAAAGATGTTTGTCATGAAGATGAATGAGTGTCCCAAATTCCTGCCTTAATGAAGCCTATTTTTATAATAAACACCTGTTGAATATGGATTTGCAGCCTCTCTCCTTTTAGCTCATCCCCAAAAGGAAAATGTTTATATAAAAGTGCTCACTCACATCCAATTTCCACCTCCAAAATCCCACATAAATACAGCACAGCAATTTAAACCTCCCAACTGCCCTGTTTTCAGCCATCCACCCCACCAGAATGAGCATAAAGGAACAACACTCCAGAGTTGCAAAAATCAAACTCTTTGAACTTTCAATGGATGTTTGGGGGAGGAAGCACAAAGATAAACTAATTTTTGGTGTTCACAAGCAAGGGAAGGTCTGCATTTGGCTGCTCAAGTGCTGAACAAACCCATTTCCCACTGAGGAGGGACCTCCAAGAGAGATCCAGTGACTCCAAAAGAATAAATCCACTTCCAGTCTCTTCCCAAACAGCCAGAACCACCTGAAAGCTGCAAAAATATCAAATATCAGCATTTAAGAACTACTTCAGCAGGAGCACTTACCCTTGGAGGGCTTTTTCTCCAAACCAGTCCCCCTTCCCCAGCGTGCGCAGGAAGACGGGATCCTCACTGGGAGAGTCCTCCCGGGTAACGTTCACCTGTGGAAAAGCCAAACCCCAGGGGATTCAGGGAGCTCTTCAGCAACAACCCAAACCTCCTTGCTCAGAGGGGAATTTGTCACCTCCTGGGCTCCTCTGGAACAATATAACTCTCCAGAGTCCTGCACTCTTCCCTTGGCATTGCCAGCCGACCGTCCAAGAAAATGAGCGGTGATTTTTCTTTTTCCTACTACTCCTGGAAAAACACACAGCTTTGGATTTCTGGGGATGTTTTTACCTGCACAAGCACAGTCACAGGAGAATGTAATCCCAAAAATTTGCTGTGCCTCTATCAGACACACGGGCTAAGCTTTGTTCCACATGATTCCCAGCATTCCCAGCATTCCCAAATCACACAAATCACCCCCATTTGGCCACAACTGAAGTGAACCAGTTTGGGGCACTGCAGGATGAATCTTGGCTCTGCTCTCTCCCCAGTTCAGGGAGGGGACAATTCCAGCTGGAGCAGAAATCAAATCCTTCCATCTTGTTAACCAGAGCTTTGCACATGGAAATTCCCAAAGCCAAAAGGTGGGATGTCAGTGTCAGGCACATCCTTTTGGATTCAGTGATATCCCAGTGTAATTTCCTGATTAAATTCACACTTGTGGCTTGCACTTTCTCCCAGCTCTTTAAGGGGAGGCAGGACCAGTGGGTTTTGAGAGAGAAATGACCAGCACACAGTGCTGAACACCTGCACTGACTCATGGAAGGGCAGGGAATGTGGGATGGATGAGCCAGGAACACCTCTGGACAAACAGGGAGCTTCAATGCAGATTTCAGCCCTTTTTCCATGACTTCCACTGATCTCAGGTAAAGAGTGTTCAGGGATTAGGACAGTGTGGCTTCTGCAAGGTTCAAAGCTCTGAGCCAGCCTCCAGTGGGGAACCTGCATCACACTGGTGCCACACTGTGGATTTTAAAGGGAAAAGGGTGGAAAATGGCCCATGCTGCCTCTGGATAAAGGCAAGTGATGGAGCAGCAGCACTTCCCAAGCAGAAGGGAATGAGCCATTTCCATCTATTGTTATTCCACAGATTTCTGCACACAGCATGTTTGGAAGTCACTTTGATTTCTGCTTGGTAGGACTTGAGAAAACAAGTTGAATTAAATACACTAAAGGAGCTCAGGAGTGGGGTCAAGTGGGGTGGATGGAGGAGAATAAAAAATTATCTCTGCTCACTTCAGCCTGGAGAAGAGGGGAAAACCTTAGAGTGAAATTCCAGGCCCTAAAGGTACAAGAGGGCTGGAGCAGGACTTGGACAAAGGATGGAGGGACAGGACACAGGGAATGGCTTCCCACTGCCAGAGGGCAGGGATGGATGAGATATTGGAAGGAATTGTTCCTGGGAGGGTGGGCAGGCCCTGGCACAGGGTGCCCAGAGCAGCTGTGGCTGCCCCTGGATCCCTGGCAGTGTCCCAGGCCAGGCTGGATGGGGCTGGGAGCAGCCTGGGACAGTGGAAGGTGTCCCTGCCCATGGCAGGGGGTGGCACAGGATGGGCTTTCCATCCAAACCATTCCATGATTCTGTGTCACTCCAGACACTCTGACATGACAGGCAAGCAGACACTCCCCAAGGAGCTCTCTGACCCTGCTCAGGCTGACTGCAGACACTGCAGGTGTGCTCCCACAACAGGAGCTGCTGCCAGCATTCTCCTGGCTCACTGAGCTGCCTGGGTCAAGTTTCACCACAGGACATGGGAGCTGATGTGCTCCAGCTTTAGCAGGTGCCAGGCAGCACACACTGACTCTAAAATCCTGTATTTTATTGTCATTTATTCCATGTTTCACTGCTGAGGCTCTATCCCAGGCTGTATCCTTACTGTGGATTAATTATTACATCCATCCTAAAGCAGGCATTAAAATTAAACTCTCTCCAGCTCCATCCATCAGCCACTGGTGTCTCTTTTCCAAAGCAATAAGCTTGGAAGAGAAACTGGGCAGGATTTAACTATCCCTGTGGGAATTTCTGTCAAGCCATCAGGCTCCAGCTGAGAGTCTGGGAATTTTTTTAGCAAGTCTCCATGCCTTGTTTTATTTCAGTTTCCTTTTTCTGGCCAGCAGCTGTCACAGCAAGATAAAGGAGCAGGGACAAAGCCAAGAATCTGCTCCAGGAGGAGTGCAGGGCTCTGGAGCAATGGCCAAGGACATGGGAGATCTTCTCCATCCTCTGGGTGAAGGTTAAGAGCTGCCAGCCAACAACTGGGATTTGTTCTTTACATTTCTGTGTAGATTGACAAGATGTTGGAATGAGCCCAGAGGAGCCATGGAGTTGTTCCCAGTTCTGGAGCCAGCCTGGGAGAGCTGGGGGTGCTAACCTGGAGAAGAGAAGGATCCAGGGAGAGCTCAGAGCCTGAAGGGGCTCCAGGAGAGCTGGAGAGGGATCTGGGACAAGGGATGGAGGGACAGGACACAGAGGACAGGGTCAGATGGGATGTTGGGAATGAATTGTTCCCTGGCAGGGTGGGCCAACATGGCTCCAAACACTCAGCATGGGAGGGAGAGGCACCATCCCAATATTTTTGCCCATGAAAAAATGTCAAGAAAAAAGGATTTCAAGCTTGTCTCATGATTGTCCACACTCTGAGAAAAGAAGGAATATTATTTCTGAGGTAAAAGGGCATCAAAACAACAAACCAGGATTTCTGCAGGATATGATTAACTTCATTTCAAAAACTTCTCCATGACATTCTTATCAATCTGAAAAAGAGCATTTTTCACTTTGCAATGAAGACTGGCTCCCAGAAAGTGGAAGATGATGGTGGAAAATGAGTTGGCAGCTAGAAATCACTGTGTATTCCCTCCAAAATCTCCATCCTGCTTCATGGAAAAAGCCAAGTGTTTCTCAAGTGTACTAGGCAGGCTAAAAAATTATAAATAATTGTTGAATAGAAGGAAAAAATTTGGTCTATAAAATCCCATCAGCATTTTATGGGAAAAGAGGTCAAAAATATTTTCCCTGTGAGCAGTGGAAGAGAAACTTAGACCTTTTTTCCCCCATGGAGAGAGCTCAGACATCCCTGCCTTTCTATTATTTGGAGAAGCTGGGAAGAGAGAGCCATGGGACTGAAACCTGGAAGCCAGCCTTGGAAGGGGGATGTTTAGCAAAGAAATCATGGAGTATTGTAGGATTTATTTCAAAGAAATCGAGTTTTGTGGTCATTTACCCAGAGACTCAGCAACAGTTCCCACCCCAAAGTGTTCCCTGGGAGCAAACCAGCAGGGATTTCATTTTCAGCCCTCCAGGCCAAGGAGTCCCATTAAATGTCAAGCACATTGGTGTCTCAGGAGGGGAGGAAGAGAGGCTGGAGAGGGATTTTGGGAGCCCCTTGCCCTGGGAGGTGAGAACTCACCTTTCCTTTGCTGATTATAAAGAAGGTGTCTCCTCGAGCCCCTTGGCGGATGATGTACTCGCCACTCTCGTAGTGAGTCTGCAGGAGGGAAAGCAACCACATGAGGATGAACAAATAAAAGCATAGCCTCTTATCCAGCCCATATTTTGGCAGTTTTGCAAGAACATCACCCTGGACCCCTTTTATCCCAGCCTGGCACTGGCTGTGACTTAAAGATTGTCCCGTGGTAAGGAATAGAATAATTAAACTGGAAGCAGTTGTGGCTTGCCCATTTTTCTTCTGGCTGTGCTGGTGCCAGCCTGTGCCCAGATGAATTATCCTCACAGCCTAAATCCATTTTTAGCACATCAACAAGACACAGGAATTTCCAACAGGGAATATGCTACATGAACTAAACTGCAATAAGAAGTCTGGTGTAAAAAAAATTATTTTTTTTTGTGTTGGTTTTCCAGCTTTGCTAGCAAAGGCTTTATTCAGCAAATAAGTTTTGCTTTTCACCTGTTATTACAGTATTTTAATCTGTTCATTTTTGCCTTGTTTTGTGGAGCAGTCCTTGCTAAACTCATGTCACAGCTGATCAGTGCTGGCATCTAAACTCATTAGGATATTTTCATCCCTTATGACACCCTATCAAAAGCAATGTGCATTTATATATCACCAAAACCCCAAATATTTTCTAAATCAAGACTTTCAATTGCTATATAGACCTTCCCAAACCTTGGAATTTTCACCCCAGATGCTCTGCCCCTGCAAATTCAACCAACAGCAGGCTGGGGGATGCCAAGAGCTTCCCATCCAACCTCTCCTGCATCTCCCTTGGGATGTCTGCTGGATTTTTCAACCATGACCAGGGGAGCTGGAGGTATTGGATATTTTATCCCAAATTTGGGACAAAATCACCCCAACAGTGCCCTGCACTCACCATCAGATCTTCTAATGCCAAAGAAGGTATAAACCAGCAAAGACTGGAGCTAAAAGAGGGGGATTAATCCAAATCCTCAAATTTGGTTAAGCTTGAAATGTTTTCTTTCAAGGGTGTTGTGTTGAGCTGAGTTTGTTTATTTATCTTTACACCCCAACTTTTTTATCATTTACAGATAACAGAACCCCCAGCTTTTCCCATTTTCATGTGCCAGAGTGGGAAGAAAGAGGGAAAAAAAACATCTGGAGGAGACCTGGACACAAACTTGCAGAGTTTTGCTGCTTATGTTGGGTGTTTCTGGAGGCCAGATTTAAGGCACACATTATTGACCACCCAGGGTGCAATTCCTTGGAAGGGCCTGATTTTAGGAGGTGTTGGGATCAGACCCCTTCAAGCAGAATCTTGTAGGCACCCAAAAATCTAATTAATTAAAATACTGGGCTAACAGCCTCCAAATTTACAACAGGTAAACCATATTCATTAGATACATTACTGGTATTTTTTATCTGATTTCTCACCCACAAATTCTTCCAATCTTCTAATTCCACCCAACCATTCCCACCCCTAATTCCTCTCAATCATTCCCACACATGGCTCTTCCCAATCCATGAGTCCTCTCAAATCTTCCCACCTTCCCAGAACTCAGCCAAAGGAATGGAAGGAACACAAATTTGAGTTTCAAAGCACCTACAGCTGCCTCTCATTTCAGTGTATTTTCTCTCTTCTTTTTTAAACTGAGCTCCAATCTCAGCCAAGTCCTTCTTCCAACATTCCAATCACATCCCTCTAGTCCTTCCCTGGGTGCCCAGAGCTTTCATTTTGCTTGACCTGCTCCTCACTAGAACCTCATTCCATTCCTTCCACCCACATCCTCATGTTTATGTGTTCCAAGACATTTCTTTCACCAGCAACTCTTTGTGCTTGAATCAACCCATCCTTCCCATCCTCTCCTGCTCTTAAATCCTTGCTTTCTAACACAAATCTGTGTGCTTTGCCCTTCTGATGGAATTCTGTCCAGTCTCAGAGCACCATCCTGTGCAGGCAAAGTGCCCAAGAGCTAGCTCAGGGCACGTGGAAGTGGAAATAAAGACAAGGCTCTTGCTCTGAGCCCCATTTGAGAGGCAGCAATACCTCCTCAGGTACCTCTGGTACCATCAAAGATCTCTGAAGAAATGTTTTGGCAAAAGTTCACAGAATCCCAGAATGACTGAGCTTGGAAAAGACCTCCAAGGCTGTGGAGTCCACCTTGTGACTCATTCCCACCTTGTCCCCAGCCCAGAGCCCTGAGTGCCACCTCCAGCCCTTCCTTGGACACCTCCAGGGATGGGCACTCCAAAGCTCCCTGGGCAGCCCCTGCCAAGGCCTGAGCACCCTTTCCATGCAGAAATTCCTCCTGCTGTCCAAGCTGAGCCTCCCCTGGCACAGCTTGAGGCTGTTTCCTCTCATCCTGTCCCTCAGCATACAGAGAAGCTGGACTCTCACAAAACAGCATTTCCAGCCTCAGTGAACAAAGGTGAAGCTCTTGCTCCCTTTGAAGCCCTCCATCAAGTGCACGTTTGTCCAGTAAAAGCAGCTTCTATAAAAATATCAGGGTTTTTATTTATTTTACTTTTATTGTCAATTGTACTTAAAATGATCCAAAAAATCCCAGCACTAAAGGGAGGGGTTGAGGGGTGGGGAGGAAAGAATGCTCACTCAGCAGGCTTGAGAGGATAAGACATGGATGGGTGTCCATGACCTGCTCCAGGCACCCCACAGGAGAACTACCAATCTCTGATGGAGTCAGATTATGCTCTAAAAAAGGAAACCATCCCCTTTTATGAAATCCCTCATCCCATACAGAATGTCAGTGAGTGGACATGGACATTTCTTTGAGTGGAGAAACACCCAGTGCAATACCCAAGTTCTCTTCAGAAGTGACTGGATTTTTATGAGACCAACTTATGTTGAGACCAACTTATGTTGAAAAGAGACAAAATTAGGAACAGTGGGGCCCAATAGCACCAAATTTTGTCAATAAACTTTTTTGAGTCCCAGTGCTCCCCAGGATGAAAATCTCCCACAGACACAGGACCCAAAGCAATGTACAAACCACATTTCAGTCACCACCTCATCCATCTCAGAACAGTTAATGTGTGATTCATTTCTTTGTCCCCAACACACCAGAGCACAAAAAAACTCACCTTTGCAACTTCACACCTTCACTGCTTGAGGACTTTGGCCCACTGAGCTTGGCTGATCAGCCACAAACTTCAACTGGAGCATCTGCTCCCAAATACCACGAAAAATGAGATGTCTGAGAGCCTGACCATGCCTCATGGAGAAGCCTGGTCTAAAATCAAGATCTCTGAGAGCCCACTCATGAAGAAACCTCGACTAAAAACAAGATGTTTGAGATTCTACCCAGGCCTGATGGAGAAACCTTGACTGAAAACAAGGTCTCTGAGAGCCTGCCCAGGCCTTATGGAGAAGCTTTGACTAAAAATGAGATGTCTGAGACCTTGACCAGGTCTCATGGAGAAACCTTGACTAAAATTGAGATGTTTGAGACCTTGACCAGGTCTCATGGAGAAACCTTGACTAAAATTGAGATGTCTGAGACCTTGACCACGTCTCATGGAGAAACCTTGACTAAAATTGAGATGTTTGAGACCTTGACCAGGTCTCATGGAGACACCTCCACTCTGGAGAGCAACCCAACAGTTAAACTTGAGGAAAAGCTCCTTTTTCCTCCCCCTGGATGCCTCTGACTGCTGTGTTTTTGCAGAGAATGTTTGGGAAAAGGAGGGAGACAGGTCTGGAATTCTCCATGACCCACGGTGCCAAAGGTCCCCTCAGGGGAGCAGAGGCACAAAGGTGGCTTTGAAATGAGGACTTCAAAGCTGGAGCTGGGTTTGCACCACAAAAACCAGTGACAGCAACATGGGGTTGATGACAGCTCTCCATTGCAGCCATTGGTGTTTGTCAAATAAAATAAAAATAACCTAAATATGTTATTTTGCTGGTGCAGAACTGTCAGCAGAACTCCAAACAGAAGCATCTTTTAGAAGATTGGTTTTTCCTGGTCAGCATTTGCTGCCTTAAACATCCTAAAATGACAACAGACATGCAAACAGCAAAAATGGAAAAATATATTTACTTGCTGAAATTGCTGCAAAACCAAGTGGGTAAATATCAGTCCTCTGTACTGAACTCCTTAAGAATCACACAGATTTATTTCCTTGTTTTTAGAGTGTGTCCTACTCCCAGAGATTATCTAAAAATACTGCTGCATGAAATAGCCAGAGGGGAGGATTATGCTTTTGTGGTCCTCTCCTCATTTATCCCTAATTTTTGACACTTAAGTCATTTCAATACCCAAGCAGCAGCTTAACTAGAGAGCAACAAGTGGGAAATTAAAACATGAGGAAGATGCAGTGATGAGGGGAAGAGAGGGTTAACTCCTGCCCTTAATTCCATGATAATTATGGAGCACAGAATTGAGAAAGAAGATGAGGAAGGGGACCTGACTGTGGCATTCCAGTACCTGAAGGGAGCCTACAAGAAAGATGGAGAGAGACTATTTTCAAGGGACAGGACACAGGGAATGGCTTCCCAATGCCAGAGGGCAGGGATAGATGGGATATTGGGCAGGAATTGTTCCTGGGAGGGTGGGCAGGCCCTGGCACAGGGTGCCCAGAGCAGCTGTGGCTGCCCCTGGATCCCTGGCAGTGCCCAAGGCCAGGCTGGATGGGGCTTGGAGCAGCCTGGGACAGTGGAAGGTGTCCCTGCCCATGGCAGGGGTGGCACTGGATGGGCTTTAAAGGTCCATTCCCACCCAAACCATTCCATGATCCTGTGATTTCACTCAGCTGGCTCTAACTGCAATGTCCTGCAGCTTTTTTTTTTTTGTTTTTCATACTGATGGATTATAAACTTACTCTTCCTCCTTAAAGATACAGCTCTTTATCTCCCACCAGCACTCTGAGCATGTACTTTAGAGCAAAAGCTGCTGTGTGACAGTGACAAGAGCCTGTCTCCCTATCCAGTCCTTTAGAGAAGCGTTTCCTCTGCACTGATTCACTGTGGCTCCTCAATGGGCTGTGACAGCACTGAGGAAAACACTCCTGGGAATGAGCTGGACACTCTGGCTGTCTTCTCCAATTGAGGGCCCTCCTGCACTTTATAGATTGCTTCCAATTCCTGGAAAACCATCCCTGAGCAAGGCTTTAATACACTTCCTAAAGTGGTTGTTTGTGCATGGATGCAGCACAGCTTCTGGAATAATACAAACACAAATTTGCATTTGTATAATAATAGAAATAATGCAAATCCTAGAATTCTAGGGTTGGATATAGTTGGGACACATGAGGATTATTGATTCAACTGCCTGGTCCAAGAGTAACTGCTCAAAACTAAACTATGATTTAAGAGATGACTCCCCACAATGAGTTCATCTGTCCTCAATGGAGGTCATATCAAGATAAAATCTGTATTATATCAAGATATAATCTGTGCTTCTGAGGGCTCAGGATCAGGCATTGCTCCAGGGAAAAGTAATCTAAAAGGATGTATGGGGACAGTTAAAAAAAGGATATTCAACAATTATTTCATTGAAGCAAAAGCCAGCACAGCCTCCACCTAATCCATGAGATACAGTCTGAAATGGATAAACCAAAGGGGATAAACAACAGGGCCCTGCTGTTCCTGAAATGCAAAGATGTGAGAAATGTTCCTAATTTGAAGCTCTTCAGTTAAATGATTGCTTTAATTTCTGGTTGTTTCTTTTGGTGTTTGGCGCCTGTTCCCTGTGTCTGCATTTCCCTGTGGTGTGCTGAGAGGGAGCAGGAGGGAAGGAGATAGGGCTGGCACCCTCCTGCTCTTCCTTTTTCTCAAAACCTCCTCTCATTTCAGTGTCCCAAAGGCAAAAAAATCCTCCACAAACTGAGCTGGACCCAACCCTCTCCCAGCTGGGCTGCTGGGACAAGATGGGAATAAAGTTATTCAAATGGGAACTCTGGAAGAGAGAAACTCAACAATCCCAATTTAGAGCCAAAGGCCATTTCCAAACTGGAATTTTTTCTAGCTCTGGCCAAAGCTCTGACAACTCCTCAGGTGAAACTGCTGGTCCTGAAACCCAGGCTGAATTTCCACCAGGATTCAAGTCTTTTGCACTGAGCTGTAAACAAGACCCTACTGTTGTGGCAATTCAGAAGCTGGCTGAAGGTTGACTTCTCTCATGGAAAGAAGCAGCAGCTCCACATCTCAGGCACTGCCATGACCCAGAGCACACAGCTGAGCAGTTTGGTTTCCTTTTATACCATCAAAGTCAAGGTCTTTACACCAGAACACCCAACCTTCACAAAACTCTCCTCATGCTGATTAACAGATAAATAGGAGCATTTGTGAGTTACAAACAGGATTTATTAGGTTTGCCATGGAACAAACATGGCTCATCTCAGAAGCCCCCTAAACCAAGCAGCACTAAGGAGAAGGACATGAACTAGGGACACACCTCAATGGTTTCATCTAGGCATGAAAAACATGTCATTGTCCTTCTGACTGTGATTTTATCCCCTTTCTTTCCCATTCTACTGGACTTCAACCCAATGCTTGCTGAGTGTAATTTTCAGGGATAACTAGAAGGCAGCAAGGTGGATAAGGGACCATGTTTGGCAAATGCTGGCCCAGGTTCCTGGTTTCAAAAGGGAAGGTGCTGCAGATGGGAGGAGCTGCTGGCCCTTTCCTTCTGCCATTCCTGGAATGCCTGTGGGGTGAGGATTTCTTGTGCTTCAAACTTTTCTCTTTTTTAAGGACCATCTGCTAAGAAGAAACAGGAATTTGGAGAGGAGGAGAAGTGGGGGAAGGAGGGGATGCTGAGAAAGCTGGGAAGTTCAGAGATCCAGAGGGAGGTGAAGAAGGCAAAAGGTCAAGACCAACCTCAAAGATCAAGAGGGAGAACTCAAAGAGTTCAAGGATTAAGAGAGCAGAGAGATGACAGAGGGTGAGAGCAACAAGGGGTCAGGAGAAATGAGAGAGGAGCTTCAGCAACAAGATTTTCCAGGAAAACAAGATGAACTGATATGGAAAAAAAATAGGATTTATTCCCAGGGGAGGTAACAGATAACAAACTAGTTGGGTAAAAGGCAGTAGTGGTATTAGGCCACAGATCAAGCCACAAATTGGGGTCAAAACACCAAAAAGCTTTGCTTGGGAATTTAAATAATACCAGATTCAAAGATAATGACTGTGAAATGTGGAGAATTAGCTGAGAATCAGTAATTAGGAAAAGGATCCCCAGGCAACAGAGTGGAATCAATTCATCAGTCACCCAGAGTAAAAATTAGCAAACAGTTAAATTCAGCAAAAATAAAACTACAATTAAAAGGTAAATTAAGACATTTGTGTGCCCTAGGCTGGTCACAGCATGGAATTCCAGGCTTTTGCAGGATTGAAATCTCTGTAATTCTATGACATTCCCAGCTTCCTTTGGACATTAAAACACAGGAACTTTGAGGAAATCCAGCCAGAAACCAGAACGATGGCACTGCACCACAAAACCTCTTCCCTATCACCAAGGGTTTAATTAAATTTCATTGAAATGCAAGAAAAGAGCTGCTCTTCAATCCTTTCCCAAATAGCTCTGATTTGGTTTCCCTCTTAATAATGGAAGAATGTGTGTAGAAATTCCATTTGCCCTCCCTAAATCCACAGGTCTGTTGCACAGTTATTAGAATGGGAATCAATTCCTTGCCAAAATGAAACTGGAAGTAAACAACTTAAATCAACACATTTGTTTCATTTCTTTTCCTTCATTTTCTCCAAATTTTGCATGCTTATTCATCCCAGGTATTTGCATTACCACCAGGATCCAAACTCATTTCAGAATCAATCAGGAGGAATAAAAAAATGCACATTAATTCAATATATTCAGCCACTTTTCCAGTCACCTGCTATGAAATGTATTTTCTTTTTGTGGTCTAGACCGAAGAGGAGACTGCACATCTCCATATGCAAATGCACTTCAAATTACCACTGGAAATCAACTTTACTGGAAGGGAAATCATGGAAAGCATTGGATTTATTCATCCTCTGCAGACTTTTACTTGAACAGGTCATTTTCCCAATTTAAACCCCTGAATTCACCAGTTGCTTCCACTTTGATGGTTCTATGCAGGTGACAACCAGCCCTGAGTTTGGCACATGAATTAAACTTTCAGTTCATATTCCCTGTTATATCCCCATGGATTTTGGCTGTTGCTGGGAAATATTCTCCTTTTCTCTTGATTTCTCTCATCAACTCCCCAAAAGGTACAAAAAAGGCAGAGTTTTATCAAGCCACACAACACAAACTCAGCCTCTACTCCCAGTCTGCACAACAAGGAATTCTGGAAGTGAATCACACTTCCATAAGATCAAATGTTTGCCCCAAATATATTTATTAAAGTAGCTCTGTATAAACTGGGAAAAGCTGAAATCTCAGTTTTGGAAACATCAATAACAACTTTTCCCAATGGAAAAAGAAGCTGCCTTGAGCCCCTCACCTGTGTTGCCACCATCTCCTTGACAACAGAATTTGGAAAATTGAGATAAAACCTGTATTTTACAATAGAAATGCAAAATATCTCCTCCCTAAGTGCAGAAATCAGTATTTTTTTATTGTTTAATAGACTCTCTGCTGCTAAAATTGACATGGCTGGAACTGCATGAGCCTGTTTCAGCTTCCCTTGGAGGAAGGGAATTTATTCCAGGATTCCAGGATTTTGGACAACTGGTAGCTATGAGGAAGGTGTGAGGAAAAAAAAAAAAAAAAAAAAAAAAATCACATCCTGAATTCAGAAGATGGTGAAAGTTGAGATTGCTGAAGGATGAAGCACATCAAGAACTGATGCTGCAGCAGTACCACCTCCATCAATCTCTCATGCAATGACCCCACTCAGAAATATTGGACTTTTCCCAGCTTTTTGTGCTTTAGAGCAGATTTTTTTGGGAGCATCTCTTATATCAGTCCTGAAAAGAAAACCAGGGCAAGGCTGGGAAATGTAATCTAGGTCAGATTTTTAGCATGAGGCACAGCTGACCCTCTCCTTACCTGGCAAGGACACAATGATCCTGAAATTCCTTCACCAGGGATTTTTTTAAACTCTGAATTCTACTTTGCACAGATTTCTCTCTTTCCCATTTGGATTTACAAGCAGAATCTGAACCCAATGGAGATGGGATCCCATCCCACACAGGGAAAATCCTGAGACAGCAGCAGCTAATTATTCCCATTATTCCCATTATTCCCATTCCCAGCACATTACTCCCATTTCCCACCTCTCCCAGTGGATAGAAATCACAGGTGGGAGGAGCAGAGCTCATCTCTTCTGCTGACAGAGGAACCTCCTCTCCCATTCCAGCAGCAGACTCAGTTTTCCCAGCAAGGAGCTGCTTCCCCCCTCACTTGTCTATAAATCACCACCAGAGTCACTGATTTCCATTTTCTGCTCATTTTTGGCACAAAATTCGTCTTGAACACAGGAAAAGCACCTGAAGCACAAAGATCCCAATTTTCCATTACTTTTAGGTGAAGAACCACAGACCAGGATCACCCCAACAGAAGTTTCAGCCCTCCCAGAATATTAGTTTGGAAGGGGAGAGAGGGAATTTCTCCCTCTTTTTGGGGAGGAAAATGGAGCTGTGCTGAGTGTGGGTGAGCTCCCAGCACCCAGCTGGGCACTGGGATGCACTGGGAGAACTGGGGGATGAATGTGGGAGCCCTTGTGTGCCATGACTCCTCCCATCCCATCTGCTGGGAAAAAAACAGGGATATGGAGCATCCCCCAGCAAATCTGGTTTGTGTCCTTGCTCACATCACATCTCTGAGAACTGACAGTACATATCCTTTATTTACTGGCAGGTAAATAATGGAAAAAAAAGGAATTTTCACAAAAAATACTTGATTTCCTTTGCTGTCCCTTCACCAGTCCTTCAAAATTTCCCTGTTTTTTAAAATGGGAATAGCCATGGTGTGTCTGAATATTTTTAGTGTTTCCACTGGAGAGGAAGTGAGGAAGGAGTGACCTGAGACCTTCAAGATGCCTGTAAATCCCACCTGGGATGCACAATCTGACTCCAGGGCCAGGATTTGCCACCCCTTTTTCCAAGCCCAAAGCAGCCATGGATAACACAGGATTAAACCATGTCAGTCCCAAATCCTTATGCTGGATTATCCATAGGATATGGATGGTGTCTAAATGGTATTAGCTGCTTAAAATTGTAGCAGAGGGTGTATAAACCTGGAATCAGTCTTGAGGTTGGAAAGATCTTGGAGGAAGGAACCCTTCCTGACCCCAGTCTGAATTTTAGAGGTGGATTTCTCCATTTAATTTCCTTACATTTTGGCCACAGGATTTTCCTGATGGAAGTTTGATTTCCATCAGATATCCAACAGCATGGAACTGGCTCTTCCTTCAGCTCCACAACACTGGCCAGGATCTGCTGGGAATCAGCCCCAGTCCAACCCTTCCTCCAAGGGAATCCCAAATCTCTTATGGGGATGCTCCTAAAAAGTCTCCAGAGGTCACCTCCAAGCTGGAGTTACACAAATGGTGGCCTCAGTGAGGATGTTCTGAGATGAAAACTTCCATCCCTGTTGCACACTGCTGCAGTTCTGCACCCAAACCCCTCTGTTTGCCCCCAAATCCAGCCACACAATCCCAAATTGATTTGGCTTGGAAGGACCTCAAAGCTCATCCAGTGCCATGGCAGGGACACCTTCCACTATCCCAGGCTGCTCCCAGCCCCATCCAGCCTGGCCTTGGACACTGCCAGGGATGGGAAATCAGTTCTTTCCATAATTCCAGAGCACTTCCAGTGAGAAGCAGAAGTTCCACATTGTACTTGACTCCCCAGAAGCTCTGAAGGTCAGGAATGTAGGTTTGAATTTCACACCCTTTTAGGACAGAAGGAACCATCCAGATCAATTAATCCTCTGAAACACAAAAGCAATCCCCAAACCCCCTTTTTTCTCATTCCCAAACCTACAGCTTCTCCAGCAGAACAACATCCCCTTTCCACCAGGAAGGGACACAGGACAGGGATGAAGCTGTCACTCTGTCCTAGTGAGTGATAAATGTCCCAGAGGGATCCCTGCAATCCCCCAGCACCTCACCAGTCCCATGGGATCTGACCTACAGTGAGGAATTCCACTTGGAAACTTCACAGGATATTTCTTATTAAGGACATGAGTCATAGGGTGTTAAAAATATAAATCAATTTTCTCTGCAATGTGTTTGCTGCAGCATGGAAATAAAACCATTCCCATTTTACCTCACCAGTAACTCCTGTCTGGATGTTCCTCCCTGCCTTGGTCTCATGGTTATATTTTAGGATATCCTATGCCTCCTATTCCATGGATTAAGAAATGGCTTTTACTACCATGAGGACACTTTTCAATTCCTATTATTACAACCCAGACACTGCAAATGCCACTCCAAGAATGGGGAATTTCAAATATATCCCCAAGGCCTCTGAGGGGATGTTTAAACCCAAATGTTAGCAATCCCATTTTCCAAGGGAAATAAATTCCCTGGAAAAGGACACAGCCATATTTTCATCTTCACATCTCACCTGCTCACTTGATTTTTTTTCCTAATTAATCCCTGGCAGGACTCACTTAGGAGGGCCAACCTTGTCCCAGATTCCAGCAGGTGTCACTGTGGGCAACACTATGGGAAATGCAGAAGGGAAAATGGCATCAAAGGGAAAACACTCATCAGGGTAATTATTATTTGGGTTTTCCTTAATATAATTGCAGATTGTATTTTCCCCGTTTTTACAGATAAAAAGGCTTTGTCTGTGTTAACTTGGCTTGAAGGGTGGAAATCATGGAATATTTTCAAGTGAGCACCAGGCTGGGTTTTCATTTTGGGGTTTATTCCCACCAAAATTAGCCAATACATGTCTGTAAGTAGGGATATGTGGGTGAGAATTATGGAATTTTGGAAAGTGCTGAATGAATTCCCAGGAGGAGATTCCCAAAAGACCAGAGAGCTACATGCTCTCCTTCCCAAATAATCCAGCACTGAAAGCAAAGCCCTCAGCATGAAACAGGAACCTCATCCATGGGGAGATCCATCCCAAAAATCACTCAGCCCAGGCTGTCAGGAGCACTGCTTGGCAAGAGGGGCTTGAGCTGAGCCACCTCCACTACAGCAAAACCCTCCCAGTGCCCAAATTTTAATTAAATTTCAGTCAGAATTAATTGATTGGATTTTCTCCACCCAAGAAGTGAAGGAAAACCAACAACCCATCAGTCCCAACCTGTCTGCAACAAAAAAAAAATACCAAAAACCAAAACCAAAAAACAAAACAAAACAAAAAAAAACAAAAAAACAAACAAACAAACAAACAAACAAACAAACAAACAAAAAAAAACCCTGGAAAAGCAGATGCCCTGAGTTCCTTGTCCCAGTGTTGCTGTAGAGCCTCTGGAAACTGAGAACAAACAAACAGATACTGGGAAATTAGGAACAAGGCTGGACCAGGGAAGAGACAACTTGGAGTTCCTGAGCTGTCCCCTGTGACCTCTCTGTTGTCCCAGGAGCCATGAAAAAATCCACATCCATCCTGTGTGTCTCTAACAGAGACTGAAAAACCACCAGGGCAAGTAATAAATTATGGATTTGCTTAAATCCTTTCTTTGCATATCTGTGAAACCCTGGAAAATATCTAAGATTACAGCAAAAAAATGTTTTGCTTTTGTTTTTTCCTTTCTTTCATAACTGTGATGGATCAGCTGCAGAATCCTCTTAGAGAACATAAAAATATCCCCAGCTAGGTTTAATCCAACTGAAAACAGGGAATATTTAAATCCCAACACCTGCACAACTTGAGAGGGGCAGCTTTAGAAATTAGCATTTTATTAGTGAAAAAGCTGATCATCCACTCGATGCACTACTGACAAAAATAATAAGAATAAATTCAAAAAAGAAAATTCTGGGAGGAAGCAAATTTGGGGAAGTTTTTTCTGTTTGACACTGCCTTTGCCACATGTCCTGCTGGAATGGCTTTTCCCACCACTGGGAGCTTGACTGAGGAGAAAGAGGTGCCCAAAAAAATGGGGAAAAGCTGGAAAAGTGCTGGAAAGGCAGCTGGAAAACAGGGAACTACAGAACTCTCTTGGAGGTAGCATGGTTTGGGTTGGAAGGGAATTTAATTATGATCCCATTCCACCCTGCCATGGGCAGGACACCTTCCACAGTCCCAGGCTGCTCCAAACCCCTCCAACCCAGCCTTGGACACTGCCAGGGATGCAGGGCTTCCCCACCCTCACTGGGAAAAATTTATTCTCTGAACAGCTGAGAAAATCTTATGATTCCAAATCCCATGTTTCTGAGTGTATTTGGGATTCTGGTGGAGATTTCCATGAATCCATGTGCTTTGGACAGTCAGAGAAATGTAATTCCCTAGCTGGGGTGCTCTGGCCTCACTCCAGGGGATTTTACCACTTGAAAGAAAACCAACAACCCAGCTCCTCTGCTTGGGGTTTGGTAAAGGAGCCCAGGGAGAAGGGCAGGGGGACTTCTGGCAGTAAATGAGATGCTAATAAACTTCCCCTGTCTCCAGAGGAATCCAGCTGCACATGGAAAGCCTCTGGAAAAAAATCCTTCTGATTCCACTGGGATTTTCAGCCTGAACAAAAGCTGCTTCTTGAGAGGTTTCTAAATTCATTTAGTAAATCTCAGCTCAAAAGAGAACACGTTCCCTGCCTGAAAAGTGCATTTGGCAGGGACCAGGAGCAGCCCCTTGCACAAACACCCAGCAGCTCCCACCAGGAGAACACCTGAAGTTCCCATGTGTGCCAAGAGCATGGAACTCCAGGAAATGCCTTTCCATGTGCTCAGCAAAAGGACTTCACTGGGAAAAAAAAATGGAGAGATTTGATGTCAAATCAAACAGGGAGAAATGGCAACAGATTTTGCACCCCTGTGGTGAGACCCCACATGCAGTGGGGTGTGTGATGTGGGATGTGGAGATGCTGGAGTGAATCCAGGGGAAACCATGGAGGTGCTCCAAGGGTGGAGCCCCTCTGGAGCCAGGGTGGTGCAGAATAATAAATAAGAGTGTCTGGCTGAGAAAATGGATTTCCACCTGGCTTCTGCTGCTCTCCCTGCTCCACTGAGCTTTATGGCAAGCTGGCCATTGGAGCCACTCCTGTAGCTAAATAGTCCAGGAGCATCTGGGGATGAAGAGGGGAAAAAACCCATTAAAACACTGGTTTGTTTGGAGAAATAATCATTAATTTTACTGCATGTGAGCAGCTCTTTAAAAAAGACTTTTCATTCCAACCCACTTCTGGATGACTCAGAGCTGGGAATAGATTTCCTGGACCTGGATGATGTTGTCCCCTAGGGAAAAACCAGTGGATGAGAGTGAGTGGATGTCCCCTAGGGAAAAACCAGTGGATATTTTAGATGTTTTGGTTTCAGGATTTGTTGCAGAGCTCTGGGAGAGCCCCTGGGGAGAGGAGAAAAGAAAGGATCTCCTCACTTGGTGCAGTCCTGCTCTGGGGCTCTCAGAACAAGGACATGGAGGTGTTGGAATGAATCCAGAGCTGGCCATGGGAATGCTCCAGGGCTGGAGCCCCTCTGCTCTGGGGACAGCCTGGGAGAGCTGGGGGTGCTCACCTGGAGAGGAGAAGGCTCCAGGGAGAGCTCAGAGCCCCTGCCAGTGCCTAAAGGGGCTCCAGGAGAGCTGGAGAGGGACTGGGGACAAGGGATGGAGGGACAGGGCACAGGGAATGGCTTCCCACTGCCAGAGGGCAGGGATGGATGGGATATTGGGACATTAGGAAATAATCTGAGTCCCAAATGTTTTCTCCACTGGCATCACCTTCTAACAATAAGTTCTGCAGAACTGTGGAGGAAAAACCCAAATCCTGCCCCATTTCTACCACTGCAATAAGCACACACAGGGACAACCACACTCCTGACAAGAATCCACAGAAACCAGGGAATACTGAACTCCTTTACTGTGCTAATACAAGCAGGAGATTTTTTTAAAATTCCCTTCCTGTGCTCCATGCCCACATTAAAAAAAATCAAAAGGAAACCTTAACTCCAAACAACACATTTCATTCCAATCCAAAGCCAGAGTAGCTCCTGCCCTGACTCTGTTTTATTCCTGCACTCCAGTTTTTTCAGCTGCATTTTAGTTTCTAATGCTTTTTTGCCCAAAAAGCTGCACCTGCAAACCTAAAGCTGTGTTCTCATGAGCACCATTTGGAAAATTAATAGAAGTACAACTTTGCAGTTGTACTTTGTCAAAATCAGAAAAATTTTGTCCATTTGTGATGGAGTCAGATGTGAGTGAAGCTGATTTGATGCCCCCACAGGCAACATTACCCTGTCCCACACACCCCAGAGTGTTTCTTTTGATAAAAAAAATAAATAAATAATAACATTAATGTATTTTTTTCTTAACCAAGCCTTTTTACTCTTCCCTGTTTACTTTGAATTCTTTCTCAAATCTGATTTCTGGCTCACATCAATACATCAATACCTGCCTTGGTGCTGGCAGAGCCTGCAGGACAGACCAGTGACCTGGTTCCCATTATCCAAGAGCCATCCTCACTCCTAAATCAGCCTAAAAAACACTGATTCTATGGAAAGCTAATTAATTTTGCACATTTCCCCTCTTCTATTCACTGCTGCAACACAATCCACAAAGCCAGGTCTGTGTTCAGCCTCTGTTAATTAACCAGAGGCATCCCAGGACTTCTGATCCATACTAATTGGGCAGTGTGGAGAAGGAAGGATGCTTGGCATCTCTGCAGGAAAGCTCAGGATGGCTCTAAAAGCTGAATTAAGCCATGAAATCTCCTCCAAGACCCCACTCTACACCAGGAACCACAACAGGAGCTCCACGAGCATCAGGGAGGAATTTGGGGTTGGCTCATTTTTTTAACATTTGTGCCTTTTGACATTCAGTCTTTCACTGGAATGAAAATAAAAGGGAAAGACAAAGGCTGGCAAGCAACACTCAGCACACAAACTGAGCTGCTGAAGTGGCTGCAGACAGGAGCTGGATCCCAGATTTCAGCACCCAGAGGGGCAGGAAGAGTTTTCCATCTCTGGCAGCCTCTGCCTGTGGGGTTCAGCACATTTCTCTGCCTGAAACACATCACTGGCACTTGGATCTCAGCAGTGCATTCAAAGAAATTAAAATTCTGAGTATTAATGATTCCAGTGAAAAAATTCCCCCCAAAAAAGCACACTGGGAGATGTGGAAATGGAATTCCCAGCATTTCCAAGCTGTAGCTGCTCTCCTGTTGACCCAGGATAAGTTAAGTGCTCTACAGCTGGATTTAATGCAATTAGCCATGTTTAAACTTAAATATTTATTTACACTGCAACTATGATAGATAAATATTTTATATTTTAATGTGATATAATGTATTGTCAGAGAATCCTGGAATGGTTTGGGTTGGAAGGGACTTTAAAGTCCATCCCTGTGCCATGGGCAGGGGCACCTTCCACTATCCCAGGCTACTCCAAGCCCTGTTTATATTTATATATTTATACATTTATACATTTATATATTTATATATTTATCAATAAATATATTCACACACATAAATGTTAAAGCTTTCTCGAGTACTGGATACACAGCAATGAGGCAAATCCACGTGACACAGTTTAGACCTGAAATTATCTGAACAAAAACTGATCTGCAGGGCTTTGTAAGCAAATCAAAGCACCTTTTTTGCTGCCTCTCACTCCAGCTGCTCAGATCCCCTCACACAACATCTTCCATGGATTAGCAGGCTAAATCCCAAACAGTGGAGGAACACAGAGAGCACAGGATTAGGAAATGCAGATGAAAAGGCCTGGGTTGAAAATGCCAAGGAGACCTTAATTCAATCTCCTCCTGTGCATCAGCAAGCACAGAACTTTAAATCTTGGATGATTCTGTCTGGGGCACCAATAGCATGGAGCTGCTGGAGTGAATCCAGAGGGAACCAGGGAGCTGCTCCCAGGGCTGGGGCCCCTCTGGAGCCAGGCTGGGAGAGCTGGGGGTGCTCACTGGGAGAGGAGAAGGCTCCAGGGAGAGCTCAGAGCCTAAAGGGGCTCCAGGAGAGCTGGAGAGGGACTGGGGACAAGGGATGGAGTGCCAGGAAAAGGGGCAATGGCTTCCCACTGGCAGAGGGCAGGGATGGATGGGATATTGGGAAGGAATTGTTCCTGGGAGGGTGGGCAGGCCCTGGCACAGGGTGCCCAGAGCAGCTGTGGCTGTCCCTGGATCCCTGGCAGTGCCCAAGGCCAGGCTGGATGGGGCTTGGAGCAGCCTGGGATAGAGGAAGGTGTCCCTGCCCATGGCAGGGGTGGGATGAGATGATCATTAATGTCCCTCCCAACCCAGTCTGGGATTAGTTACCTCAGCTGCCCTGGCTGAATTCCTGCCTCCTTCCCCCTCTGTGAAAACCCAGCCCAATCCAGTGGAGCTGGGACAGATGTTCAGGCAGGTATCAGCCCCATCCCTGACATCCAGGCAAAGGGATCCTTCTTGGAAACAGGAGTAGGAATTTGGAGGTGAGGATTAAAATTTAGAAGAATCAGCTGTAGGCACAATGAAGAATTTGAGATCAAATGGAAAATTACAAAATCATCATCACCTGGAAGTGGCTTCAGAGGAGAAGAGGTCAAGGAACCTTAATTACATCTATCAATACCTGAACACCTGATTTGAGATAGAAATCTTACAAGCCTTACATTTGAATGGCACAGGGAATAACCTTTAAGAGGAAAAACACTGCCAGAATGTGAAGCAACTTAAGGCAGGAAAGAAATCCTGATTTTTTTGCCACAGAACCCAAAAAAAATGAAGTGGGGAAATAAGGAAAGGAGGAAGTGCCAGCCAAGATCCCAGAGTGCTGCCCATGCCCACCAAAAACTTGTCCCACTCCTCAGCCATGCCAGGAACAGACTCTCCATCCTGCTCCCTTCAGGACTTTAATTCCATTTGGTAAATGAAATTATTGGCAGTGTTGGTGCCTCTCAGCTAATCCCTGTGTGAGTCACCAGACATGTTTTTCCATGTAATATTAACAATCCCATGATCCAGAGGGGTTTCCCAGTACTTCAGAGGTGTAAGCTATGGAAAGGAGGCTGTAGCAAGGTGGGAGTTTATATCCAAATATACAGATCTGAAAGTGGCTTTTTATTTTTAATTTATGCAAAACACAGCCTATTCAATCCAAGACAAACCCAGAGGAAATAACACTGATTCCAAGCAGGAAACTGGGAGCATCTACCCTAAAAACCCAGATTTATTCCTCAAAAATGCTGCTTTCATGCTTCATTTCTTCACTGATACTTATTAAGAATTTTTTTTTCCCCCCTGCCACAAAGCTTTAAGTGTTTCTGGGAAAGTTTTATGGACTTTATTCTCCTCCTTAACTCTTGATAAGGAGCTTAATGCTGGTGATGTGATCCAAGCAAATACAGTTTGGCAGTGGGGTTTTGAGATAGGCAGATGGAATTTATGGCAGAGGGAATTCATATCCTTTTTTTCCCTAAATCAGAGCATTCCCTGGCAGTAAAGGGAATAAAGCTTATCTCTGACTATGCAATTATTCAGGGTGACAAACAGCTGATTTGTTGGAGCCACAGAATTTATCTGGGCACTAAATAAAAAGGCAGAGATGGAACAACACCCCAGCAAAGCTCAGAAAAAAAAAAGAATTCAAATCAACTCTGATGTCAGCAGCACTTTTCTTCCAAATCCAAGGGAACATCTTCCCTGATGGAGAGGCATGGATGAAGTGAGCAGTAATGAAATAAATTACTGCCACACACACATTTCCTGCACTTAAATCACCTTTTGGAAGGGTTTGCTAATGACTTTCTGGGATATTGAATCCCTCAGGCCCAGAAGGGAGCACCATGGGAATAAAATATGGGGGAAACTGCGATGTGACCCCAATATTTTACATCCATTTTATATCTGCTTATGGGGCAAGGTTGGGACAGTTTGGTTTTGGGGTTTTTTTGGTAGGGTGCAGGTAAGGTATTTTTGCATTTCAGGGGGTTTGTAGGAGTTTTTTGTGCTTTTTTTTCTGGTTGGTGTTTTGTGGGTGATTTCTTTGTTGCTATAAATAGACATTATTAAAAGACTGACCCTAATGAGATTCCAGTTACAGCCAGGCAGGCAAAGCCCAACTCCATCCCAACACCTCAACACTGCTGGAACTCTTCCCAGAGCACCTTTAAAGCACCCTCCAAAACAAATGTCCCATCAAATCTGAAATGAGACCAGGTTTTTACATTCCTCTCCTCTCCACGACTCATCCAAGGGCTGGAGAAGCTCATTCCCTTCTGGATATATGATTGATTCTCAGTGGGACAAAAATCCAATTAAAAAAAAAAAACAAAAACTCTGTTCAAAACTGGATTTATTTTCCTTACAACTCCTCTCACAGCCTCCATGGCTCCCAAACTGGGAGCTCCTCTTTGGGGAAAAAGATATCACCAGCAGAATGTTCATGAAGTCCCAATGTTCAAAGCACTTACCTCTTCCAGGACATCTGCAAGCTTGCTGAGGATCTCCTCTGGAAGGCTCTGGAATGTGGGAACACTGCAATGCAAAAGGAACCTTGATTAATGGAGATTAATGGATCAGCTGCTTTTCTGCCCTCTGTCTCTCTGAGATTTTTCCTTCATGCTCTGGGGCTGAACAGGAAAAATGTATCATGGAAAGCTGCTCCTTTTCTAGCAGCCAGGATGGATTTGGTGATGATGGGAGACCACTGGAGTAAACCTCTGCAGAGCCACCCCTAAAGCTGCTAATCAACTAGAGATCCATGCAGGATCCTGGAATTCCTGTGTGCCACAAACCTACTCAGTCATATTCCTTCAGCCCCCCAGAAATAAAATGCAGCACAGAAATGGGCAGGGAAGATCAGCTCCAAGCAGCCCCAGATACAAGAGTGAAACCACACCTGGGTGGGCAGAGGGCAGAGCTCTGCAGCACTGAGCCACCATCCAAGCCCTCAGGGAGTTTCTGACCACTTCCCTGCTGGTTTTACAGCCAAATCTGTGGCTTTTCTTTGGTATCTTTGTCACTTGTTTGGCAGCAATTCCCTCAGCAAAGGCTGCCCAGGCCAGGCTGGGATGGGAAGGTGATGCAGCCATGAAGAGCCCCTGACCCAGAGTCCACAGGACTGCACCTAAATCAGTCTGGAGCAGGATGGGAGACACCAGTTTGGGTCTCCAAACCTCCAGGGAGCATCCTGTATCTCCTCTGCCTACAGCCCACCCAGGAATGGTCTTCCTTGGAGAGACCAAAAAGCCATCAGGACATGGTGCAGGGCAGCCTGAACCAGAGGATCTCCAGATGTCCCTCCCATCCTCAGCTCAGCTTGGACAGCAGGAGGGATTTCTGCATGGAAAGGGTGCTCAGGCCTTGGCAGGGGCTGCCCAGCTGCAATCAGCATTCCTGGAAAGGTTGAACAGCAATGGAACTTGGGGATATGGGTCAGTGTGGGGCTCAACAGTGCTGGACTTGATCTGTAATGTCTTTTCCAACCTAAATTACTCTCTTATCATTTATCCTTCTTTTTAATTAAAACAAAAAAGATAAAAAAGTAGTTTCAGTTGAATCTATTTAATGATAACAAGATAAACCTGGTCAGATAAATGCAGAAAACTATCACCTTTCCTGCTCTCAACAGCTTTTTTTTTTTCCTTAGGAAGAGCACTTCTATTACTGGGAGAACATTGTAATAGGAGCAAGCAAACAACAGGACAGGAATTCTGTGATAGCCAGGCCTAGCATAAAACAAAAGTTCATTACATCAATTCCAGCATTCCCAAATGAGGAATGAACTTATAGGAGAAGATAACAGCCTTGGACAAGTGGTCAGATTTTAGTGTGGCTGCATCTTTTAACACCCAAATTGGGAGGGAACCCACCACTTGACATTTTTTATGGATAATTATGCCTGTGAAATCCAAGGAAGGGTAGTTAAAGACATCTATTATAAACAAAATTCATTAACAAAAAAAAAAAAAAAAAAAAAAAAAAAAAAAGGAAATAGGCCCTAAATTCTTAACAAATTCCAACCATGAGAAAAGCCTAAAACTTCAACTCTGCAATAGAGCAAATGACAGGAAAAGCAATTTGTTGACAAAACAAACACCAGCACATCATGGAATTACATCACTAATATCCCAGATTTAGGGGGGTTTATGGCAGGCCAGAATTCCCCTGAACAACCAGAAGTGACAAAACAGCCAAATATTTGAGTTTCTTTGATAAGAAGAGAGCAATACTTGATCCTTCAGGTCAATAAAAATCCCCCTCTGTTCTCCACAGGACCATATTAAATGGGTTCATAAAACAGAGTCCTGATTCCCTCCAAGAACTGCCTGGATTATTGAAGGACTTGTGTACAAAAGGAGTGTTTCCATGATTATTTCCAGGTGGGAACTTACCCTGAAAAGCAAAGGGAGCCCCAGCTCTCCAGGGAGAGCCTTGAGCAAAACAGCTGAGCTGCAAATTGCTCCAAGTGGGAAAACCCACGGGACAGAGGAAAATGGGAGCAGAAAACCTCCCAGGGAATCTTTGATCAGCACAGCAAGAGGCAGGAAAATTGTATTTCTTATTCCACTTAATGAGTGATTTCTCCACCTGAATCCACTCCCTGGATGAGGTTATGGAATCCAGCTGGGGATGGAATAGAGCTATTCACAACTGCCCTCCTGCTCACCTGCAGACCCTCTCCTCCTCGAAATTCTTGAAGGTGATATGGCTGTTAAAAAGTATGGATGCCAAATTATTTGAGTTTTAACAGAAATGCAGTAAACTGGATTTTATTTAATTTATTTTATATGTTTATTTATTTAATAAACAGCATTTTATCAGGAGAGTGTGACTGGCATCACAGGGAACAGGATGGAGAATCTTCTCCAGCCACCCTGCCCTTACACCCTGGCAGTGAGCAGGAGAGGAGGAGAGGGGACATTTTCCTGGCTGCATTCCCCACTGCTCAGCCACAGAACATTGTGCAGGGGTGGCAGCTCCTGGACCCAGGAGAATTTCCCGTGGGGAACTGCTCCTGTCTGGATTCTGCCTGGCTCCAAACATGACACATTTTCCCAGAGAGCTCAAGGTGCCTTGGGTAAGCAGAGTTCCAGACTCCAACACTCCAGTAAAAGGAAATTAAGGCTCAGTTCCTTGGAACTTCTTTTCTGGCACCCAAAAATGAATGCTGAAAAATGCAAATGTTCTTGCTTAGCACACCTGGGATGCTCCTTCATCTCTGTCTCAGCTCCAAAAGAAGTGAGGCTACATTTGATCAGCCCAAGCTGATCCTTGATTTAGGATATCACCAAAAGATGGTATTTTGGAACACTCAAGCTGTACAGGCAGCCTCCCCCTGGGCTCCCAGTTGTGTCAGGCAGGGAATGCTGGCTCCATTTGGATCATGGTCCTGGCATAATTTCATAGAATCAGAGTGGGGTTGGAAGGGACCCTAAAACCCATCCAGTGCCACCCCCTGCCATGGTCAGGGACACCTTCCACTATCCCAGGCTGCTCCAAGCCCCATCCAGCCTGGCCTTGGGCACTGCCAGGGATCCAGGGGCAGCCACAGCTGCTCTGGGCACCCTGTGCCAGGGCCTCCTCACAGGTACATTCCTTTTGTGTTCCAAAGTGCTGCAACAAAATCATTCCTCTTTTCTGTCAGATTAGTAAATATTATTTGGAGGATCAACTGCTGGTGATTTTCATTCACAGTACCCACAAGAGAATGGCAGAAATTAATTTCAGGAAAGGTGTATCTATTTCTCCAAAAATCTCAGTCCTTCCCCAGTCACACAGGTAATTGCTAAGTGCAGGCTGGTTTTCCTGTAGCAATTTCCCATATGCTTTTCTTGGATTCATGGAATTGCTGAGACGGGAAAATCCCTCCCAGCCCATGGAGCCCAAGCTGTGCCCAGTGCCCACCTTGTCCCCAGCCCAGAGCCCTGAGTGCCACCTCCAGCCCTTCCTTGGACACCTCCAGGGATGGGCACTCCAAAGCTCCCTGGGCAGCCCCTGCCAAGGCCTGAGCACCCTTTCCATGCAGAAATTCCTCCTGCTGTCCAAGCTGAGCCTCCCCTGGCACAGCTTGAGGCCGTTTCCCCTTGTCCTGTCCCTGTTCCCTGGCAGCACAGCCCGACCCCCCCTGGCTGTCCCCTCCTGTCAGGGAGTTGTGCAGAGCCACAAGGTCCCCCTGAGCCTCCTTTTCTCCAGGCTGAGCCCCTTTCCAGCTCCCTCAGCCTCTCCTGGGGCTCCAGCCCCTCCAGAACTGGCCACAGCCCTCGAGGTCCCTCAGCAGGGCCAGCCCAGAGGGACAATCACTGCCCTGATCCATCTGGCCACACTGTGTTTGATATAAATACACTGGTGTATAAAGATAAAAGCTGTCATGCACAGCCTCACAGCCCTGAACACTGATTTTATGATCCTGCATTTGCAGTTCAGCCGAAATTAAATTGTCTTTGGCTTGCACTGTAATTACCTCTTCAAAACAGTTTGCTGTCAAAGAGTTTCTCTCCTGCATTTTTTCCCCTTTGTCTAGGGCATTTCATGGGAAATGAAACCTCAGCCTTCAGCCTCTGGACAGACCCAGCCAGACTGGGTGCACCAAGCCAATCTTCTGCTTCTGATTGAACCACAGAATCCCAGGATGGTTTGGGTTGGGAGGGACCTTCCAGCTCACCCAGTGCCACCCTGTGCCATGGGCAGGGACACCTTCCACCATCCCAGCTTGTTCCAAGCCCCATCCAGCCTGGCCTTGAACCAGAATGAAGTCCAGCAAAGACCATTACCTCACACAAGGCAGAAACAAAAATGTTTTTGGGACTGATTTCATGGTGTGCCTCAAAAGAGATCCTTAACACTGGTCAATGAGTCAAAATCACAGCGAGTGTAAATAAGGGACAAGTGGCATTTGCATGCACAGTCTGTTGGCTCTCTTTCCTCTAAATTGGGTATTTACATCATATCCAAGACTGAATCAAGGCAGGAGTCTTGTGTCTGAGAGATCTCTGCTGCACTTGACAGCTTCATAATCATCTCTTTTTCATGGAGCCACTGACACCCCTTCCAAGCACAGCCCTGTTTGCTGCATCCTCCTTTAACCACCCCCATGAAATGAACATATCACAGAGATCACCATCATTTTCTGCCTTCAGAATTACATGTATACAAAAGGAACATAAACTCTAAATGTTTTGAACATCCTCTGAATCACCCATTTTTCACGTTCTCCCCAGGAACTTCCCCAAAGCAAAGGAACCTGAAAAGGACTGAGCCCAGCAATTCCCTGCACAGGAGGCACAGCTTCTTCCCTGGGCACTGCCCAGCCTGAACAGATTGCCCACAGAGCCTCTGGGCTCTCCTCCCTGGGGCTGTTGCAGAGCTGTGTGCACACAGGGCTGTGCCCTGTGCTCTGGGATGGCCCTGCTGGAGCAGGGAGGTGACACCAGGTGCCACTGAGCTCCCTTCAGCCTCAGCCATCCTGGGATCCTGTGTAATACTTAATTTTATTTTTTTTTTTAATTACTCCTTGACACAGTTGTTGAGTAAATCTTCACAATTCACAAAGCATTAAAACACCTAAATCTCTTTTTTTATTTTGAGTTACTATGAGAAGGAGTTAAAAACATGGATATCCTGCCCAACACATTCCTAGGCTGGGATTCAGCAGGGGTGACCCCATGGTTGGCAGCATCACCAAATCCCAGACACTGGGTTTGGGAGAACCTTGAGCTCCTCACTCTGGCTGATACATCTGAGATGATTTATGGAGGGACAGCTCCAAAGAAAATCCCTTCTGAGGGATCACCAGGACCACTTCTGAGGTCACCAATGAGAACAGACTTCCAAGAATGACTTAGTTACCACCAGAGAAATAAGTCAAAAAATGGTACCAAAATCCAAAGAATTTTGTTCCTTTCATAGTGAGAACCCAGCACAACCACACTGTGATGAAATCCTGGGATTGGCCCCATGAAAATCCACCCCAGGGGCATTTGAGACCTTCCTACAAACAAGCAGTGCTGTGCCAACCCCAGGGATCCCCAACAAGACCTCCAGAACATCCCAACCAGCCCAGTTCTCTGATCCCAACCCATGAATGGGCAAAACCCCCT
Organism: Oenanthe melanoleuca; assembly: GCF_029582105.1. Classification (NCBI taxonomy): domain Eukaryota; kingdom Metazoa; phylum Chordata; class Aves; order Passeriformes; family Muscicapidae; genus Oenanthe; species Oenanthe melanoleuca. The sequence continues at coordinate 1,779,535 of NC_079340.1, forward strand.
TCCTTGTGATTTATTCCCTGCACACAACCCCAAACACCTTTAAAGTACCTCTAAAGCCAGAGCTGGGACATCCCTTTCTTCAGGATAAGCCTGAGTCCTTTATTGAATTAAAGGAAGGAGAAGGATGATTTAATCCCAGACTTTACAACACTCTTGATTCTCCCTCTGGTCTTGGAGATCAAAATTTCTATGCACAGCAAAGCCTCTGCAGCTGGAAATGAATTAAAGGTTGAGGATTTTCAAGGGGCCTGGGCTGTGTTGGAGAAATAATCAAATAAAGCCTGACAGATTCCACACACTGCTCGAAAATCCAATTGTTTATGAAAATATAATATTGGGAATTTTAGAGACAGGCAAGCAGCATAATGGGCAATAGAATAAAAAAAACCAACAAAATAAACAAAAAACCACTCTGTGCTGGGAAGCCAATTGCAATAATTCCATACAATTCTGTTCTGCTGCTGTCAAACCCTCTCAGCTTCCTCTCCCAGGCTGGTGACCTCAAATCCAACCCTCTATTCTTGATCCTACTGGCTTATCCCAGTCCTGGCTTCCTCTCCCAGCACAGCCCACCTGGTGCTGGTGATCCCAAAACTGACCCCAATTCTTGACCCTACTGGCTCATCCCAATCCCAGCTTTCTCTCCCAGCACAGCCCATCAGGGGATGGTGATCCCAAATCCTATCCTGATTCTTGATCCTACACTCAGGCTCATCCCAGTCCTGGCTCCTTCAAGCACAGCCCACCTGGGGCTGTTGATCCCAAATCCAACCCTCAATTCTTGATCCTACACCCAAGCTCATCCCAGTCCTGGCTCCTTCAAGCACAGCCCATCTAGGGATGGTGATCCCAAATCCAGTCCCTTCATTCTTGATCCTACACCCAAGCTCATCCCAGTCCTGGCTTCTTCTCCCAGCACCTGTGGCTGGTGATCCCAAAACCAATCCTGATTTTTGATCCTACCCCAAGGCTCATCCCAGTCCTGCTGGGAGCAGGACATCCAAGCTTCCAACTGGAGCACCTCGGGTTCAGATGATCCACGAGGGGAAAGTGCAACATTCCAAGTCCAAAGCAGTTTGGAAAAGGGGAGGAATCTTCTGGTCAGTGGTCACCAGCAGGATTGACCAGCCACGGGTCACTTGCCCCATGGAACAGCCCCTGTCCTGCCATTAGATGGAAATTCCTGGGGACTTTTCCTTTGGATCCAACATCCATCCCTGCTGGAATCCCAACAGATGTTTCATTTCGCTCTCTCCAGCATTTCCTCTTTTCCATTGTTTTCTCCACTGCAACATGAAAACTTCACTAAATTCCACCCATTTGTTTAACCAATTGCTGTTCACCAGATGGCAGAAGGTCAGCCTGTGCTGGGGTTATCTCTGTATCCCAGAAAGGGAATTCCACCAGCACCCTGCTCCGTCATTCCCTTGGCCTTGGTGGAACCTCCAAACCTTTTCATCTTGCCCTGTTCCAAAAGTGATGAAGGCAATCCTGAAGCTGGAGGGGTTGGGAATACCTGTGGGCTTCCTGGTTGATATTTGGACAGAGAAATAATAAAAGGCAGGACAGAATTCCAGGATTTCTGTGGCAGGCACGAAGCAAACAGAAGGGAAACCTGACCCCAAATTAGCCCATGAGGAGGTCAGGGAAGGGGAAAAGACAGGGAAGATGGATCCAAAAGGAATGAACCCAGTTTTGGTGCTGAGTTTTTGCTGTGAGCTCTGTAATCCAGGATATCCTGCCCTGCCTCTTTTCCCAGAGCATCTTCCAAGAGCCTGGCTATTCCCAGAGCCCATTCTCATCCAACAGTGGCTCCACCACCCCATCAAAAATGATTTTAAAATGCAATTTATGACAGTCAGCTTTATTTCACTTTTTCATTGAAAGAAGGTCACCATGATACAATTATGGCTGACTTGCAGATTTTATTTTCTGTACGTTGATTTCTGCAAGGCCACATTTCATCTTGATTGCAACCACTGTTCAATATGTTTAGAAGGAAACAGTTGAGATTAAAATCTGACTCATTGACAGGTATCAAAATACTGTTAAAAGGAGCCAGCAACAGGTGTTGAAAGCACTTCCATAAATCCAGTCCTGGTTCCCTGTCATTCCTGATTTATTGATGATTATTCCACACATTTGCAGATGACTCAGTTTACTTCTTTGGGGTGATTAATGTATAAAATTTCCCTTAATGGTCCACATGTGTTCAACAGCTCTGTTTGGACCAGGCATGTAGATCAGGGCAGCAGCACCAGCAACACAAGGATTGATTTAAAACACAACCACCAAGTTTCCAATAACATCCCCTAGAAATCCCATTAAGTGTCACTGGAATAACACATTTGTCACTTAATATGGATTCAAAGTGGTTATTAGCCACATGGGAGGAAGATCAGGTGGCAAATATCATCTACAGGTGAAGCAAGGCGAAATCCAGTGGATTTTGAAATCCCATAAACTGAGTTTTTTGTCTCATTCCCCCATTTCCAGCAATAAGGAAAGGAAGGAAAAGCACCAAGGACACAAGGTTGGATATTTTCATATCAAGGGATGCTTTTACTTTTTTCCAACCAAAATTCAGTGGGGGTTGATCCATTGTCCCTTAGATCTGGAACCTCACAGAGACAGTGCTGGGAACACTTTGTGAAGGACTGGGATTCACTGAAACACCAGTTTAACCTGGAAACTGAAACACAGGAGAACAGAAGGTCCTGGATTGCTGGTGTTGTTTGGAAGGGTAAATCCCATTACAGGACAGGAAAATCCAGGTCATGGATTGCAATCCTGGTTTCCTCAGAGGATCCAGGAGCTGCTGAGCATCCCCCATCCTACATCCAGCTGCAGAGGAGTAGAGGCTGTGTTGGGCAGGGCATCTGCTCCCTTCAGGTTTCCCTGGGGTGGGATCAGCTCAAGCTCAGCTGTTTCACAGCAGGGTTTGGAGCAGATGATCCCTGCAAACACGAACCACTCCATTATTCCATGCCCTGGAAGCAAATGCTGATTCCTCCTGTCCTCTGCATAAGTGCTTGCACTGTAATTACTTGTTTCAAGTGACATTGTTTTCTTTCCAATGCCACCCTTTATCTCCCCACAGGGCATTACAAATCCCATCCTTCGGATGTGTGTGCCTGCACTCCCACATCCCAGTTTCCTTTGAATTTTATCTTCCCAGTTTTCCAGCAGTTTGGATTTTCTTGTTCAACCAGATTCTGATTGATTCCTGGTGTGCTCTGGCCAGCTGGTTCTGCTCCCCCTCCTTGTCAGCAGCTTAACAGAACAGTGATTCACGGCAGGTCAGCTGGAATTTGCTCAATTATTAACAACTTCAGGAGTTTTTACCATCCCTCTGAGGACACTTCAGCAAAGCCTGATTTGTCTTCATCTCCAGCTCAATTCAACAGCACGGCTCCTGTGAGTTCTTTGAGCTCTTGTTCAGTGCATGGAATGCCCTTTTCCCTTTTCTGACTTCCCCTACCCTTTAAAACACTGATTTCTAATTGCACATCGAGCTGCTGGGGCACCCAGTGAGTTTGTCTCCCTTGAGCTGCAGTAACTCTTTACATCTCCTTCCAGAAATAATTATGCTGGTTTATCAGTGTCTATATGAAGCTTGAATTATTCCTCTTAATATGCATTAACTTGTCTTTTTTGGAGTGACAAAAACTGGCCCAGTGAAGTCACTCCAGTGATTACTGTCCCTGTTAGTTTCCAGTAATCCACGAGACGTATTTATTGGCGAGTCACTTGTGTGGTATTTCCAGAGACAGTACATAATTGAATTTAAAATGCATTCCTGATGCCTGTAAAAGCAATAAAAATGTCACCCTCTGCCTGCACATTAAAAATTCATCCCATGCAAGGAGAGGACAAATGCATAAAATGATCATTATGATGTGCAAATGGACTCGGTGCAGGAAAACCAGACTGGTCTCTGCCTGGACATAAAAACATTAAGATATCAGAGCACAAATGGCACCATTTAGAGAACTTTTAAAGGTGCTGAAGAGACAGTGCTCCCATTAGTAGCATGACTAAGGATTGCTTCAAAAATGGGATTTGTGTATGAGAACAGCGTGGCTCCTGCGTGAGAGCAGAATTAACTCCCTGAAATAAAAACAAACCAAAACCACCATTCCCTGTTGGTGATCCTACCCAGGCAGCCACATCATCCATGTAACTCCTTGTCTGATGAGCATTGATGAGTGTTTTAAGTCTCTTCCCACTCAGGACAGAACTTCCACACTTATTTATGGCCCAGAAACTCATCCCTGACTTTGTCATGCACAGGTCCTTGGAAAACCCAGCCAAGCAGCTGCTGCCCTTGTCCTTTACCTCCCAAGGGTTCCCACTGCCAGAGGGCAGGGATGGATGGGATATTGGGAAGGAATTGTTCCCTGGGAGGGTGGGCAGGCCCTGGCACAGGGTGCCCAGAGCAGCTGTGGCTGCCCCTGGATCCCTGGCAGTGTCCAAGGCCAGGCTGGATGGGGCTGGGAGCAGCCTGGGACAGTGGAAGGTGTCCCTGCCCATGGCAGGGGTGGAATGGATGGGCTCTGAGGCCCTTCTAACTAAATTCTTTCTGGGATTCTATGATTCTGTGCTAATTCAGCTTATTTTCTGGACTTGTCATTGACACCTGTGGTACCACAGCTTTTTTCCCTCCTCTTTCATTTTTGTTTTTGCTAAAGAACTTGCATTGCACTCTGCCCAAATCTTACTTTCTGTCTGCTCAGCACAAAGTAACTTTACAGGTAATTTAGCACATTGTGAGTCATTAACTCCTCTCCAGATTCCCCAGAGGCTTCTCCAAATTCAGTCCAGACACAGAAATTAAAACCCATCTTTTGCTCACACAGATTAATTTTTCCTAGGAGCGAATTCCTATTTCTATTCCTATTACAAACTCTTCCTTTTCTCACCTCAGAATTGACTTTGGTTACCACTTTGGAGTCCAGCCTTGGCCATGGAATCAGAAATCCATGGAATGGTTTGGGCTGGGAGGGACCTCAAAGCCCATCCAGTATCACTCCTGCCATGGGCAGGGACACCTTCCACTCTCCAGGGTGCTCCAAGCCCCCTCCAACCTGGCCTGGAGCATTTCCAGGGATTCCAGCCATTACACCCTGAGCAGCAGGTTCAGGGCAGCTCAAGAGTGAGAAAAAAACTTCAACTCCCAGACAGGAGTCCCTAATTTTTAGCTCAAAACAGCTGGAAAAAAGGGCAGAGCTCCATTCCTCTCCTCTTTGGTGCAGGTTCCTGCACTTCCTCCCAGTTTGAGAACAGCTGGAATCTCCCAAAGAGGAGCCACATTCTCTGTTTTCCTCAAATCCACACAAATTCAACTCTTCCCATTCAATAAGGGGGAAATGCCAATGATTAAAAGCTTTTCTCTTGTCCTGCTCAGCTCCAGAACCAAGGCACGGTGGATCCCATCACTGAGAATTCTCTGTGACACAATGAGAGTCACTGGGAGTTAGGGGCACAAAAGAGTAAATAATCAATTTACCAAATTCATAATCTGTGGGCATTCAGTGATCAAATCAGTTCATTTTACTCAGTGGGGATTTCATGCTCAACAACAGCTTCTGAACAAGATCCCCTATCAACAATGCCAGGGGCTACTTTCTGCAACATCTTCTTTTGTGCTAATTATTGCCTATCTTTAGACCAATATTTCAATATCTTCATGAGGGGAAAGCACTGCCTGTGTGGGGAAGGCAGCCTGTCATGTCTCCAGACATTCCACAAAATGAGATGCACATCTAAACAGCTCTCTGTAATCACATTAAAGGCTTTGTGCCTCATCTTTCCTGGGCTCTGCTGAGACAAAACACAACAATTACCAGGTAAGGGATGTGAATTTCACTCAGGAGAGATGTGCACACACAGAATCCTTTCTAATCTTCAAGCACAGGAACAAGAATTTACCCAATTTATACATCTTCCAAACAAATCCACCTGGCAAACTGTGGGAGTACTTCTGGAATGGCCAAAACTGCATGACTGTTGTGACAAACACTGAAACAAATACTTCTGGCTTTCCTGAGCAACTCCTGATGAGTTTTAATTCAAATATGGGTTGGCTTTGGTTTGGAAATGACAGCTTTTGGATGAAACAGATGTCAATCCCACCTCTATGATATTCCCCATGGAGTTTCTGCTTCATGCCAGAATAAACTGCAAATTGGGGAATTTTTTTGCCTTTTAAAATCCAAGTCCAATTTCATGCCCTGGGTTGTTTAAGGAGGAGAATAAACCCCTTCACTTATTGCTCACCTTGTCCCAAATTCCAGAGGGCAGGTGGAATGTTGGGAATGATGTCAATCACAAAAGCCACCCCAGAGCTGGCCAGGGAGGAGGACAAGCTGGAGGAGCCACCACCATCCATTGTCCTTTAAAACCACATCCACCACGTCCTCACTGCTCTCGTCCAGCTGGGTGCAGCTCTGACACCACACAGAGATAACCCCAGGGAGATTAACAGAGAGCAAATAACTAAAAGCACTGATAATTAAACTCTGAGAGGGGAAAAAAGTCAATAAGGAATTATCTGACACCTTCCCTTTGCTCCACCAGTAATTACAGATGGTTGTGAGGTTTTTCTCCAGGAAAAAAACAGGAAAGAACCTGTCACTCTGAGCAAAGAAAGAGGAAAGGTTCCCTAAACCAGCTTAGGAATAATCTAAAATTTTTGTTTAAGCCAAATTTCTTCCTTTACCTGCCAGATTAGCCATTGATGAACTCACCAAGCTGCAGGCATGTGAAACAAATCATTCCAAGACAGCAACACACAGGATATAAATTGTATAGAAACCAACTCACTGCATTAATCCCACATTTATCCATCCTCCAGCCTGCAGATTCTGCAGAGATCCAACCTAAATACAACCTAAAAACAACCTAAATAAATCCAATTTCCTCATGAATCATCACTGTTTTTCTGTGAATGTAAGGAAACACTGCAGCAGTATTTCCACCACACTCTCATTGCACCCAAACAGTGAAGCAGCAGCTTTTCCTGTGCCAGGGCTTTGTCTCCAGCAGCATCACTCTGTAATGTCAAGGCCAAAATGAGCTCCCAGCTCCCTGCCAAGGAGCATCCAGAGGTGTCCTCACGCACATCCCAGAGGTCAAGGCAACACAGGGCTGCAGTTAATGAGCTTTTGGTTTGGAACTGTGCCCAGATCTTTACTTAGTTTGGCCTTCAGACTCTCACACACTTCACAGGGCAGATGTGCTCCTGAGTCCTGGGCTGCAACAAGGTGGATCCAAAGCTTGTCCCTATTTTTCATCTTGATTTGGGGCTTTTTTTTTGTTGGTATATGGGACAGCAACTGTTTCACCCAGATCACTGACAACCATTAAAATCCCTCTGTCAAAAGGGTCTGGATGAATTTATGCATTGTACACTCCCTCTGCAGGGGAAGCAATAATTCCCTTTATTCCAAAGCTCCTCAGAGCCAGCCTGTGCTATTTTGGTTTTGCCTGAAGATTCCAACCAGTGCACCAGGATCACACCATCCTCATCCCAACACACATCTCAAGGGCTCTGTGTTTGCTAAGAGTTAACTAAAGTGACAGCTCATCAGATTCCTAATGAAATTTTTGTTCTTTTTGAAATGCATTTTTCATGATGCTTTGTCATAATAAAATTTAAAGAAAAAAAAATCAGGGCCAAGTGGCACATCAATTTCCATTTTTCCATCAGTTTGCTGCTCACCCACAGCTGGGTTAGCTGGGCAATGGGAGAACTGTCAACCATCCTTGAGGAAAGATGGAATGAAGGCTGCAGCCTTGGATATGAATATTGGATTTCAAACCACACTGCTGGGTTGGGTTAGTCACTGCCTTTTCCAGCAGGGAGAAAACCCCACCTCTTCCTAACCTAAGTGGATTTAAGTGACAGCATCAAATCTGCACTAGGTTTTCTCCTTTACTCTGTGGGCACAACTCCAGTTATCCCAAGTGTTCCTCCCTTCCCCAGCCATGGCAATTGAGCTTCCACTCATGTTTCAGGCCAGGGAATTCATTTCAGAGCTGTGTTTCTAAATCCCCCTTTCTGACAGAACCCAAAGTGTGTTTTTTACTGAACTCTCTGGGAATTGGTGCCAAGAGAAAGCAGCCATGGCAGAGGCTGTTCTCAGCAGGGCTGAAATTCTGGATGTGCAAAATGCTGGGTCTCTGCACTAAAAAATCCACTTAGGAAATCCTGAAGAGCTTCACAGCAAACTGAAACTTCAATTCCAGCCCATTTAACCATCCATGCATCCATCCTCAGCTTCCAAGTGCTGCAGGCAGCAGTGTCCCCAGCCTGCCTGACCCCAAACCACACCAGCCACTGCTCTGCCCTCTTCCTCAGAGCCTCTTCATCCTGTGAGGAATCCAGATTTTTCATTTTTGAAGCAGCCTGCCAACCATGTGCTCAGCCCCAAAGCTGCATTTTCCATCAGAATAACTCTCCTCCAGAAGGCTTTGCTTGGCATTGTGGATTTGCAGGCAGACTCCAGAGTTTTTATTAGGCTCCAAGGGCAGTGTGGAGACAGACTTTTCAAACACAAAGCCTGAGACATCCTCCTTGTCATTAGGCTTGGCTCAAACTTTTCCACCAGCTGTGCAGAAAAAGGCCCTTTTTCCATTACTTTCTCACCCTAACATTCCATGGATTTTAATGTATTTTAGCCCACTTTCATTTAGGATTCTCTAAAATATTCTACTGGAGACCTCAGCTGGTTTTCCATTATAAACCCAAGACACTGAGCAGTTTTGCAAGGAGAAGAAATCCCAGCAAACACCACCCAAAGGCATCTCTGACCCTGGCAGACCCAACATTCCCACTTCTCTTCCATGGACTTCCATGGCTAGCAAAATGCAATCTGGGATGTTGCACTGAAATTCAGGCATTTCTTCTTAGAAGGGATGGAAAAACACGAGAGGGAAGCTAAACTTTAACCTGTCAAGAAATGCTCAGGTTCCTCCCTCATTTGGAAAATAATCCTAATGATAAAGACAATAATCCTCTTATCACACAGGAGCCAATGTGATTACGAGCCAGGCAAAGGGAAACAGAAATTTGGAAGCCTCCAGCTGCATTTCTGCCTCTGCATGAAGAGTTCTTTACATGGCCTGATCAAAAAGCAAAATATTTCCAAGCAGACTCCTGGCTCTGCTGAAATCCTTCTTCTCTGAGGAGACTATCAGCCTTGGGAGGGAACTATTTGTTATCTGAGCATGAAGATGGACACAAGAATAGGGTCTGGGTGATAACAGGCTGGATAGGGGAATAAATGGCTTTTTAGGTGAAGTGTCAGGCACCAGGACCAGCTCTGAAATATCTGTGGTTATCAAATGGCTGCACAGTGTCCAAGGGCTCCCAAAACACCTCTGGAGCCCAGAGGAAGGAGTTTAATGGGGAAACTTCAAAAAGAAGGTTAAAGAACAGACCTGGATCTCCAAATCATCTTATCTTGCTTAAGCTGAGCATCCCTTGCTGAAGCTGAGAGTCAAGTGCAATAAATCCTAAATTTGTGCTTGTGCTCTCACCTTGATTTCCAATGCATTGATGAATGATTTATAATCCAATACTGATCACTGAGAAGGAGCTGAAGGTTCTTAAACTCTTCAGGCACCCTGGTGACAGCCTGAGGGATGTTGTGTGTGGGGCATGGGGGAGCACAACTATCTGTGACCATAGGGAGGGACAGGGATGAACATCACACCACTTGATGTTTTCCAACAGTTCCAGGATTGGTTTATAAATTAAGGGATTAAATCAATTGTATTCCACCTCCAGATGTCTCATCCTTCACAATTCCCCATCAGTGATAATTTTTAATACTTAAATATAAGCATGGCTGTTCCTCTCTCCTCTGCCCCAGCAAGGGGTTGAACAACTGCCCTGAGCATTTTCTACAGCTGATAGGTCACAGCCCCAGAGATTCTCACCAAAACCAGCAAAAGAACACCCAAACAAGCCTTGCCCCACTATTTTGGGCTGCCTCCTTTCCCCTCTGAGGGAAAACTCAAGGAAGCCATGCAGGGTGTAGCTGCAGATCCTGACTTGGAGATGACACCACCTTTCAGAGCCCTGCATTTCAAGCCACTCTATAATGTGATCAGAATATTTAATAACTGCATCTACTTTAATACTGGCAGTAAAAAGCCCCAGTCTTTCACTCCAGTCCTTCCCATCACTCCACTTTTCTCTACATTTTAGCAAACAACACAAAACAATCCTCTTGCTATGCAGAGCCATCAGTATTTCAATCCCAAACCATCATTTGGGAAGGATGAGTGACTTCAAACAGACCCTGAACACCTCAATAAATCTCCAGTTGTGCCTAATGTTCTGCACTGAGCTGTGAAGAGCTGCAGAAAGCACAATCTGAAGTCCTGTCACAGCCTGGAGCTCAGAATTCCACTGTCCTCCTGGGCCACCAGCCAGGATTTGATGGAAAATTCCTGACAAGAGTTTTCATCCTGAACATGCAGGATGTGGGACAGAACCACCCCTGAAGGCTCTGAAGCACCACTGTGTTGACAGGATTGGATCAGAAGAAAACCATGGAACTCTTGGTTTACCAGTGATCCCACCCTGTGGATCCATCTGTACCTGAGATCCCAGGCTGCAGGTGTTAAAAAGCAAAATGTGATTCTCATTGCAGGAAGAATAAACAACTGATGGCAAAAAAAAAAAAAAAAACAAACCAAAAAAAACCAAAAAAGGTAGCACTCATCCTTTAAAAAAAAAGGGGATTTGGAAATCAAAAATACCAAGTTAAAATAAACATCATTATTTTTCAAGGATAAAAAACCAGAAGAAAAAGTCCAGGATTTAATTGCTGGCATCATCTTTTCAAATTCTCAGTAGAACCACTACAATAGAATGATCTAAAAGTAGAAGGCAGCAAGTTAAACCCAAAGCCAGGCCTTGTGCCTCTGGAGATCACAAGTGGGTCTCTGAGGTGTTTTTCCTCTCTGACAGAGTCAAAAAGGGGAAAAAGGACATTTGTCCATTTGTGGGATGTGCTGATCTTCAATTTCCCTTCCAACCCATTCTTTATTCCATGAATCAGCAATATTAAAATGATATATAGGGACTTATTCCAATGTGTATTAACCAACATTTCAAACCCAGCTGACACCAGAAGTGAGGGAATTAATTCTCCCCTCCTATCATGCTCTTATTCAACAGGTACCTGAACCCTTCTGCCTCCTTTTCCCTTTTCTCCCTTTTCCCTCTGGTACATTAATTCCAGTAAGGATTTTCCTTAGTTTAAATGTGTATGGTCAACATTAAACCTCTATTACTGAGCAGTACCTGCCCCAGCCTCCTCCTACCCATTCCCAGCATTCACTAAACTGTGGCTATCAAAAAAAAAAAAAAAAATCATCACAAAAAGCATTTCAAGAAAAGCCAAGAAAGACAATTTTCCTGTTAGAGGGCAGAAGGAATGGACAGTTTGATCCTTTCAGTTCTGCTCCAGTGCCTGCCCGTGCACCATGGAGCAGCAAATCCTGCTCAGCCCTTCCCTGGCCATGCCCTCAATGTTCCCACATTGAATTCCCAGCCTGAATTTCAAATCACAGCAAAAACCAAACACACCAGGCAGACAAGAGGGGGGGGAATTTCCAGAGCTTCTTTTCCATGCAGGGGATTTAATCCCACAAAACCTGGAAGGCAGCTGGGTTCACATTTATGGATGACCCCAGGAGGTGCAAGGATGTCCAGGCATCCCCACCCTCTCCATCCTCCTTGGAATAATTTCTCTGCCTGCCCAAGAAATGTTTGCACTCCTAGGATTTCAGGCTGTGTGTGTAAGCAGCAATTTCCCCCCAGTGTCCACCCCTAAAGGTGACACCAAACATCCCTCAGCAGCTCTCCTGACTGCTTCCAGGGCCTTGGAAAAACTGGAGTTTACCCCACAGACCAGACCCTGTGGCCTCTGTTAACTGAGGGAAGCTTTTTTCATTTATGAAGCCTTTCTTGGGAAGAAAAAAAAAATGCAATATTTACTCTTTCAACGTGTTCTGGTCTTAAAACTTTTATGTTTAGCAGGAAATTCTTGCCACAGCACAAGGTTTTCCCCCCCCCAACTTCTATTCTCTGGACAAATTTATTTAACAAACAGTTGTTTCCTTAACTGAAATATTCTGATTTTAATGGAATGGAATGATTTTTAGGACTGGCTTGAGAGAGAAATGATGGTAAGCCTGGAAGAATGAATATTGCAGTGAGAGGTACAGCAGCATTTAGCACAGCTGTGACCTCACTGCACTTGCTAAGGACAAATATATTCAGTTACACACAAAAAGCAGGAGAAAGAGAATATTCACTTGCTGCTTGCTCCAGAAGAGTTGTTTGATATCAGTCAGGGGACTCCAGGATGTTCCTGCTGGAAAAAACCCTGACAAACCCATGACACCATTGGGGTGACATTCCCAGGGAGCCCTGCATTTATTTTCAGCAGGATAAATGAGAATTAAACAAAACAAGACAAAAAAAAAAAAAACCCTAAATGAACAGCCTCATTTCAGCCCCAAAAGTTTAATTTCTGCTGTGCTTTGCTCAAACATGAAAATCTGTTTTTGGAGACAGTGATAATTCTGTTGTTGGGATAATGGCACAATTACAGAGGGACTTTTTAGATCAATATCAGCAGGAGAAAATCCTGTCCAACCCCACTGACTTTTCTGTGGGCAGCCACCATTCAAACCTTTTTTATTCCATTTATTTCTTAACAAGAGCATTTGCATTCATGTATTAACACAGGAATGGGGAAAAAAAAAAAGCCCCAAACCCCCCAAAAGCAAAGAATAAAGTCAACAATCCACAAGCTCCTTCTTTTCAGGATTTATCCTTGTTTTCCTTAGAAACATTTTGAAGGAAAGCATCTCTAAAAATGAGCTTTTAATGTAGCAAATGGGATTTTAAAATGAGCATTTAATGTAGCAAATGGGATCTAAAAATGAGCTTTTAATGTTCCATATGGGATTTAAACTGAGCTTGAGACAGCTAAAGATGCCCAGAGCCCAAGTGGAAGACCCAATGGGAAGTAATATTTTTTTAAGGACCTTCCTTCAGGTGCTCCAACTGGAAGAAATCCTTTTCCCTAAATTCAAACAGTAATATTTTAAAAAATAAATATTTATTTGCCTGCTTTATGCTGGAATGGATGGGTTTTAAACCCCTAAAAAATGGCTGGACTTGATGATCTTAGAGTGGTTTCAAACTTAAAAGATCCTATGAATCATGAAGATGTTATATTATATATATATTTACATTGTACATGGCATATAATATAGATTTTAAGTGTTATCTACCTGTATAAACTAATATTTTATTAATAACAGGATGGTAACCAGGATTATTAATTATTGATCCTCTCCAAGGCTTAAATCTCTGAAAGAATTGAAGCAACCTTTGGGAAAATCAAAATGAATGAGTGAAAAATTTGTTTTTCTGTCTTTATGTTTATGTTACTCATCCAACCTGCATGTTACAGCAACCTAAAGCTTTGCTTTCCTAAAAACTCCCATTTTACTTCCACAAGCAGATTTTTCCCTTGAAAGGGTGTTTTTTTGTAAAAATGTGTCTTTTCTGACACACTTGGAATGACTCACATGAAAGCTCGTCTCTCACCCCTGGGCTCTGGAATCTCTTTGCCAATGAATAACTCACAACAGGAATGAAACTCCCCCACAGCAAAGCTCCCCCTCCTCTCAGGAGGATGGGCAAACAGCAAAGAAAAATCATCAGAATTATAATCATCATTAAAACCAGAAGAGATGAGAAGGAAACAAATCAAATACTGCACTCACCAAAAAAAAAAAAAAAAAAAAAAAAAAAAAAAAAAAAAAAAAAAAAAAAAAAAAAATAAAAAAAAGGCAAGAGAGGACGGCAGTTTCATGGGAATTTTGGATAAATAAACAAGTGCCATACCTTTTCAAAAATTCCATATACTCAGTATGCTTGATGAGGCCAGTCCTCATCATTATTGTTTGAAAACATTGCCGATCAATAGCCCAAAGTTTCACATTTACGAGAGCTGGAAAAAAACAAAACGAGACAAGGGGAAAATGTGATTAGCAAAAAATGTCCAGATTGCTGCTGTGAACTGCAGAGGAAAAGGATGTCATTGGGGAGAAATGGGAATGGGGAACACTGCAAACAGGAAAATCAGCCACTGCACATGGAAGCATGCACTGGGAGGAGTGGGGAAATCCTGCCTAGGAGCTGCAGCTGGGGGTTTGGAAAGGTGCCTGAAATCAAGGAATGCCAAAGGTGAGCAAGGATTTGGGGTCAGTTCATCACAACCTGAGCGATTTTGGGACATTTTTCTTGTGTTATCCAGTAAAATCCATTGAGGTTTCATCCTGCTCCCAAATTCCTCCTTGACCTCCAGGAAATTTCCAGACCCATGCCCTGTTACAGCCTGATAATGAAACACCTCCCAGCTGGGGAGCTTTTGAGCCATTCTTTTCCAACATTACTTTTCCAGTCTCTGCTGAATTCCAAGACTTCTGAGTTACTCACCAAACATCACATCCTATTCTTTAGAGGCAAAATTCCATTGTAAAAACAGGGAAAACCAGTGCATAAAGTAGAGAGTAGAACCCCAAAAGGTCCAGTTTTCATCTCAGCTGTGCCTTAGACATTTGCATAAATGCTGGAATATATACAGTTTATAACAGGGCTTCTCCTTAGAGAAACAGTTTGATTAAAATTATTCCCAAGACCTCTATAGTCATATTAATTTTTTTTTCACAGAGTAAATGCAATAAATTCCATCCCCATACCCCCATTTGACTGCATGAGGCAAAGAGACTTTTAGCAAAATATTTACAAATACTCTCACTGATAAGATCCATGAAATGAATGTGCTCTGATTTGCTGGTCCTTCAGTTCCTAAACCTCCTCCTTAATGAGTTTTTATTGCTAACTGCATTTGCAAGATGGAAAACCTTCCAAGTGCAAGCTCAAAGATTTCTTCTTGAATTGCACAGCAGAAGAGCCTTTAAAGCCTCTTCTAGTTTTCAACAGAGAAACTTCTCTTGGAGAAGCATTTTTGGTTTTATAATCCACACTATTATAGCCTATTTTTTTAATAAATACATATATCAGGCCCCCCAAGGTCCACACTAGGAACTCAGTGAAGTGCAGACAATGCACTTCTGTATTAATTAAACCACTAATCACACCTTATATTCTCATTTCTCCTGCCTTAATGACAAACAGCTGCTTTACCAAAGGCTAATCAGGGCAGAGATTTAAATGTCAGTAGGACCCTTATAATCAGCATTTCCTGTTGTGCTGAAACCCCCTGTCAGTGCTGAAGAAACAGGAGGAATTCTGTGGGATTTGATGCTCTTAAAGACTTCAAAGTTATCTATGTAGGAGTGCCCTGAGATGAAAAATGTATCTTTGAGATGTGTCCTGCAAATTCAACATCCACTGGGAATTAGAACAGATACAGACAGAGATTTCCTGGCCCATCCCTCTCCACAGAGCCTGTGCTGGATGCTGGAAGTAAAATATAAAATATCCCATTCCCTGACTGCAGGAGGCACAACCAGAAAGGAATATGAGAAAGAAAATGATGGAAGCAGATGTGTCTGCAACAGGAGTTTCCTTACTCAATAATTTAAAACATCATCCTGCAATCAGAGCTGCTCTGCTGCAGTGATGCTACAATTAAAGTTTATTGCCTCTTTTACCCTTTTTCCCAGCAAAATGCCATAGCTGGGGCTCTGTTTGATCTTTGAAACAGCACACAATAAAATCACTGCTCCTCCAAAAACCACCAGCAGTTTGGACAGGGATGCCCAAACCTGCAATTTCTATATGGCTGCAGTTGTAGGAGCTCTCCAGGTGAGGGGATTGGGCACTGCAGAATATTGGAATTGCACATTGAAACAACAGATTGATGGGAATTATGATTTATGATGATTTCTGCTGTTCAAATGGGCTGAAGATAAAGCAGATACTGCTGGAGAAACAGGGAAGAGCAAAAGTATCAGGATTTCCTGGGTCAGAACTGGATGGGGGTGGAGATGTTATCATTAAAGTTTAAATTTGAAATGCTTGCCATGGTTAAGCCCTAATTTCTGATTGAAGCTGACTGAAATGATCTAAATTAATGATTTCAGTAAATTTATCAAACCCCTCTCTCCATCAGCATGCCTGATTAAAACAAATTAAAAAACTTAACAAACAATTTCAAACTTCTTTTCCAAAAAGAGCTATTTCCAAACTTTTCTTTGTATTTATTTAACTGGGAACCCATGAAAAAACGTCCCAATTTAAAGGGGTGAGCAGAGGGGTGCAGAGCCTGGGATATGTCCAGAGCCTTCTCTTCTCCAGGCTGAGCAGCCCCAAATCTCTAAATTATTGAACCTCTCCAGGCCTTCATTCTCTTTATTTTCAATACTTCCATCACATCCCCAGCTGGCCAAAAGACCAAGTTTGGGCTGTTTTGCTTCATTATCTTCTTATGCATCCAGTGGCTGAAGATCATCAGCTCCTTTATCCCTTCCTCATGAGCAAAGGCAGTGAAGTAAGGGGGGAAATGCAAAGTTGTAAGTTAAATATTTACAGAAGAGCAACCTAAATACTGTGGATGTTATTTAATATTACATATTTTATGTTAGATAGGTGGGGAAGTCCTGAATATTAAAAAAAACTTTGAAATCAGAGCAGCCAGCAGGGGCATTATTTCCAAAATGAAATGCAATATTCACATGGCCCTGCATTCTTTAAGTTTTTATGTGCTCACTGAAGCCTTCCCAAGTTTTTTCAAGAACCACCAGGTGAATCATCCTCAGACCAAGTGCTGCTGGCAGAGTTACCAGACCTAAAAATTATTATTCCCTTGCACCCCTATCTGGAATTCGTCAGCTCGCTTTGACTTTTGGGCTATTTTATCCCAAAAATTGTTTGTTTATCTGCCTCAGGCAAAGAAACAACCACAACTTTGTGTCCTCAGGGCTTTTTTGGGCAGACAAAATATCAAATTTCAACTCCTACTTAACTGTCCTCTCACTTGGGTTGGGTTTTACAGGGAATATTGTGGAAATTAGCACAGGGGAAAACACAGCCATTTCCAGCTGTTTCTGGTCCCTCCTGTTTAAGGTATGAAATGATGATAAAAGCACATTTAACTAAACAGGAGGAGCACATGGAATTGTTTTATCCCACCAAACACTCTGGGAATTATGAGGGAGGCTCCAGCAGGCTCCAGAATACAGCATGGAGTGATGGAGAGGATGCATCCAACAGCTGGAGCAGGAAGAAATTCCTTTATTCCCAGATGTTTCTGTCCCAAGTTTTTAACAACAGCAAAGGATGACTCCATCCTGATATCCCACTTTCCAGTAAGTCCTGTCCCATTGTTCCCCAGGGAGGTTTTGTCACTAGGGAAGGGTTATTTTAATTTGGCCACAGAGAGAGAGAAAACCTCCCACTGCCAGAAGGTGGGGTCAGATGGGATATTGGAAGGAATTCTTCTCTGGGAGGGTGTGTTGGGTTGATGTGACAGAAATGTGAATTCTGTCACCATCTGTTAACCCAGCTGGGGCAGTGACCCTGATCTCCTGGCACATATTATCTGCTAATGGGCCATCTTTAAACCAGCTGGGCAATCATCTTTATCTTCCCACAGCCCATCCTCCCTCCAGGAAGATATCATCTGCTGCTGGCCCATTCAGTCCCACTGCATGACTGATAAAATTCCATCATCCCACTGGGAGATGCTCCAGCCAGGGGAGCAGCCAAGCCTTTCCTACCCAGATAAAAACTGAGATTTTGGACAGCAAGTTATCCATCTTCCCACTGGATCCCAGAGGAAAGCCAGAGCTTTCCACATCATCCCTGGAGCTTCAGAGGAAACTGCACCTTCTCCAGGAGCACTGCTCCAGCTGAACCACATCTGCCCCTGCAGGAGGATGCAGCCACCATTGAATGGGACTGTGCCAACACCCTGACTGACTGACGGGTGTCAGCTTGGATTCTGACTCTGGCAGGGCTGGGATTGTTCTTTGTAATACTGTATTTCTATTTTAATTTTCCTAGTAAAGAACTGTTATTCCTAATTCCCATATCTTTGCCCAAGAGTCCCTTAATTTCAAAATTATAATAATTTGGAGGGAGGGGGTTTACACTCTCCATTTCAAAGAGAAGCTCCTGCCTTTATTAGCAGACACCTGTCCCTCAAACCAGGACAGAGGGTGGGCAGGCCCTGGCACAGGTGCCCAGAGCAGCTGTGGCTGACCCTGGATCCCTGGAATTGTCCAAGGTCCCATGCCTGGAATGTTTGGGCTGCTGTTCAATCCCTGGTCTCAGAGGTGACAAATAATAAATGCAGGTTTTGTGAGGAGAAAAGGAAGCAGGAACGATGTGGGACCTCCAGGGAGCTCTGCTTTCACTCCAGTTAGCTCCAGGAACCCCAAGATTCCAAGGAAGTGTGCAAGGTTTGCTTAGGAGCTGGAGAAGATAAAACCAAGGAAAGAAGTAGAGGGAAATTGTTATTACCAAACCCTGCTCTTGAACAAAACCACCTAGAGTATTAGATACAAATATAAATTAAATAGAGTGTTAAAAAGGCCTCTGAAACTACTGAATTTAACAATATTAAACAGATCTGACAACATCTGTCAGCCAGGGCTGAGCACAATCAGCTGGGGCAGGTACTGCACAGGATTTTTCTTGGAGTGATCCAGCCTCCTGCCCCAACATGTCACAGAAAACTCCTGATGAATTATTCAGGAATAACCTCACCCTGGGTGATTTGATCAGCTGAAGGTCCCTGATGTTTCCCTGGCATTTGTTTTTCTCTAACATCTTTCCCAGTCTGTGCTGTCTCCCTTGAATCTCTCCATCCTCTTCTGCAGCCTCAGATCTCCTCAGCCTTAATGAGAAGTGGTGGCAGGGATTAATTATAGAAGTGTTCAATTACATCAGGTATTTTCCTTGGAATTTCAAACCACTTGTACTACAACCCCTGCTAATTACCCATCCTGATTTGCTCTTTGCAAACTGTTATTTTACATAGCCTGTGTCACCTCCTCTTCTTCCCAGAGTTCTGCTCTTCTCCCATTCCTACAACACAGAGGTTTGCCCAGGTTTTCAATTAACCCTTGTACAAGCACGAGCTCCCATGCTACTTCAAAAACCTTCCTCAGTCCTGAACACTGAAAGCTGAAATAATTCAGGAAGAACCAGCTGGAGGCCACGAGAAATGCTCCCAAATCCTATTTGGAGTGTGATGGAGAGTGAGGGGAGATTAATGGAAAGCCAAAAATGCTCTCAGGCCGGTCAGAAGTCTCAAATTAAAGAACTCATTTAGTTCATTGAATGCAAGATGGGGTGAGGGAAAATGTCTCCAGCTATTTGGGGAAGGAAAAGGGAAAAACAACAACAAATCTCTCCTGGAAGGTGGAGATTCAGCCTGGGACAAATTGACTCACTGACATTCCAGTAGCATGGAAACAGTATCAGGAAAGGGAAATGAGGAAAGTAATAAATTCACATTTAAAATACATCACAAATCAGTTCTAGCTTGTTGTCTACAGGAGCTCCAATCCTAAGGAAAAATAATATTCCCAATTAAAGAGGGGATCTTAACATAGCCTTGGGTTGGATTGGAAGGTGTTGATGTAGGGGACTATAAAAAAGGGAATAGGAAGAACAGCACTAAAAAGGCAACTAAAAATAGCTCAGGGAGAATCCCCAACATGGAAAGCAGAGTGCTGGAATGCAGGTGGGGCAGGACCTGTGCTCTGGGAAGGCAGGAATTGCTCTGCTGCTTGCAGAGAAGGAAAGGCAGGAAGAATGGGGTGGGATTTGTGGTAGTGGAGGAGGAAAAAAAGGGTCCGAAAAGCAAGAAGAAATTCCAGGTGGCAGCACCTGTGGGGCCTGAATCTGAGCTGGAACAGTGGCAAGAACCTCATGGAAGTTGATACAGATATCTGCAAGCTGTTTGGTTTCTCATGGATCACAGGACCATGGAATGGGTTGGGTTGGAAGGGACATTAAAGATCATCCAGTCCCACACAAGGACACCTTCCACCATCCCAGGCTGCTCCAAGCCCCATCCAGCCTGGCCTTGGGCACTGCCAGGGATCCAGGGGCAGCCACAGCTGCTCTGGGCACCCTGTGCCAGGGCCTGCCCACCCTCCCAGGAACAATTCCTTCCCAATATCCCATCCATCCCTGCCCTCTGGCAGTGGAAGCCATTCCCTGTGCCCTGTCCCTCCATCCCTTGTCCCCAGTCCCTCTCCAGCTCTCCTGGAGCCCCTTTAGGCACTGGCAGGGGCTCTGAGCTCTCCCTGGAGCCTTCTCCTCTCCAGGTGAGCACCCCCAGCTCTCCCAGGCTGTCCCCAGAGCAGAGGGGCTCCAGCCCTGGAGCATTCCCATGGCCAGCTCTGGATTCATTCCAACACCTCCATGTCCTTGTTCTGAGAGCCCCAGAGCAGGACTGCACCAAGTGAGGAGATCCTTTCTTTTCTCCTCTCCCCAGGGGCTCTCCCAGAGCTCTGCAACAAATCCTGAAACCAAAACATCTAAAATATCCACTGGTTTTTCCCTAGGGGACATCCACTCACCCTCATCCACTGGTTTTTCCCTAGGGGACAACATCATCCGGGTCCAGGAAATCTATTCCCAGCTCTGAGTCATCCAGAAGTGGGTTGGAAGGAAAAGTCTTTTTTAAAGAGCTGCTCACATGCAGTAAAATTAATGATTATTTCTCCAAAAAACCAGTGTTTTAATGGGTTTTTTCCCCCTCTTCATCCCCAGATGCTCCTGGACTATTTAGCTACAGGAGTGGCTCCAATGGCCAGCTTGCCATAAAGCTCAGTGGAGCAGGGAGAGCAGCAGAAGCCAGGTGGAAATCCATTTTCTCAGCCAGACACTCTTATTTATTATTCTGCACCACGAGATGCTTTAATTCATGAGTAACAACCATAAGAACAAGGAAAGTGCCATAAATACCTGCACTGGGTGCAAATGACTGACCTGGAACACCTTTCCAGCATGGTGGAATTTAGTTATTGAAAAGTTTCATTGAAGTGGCACAAAAGAGAAGAGAACATAAGAGAAGAGGAAGAGAAGAGAAGAGAAGAGAAGAGAAGAGAAGAGAAGAGAAGAGAAGAGAAGAGAAGAGAAGAGAAGAGAAGAGAAGAGAAGAGAAGAGAAGAGAAGAGAAGAGAAGAGAAGAGAAGAGAGAGAAGAGAAGAGAAGAGAGAGAAGGAGAAGGAGAAGAAGTGCAGTTTGTTTTCCTTCCATAACCACTCCCAAACATCCCAGTGCTAATCCCAAACCTGAGCTGCCTCCCTGCAGGTCCCAGCACAGGGACTTTGCTGCAGGAGCTAAGGGGATCCCCAGGCTGCCACCCCTGGGCTGGAACCCTGGAACAGCATCCCAGATGCTCAGCTCCAGAGTTTCCAAAGGGAAGATTCACCTCTGCTTTTAGAGCTGCTTTGGAGCTGTTCTTTTCTAGTTCAACTGCATGGCTTGAATTTATTTTGCTGCAGGAGCTCTGAGCTGCTCCCCTGGGCTTTGGATGGGACAAAATTAAAATGTACTCTGAAGTGATGGCCCTAAATTGCTAAAATAGAAAGGGAAAGCCAAACTGCAGCTGTCTGCATGTAAAGCAACATGAAAAATCTCTTTTTACAGGGTGTTGTGAGTAGAATGATTCTGCTGAGCAAAAGGACACACAGAGAAATTAAAGAGTTTTGGACTAAATAATATATAATAAAGCAGTGGAATGAATTATTCTGGGACTGTAAAAGTGATGAAGTTGAACCCCACAATCCCCTCCACAGAAATGACAGGAAGAAAATGGATATAATCACAACACTGGGATACTTGTACATCCCAGGGACAATTTCTTGTCCCTTGTCCAAGAGGCTCCAGGGCTGGGGCTCCCTTCTCCAGTTGGGATTTGGTCTCACCAGGAAAAAGACATTGAGGAAAAGGGACAAAAGGAAACACACTCTTCAGAGGCTGGGAGGAAAATAATGTCACGGAAAAGCTGTGGCATGTATTAAACCAAACTGTTCAAACTCCTAGTGCCACCTTTCTTCTTGACCTTCTATTTTCTCTCCAAGCCTGAAATATTGCTGTATAAATCAGATCTTTTCTCTATTTATATCAAAATTCACTCAAGTTTCTAAGATCTACCAGATTTAGATGAGACATGAGGGAGAAATCCTTCCCTGGGAGGGTGGGCAGGCCCTGGCACAGGGTGCCCAGAGCAGCTGTGGCTGCCCCTGGATCCCTGGCAGTGTCCAAGGCCAGGCTGGATTTTGGGGCTGGGAGCAGCCTGGGATAGTGGAAGGTGTCCCTGCCCATGGCAGGGGTGGGAATGGATGGAATTTGAGCTCCCAACCCAAACCAGTCTGGAACAAACTTCAGCCAGCACAGCTTGTCCTGTAGGAGTGAAGATTTTGCCTCCTTGCCCCACACTCAGCTGCACATTTCCTGCACAGTGCTGCCCATCAACCTGCAATTTAACATCAAACAGAATTGCTCCACTGCTGCCATCTGCAAACAAAGCTAAACTTCCAGCTTTGAGCTGCAATCCCAATGTTTAGAGAAACACAGAGCAGTTAAAGCAGGGCTTGGCAGCACACTGGGAACACGGAGCAGCTCAAAACCCCCACGACACAAAAGCTTCTCTCAGTGTGATTAAAAAGAGGCACTTAGCTAAATGAACTTTGCAGTAATTCCTCGTGTTTCAGTGCTTTCTTTATTTCCCAGGAGCAGCATTTCCTACACAATGATTAAATAACCCATGCTCAGATTTTTCTCTCCTGTTTTCTACACCAGACAGAAACCTGTCCCATCCTGTAAAATCCCTGTGCAGTTATCCCTGGGCTGGAAAGGTCTGTCCTACAATTTTTGCTGTGTTTAAATAGCACTGAGGAGGTGCAGAGCAGAGGCTGCCCATGGTTTGTGTGTGCCCTGGGGAAAAGCTGTGCCTTGGGGGGCTTCCTATATGTGTTGGGTTGATGTGACAGAAATGTGAATTCTGTCCCCATCTGTTAAACCAGGTGGGGCAGTGACCCTGATCTCCTGGCACATATTATCTGCTAATGGGCCATCTTTAAACCAGCTGGGCAATCATCTTTATCTTTCCCACAGCCCATCCTCCCTCCAGGAAGATATCATCTGCTGCTGGCCCATTCAGTCCCACTGCATGACTGATAAAATTCCATCATCCCACTGGAGATGCTCCAGCCAGGGGAGGAGCCAAGCCTTTCCTACCTAGATAAAAACTGACATTTTGGACAGCAAGTTATCCATCTTTCCACTGGATTCCAGAGGAAAGCCAGACCTTTCCACATCATCCCTGGAGCTTC
This sequence comes from Oenanthe melanoleuca, assembly GCF_029582105.1. NCBI lineage: Eukaryota > Metazoa > Chordata > Aves > Passeriformes > Muscicapidae > Oenanthe > Oenanthe melanoleuca. The sequence goes on from NC_079340.1 coordinate 1,802,899, forward strand.
AGAGGAAAACTGCACCTTCTCCAGGAGCACTGCTCCAGCTGAACCACATCTGCCCCTGCAGGAGGATGCAGCCACCATTGAATGGGACTGTGCCAACACCCTGACTGACTGACGGGTGTCAGCTTGGATTCTGACTCTGGCAGGGGTTGGGATTGTTCTTTGTAATACTGTATTTCTATTTTAATTTTCCTAGTAAAGAACTGTTATTCCTAATTCCCATATCTTTGCCCAAGAGTCCCTTAATTTCAAAATTATAATAATAATTTGTAGGAAGGGGGTTTACACTCTCCATTTCAAAGGGAAGCTTCTGCCTTTATTGGCAGACATCTGTCCTTCACACCAGGACACTCCATCAAACAAATCCCAAATCCAAGGAGATCCCATCCCCACAGGAGATCTGGGATAACAGGATCATCATAGATTAAAGATGTCACAGACACCCTGGGGTGACACTCCTGTCACTTCAGAGCCTTTTTGAGGTGTCTATCCCAGAAGTCAATATGGGAAGACTTTGTAGGGTGGCAGGAGTGGGTCTGGATCCAGCAGCACTTGGATCACACGTGGTGGGAGCTCTGGGAGATGTTTCTCCACCAAAACCAAACCAGTGTGGCAAAACCTTTGCTGTGGCAAAGCAACACATAGAGAGTGGGGGACAACAAGGACACTCCCATCAACACCAGTTTGCTGCTCCAACCCAAACTGGGAGGCAGATGGAATCCTAAAATCACAGGATCAGGAATCACTAAGGCTGGAGAAGACCTCAAGGAACATCAAGTCCAACCACTAAACAGAGCCACTGGCAGTGCAAAAGGCACCAAGGTTGCTGGAATCCAGCTGAAATCCAGCTGTTTATGGGCAAAAAGAGAAAAGGAAAAAAAAAAAAAATTTACTCTGGAATTACTCTGCAGAGGGAAAGGGGGGTATAAAGCAATTAAAAAGCAATTAGGGCAACATTTGTTGCAGGGGGTTTCTGCCATGTACTACTCCCTGGGCTGGGAAAAATAGTACTAGAGTGCACAGAAAGAATTGGAAATTCCTCTTTTTGCCTGAGTTGTTTCCTCTGGGAGATGAATTCTTCCCCAAATGCCAGGGTGGGCTCACTCCCTCTGCCACAGCAGCACAGGGAGGGTTCCACCTTTAATTCCACAACACATCCAAAGGCCCCACAGAGGCTTCCAGAGCTCCAGGGGCTCTTGGCCAACGCTCCCAGACACAGGATGGGATTGTTGGGGTGTCTGGGCAGGGCCAGGAGCTGGGCTGGATGATCCCTGTGGGTCCCTTCCCACTCACACATGTAGATCCCACCTGCCCGCCTGGAAGAGGGGACCCCAACTCTTCCCCCAGAGATAGAAGCACATCAACTTTGGGGAAAACTCTGCCCCCTTCCCTGAGCCCCCAAAGCTCCCCATCAGCAGGGCAGTGGGGGCTGGATTTCCCTGGCTGGCACTGTTTAATGGGATTCATGAGGAGCTGCTTTTCCAAACCATTCAATCCATAACACCAACAGAAATAACACTGTGTATCCCATCAGGGAAACTTGTGGGGTTTCAATAAATGCTGTGAGGGACAGCTGGAATAAAAACATTCCCCACACCTTTACACAAGTTGTTCAGGGGCATAACGCTACCCTGGCTGTTGAATAATAGATTTGTCAAATAAAAATGCCTTCCTGATATGCAGCAGCATCATTCCATCATTCCAGATGGTTCTGGCTCAGGTGGAAAATGCTGTTAACTGAACACTGACTGTGGTAGTTGGTGTCTCAGCTGGAATGCTCAGAAATCACGCTGAAAATGGAATATTGAGGAGCTATTTTCCTTCCTCTAATAACATTTATTAATTATTTTGAAATGTCTGCAGTCCCCAGCCAGCAGCCAGTTTCCATAATCCACACAACACTTGCTGCTGCATCCCAAAGACAGCAGTGAATGTGTTTAAAACACGCTGAAATCTGCCTTCCCTGGAAAACTTGCTCATGGATTTCAGAGAAAATTATGTGCCAATGCTGCTGCTCAGGAGCTCTTTTTTTTTTTTTTTTTTTTTTTTTTTTTTTTTTTTTTTTTTTTTTTTCAGAGCCAGCAGTGAGCTCAGCTGTTGGTGAAAAACAGACATGAAAGACTGAGCTAACAAGTGTGGAGGTATAAAATTTGGATTAAAGCTGGATTTGGTTGATTGGAGGTGGGAAGGAGTAGGCAAAGGAGAGGTGGCCCTCACTGGGAAAATGGGCTTAGATAAACCTCAGGATAGCTTGGTGGAAATTTAGATAAACCAAGAGAAACTGAATTAAACATGGGACAGGCAGAGGTAGGAGAGACTGTGGCAGATGGGATCCCAGAATCTCAGGATGCTTTGAATTGAAGGGGACCTTAAATCCCACCCAATGCCACCCCTGCCATGGGCAGGGACACCTTCCACTGTCCCAGGAAAGTCCAACCTGGCCTTGCCCCTGAACTTCAGCACATGGCAGTGATGGTTCTGTGTCTGCCCCTATTTCAGGATGGGAGATGGAGGAGGGAGATGATTGAGGAGAATCTACTCCCCTAATGCTCAGGGAAGGGATTTACAGCTCCTTTCCAGCAATCCAAGCAGTTCAGCCAGTCCAGCCACACAGGCAGAGCAATCCCAGGGAAACCTTCAGAAGAGCCCTGGAGGGGCTGGAGCGTGTCCAGGGAAGGGGCTGGAGCCCCAGGAGAGGCTGAGGGAGCTGGAAAGGGGCTCAGCCTGGAGAAAAGGAGGCTCAGGGGGACCTTGTGGCTCTGCACAACTCCCTGACAGGAGGGGACAGCCAGGGGGGGTCGGGCTGTGCTGCCAGGGAACAGGGACAGGACAAGGGGAAACGGCCTCAAGCTGTGCCAGGGGAGGCTCAGCTTGGACAGCAGGAGGAATTTCTGCATGGAAAGGGTGCTCAGGCCTTGGCAGGGGCTGCCCAGGGAGCTTTGGAGTGCCCATCCCTGGAGGTGTCCAAGGAAGGGCTGGAGGTGGCACTCAGGGCTCTGGGCTGGGGACAAGGTGGGCACTGGGCACAGCTTGGGCTCCATGGGCTGGGAGGGATTTTCCAGCCTCAGTGACCCTGGGATTAATTTCTCCCCTAACACCAGGAGCTTTGAGTTCTTATTAAACAGAGAGGGGACATCCCACCTCCTTCAGGTGCTTCAGCAAGATCCAGCAGCCTGCAGCCCTCATGGAAACAGGAATTTCATCCTCCCTGCACCCTGAAATCCTCCCCTGTGTGGGTTCTGCACTAACATTAAATTCTGCCTCTCTCTGCACATTTAACCTCTCACAAGGGCTTCATTTCAAGTCTCCTGAGTCAGGGGATTGTAAGGTATTTATGCCTCAGGATTCTGATCCTGTGAGACCCAGGATGTGCTGGGCAGGTTCCAAAGCAGCACAAAATGAATATATAGATATAAAAATATGTAAAGAGAATAAGGGAGCAAATTCCAGCTGTTTTATTTATGTGCTTGCAGCTCCCTGGAATTCCACATGTTCATTGGCCTGTGGATCAGATCCTAAAACCAAAATGAAATATCCACAACTGACTGAATGAGGCCTTTATTGAGGAATAAATTGTTCTCTGCAAGTTTGTCAGCTCTGACATGAAGGATGAAATCAGTCTGAGCTGAGACACAGCCAGAGCAGCAGCAACAATCCCAAAACCAACATGTTTTCCATAATTATTCCTTCCCATGCTTCTGTTAAGATAAGGTGGGTGCCTGTTGGGCCTCAGTGATTTTGGGCAGGGAGAATTTCATCCTTAATGTTCATTTTTATCCCTTTAAAACTTTGGGGTTTGTGTTCTTCAGAGAGGAGCTGGAACGCTGATTAAACATGGATCCTCTGTAGGAATTCCAGTGGGAATTCCAGCAGAACTGGCTGATTTTAATCGAGTTTTAATAGCACAGAGTTGAAGGCAGCTCCAGTTCATTTACTGAGTTCTGGGAGTTTTGAGAAGTTGCTTTTCATTTGGAGCTTGAATTGTATTTTCTCCTCACAAAAGTAACATTTCATCTTACAGATTTCTACAGCAATGAACAAGGACAGCTCAGCAGAGTGGAAAAGGATATTCAGAGCTAAATATTCCAGAGGAATGAGGGGTTTGAAAACTCCATTGCCTTAAAAAGACAGGAAAAACAGCCAATAATGAACTGGCATGTAAAGAAAGCTGCATTTAAATCAATCACACAAAAATGGGGAGTGGAACCAGAACCAAGGGCAGGCACAAGTGCTGGAAAAACAATAAATTGAGATATTTATATGTTGCAAGGTCTTATTTTAAGCAGAAAATTCTCAGCAAAATTCACTGAGAAGGACTCTGTGGCACAGAGTGGGAAACTGCTGTGTCAGAATTACTGAGTGACCTCACTTGGATCCTTTTTTACCCCAAACTGTCTCATCCTTAAAGCAGCCTTGATCCCAAATAACAACTCCCCAAAGAACTGCTTCAGATCTGCTTTCTGCTGAAAATACTCCAATTTAATCCCCATGAAAATGCAAACTCTGAACTTCCACCCCATGGTCAGCCTTAAATATAAAACAAATCAAGAGAGAGATGAGGAAAATTGAAAGGAAATGAAAAAGAGCAGAGAAAAGGGAAAGTAAAAGTCAGTGGTGGCATTAAGAGCATCTTGTTGCATCCCTGTGACTTTTGGAAGAAATATAAACCAGATATCCCCAAAATGAGATTAAATGGAGCAATAAAAAAGCTGCAAAAAAAAGGGTGAGAAGGGAAAAAATAATATTTTAAAATGCTGATTGCCCCTGGATGAGGGAAAAACAGGGACAAACCAATGGTGAGGGATCCAACAGAGATCTCTGAGGAGCATCAGGCAGAAGGTTGAGAGTAAAACCTTTTCCAAGAGAACCTGCAGGGTCTGGGATGCCAAGTTTTGAAACAAGGCTGCAAAGGAGAGGAAATGAGAGCAGAAAGGCTGGATCAGGAACAGACCCACTGCTTCCAGCCAGGAGAAAAAGGAACCAAAGAGGGAGCAGGAGGGACTTCCAGAGAGCACCTGGGATAAGGGATTGCATGGAATCCCTACATGGAATAGTGCTGGCTTTGATACACCTGAACTCAGGGCTTCTCACAGGATTATTTCAGCACATGCCCCTCACTGTGCAATAAAGATAAAAACAGAGGTGGAAAATGCTGGGAAAAATTAATCCCAGAGGCTTCAAGAGAATTGCCCACTGCTTGGTCTGATGTGATTCTTTGGAATCACACAAATCAGTAAAAATTAGGTGTGAATATATCTAAGGGGTCACTGCTACTCTTGCTGAGTGTAGGAGCAGGAAATCAGGTCCTTGCTCCCCCAAACTCAGCCTGGGGAAGGGCTGGAATCACTCTCATGAGCATTTCAGGGGGATTTTGACATGGTCTTAGGGAAACACAGGAGGGTTAAAGAATCCTGGGATGTGCAGGGGGAATTCCTGCTGTCCAACATGCTCTGGAAAAGAAGGGCAAGGTGAGGGTGAGGAAAAGGGGATCAAAATGATATAAAACCTGCTGGAGGTAAAAGCCAAAGAGGAGCTGCTGCAGACTGCAGAGCCCACAAATCAAAGAGGATTTGGGGCTGAGGGATGGAAAAGGATGCAGGAGGGGAGAGCTGAGCTTGCCCACAGAGACAAGGATGCCCTGGCTGGTTAAGAGTTATCACACAACAGCCCTTCAGTCACCAGCTCCTTGTTCAGCACAGCCAGGAAACAAAGGGATTGGGAAAAGAAACACCAGCCAAGGAGAAAACCCTGCTGTGGTCCCTCCCTCCAATCCCACACAGAGCCACTTGGCCAGGAGGCTGAAGGAGAGCAGGGAACAGGCAGGGGAGGAAGGTTAGGGGCATCTGGCTCTGCAGGGAGGGGTCTGCTCCAGGTCCTCTGGAGGCTCCAAGGGAGCTACAGCCTCCTCCTGATGGGCTTGGGAAAGGCAAAACCAAATCTTTAAAAAAAATCAGCTGGCATTTGCTTTTGCTGCCTGCTCCCTGACAAAACTGTATCTGGAAACATTTCTGCACTGGGTGCAGGACAGAGCCTTATTAAATCACCAACCTCATTCCCACCTTAAATATTTAATCCATGTTTATTCCCTACCCCTCACTCCTGGAACCAGAATACACAAACAGGAGACATGGACCAGAGCTGGGACACCTACATTAGGATACAGATTTTCTGTGGATCATCTCCAAGTTTGAAATGCAAGGGAAGAGTAAGAACATGAAATGTTTCTGAGTTTTGCAGCTCAGAAACACGACTTGCTGGAGATGTCCTATGGCATGGCTACAAAATTATCCAAAATTATCCAAAATCTCTGTCTTCTTCTGCCTGTAAAATATCATCACAATTTCAATTACCAGCATCATGGAATGGTTTGGGTGGGAAAGGACCTCAAAGCCCATCCAGTGCCACCCACTGCCATGGGCAGGGACACCTTCCACTCTCCTGGGTTGCTCAAGGCCCCAGAGCTCAACCTGGCCTAGAACACTTCCAGGGATCCAGGAGCAGCCACAGCTATATTCCAATGTATATATATTTTTAAAAAAATGAAAATTAAAAGCAGCTATGGGGGCTGGGGTGATGAAGATGCTCCAATGGGACAACATCTAAAAGGAAAAACTCCATTCCCTAAAGGAAAATCTCCATTTGTACAAATCCACCCATAGTTGTCAGAAGCTGAACTGGTTCTTCCTGAGCTCTTTTGAATTCAGCCAAATGTGCAAATCTCATTAAAAATACCAAGGATGTGGATTTGAGGTCACATCACTACTTTTTGCCAGTGCAGCATCCAATGACCTAACCCAGAATCAATCAAAAATCACTCCAAGGTCCAAAATTTCTTACTCATGCCAGGAGTCTGGGTTTGGATTAACCCAAACTCTGTCAGGTGTAACCTGAAATCCCAAATCCCAACAGCACTTCACCCAAAATATCCCAAGAGACTCTCCCACAGGAATCCCTCAGTGGTTGGGTGGTACCTGAGCCCCTCAAGGCCTTTCCAACCCAAACCCTTCTGAGATTCTGTGGTTGTTACACAAATATCCCACACTGGCATATGTGGAAAACCTCTGTGATCCACATGTCAGCCCTTCCCCAGCTCTCCTCATAAAGCTGCATCCTTCTCTATCAATTTCCCAGGAATGCAAATGATCCCAGCGAGCTCTGTGGTGTAATTAAGCCATAACGTTGATTACATACTCAGCCTCCCAATAGATTGTTTATTCCTCATTATTAGCATACAAATATCCCAGGCACTCATTCCCTGCCTCTAAACTGGTCCAGGTTGTTCTGATTTCAAGGCAAAGCACAGGCCCAGGATCCCAGAAGGTTTGGGTTGGAAGGGATTTCAAACCCATCTCATTCCACCCCTGCCATGGCAGGGACACCTTCCACTATCCCAGGTGCTCCAATCCCATCCAGCCTGGCCTTGGGCACTGCCAGGGATCCAGGGGCAGCCACAGCTGCTCTGGGCACCCTGTGCCAGGGCCTGCCCACCCTCCCAGGAACAATTCCCTCCCAAAATCCCATCTATCCCTGCCCTCTGCCAGTGGGAATCCATTCCCATGCCCTGTCCATCCATCCCAGGCTCTCCTGGAGCCCCCATGGCAGAGGGTGGAACTGGATGAATTTTAAGGTCCCTTCCAACCCAAACCATTCTATGATTCCATGGCAAGCAAACCCCCAGGACAACTCTGGAAAAGGCAGTCATTCCATGGGTACAACCCTGTGTTCCAACACCCCTTGGTGCCTTCTGTTGTCAGCAGAGGTGGAGGATGCTCAGCCTCAACCCTGATGGTCCCAATCCTTCCTGGATTAAGAAAATCTACCCAACACCCTGGCACCATTTTATCATGCTGGAAATGACCACAATTCCCAGCTGAAACAGAAGGATTTTTATCTACTGCCATGTCAGTGGTTAGAATATTAAATATAATTTGTTGGGCATGTCCAGGGAATTGATTTTCTGATTAAAAATGCTGCTCCTCAGCTTTATTCTAAAGGTAGAAGTTACAGGTGTCAAGAGTGAATCTGAAATTCCATGAGACCCCACAGCTTGATTTTGAATTCTATGGGATTTTAGGCAGAGGAACACAAAAGCATAGATTATTTAAATTTGCCCAAAAATTAGGCAGTTATTTAAAGGATTGGGATTAGGGACAACTTCAATTCAGCAAATTCTCTTTCCTTCAGGGCTGAAGGCAATGTCCTGGTTTTATCTACAGTGGGGGATTTAATTATGGGATTTCCTGGGGTCTGGTACAAGATATGCACCAGTTCTCATCACCACACACTTCCAACCCATCACAACCTCGCCTCAGCTAAGAAATACTGAGTTCAAGCACTTTTAAATTTGATCTGTGAAGTATTAAAGGTAATTCATGCCCTATTTGGGATCCATAAATCCAATTCTTTTCCTGCTGAGTGCATTTTACCTGAGGACTGAGATCAGGGTAACAACAGAGGCCATGACCATGTGGCACATCTGAGAAAAACAGAACACCAGCATGAATTTTCCATCCAGTTCCAGTGCCTGTCTTGGACAGGGATTCCACCAGAACCAGGTTGTTCAGAACCCTATCTCACCTGGCTTTGAAGCAGAAATTTATATTTTATTTATATAGCCATCTAGGTGTACATTTGTATAGGTACATGAGGAAAACATGGATATATTTCCATGAAATCCTGGCATTTTGAGCAGCTCAGCTCAGGGCTCATCTCCTCCTCCAGGAATTGTGCTTTTCCTGGTAAGGCAGACTCACCAATTCCAATAATCACCTTAATTCTGCATTTCCCTGATTTTATTCACTTAAATGGGACCCATAATCCAATTGCAGCTCAGACTCCTTTAAATCAGAGTGAGGGCTCTGCCTCTGTCCTGAAATATCCATGACAAATCTGGGCTGCATCCCTCAGGCAGCCCTCCCACACCCCAGGGCTGAAGGCTCAAACCTCATCCCAGCCTATCAACAGTCAGCATTTCTTATAAAATAACAACAAAAAATTACTAAAAACCAACAACATAGAACTGCTTGTTTTAAAGGTGATATTTGTGTCTAACAGCCAATTAAACCAGGAAATAGAAAGTAATTAAATTTTTTATGCATTCCCCTGTTCTGCTTATGCAGGTGTGACCAAAAAGATGAATGAACTTTCTCACCTTGTTAAATATATTCTATTTTTAGTCTCACCCTTTCCTCTATTCTTGTGTGTCTATTTCAATTCTGTTGAAGAGGTTTTGTAATAAATAAATTAAGTCTACAGATGATGCCAAAATCTTTTCCTCACTCTTTCACCAAGCCTCTCACTGCTCCCAGCTTCCAAGAGAGGTCACACAGGGCTGTAAATCCAGTCAGAGTGACTCCAGAATTCCCTCTCATTTTCCTGCCCCCAAACTAAAAAAGATTTTGTCCATCCCTGTCCCCCTTCCTGGGACTTGTACAGATCATAAAGAGATTTTTGAGCACTTTCTGTGTAACAATTCCCAGGCCTTCTATAGTCACAAAAACATCTGTTTTCTCCCCACTCCTCATCCAGGGAATGCCCATCCCACATCGAAAGGAGCCCAGACTGGTCTGTCCTCACCCTGTTTGTGCTGCCATCAAACAGCTCCATTTCCTCTCCCTTTGCCTTTAGGACACCCCACCAAGCTGTCATTTCCTAATCTGAGCCTGTTTTCCAGAGCAGCAATTCTGGAGTTATCCCAGATTAGTGCCTCACCCATGGATTGTTCTCCCTGTGTCTTTGGAGTCAACACCTCCAGAAGTGTTTGAAAAAAACAAAAAGCCACACTCAGGCTCTCAAACACATCAAAGCCATGAAGGAGAGAAGGGAACCCCATCTGCCCCACAGGCAGCAAAAAATCTGGAGTAGAAAATTAAATATTTAGGGCATGGAAATGGTTGGAACAGAGTTTTCCCACCCTGAGGCAATCCCAAGGGCTTGGCATCAGTCACAGCTCAATTCTGCCACCCTTTTAACTCTGTGCCCATATTCCCAAACCTGCACAGGGCTCACCTGGGATAAGGGAAGGTGTCCCTGCCCATGGCAGGGGTGGGATGGGATTTAAGGTCCCTCTAACCCAAGCCACTCAGGGATTTTATGATCTAACCTGACTTATTAAAACCCTGCACTGAAAATGACAAATTTCTGAAGGTTCAGGATTAGTTGGAATTTTTCTTGCAAAACCTCCCAAATCCATTAAAGTCCTGCACAGATTAAATGTAAATATGATTAGCAGTGATTCCAACAGTTGGTTTGTTGTCCCAGTTCTTCATTTCCAGTCTCCAGGCCATGAAGCACCTCCCTGTGCAAACACAACCGAATTTACATGGAATTTCTGTGTTACTCCAGTTCCTCCCCCCTCCTCTGGCACTGGTTTGTTACTGGGATTTACACTCACTGCAGGCAACAGAAAGGTCTAAAGGCATGGATTTCATGTCATAAATTCTAAATAATTCAGCTCCTGCTGGAGAGAGTTCCTTTTGGAACTACAGAATTATGCACATTGCTCCTCTGCCTCTTAAACCCATCAAAAATTAGGATATTAAATGCCAGGATCACACTTGATGCTTGAGCTCTTGGGGATCTCTGCCTTGGAAAATGCTGGATTTTGCCTGCTGGATTTGGGGATGGAAAGGACATCAAAGCTCATCCCATTCCACCCCCTGCCATGGGCAGGCACATTTCTGCTATCCCAGGCTGCTCCAAGCTCTGTCCAGCCTGGCCTGAAACATTTCCAGGGATCCAGGGACTATCACACCTTCTCTGGGAATTCCATCCCAGGGCCTCACCATTCCCACAGGGAAGGACAGCAGGTGACATTTAGGTCCTCTCTGGGTCATTAATTTCCACCCAATTAAACAGTATTTGTGGTTCTGGCTCAAATTAACTGAAAATAAAATGTTCCACTGCTGAATCCCAGGGACAAAAGAGGGAGAAGGGGATGGGAAGAAAGCCATGCAGGAGAATATATGAATTATTTTCTATCCAAACAATATGGGATGTGGTACACTTTTGGCAATAGAGAGGGCTCAGTAGGATTTATTTTATGCCATGAAAGGAAAAATAAAAGAAGTAGAATTTTTAAATTTGCTCTGAAAATCTTTTGTCATAGTTATAAACTCTACAATTCTGCCTTGACTTTCACCTTGCATTAGTTGTGCTTCAGAACTCCTCTTACACACAGAACCAGATTTCCACATAAAATATATCCTGTAAGAAGCAAAACAGCTTGAGGCCAAATGGAACAATCTGACCCCTTCTGAGTGATTTACTGTTTTTTGTAATCAAATCTAAACACAATTAAAATCAACATGTTCCTGTACAGAACTCATGGCATGACAGAGAATTAAACAACCCAAAGCACCTTCTAACGAGCATTAAATGTCACTCCAAGAGTTGATAGAGAAGCACAAAAGTAGATGCTATTCAATTATTAAATATAATTTGGGTTATTTTTCAAGAGTGATGACTCCAGAGTCACCAGGGAGCTGCAAAGAACTGTAACTGGAGTTTTGACATCTGAAATGATTTTTAAATAATTCATGGGACCTAGCAAAGCTTTACTTCTGAGTTGTTTCTGTCGTTTAGATGAAAATGAATCATTTGTGGGGGGGGAAAATGAACATCTGCTGACAAGCTGTCAGCAGAGAGGGGGGATGTTGACAAGCAGCTGTTCCCAGCAGCTTGGGAAGGGCCTGGGAGAAATTCCCAGCAAGAAATAATCCACAATTCCCAGATGGGGCAGGGATTTGTCCCCCCTGGAGTGGTGGGAGCTGCCCTGCTCCTCTCCTGTGTTTAACCTGGAAAAGTTCCACTGAAATGTCTCTAAGGCTTTGCACTCCTTTGATCTCAAATTACACCATTTTTTTGGGGGGGAAAACCCTTTCTTAATTCAAGGTGCTGTGTTTTCTTTGATTACAGGGTGCAATCTTTCCCCTTGGAAAAGGAAGACCTTTAGGATGGAGTCCAGCTGTTCCCCCAGCACTGCCCAGCCCAGCCCTAATTCCTGTCCCCAGCACCCCATTCCTTGGATGGGCACTCCAAAGCTCCCTGGGCAGCCCCTGCCAAGGCCTGAGCACCCTTTCCATGCAGAAATTCCTCCTGCTGTCCAAGCTGAGCCTCCTTTTCTCCAGGCTGAGCCCCTTCCCCATTTGTGTGGAATTTTTTCACAGTGCAGAGAATATTGACCATTTCCACTTCCAGCCATCTGGAAGCAAGAATTCAGCAGAATGCTCTGAAGTGGAGAAGTGATTTCACTCAGATTGGCCTTTTCAAGTTCCCTGCATCAAACACCAGCTGCAGGACAAGGGGCTTATCCAAGGGGCTTGGTACAGATCTCCAGCAGACAAAGGCTGTAATGGAAAACCATTCCTTGTGGGAATGACCTCAGCATGGACACTGGAGTTTTCAGAATTATCTCAACCACAGAGGCAGAACTCCTGTTACCCAGCATAAATCCCAGCCTCTCTTGCTTCATCCCTGCTCTCCAGCTCCTCCAGGAACACCAATGTGCTGACACACAGGAAATTCCCAGTTGGAATTTATCCAGGCTGAAGTGCAGCCCAGTGATGATAAAAACAGGTAGAGCTTGGTCAGTGATTCCCAGGGGGCTTTTGAAGCTGTTGCAGGTCATTCCCTAAATCCCACTGTGCATCCCAAAACACTCTTGCTCCATCAACAACCCACAATGGATCCAAGAGCAATTCAGCCTCATCAGGAAAGGGAGAGAAAATTAGTTTTATCACTATGGAATGTCTTGTTTACACCTGAATTATGCACTGACTGATTAATGCAAGCAGAGCACAGACAGTGAATTTGTTGTTTAGGAGTTGGGTGAAAAGAATTATTCCTAAATTCTCCAGTTTAAACAAACCACAGGGGAAAAAAAATTGTCACAAATGAACTTTTCCTCCCTTGGAAATTTAGTTGGAACAACCTGTGAAGTAGCCAGATTGAATTCAACAAAATCTACATATGGAGGTAAAATATTTCACTATCAAGGAAATGTAGCAGAATTTACACAGGGCAAAGTCTTTGTTTGTAAAGAGGGAATACTAAAGAAAGAAATGCCTAAAATGATTTCTACATGCAGAGCAGACTCTGCAGCTCAGCTAAATGTAACTTTAAGAAAGCAAAAAAAAAAAAAAATAAAAACATCAAGCCTAGCTGCAAATAGAGAGTTCTGCTATTTTAGGGTGTAATTTATAGCAGAAAATGCTGTAAAAAGCCCACACCTGAGAGGGAGAGGAGATGGATGCAGGCAGGCACTTGCACACACTGCTTTCTGCTCCAGTGTTAAATTTTGGGGAAGGTGGGGCTGGGACTGTGGCAGGTGAATTTCAGGAGAAATTCTGGTTTGATTTTGGGCAAGTCAGATGTGCTCCTCCTCTCTCATCTCTCTGTACTCCTCAGTGCTTCAACAAAACAAAGCAATATTCTAAATTATGGGGAAATCAGATGGAAAAAGGAAAAAAGAGGGAGAAGGTTGAGGGAATTAGTGTAGGTAATAAACACTAATCACAGACACTGAGCTAATGAGCAGTGTTCTTAAACTGCAGGGTGAATTAAACAGATTCATTTCCAAACTGAATTCATTTCCCAACTGGATTCATTTCCAGCTTGCATCACCCTGTGCTGCAGGAGAGGCTGGGAAGGGGGTGCAGAGCTGCTCCTGGAGCACATCCCTGAGCACATCCCAGATAATCACAGGTGGAGAAGGAGGCAGGGCTGGATCCTGCTCAGGCTCCAGAGCTCAGGAACAACTCTGAGTTATCTGTGCCTGCAGAATCTCTCCCTGGGGCTGATATGGAATAATGGGGCTGCTCCTTGTCTTCCTTGGGATGTTTTTTTAAGGTGCTCCTCACTGACTCAAGGCAGACCAGGACTCAGTGACCCCCATGCTGCACAAAGTTCCTTTCATCCTTTCCTCTTCCACACATCCCAAAAATCTCTTCTGTGGTTTCTGTGACTGCATCACTAGAGGCTTGTTTTGGCAAAATCCTGCTCCTGGCAGGGGGAGCAGGGATGGGGCTCTCCAAAACTTGGGACAAATCAGGAACAGCAGCAAGGACAGTTCAGAACTGGGGTTTTTAAATCCAGATGCTGCTTTGGAAATGAACACTGGAGCAGGACAAAAGGTAATTCCACTAATTCCTTGCCTTTATTCCAAATGCACAGCCTGGCCTTGGACATTTCCAGAGATCCAGGGGCAGCCACAGCTGCTCTGGGCACCCTGTGCCAGGGAACAATTCCTTCCCAATATCCCATCCATCCCTGCCCTCTGGCACTGGGAATCCATTCCCTGTGTCCTGGCACTCCAGGCCTTTATCCAAAGCTTCTCTCCATTTATATGTGTTTACATTTCCATATTATTATAACATTACAATATTGTATCTACCTATTTACATTTTTACTTTGGACACATATAAATTGATCTTGATTTCCTTACACCATTCTTGGGGTGAATCTCCCTCTCTCAGTAACTCATTTCCAATTCCAGTTGCTTTCCCCTCACCATGAGAGGCTGAAATTCCAGGATGAGCAAGCCCTCTCCAGCCCCAGCATTCATCCCCAACCTTCCCTGTATTTCCCAGCTAACAGTGATGAGGGGTGACAGCCCATTAAGGGAAAAGCCTGAGCATCCCTCCCTGGCTGCCACAGCAATTCCAGAGTGCAGTGTGATCCAGCAGCTGGAAAAGCAGAATTGGCAGAGAGAGGGGATGGGGGGGATGTGGTGGGAAATCCAGCCAGGCCCAGGGTGCAGCAGCAGCTCCATGGGGGATTAAACAAAAGCAATTGGAAAAGATGATTTGCTTGCCCTTATTCATTTATTTGCTGCAGGTTTCTTGGGATTGGCTGGGAGAAGCTGTCCCACACTGGCATGAACATTCCTACAGCACTAAGTGTTATCCCAGGATCTGCTTTTCCTCTTTTCTCACTCTGAACACCTCATCTCACCCCTGCCATGGGCAGGGACACCTTCCACTATCCCAGCCCCATCCAGCCTGGCCTTGGGCACTGCCAGGGATCCAGGGGCAGCCACAGCTGCTCTGGGCACCCTGTGCCAGGGCCTGCCCACCCTCCCAGGGAAAAATTCCTTCCCAATATCCCATCCATCCCTGGCATTTTAAAGAACATCTCCAGGGATCAAAGCCTATCTCCTCCAAGACTCCCAGAAGTCTCCCTGTTCCCAACAGTTATTAAAACCCAAATTTAAAATACAAGGGAAAGCACAGGATCCATCCCTATATACTCCACTTCCTATTTCCTGCTTGTGTGTGTTAAATATTTCACACTCCAAAAATCCAACCCAGGCTGCTGCTCCAAAAACAGGGGGAAAAAAGCAAAACTATCAGTCCAGGATATAAAAACTGTGTTCTGTTGTCATGGCAACTAAACTTTTTAACAACATTAAGGATCTGATGGTTCATCAAGAGCTGCCTCAGGTCGTTATAGCAACAAAAATGTTCCCAGTAATTGCTTTTAACGCTTTCTCTGTCTCCTTTGCATTTTTATAAACACCCCAATATAATAATGAGCTCTTATTAAAAGGAAGGAGCATTCTGCCTTCTGGCAAAGCAAGAAACACTGGCAAGGATTTAATGAAGCAATTACTTGTGGCACTGATCTGTGGGCTGAGTGTGGATCCCAGGGAAAGGGGTGCTCAAAAAGCAGGGCTGGAGAACTCCTAAGGAGCCACAGAGTTGGGAAAACTTTGCAGCCAGAGGCAGATTTTGGATGGAGAACAGTTACAGTCAGGATTTCACTGTAATGCTGCATCATAAAGACCATAATGCCCCAAAATCCTGTGTATTCTGCTTTGAAAAGTGCTGGGAATAACCTTGGCATCATCCTGTCAAATAACAACCACTGGTCAATCCAGGATGATGGAATAACCAGGAATACAAACCAGCTGTGCCTGATGCAGATGGGTAAGGGAATGCACTGGCAGGGATTTATTGCTGCTGGTGACTCAGTAAGACTTCCAGGATATTGCAACTTCACTTTTCCCTTCCCAAAAATTCACCTGAATCTGGTTTAAAATTTCAGTCTTAATTCAGGAGGTTCCCAGGTGTGTGGTCTATTTAGGGATGCCTCTGGAATAAGGAAGGTTTTACACAGTCATTTTTTCTTTTTTTCTCCACAAATTCCAATGATTTTCCCATCTTTATTTGGACTAAGCATCAGCAGATTCCCCAAAACTGCTACTGTGCCTGTCTGTATGCCAGGACCAAAAAAAAAAAGCCATTTAACTCCATGAACTGGTGGATATTTTGAAATACTTAAAATTAGCACAACTGCCTGGAGCTGTTTGAAATGTAAATTCTATTTTTGGTCACATTACTGAAGGAATCACAGCCAAGCAGGCTCAGGGCCTGCCTGCATCCCTCTCAAATAGCCAGGGATCCCAAATAGCCCTTTTCACTGGGGATAATGGGGGTAAAAGAAAACAATGCTCAAAAGAAATTAATCAGCACAGCCTTCTGCCACCAGGTGAAGAGGAGATCAGGTGATCTTGGAGTGCCACAAAAGAGCTGAAATATTGGTATGGCCTGTGGGAATGCCAAAAAAGGAGAGAGAGGCTTTAGTCTGGAAATATGAGTTCCTAGAAATACATTTTCCAAGTATAGAAAATCAAGGGAAACTGAGGCAGTGCAGCTTCAGGTTTGTAAAAATATAGTGATTTTTAACAGAATCATGGGATGGCTTGGGGTGGAAAGGACCTGAAATTGTTCCCATCCCTGCCATGGCAGGGACACCTCCCACTGTCCCAGGCTGCTCCAAGCCCCATCCAGCCTGGCCTTGGACACTGCCAGGGATCCAGGGGCAGCCACAGCTGCTCTGGGCACCCTGTGCCAGGGCCTGCCCACCCTCCCAGGGAACAATTCCTTCCCAATATCCCACCTAGCCCTAAATCTCTCTCAGTTTGTAGCCATTCCCCTTGTCCTGGCACTCCAGGCTTTGTAAATCATCTCCCTCCATCTTTGTTCAGGTCCTGGAAGGCCACAACTGGGTCCAACCCCTGGAGATTTCCTAGGATGTGTGTGTTGGGTTGATGTGACAGAAATGTGAATTCTGTCACCATCTGTTAAACCAGGTGGGGCAGTGACCCTGATCTCCTGGCACATATTATCTGCTCATGGGCCATCTTTAAACCAGCTGGGCAATCATCTTTATCTTTCCCACAGCCCATCCTCCCTCCAGGAAGATATCATCTGCTGCTGGCCCATTCAGTCCCACTGCATGACTGATAAAATTCCATCATCCCACTGGGAGATGCTCCAGCCAGGGGAGCAGCCAAGCCTTTCCTACCCAGATAAAAACTGAGATTTTGGACAGCAAGTTATCCATCTTTCCACTGGATTCCAGAGGAAAGCCAGACCTTTCCACATCATCCCTGGAGCTTCAGAGGAAACTGCACCTTCTCCAGGAGCACTGCTCCAGCTGAACCACATCTGCCACTGCAGGAGGATGCAGCCACCATTGAATGGGACTGTGCCAACACCCTGACTGACTGACGGGTGTCAGCTTGGATTCTGACTCTGGCAGGGTTTGGGATTGTTCTGTGTAATACTGCATTTCTATTTTAATTTTCCTAGTAAAGAACTGTTATTCCTAATTCCCATCTCTTTGCCTGAGAGCCCCTTAATTTCAAAATGATAATAATAATTTGGAGGGAGGGGGTTTACATTCTTCATTTCAAACAGAGGCTCCTGCCTTTATTGGCAGACACCTGTCCTTCACACCTGGACACTGTGAAAAGCCCCTTGTGGGAGGAGGAAAGCAAATGAGATGAGCACAAACAATGCTTGTCCTGCAGTGTTGGTGACTCCCAGGTGGGCCCATGGCTGCAGTGACAGGACAGCCCCACAGTCAGTCCCCATTTTGCTGCCCATCCCCTCCAGGCTGAATTGGCTGCTGCAAAACGGGGAAATGAGCAACTGCACAAACAAACACTGCCCCAGACACGGCAGGAAAACTCAAAATCCCTCTGGGAAACCTTTCTAAGGAAGGTGGAGGTGTTGCCCAGACTCTGCTCCCCCAGTTCTCCCAGGGAACGAGGGAAAGGACAAGAGGATCAGACTCTGCTGTGCCAGGGCAAGTTTAGGTTGGATATCAAGGAAATTTCTCCTGGAAAGGGCTGTCCTGCCCAGGGGGTGGTGGAGTCCCCATCCCTGCTAAAAACTCTGTGGATGTGGCCCTTGGTCAGTGCTGGCCTTGGAAATGCTGGGGAATGGCTGGACTCAATGATCTGATGTTCTTTTCAGCCTCTTTGACTCCCTGTATTTTTGGAATTAAAATTAAAAAGAGGTCACAACGAGCACTGGGGTCCAAGAGGTCACATCCTTCATCTAAGCCATCATTCGCTGTGTCCTGTCCCTCCATCCCTTGTCCCCAGCCCCTCTCCAGCTCTCCTGGAACCTCTTTAGGCACTGGGAGGGGCTCTGAGGTCCCCCTGGAGCTTTCTCTTCTCTGGATGCACAATTCCAGCTCTCCTCTGTTTGGGGATCATTTAACAAAACCCTTTCTACTGCATTTTCCACGAGCCAGAAAGTAAATTTTGCATTCCAGCCTCTATTTCCAAACTCACTTTCTCCTGTATTTCAGACTCCACAAGAGGGTTTGGCTACAGAAAGTACAAAAGCAAAGGCTGCCCCATTATTCCCCTGGAAATATCACTAAATAAAAGCAATCTCTTTAGGGAGAATTCTGCAGGAGAGGAGCTGTATATTCCTGCAGAAAACATCTCCCAGCTCTCAGGATCCCATACATAACCACTGGCTTCACTTCAGGCAGGGAAAAGGATTTTTCCTGAATTTATTACAATTCCAAATTTTCTTCTGAGAGCCCACATATGGAGTTTGCTGTACACATCAAAAGTCAGCTCTTTAACCACCACACTGCACTGAATATCAAACCATTCTTTTGGTAATGAACTGGAGTTGAGTGCTTAATTAATTGAGTATAATTTTGGGGCACGTGTGAATTAAAAAGGCCCAGGGACCTCCAGGTATTTTGATTCCAAACCAGCACATGTCTAGAGGAACACAAACCTGATCTGGTGGTCTCAAATCTTCCAGGACCACAAAAGGCACTCCCCACCCCCTTTGCTGCTGCCTGGATCTGTGTCCTGCAGAAGTCCTTTTGTTTATCTGCTTTTCATTACCCTGCTAAAACCATTATTGGCACATTTCAGGATTGCTGCAGGCACCATCAGAGTGGGAGCAAAGCACTTGATGAAACAGAAAAGCATCATGTAAATGAAAAACCCTTCATGCACTGCTAGAACTTGTTAGGACAAAGCAACTTGGGAGGGAAAAAAAACCCTAAATTAAATTTGTCTCATGGTCCAAATCACTGAAGGCTCTAATTCAGAGCAAATGTTGTCAAAGCATTTCTAAAGCTGTTTGAAAACACAAGAAACACTGCAAGGCAGCGTGTTCCCACTATTCCAGGCTGAGTTTTAGGATGGGCAGCCTCAGCCAGCTCCATTTGCTGCTTTTTACTATTGAAATTTGGGAGGTTGTAGGAATTTGGTCAACACCACATTCATAAAACCACAGAATGCCAGGCTGGGATGGGAAGAGACCTTAAAGCCCATCCAGTGCCATGGGCAGGGACACCTTCCACTGTCCCAAGCCCCATCCAGCCTGGCCTTGGACACTGCCAGGGATCCAGGGGCAGCCACAGCTGCTCTGGGCACCCTGTGCCAGGGCCTGCCCATCCTCATTTTACTGATTTCCTTCAGGAATCATCACCCTGGCACTCGTGGGAAACCCACAAATCCCCTAACATTGCTGTTGGTCCCTCCAACAGGGAAAGGCACTGCATCCCAAACCCATGGAATAAGCAGGGATAGTGCCCCATCCAGATTGAGCTGCATTAATAATCACTACAACAACAAACAACAACACCAACACATTTTCATGCTGAAACTCTTCCTTGAGTTTGTTTCCTGGGAGAAGCAATCCTCATTTATTGCAGTTTTTGTGGATAAACAGCATCCCTATCCCCATGAGGAGATAACCCCAGAACAGCCAAGCCCCTGAGCATTCCCAGCAGGCTGCAGCTTCCCACAGGAGCCCTGCTCCTTAATTGCTCACTAGTCTTTAGCCAGAGCTGCTGTTTAATGGATGCACAGCATCCCATTCCTGCCTGGGCAGGAGTTTGCCAGAATTCAGAATGCAAACCATGTCCCAACACAAAGGACATCACAGAGGGATGAGGTTTGTTTGTCACCTCACTTGACTGATCATGCTGCAGTGACACACAGCTGCTGCTGCTCAGCTGCCTTCCCTGAGGGAGTTCACCTTGGGAGAAGGAAAGATGCTGGATTGATCCCAGGTGGCAGCAGGAGCTGGGCTCTGATCAGAGCTCACCCACAGCCACCATGGAATCTGAGGCTCACAGAACTGCTGAGCCTGGAAAAGCCCTCCAAGGTCATCAACACTGCCAAGGCCACCTCTGTCCCCAAGTGCCACATCCACACGTCTCCTGAACACTCCAGGGATGGGCACTCCATGCTGCCCTAAACACCTGAGCACCCTTTCCATGCAGAAATTCCTCCTGCTGTCCAAGCTGAGCCTCCCCTGGCACAGCTTGAGGCCGTTTCCCCTTGTCCTGTCCCTGTTCCCTGGCAGCACAGCCCGACCCCCCCTGGCTGTCCCCTCCTGTCAGGGAGTTGTGCAGAGCCACAAGGTCCCCCTGAGCCTCCTTTTCTCCAGGCTGAGCCCCTTTCCAGCTCCCTCTGTACCAAAATTACCCCAAAATAGTGGCTTTGGGCTGGTTTCTTTGGCATTCCAAATCCAAGAAAATAAATGTTACCACCCCAGTGAGGAAAAAAAAAAATTAAATATTTCCACATCTAACTAATTTATTAACAGAAGGTGTTTTTCCTTCTCTAACTGCTCAAGCCCTGCTGTGACCTCACCTGAGACTGCACTCCCAGTCTCAAATTTCAAGCTCCTGGTACAGCAGAATAACCATGGCACAACCCATGGCCACCTCTGTCCCTCTGGCTGGCTCCAAGTCTTCCTCCAAGCATTCCAAGGGTCTTCCCATCTTCCTGCTGCTTCCATCTGCCAGCTGAATTATCCACCTCAGAGTGCAGTGATTAATTAATGGATTGAGAAGTGGGAAGAACTCCAGGCATCCAGGCCTAGGGAGAAAATCTCTTTGCCAAAAAAACTTGTCCCAGACCAGAGCATCAAAAATGAGGCAAGGAGGTCTCTGCAAAGCCTGCAAGGAGCAGGGTGCTCATCCAGGGGCTAAGCCAAGGGCATTTTGAGCCCTGCCCCATCCACCTGCGGCAGCTCTTCCCAGGGAGTTCAACTCCTTTGGGTCTGTTACCTGGAAAGGCTGAGCTGGAACAGAGACTAGAGAGAGGAAAATGAATAAAATAGGGATATATTGAAAGGATACACTTTAGGCAGTGCAAGAGTCAGGCCAGGGCTACACCCAAATTAAATCCAAGTTTTTACACTTTTATTATAAGTTTTGGTTCATCCACATATTGGGGTCAATTATCCAACCACAGCCCCAGGCTATGGAGTCTCACCCCCTGGTTTGCCCCCTTGCCCTCACCATTGTTTCTGCTTTTTGGTTAATGGTTGTCCTTCTCTAGCTGGGAAGGGATTGTTTTGTCCAACTACCCTATGAACTTACCAACACTAAACTGAAGTTTCAGAGTTACACACCAAGCAGCAGAGATTGTGAAAATTATAAAAGCTAAACCCCAAGGCATCAGGTCCACTGGGGATTAATCCTCTCCAGGATCAAGGCCACTTCATCATCCCTGAAGGAGAGCTCCACACAGATCTGGAGTGCTTGAACTCCTGGGGAGAATGAGGGGAAAAAAAAGCTGGAGTGGGAATTCCTGAGTGCTCCTGTGGGATGGGCAGCACAGCCTGGCTGGGACAGGGACACAGCAGGGTGGAAACTCCTGGCTCAGCCCTTTCACACTCCACCAGCCCAAAAAAATCCAGCAGGGCAGCTCATGCCTAGGGATTGCAGTGACACTGGCCAATCCCAGCAAAAAATCAATTTCTATCAAAAAATCAGGGCTGGAGGGGGGAAATCTCATTCAGAGCTGGCCAAGAGAAGCAGGATTTCCAGCAGCTCCCACTCCCAACGCCCACAGGGGACAAGAAATTGCATTGGAATTATTATTTCCTCTGCTTTTGTCCAAGTTGGAATTAAAAGGCACTTTCCAGGACCTGTAAAACAGGAGCTCAGAGGGTGCCTGTCCATGGATGCTGCATCCCAATAATGGAAGGATCCCACCCCCAGGTTCTTGTGGAGAACAGGAAAAATCAGTTCATGGGTTATCCCACTCCTGCCCTAAAAGGACACATCTTCCCATGCCTAAAAGGATCCACAGGCTTCTCTTTCATCTACTCCTTGCCTTCTTCTCTGACCAATCAAAATCCTGACCCAAAATGCAGCCCAGGATGTGAGACAGGAATTAAGAGAGTGGAAAGCAGGGATGGGTCTGCCTCAAGGTGCAAACCACCTGTGTTTGCCAAAAAGAGAAAGGAAAATAACAGGGAGAAGCTCTGCCACATGGAGAAAAGGTGGACAACCTGAAATGGAATAGCAATTTTACCATAAAGGAGTGTATTTCTAATTTTAGCACTTATCTCATAGTATTTTTATATTCCAACTCAGTCTTACTTAAGTTACAAATATTTATTTAAGTTATAAACATTAGCATTCAATCAGGTGTAGCTGTACTTTCACACTAAGAATAAAATATTATTTTGCCAGTTCTTACAGTTCATACCTTTAACCTGTCATTTAACTGACAGCTACAAATCTGGGCCATTATTTATGTGCATCATACTCCTTTCATCAATTAAACAGGGAATTTCATTTGGTGCTCAGCTAAAAAACTGCCCCTAGTCCCTAAAAATCTTACCAAATCCCTGAAAAACCCAAAGCAGCAAATGACAGATTAAGTTGGGTGCTAGCACAGGAAATTAAAAGTTCCACTGGCACATCCTGCTTTCCCAGTGAATGGCAGGGAACCTTCAGTATTGTATGAGGAATGGTTTTATTGCTGCTGGCTCTAAAAAGAAGGATAACCCTGCAATACCATTTTCCAGGAACCAAGATGTTGAAACAGAAAATGCACTTAAAAGCTAAAATAGTTCATCCCCTTGGTTTGCAGTGCTCCTGGTTAGTCAGATCCAGAGCAATTAAGTTTGGACAACACTTCCAAGGATGCAGAGTGGGATTGTTGGGTGTCTGTGCAGGACCATGAGTTGGATTGGATCCCTGTGGGACCCCCCAGCTCAGGATATTCCATGAATTACTTTGCAGACAGAAGATCTTGGGTGGCTGTAGGTGATACAGGAAATTTGGCCGCTCCATTTTTCCTTTGGCTGCAGAAATTCCTCCCCATGGTATTCCCAGAAGCAGCACTAACGACTGACCATAAAAACCTGGATTTCTAATTAAATCTCATTATTGAACTCCAAAGGTGGCACCAGGCTGGCTTTGATTTGGAATTTAACCAAGTGCTGTGGTTCAAATGCCAAACTTCCCACACTCCCTATGTGGGTGCAGTGTTCCCTCCTTTTTCCCAAATCCTTTGTTCATGCAGCACGCTCTGATGATCCCACAGTCTGTTCCATGCTAGGTTCAGCTGGGAATTAAATAAAATAACCACTATTTTAGACAGGAATTGTTCTCAAGCCTTGAGCAACACCATCTGCCACACGTCCTCCTCCAGATGTGCAGGAATTTCTGAGCATCACTGAAGCACCCCCACAAAGGTCTCGCCAGCTGTTGCAGCTTATTTGCATGTTTACTCCAGATTTGTCTTAATTTCAAGCAGCCACTTTCATTTGAAGCTGTTGTTAAATCTGCAAATCAGTTCAGGGAATGCTGACAGGTCCTGGCAGCTTCACCTGATACCTTCTCCTTTCCATCCCAGAAATTAATTAATTAATTCATTCATTCATTCCTTCATTTCCATGCCAGCTGCATTCCCTCTCAACCTCTTCTCCTTTTAAATATTAACACCCATCAAAGCCAGGTGATATTTTCACCTGGGCTTGGCTGAACAATGCAGGGATGCTTTGGATTTCCAGCAGTAGAAAGGAAAATCCTGCAGGAGCTTGGGAAATCATCATATTAATAAAAACATGTCATAGATATAATAATATATTTCTGATGGGGGATTATTAATAAAAGGTCTGACACTGATGACACTTTTAGATGAGTTCAGTGAGAGGATCCCAGAATGGTTTGGGATGAGGAGACCTTACAAATCATCCTGCTCTGTCAGACATGGACATCCCAACCTGCTCCACTGGGATAAATAAAAAGCTGAGTTTTTATGTCTTTAGTGGTTTTTCTGATGTTGGATAGTTTGTCCTCACACCTCCAGCTGTGAAAGATCTCCTGGAATTAACATCCCCACTGGGAGTGTCAAGGCCTGGAGAAGCTGCCAGACTCACCCTGGAGATGGGGTTTGGGATGCTGGCTCCTGAGGACATGGGAAGCTGTGCAGATGCAATTAGAGCTGAGGCAGAATTAGATTTCTCCACTAATTTGGCATTTGACACAGACCACACCAGAGACCAAGGATGATTTTGAGGCAATTTTCTCTACTGATACAAACTCACCTACTCACAGCAGAGAGAAAAAAGGAGTTGTTAAGATTTATGGCAATTATGTGAGTTAGAAAGATTTACAAATGGAATTTCCTCCACAAAATCCTGCAATTTACAGATTTGGAAAAACTGCTCAGAGGATGCTGCTTCCACATTTTTTGGTAACAGGTCACCCAAGGTGTAAAATACCTGTGGCTGCACTGTCTCCTTTGTGAGAAATCGATCCCCCAAAATTCCTCACAGGTTTCAAAGGCAGAAAAAAAAAATCTACCTCTATTTAAAGAACCCTGTTTATAAATGGCATTAAAAATAGACATTTATGGAAGGATGAAGCTGAGAGCTTTCTTGCTGCTTCAGAGGAGTGGCTGTGTTATTCCTGCCTTTGAAATCCAGCAGGAAAACAGGGAGTTCAAGGATTAATCTTGTGTTCATTCAAAAAATAATTTTGTTAATCTGCTTGTCCCCCCTTCTCTTTTTCCTTTTCAGCTGCTGAACCAACTGCAGCCTCAGCTGATCCCATGGAAGCTGCAGGACAAAACTATCCATGGAACATTGTAAGCCCATCTATCTGAGTCTGATACACACAAAAATACAATTTTCAGCCTTTAATCTGTTACTTTCTTCCTGCTTTGTTTGGTTTCCCCCTTACCCCAAGGAATAAATTGCTGCCTCCATTTAGGAGGAAGCACAAATCATGTTGTCATTACAACAGTGCTAAATCCTATAAATTTTTGGGCTGTGATGAAGCATCCAGGCACTTAGTGAAGGCTCTGGGAACTGAAAACCACGAGTTGAAAATCATCTCATTTGTCTGGATTTTTAATAAAGATTTATTACTTACCCTATCCTCCCTTCATGGGAATTATCTGGGATCCAACTACAGAAATTCACTCCCTAAAAAAATCACACTGCAGGATGATTTTAAGGAGCCAAAACAGTCCCAGGATTTTCTTCAGCTGTTCAAAATTCATGCTCAGATTAAAGAAATGCCCTCACCACACTGGAATCACAGAATCCTTTAGGATGGAAAAGCCCACTGAGATTAGAGTCCAGCCAGCTCTGCCAAGGCCACCTCTAATCCATGTCCCCAGGTGCCACATCCCACGTGGCTTTTGAACAATTCCAGGGATGGGGACTCCACCACCTCCCCTTCCAATCTCTGACCATGTTTTCCACAAAGAAATATTTCCTAATATCTGACTTGACACCCCACAAGCCCTTCTGGAAGGCTCAAATCCCTTAAAAATTCTGATGGAGTGATGCCAAAGCAGCCAGGCAAGGGTTAAGGCTGGATCCCTCTGCATTATCTTGGGCATGGAGATCTCCAGAGGTGGCATCAAGAGAGGCTGAGGTGCTGAACAACAAAACAAACTCTTTTGACAGGAATTTTTTCCACGGAGGAACTTTTTGTTTTCTTACCCAGGGAAGATCAAATGCTGTCCTTAACCCCAGACTCTGCAGCCCCTGTAGGTTCTGTAACTTTACTGTAGGGTCTGCTGACAGAAGGGTTTGAGATGAGCAATGAGATACCTGAAATAATAACAACCTCCCCCGAGCATGAGTGGGAAAGCAACAGAGTTCTGGACATGAACCTTGAATTCACGGCTGCTCAAGCGTGACAGGGCTCTGATGACAGCATAATTACCAACACAATGAGCACATTTCTGCAGATAATCCCTTTTATCACTCGAAGGAGCCTTTTATGTAGGGCCACAAGCGTTTCAAAGTAGCAGCAATTGGGAACAAAATCAAGGCAGAGGCTTTAAAAATATTTCCGACCCGCAATATTGGGTTCTGACTCTGAAAAACTGGTAATGGATTAAAAATTAAAACATAAAAAAGACAAACCCAAACAAACCCACCAAAAAAAAAAATCCACCAAAGATCTTCTTAAAGATCCTCTTTATCCCATTTGTGGAAAATCACGTTTTTCCACTAAGCTCCATCACCATCATCTTTTCAAGGAAGGTTTTAGCCAATGGGACTCTCATGACTAATGAAAAATTTGATTATTGAAAATGCACTCAAACTTTATCAGAAGGATTTGGCATCTCCAGTCTGAGGTTTCCTCTCTGGGACACCTCCCAAGGTCTGCCCAAATGGCAGTGGGAAGCTTCAAAAAACAGGGATAGGCTCTTGTACATCTAAAAAAATTCCGTTTCATCTGCCTTGGGGGGAAGGAAGGAGGATTCCCCAGGACAGAAACTGGGAAAGGTTTGTGGGCTGGAACAGGAGTGGCTGCTCCATGCAGAACCAGGGAAGGGTATTATGTGAGGGAGGATTTCTCCCAGAAACCATGAAGAAACTGCCACTAAAAGGAGAAGAAGTATCATTTCCAAAGCAGTTATTGCCCTGCACTGGTGGTGAGATAAAGCTGCAGTTGCCAGCATCATTTTTGGGAAACCAAGAGAAAGGCTGGGCTTAATGAGACAAATTCAGTTTAATACTCTGCAGATAAACCCACTTTTGACTGAAGTCACCTCAGCCAGTTGCTGAAGCACGAAAATTGAAGTCCCTGAAGCGCTGTACAAACACTGACAAATTATCTCATTTTATCAAAGCAGCCCAGGAAGGAGGGGCTTTGCCAAAGGCAACCACAGTGAGAGCCAGGAGAGAAGCTTAAGAGGCTGGCATCCAGTCCAAGGGATCATCCTTCATCATTTTGTAAAGAATCACTGCTTGGAAAGCTGCTCCCAACTAAAACACAATCATGCAAAGTCCTCCTGCCAGCAGTTTTCCTTGGATACACACAGGGAGAGATCCACTAAAAGCTGCCACATTCCTGGGAAAATCCTGCCACATGCTCCATAAAAATATCTCCTGGTCTGTGGTTTGGCACTGGAATTCACAGGGAGTGAAGGAGTAAGGACACAGTCACTGCCTGATATTTGGAATTCTTTGAAGCCAAACTGAGCATGGAATCCCAGAAAGGGTTTGGATTAAAAAGGACATTAAAATTCCATCTTGTTCCAACATTCCAACACAGGACACCTTCCACTATCCCAGGCTGCTCCCAGCCCCATCCAGCCTGGCCTTGGACACTGCCAGGGATCCAGGGGCAGCCACAGCTGCTCTGGGCACCCTGTGCCAGGATATAAGGAATGAGCTCTGTGCTGGTTTCAACTCACAGCAACTGGTGAGGGGCTGCAGCCCTGCCCTGCTCATCCCCCAGGCACTGCCAGAGCTGTTCCTGCCACACCAGGGATGCTGGGAGCTTGTTAGGATAACCCATCCTGGTTTATTCCATACACAAAA
Organism: Oenanthe melanoleuca; assembly: GCF_029582105.1. Lineage (NCBI taxonomy): Eukaryota > Metazoa > Chordata > Aves > Passeriformes > Muscicapidae > Oenanthe > Oenanthe melanoleuca. The sequence continues at coordinate 1,830,765 of NC_079340.1, forward strand.
AAAAAACATCTGGAGTATCCAAAGAGCTCTTACTGAGCTCTCTGGAGCAGAGGGAGACTGAGGGGAGACTCACTGGGATCTGCAGCTCCTCCCCAGGCAGCTCCAATCTCTGCTCTCTGGGACAGGGACAGGACCCAGGGAAAGGCTGGAGCTGTGCCAGGAGGGTTTAGTGGGTATCAGGGCAAGGTTCTTCCCCCAGAGGCTCCCCAGGGAATGGGCACAGCCCCGAGGCTGCCAGAGCTCCAGGAGGGTTTGGACACCAGGGATGCACAGGGTGGGGTTGTTGGGGTGCCTGTGCACAGCCAGGAGTGAACCAGTGATCCTTGTGGGTCCCTTCCAGCTCAGCACATTCCAATAACTTTGGTTGGCAGCTGGTGAGTGAAAAAAGCCAGGAATGGCACAAAGCTCCAGACCAGAAGCTGCTCTTTGCCTCCAGCTGTGCCTGGATGAAACAGCAGCAGCCAGAAGTGATGTGGAGAGCAGGAATGCTCCCAGTGACACTGACTGATGAGCTCCCACTACTCCAGCATGAGGCAGAGGAGGAGAGAGGTGGGAGCAGCCCCAGAGAGAGCATGGCTGTGGTTTGTGGGTCACACACAGACAGAGCTCTGCAGCTGAGCTACAGCAGGGACCCCACAGACAGCTCCTGGCAGCTGGGCCACTGCAGAAATGACATGGAGCACCTTGCAGAGGAGGGATATGCTCTGATTCCATCCTCACACCCTGGAGAAATCACAAATGGCCTTTGGAAACAGCTCCTCTGGAGATGAATAAAAAAAAACAAACTAGGTTTTTGAGCTGTGTCAGTCACAGGCACCCAGCCACAATGCCCTGGCTCCTCCCCTCTCCAGCACCAGCCAGCACTTCCACAGGCAGCAGCTCCCTGGCACCTCACTTGGCTGCCTAAAAGATGTCAAATAACCCATCAGCACTGGAATTTCAGGTATAAAACACAGTTTCACAGTGGAAGAGGCAAGTCAGTCATTGTCACTGAGCAAAGCATGACCATCCCAAAATCCTTCCTTCCTGCTCCAGGACCTGCAGCAAGATGGGAAGAAGTCACATCTTGCTGTCACTACACTCTTAAGCTGTTTGAAAATGTTCAGAGATTGGATTTCTTTTGCTTCTCCAAGTTACAACCAGTAAAAATTCAAGATACAGTTGGGGAATTCACTTAGGGATGGAGAAGAAAAGGTCTAAGGAAGATTTCCCTTGTCCAAGCAAAGACTTTTTCATTCCAGCTTGAGTGATGCTGGGCAGGGCCAGGGAGCCAAGAGCTTCCTTGGAGTCCCTGGAAAGGGCACCCCAGGAAAACTACTGGAGAAACCTTGGATTGTCATCCCAAACCTCCTTCCAAACACTTCCACCAGCAGCAGTGCTAACAAAGTCCTGGCCCCTATGTAATCACATTAGAAAGGGGAAAATAAAAAATTATTTTATATGAAGTCACAGAGTGGAAAAAGAAGAGAGAGCCTTTTCTGCAATACTTTAAAAATGGGACTTTAATGGAAAAGAAAATATTCAATTTTACTGGGGTGGGGGGGGGGGGGGGGTTGGTTTATTTTCAACTCCTTAAGTTGTGAATTTCTTCCCCACTGTTCTTTCTGCAAAACTTAATAACACCAGAAAAGTGTTGTGTGGCAGCAATAGAGCAGTGAGGAGCAACAACAGCAAAATTACTGGAATTAATCAAAAAAAGGCCATCTGTTGTGCAAAGCAGTGGCTAAACCTCAATAATTCTTCTGAAACAGGAAAAATCTGGAAAGGCAACTTGAAGGAGCAAAGCAGTAAATACAGAGGGGGTTGGAGGAGGCTGGGGATTTGGGGGAGCTCCAGACTATTCAGCCCCTGGTTCAGCACCCTGGGGGAGAAATTCCGGATTTGTAATTCCCTGTTTCCTCCAACAGTCCTCAACAAACCCAAATCCCAGAGCTCCTGAGAACTGCCCTGCAGCAGCACAGGAGGGAGTTGCAGGGAATCCACCAAAAGCAGTGTGGGCAGCAGGGCAGGGGGGATTCTGCCCCTGTGCCCAGGTGAGACCCCACCTGCAGAGCTGCCCCAGCACAGGAGGGACCTGGAGCTGCTGGAGAGAGTCCAGAGGAGGCTCCAGGATGGTCAGAGGGATGGAGCAGCTCTGGGAGAACTGGGATTGTTCAGCCTGGAAAGGAGAAGCTCTGGACTGACCTCACTGCATCCTGAAGGAGCTGATGGGAAAGATGGAAAGGGACCATTCACAAAGGCCTGGAGAGACAGGACACAGGGAATGGCTTCCCACTGCCAGAGGGCAGGGATGGATGGGATATTGGGAAGGAATTGTTCCTGGGAGGGTGGGCAGGCCCTGGCACAGGGTGCCCAGAGCAGCTGTGGCTGCCCCTGGATCCCTGGCAGTGCCCAAGGCCAGGCTGGATGGGGCTGGGAGCAGCCTGGGATAGTGGGAGGTGTCCCTGACCATAACAGGGAGTGGAATGGGATGGGATTTAAGGTCCCTTCCAACTCAAACCATTCTGGGATTCTGTGATCCCAAAGGTGGAAATGAGGATTCCTTCAGAGATGACACAGAGTGATCACCAGCCTTCACTCTTCCCTCTTGCTTTTCTCTGTCCATCTCTCAATGGAAAACAAATGGAACTCCTGTTTTCCCAGGGCTGGGACTCTCAGATGGATGCTGTCTCTGTGCCCACCTCCACAGAGGGGCTGGGGCTCCCTGCCAGCAGAGCTGACTGATCTCAGCCCAGGATAAATCACACCAGGCTGCACACAGCCACCTCCTCTGGGTGTCTGTGCACAGCCCAGCTCTTTCCATGCACACACAAAGAGCAGCAGCTTCCAAATATCCCAAGGTTTCCTGGGGAGATACAAGTGCTGTCCCACTGAGTGAAAGCAAACCCTGTTATCTCAGAGCAGGTTCACACTTTGCTCACAGGCACCAGACAAATATTTAATTAAACACTGGGGAAATATTTAATTAACAGCCTCTGTTTCTAATTAGGAGTGGAGATGATGTGAAGGGAAAAGTCACCAAAGCTGCTGCAGTGATGCCTCGGTGCAGGGGAGAGCCCTGACACCGTGTTGGCAAAGAATTTGGGTTAATATCACATTATATAAAGCAAATTAAATAATAAAGCACATCACACATGTTCCACCCCAATGTCACAGGGCACACAAAGCATCACATGGCAAGACACTCTTCAAAGAGGGCAGAACTGGGAGGACACATCCACTGAGGGTGTGAGGGGAAAGAAAACCCTACAACACCAAGAAAATATCATTTTAACCACCTCAAAGTCCTTTTCTGTGCTGCAGCTGACTCCTGGAGCCATGGGCTCTGGGAAACCTAAAAGCAGCCCAGAAAATCCCTCTTTCCATGACAAAAGTATCAGGTTTTGGATTAATGGTGCTAAAATTTAATAGGCAACTCCACAGAAATGTCAGTGATTTAGGCATTCAATGAAATCCTGATTTCTTTCATTCCTTCAGTGTGAGCAGCTGACAGACAAACTGTTTTCCAGTGATGTTCCCTCTTCTCCTCCAAGAGAAAAGTGTAAGGCTGGGGATTACAAAAGCAGCTGCTTAGCATGCTTGGTGCCCAAACCACTCCAGGTAATCACCAGGACAGGACACTGGGTTTTTTTAAAGCCCTATTTAACCCTTCAACTCCTAATAAAATCCACGAGGTTCCTGCTCCTCTGTCTCAAACAATATTTTGACATGCTGCAGCTTTGGGCTGATTTCTTATAAAAATGAGTTAACACCTGGCAGAAAAGATCATGCAAAACCATGTGGGAATGTGTTAGGAGAGTGGATATCCCTCCCCAATTATCAGGTATATAAGGACTTTGCTTGGAGAGTGAGTTCATCCATTTAACCTACATGTGCCACCAGGCAGGGAAATAATTACCACTTAGTTTACTCCTTTCTCATGGGCTCCAGAGGGCAATGAATGCAGGCAGGAGCAGGAGGGGAGGCAGGCCAGGTGTGGGAGGGGCAGCACAGGGGATGAGGATGGGGCTGGAGCAGAGGGATGCAGAGGAAAGGCTGGAGCACAGGGCAGGAAAGGAGGAGCCTGATGTCAGTCATACCTCAAAATCCCAGAATCCCAGGATGGTTTGGGATGGAAAGGACCTTAAAGCTCATCCAGTGTCACCCCTGCCATGGGCAGGGACACCTTCCACTGTCCCAGGCTGCTCCAAGCCCCATCCAGCCTGGCCTTGGGGATCCAGGGGCAGCCACAGCTGCTCTGGGCACCCTGTGCCAGGGCCTGCCCACCCTCCCAGGGAACAATTCCTTCCCAATATCCAACCCAAATCCAATCCTCTGTCAGTGTGGTGACTTTTTTCCCCTTGTCCTGGCACTCCATCCCTTACAAATAGTTTCTCTCCATGTCTTGTGAAGCTCATTCAGGCTCTGGGAGGCCACAATTACTTCACCCCAGAGCTTCTCTTCTCCAGGCTGAGCAATCTCAATTCTCAGCCTTCCCACCCAGTTATTTTCCCTTCCCCATGTTTCAGTCTGGAGGAAACCATTCCAGTGGTGCTGCAGCACTGTGTGTTTGGGGTGGGCTGCAGCAAAGGCAGAGGAAAAGCAGCTCCCATTTTGGGCAGCATGGCACAGCTCGTGTTTGGAAATGAAATATATTTTCAACATGTTATGGAGGCTTCTTTATTTCTGTGAATTATTCTCCTGCAAGGCAGAAAACACCATAGTATTCTTCCTTTTGCCATGCTTTCTTTAGAAAAAAAAATAAATTATTTTATGGGAAAAGCAGGCTCCTAAAAACGAGACATCTGACAACTCTATTAAATGTATTTTATCTGACTATGCTTCCAGTAATATTTTCTAGGTTTCTGAGGTGAAAGCTTTCATTTCTTCTGGAAAAGTCCAGTTATTCCCATCCTCAGGATCTGGAACCTGAGGTTGGGTCTTGCCCAGGGGTGTGAGCATCACTTCCAGGGCTTGCAAGAATTAAGTGATGGCAGTATCAAATGGGGAAATGACAGCATGCAGGAACTGCTGTAGAAACTCCAAAGCCAGCTGGAAATAAATGAAGAGTTCATCAGAATAAAATGTGGAGGCATTTGGAGCAGCATCTGCCCCACTCTTTGCATAAGCTCCCTTCCTTCCCATCAGCTTGGGGAATGCACAATTCCTGAGTGGCACTGGCACCTCATCATCCAATTAAAATGGCTCATTCTTAACAAAGAGATAATGTTGGAAAAAAAAATGATTAGGTTAATGATTAATTTGAGCTGCTCATATATGAAATGGCTTTGCAATTAATTTGGGGAGGTTTGCACATTTTAAACTCCTCAGTGTAACTGTGACAAGTGGCAGAGCTGGGGCTCCTCTAATTAATTTGTTAATGTGAGTACAGGGGGGTCACCCCCGTGCCAGAAGTAACAGGGGAAATTAGATATTGTTTTAAGAAAACAAACCACTAGGGAATAGCTTCCTGACATCTCTTCTGTAGCCAACAAGAGGGTTTTTCTCTCTTTCTCTAGCAGCAGAGCTGCCTCCTGCTTCCATGGGAGGAGGAACACGCTGGATCTGAGCAGGTAATGAAGTGGTTTGGTTTAATAGTGACATCAACATTCCAGGTCAGAAGCAGCCAGCACACAATTCCCAAGGCATGCAGCTCTGGAAATGGCACTTTCAGGTCAAGGCTGGATTGTTTTAACAGGTTCAGTGCAAGATCCTCCAGGATTGCTTGGAGGGGAAGGTGTGGATCATTCCAGCAGAACAGCCACACAGGTGCCATGCTCCCCATGGAATCAGGAAGGCTGGAAAAGCCCCCCAAGGTCACCAAGTCCAACATCTGACCCAGCACAGCCCGATGCCCACAGCTGAGCCATGTCCCCAAGTGCCACATCCACATGGCTTTGGACACCTCCAGGGATGGGCACTCCAAAGCTCCCTGGGCAGCCCCTGCCAAGGCCTGAGCACCCTTTCCATGCAGAAATTCCTCCTGCTGTCCAAGCTGAGCCTCCCCTGGCACAGCTTGAGGCCGTTTCCCCTTGTCCTGTCCCTGTTCCCTGGCAGCACAGCCCGACCCCCCCTGGCTGTCCCCTCCTGTCAGGGAGTTGTGCAGAGCCACAAGGTCCCCCTGAGCCTCCTTTTCTCCAGGCTGAGCCCCTTTCCAGCTCCCTCAGCCTCTCCTGGGGCTACTGGCATCCCTGACACCCCTCATGGATCTCACACTCCCAGAGCCTGCTCAGAGATGGAAAGCAGAGCTGTTTTGCATTCCCAGAGCATCTTGAGATCCCAGCTGTCAAACCCTCGATGCCTGAGCTCTGCCTCTTTCCAGAGGTAACCAATTAATTTTATGATGCCACTTGAGAGGGCTGGAGATGGAGTTACAGAGCATCTAATGATCTAAGAAAATAGTGAATTGTATAAATAGAGATGTCCTCTCATTCCCCATTCCCCTATTGATATGCTTTCTAATAAAGGACACTTTCTAATAAAAGAGTCCCAGATCTCCCTGAGAATGATCCCATTTTCATGTGAAAGGCACAAATACTGCATTTATCATCACTGGTGACAGAAAGACACTGACAGGTACAGACTGGTTTGGCTTGGAAGGGAATTAAAGCTCATCCAGTGCCACCCCTGCCATGGCAGGGACACCTCCCACTGTCCCAGGCTGCTCCAGCCCCATCCAGCCTGGCCTTGGGCACTGCCAGGGATCCAGGGGCAGCCACAGCTGCTCTGGGCACCCTGTGCCAGGGCCTGCCCACCCTCCCAGGAACAATTCCTTCCCTATATCCCACCTATCCCTGCCCTCTGGCACTGGGAAGCCATTCCCATATCCTGTCCCACAGCAGCACAAATGAGCTGTGACATGCAAACCCCATGAGAGAATTCCATTTCTTTTCCAACACCACCTGAACAAAGGCATGACTGCAAATAAAAACCCCACCTTGAGCTTGGTACTTCCTGCTGCAAATCCTGATTTATGAATATTGCTCTGCACAACCATTGCTAGAATGGCCCAGGGGTGCTAATCCAGGGGTGCATTTGCCTTGCTCCTGCCTTTCTTAATTTGGGATTCATTTCCTACAGGGAAAAGGAATGTTCTCTTTGAGGGTGATATTTCTGTGGCAAAGCTGCCTTTCCATTTTAAAGCCCATCTCTGACATAAGGGATTGACTCATCCACACCTGTCCAGGGCATTTGAATGAATGGCAGCCAGGAGATATTTGCCAAAAAATACAGGTATTATTGCCCAAAAATACATGTATCACCTTTCCTATTGCACTCCTGCCATTTCAAAAATGTTCATCTTTCAGGTTCAGGAATTGTTTTACCCATCTGCTTCCTGAGAAATAAGAAATCAAAGAAATTGTCACCACTGCCTTCCAGGAGGATACAAGGAATTTTTTCCTAAAAATAAATAACCTAAGTGGAAAAGTCCTTTCTATGACTTCTTCTTTCAGAACAGTGAGCTTAGAAAATCTGGGAAATCCCCACACTGTCATTTTCCTGTAAAAACCATCATGCACAGATGGAGCAAGCCCATCAAATTTAGGATGGCAAGTGACTCCTATTCCCTGAGTGCTGCACAGAAATAGAGCCCACCCAGGAGGATATGCCTGTGGAAAGCCTGTGGAAGGGGAAAGCACATTGGGAGGGGAAATTGAAACCTGTATTAATCAACAAAAGCTTTAGGAGGTTTTCCCTGTCTCTTTCATCTCCTTTCCAACATAAAATGTTCAAGGCCAGGTTGGATGGGGCTTGGGGCAACCTGGGACAGTAGAAAATGTCCCTGTTCATGCAAGGGGTGGAACTGGATGAGATTGAAGGTCCCTTCCAACCCAAATCATTCCAAGATTCTGCAACTGCAATTATTATTGGAGATGGGAGATAACAAAAGGAACCCAGGTGTGCATCTGGACTGCTTTAGGCCCTGGGTTTTGTCCTCCCCTCAGCAGACAGGATTATACAACACTTCATGTTCTATTCTGTGCAACTCCACTGATTTTACAGGACAAGATTTCTGAAGCTTCCATGAGGGATTTGAACAGCCAGCTGCTGGGGAAGCTGAAATTATTTGCAAATATTCAGCTTGTGAGGGACTTTAATAGTTATTCTTAGTGAAACAACTCCACAAAATCCAAGCTGCAGGATCCTGACCTGCTCCCCTCCTGCCTTCTTCCCCAAATCATCTGGGTCACCCCTTAGGGACTAGCACAGGGTTAAAGCTGCTCATTAATTAACAGTCTATCACTCATTTATCAAGACATTTACTCATCAGAAATCCCTCATCTGGTGTTAGTGCCTGAAATGGAAATACTTGGAGCAATATAAAGTCCCCACACCAAAGGCTGTTGCATTCCCAAAGACTTTTACTGCTGGAAGCAATGGTTTAGGGGGAATTCTCTCCTCCTTTTCAAGATTTATCTTTACTGCAAAAGCTCTAAATGCAACCCTATTTCTCAGCAATGTAGGGATGGAATTTCCAAAATATTCCATAAATGCTTTCTCTTCCCAAGCTGCCTTCAAACCAAGCAAAAACACTCATATTTCAACACTGTTCTGTTTTCTAGCACTACATTTATTTGCACTATTTGAAAAATATTTCCCTGGGATAAGCAATATTTTAGATCTCATGTCAACAGAAGAATATTCTCAGCCTAATTATAGGGAATTCTTTAAATTAATAGAAGCAAACCAAGTCATTAGCCTAGAATTTTATCCATCTAAAAGGTGGGTGTGCTGGGAAGTTAAATTCAATTATCTTTTTTTGATAACAGATTAACTGAGGGATCAGTGCAACTAATGAACTACTTAATGAACAGGATTAAAAGAGCTGAGGTAAAAAAGGAGAACAAATCAGGTGAGCCAAAGCCACTGGAGACGTGTTGAACAGGAATGGAAATTTTGCCTATTTTCTTCATGGGAATTTAATTCCCAAACTGACATGACCATGAGAAGATGGACAGACATTCTCAGCTGGGGAGATCCTGGATCTGCTGCTCTGTGTCCCCAAAACCTCATTCCTGGGCTGCACACCAAGATCAGGGCTGCTAATGGCCATCACAGCTTGGATCACCATGGATCATTGTCAATCACATTGATCATCATGGATCACTGTCAATCACCATGGATCATTGTCAATCACATGGATCACCATGGATCATCATGGATCACTGTCAATCACATGGATCACCATGGATCATCATGGATCACTGTCAATCACATGGATCACCATGGATCATCATGGATCACTGTCAATCACCATGGATCACTGTCAATCATCATGGATCACTGTCAATCACATGGATCACCATGGATCACTGTCAATCACATGGATCATCATGGATCATCATGGATCACTGTCAATCATCATCATGGATCACTGTCAATCACATGGATCACCATGGATCACCATGGATCATTGTCAATCACATGGATCATCATGGATCATCATGGATCACTGTCAATCACATTGATCATCATGGATCACTGTCAATCACATGGATCACCATGGATCATCATGGATCACTGTCAATCACATGGATCATCATGGATCACTGTCAATCACATGGATCATCATGGATCACTGTCAATCACCATGGATCACTGTCAATCACATGGATCACCATGGATCACCATGGATCACTGTCAATCACCATGGATCACCATATATCACTGTCAATCACATGGATCACCATGGATCACCATGGATCACTGTCAATCACATGGATCATCATGGATCACTGTCAATCACATGGATCATCATGGATCACTGTCAATCACCATGGATCACTGTCAATCACATGGATCATCATGGATCATCATGGATCATCATGGATCACTGTCAATCACATGGATCATCATGGATCACCATGGATCACTGTCAATCACATGGATCATCATGGATCACTGTCAATCACATGGATCATCATGGATCATCATGGATCATCATGGATCACTGTCAATCACCATGGATCCTTGTCAATCACCATGGATCATCATGGATCACTGTCAATCACATGGATCATCATGGATCACTGTCAATCACCATGGATCACCATGGATCACTGTCAATCACATGGATCACCATGGATCATCATGGATCACCATGGATCACCATGGATCACCATGGATCACTGTCATTCCCTATGGATCACCATGGATCACTGTCAATCACCATGGATCACCATGGATCACTGTCAATCACCATGGATCACTGTCAATCACCATGGATCACCATGGATCCACTGTCGATCACCATGGATCATCATGGATCAACAGCATTAGTGGGTTCTCCCAGGAAGTGGCTGATTCTCTGTGCAAATCAAGTGTGCTCCAGTGTAGATCTTCTGTCCTGGTCCTCAGTGCCACAGCCAGGTCACATTGTCACCAGAGCCCAGTGGGACACTCAGCCACTCACCATCGGCCTCAGCCAGGAAAAGCCATGGAATCCTGGAATGGTTTGGGTGGGAAGGGACTTTCAAAGCCAATGCCACCCCTGCCACAGGCAGGGACACCTTCCACTGTCCCAGGCTGCTCCAAGCCCCATCCAGCCTGGCCTGGGACACTGCCAGGGATCCAGGGGCAGCCACAGCTGCTCTGGGCACCCTGTGCCAGGGCCTGCCCACCCTCCCAGGAACAATTCCTTCCCAATATCCCATCCATCCCTGCCCTCTGGCAGTGGGAAGCCATTCCCTGTGTCCTGTCCCTCCATCCCTTATCCAAGTCCCTCTCCATCTTTGCTGCAGCTCCTTCAGGCACTGGAAAGCCACAGTGAGGTCACCCTGGAGCTTGTGCAGGCTGAACAATCCCAGCTCTCCCAGTCTTTCCTCCCAGCAGAGCTGTTCCATCCCTCTGGAATCCCTTGGCAGATGGAGCTGAATGTGCTGCACTCAAACACCAGGACAAGGCCACAGAGGAACCCCTGGGTGGCCAGGGAGCAGAAGCTGGGACATTCTGCTGGGACACAAGGACAACATCAACTGAAGCAGGAATTCTGCTCCATCCCACCTTTTCTTTAGGTAATTTTGCTGTAACACCCCAGAGGAGAGGCTGATCTGTGGCTCATTCCCAACATTTCCACACATCCCACCACGTGCACCAGGGACTTTCACAGCCCACATGCAGGAATTCCCTGGGGGATGCTGATCTCCAAAGGGGATTCAGAGCCATGGTCCTATTCAGGATTTGAGCCTCTTGTCCTAAATGTATAAAAAAGATCTCATATTTAGGTCTCTTTCCCAAATAACTTCTTGCCCTGCTTTCTCCTGAAAACTGTTGGGAAATTGCTTGTTCTTTCCTGTGACTCCAGGTAGAGATGGCCCAATTCCCACTGCTTCCCTCCTGTGCACACACCTCCAACAGGAGGACAGATAAAACTAAATAAACTAATCATAACTAAATAACTCACTGGCTAAACAAACTGGGCTTCCCACCACGTGCCAAACCAGCTCCAGATGCTCTGGCAAATAAAGAATCTGCTAAAAGCACGTGTAAAAGGGAGAGATAAAAGCAGGTAAACTCCCACAATCCAGAATATTGTTTGTCCTGGGATCAGGAGCTCACCAGTCAGTCCTGTCTCATTGGGGTAATTTTGTAATTTATCTGCTAACAGCATGAAACCATCAAAGTCAATGGGGGGGTCTGGCCCCCAGGCTGGGCTCCTCCCCTTTGTGCATCACTGGCTGTAGCCTCTTCTGCTCCCAGCAGTTATCCCAGCAGCTGGGATAAAGTAGCTAAAAATATGGAATTTGTCATCCCAAAAATGAATCACTGGAGTCATTTGGAAAGATGCTGAATGCAAAGCTAAAGAATTAAACCATGAAGGCAAGCACAGAGAGGGTCTGTTAAAGGGGCAGGTTTGCAACCTTGCCACAGAGCACAGGGAAAATCCATCTCATTAAACCAATTCATTCACATGACTCTCTCTGGTCCTTTTTTGCCTCTCCCATCTTCATTTTCCTGTTGCCTCACAAGACACCATTCCCATTCCTGCAAATATAGGGCACAAGCAGATCTAGAATCACAGAATCCCAGAATGGTTTGGGTTGGAAGGGACCCTAAAGCTCAGCCAGTGCCACCCCTTGCCATGGGCAGGGACCTTCTGCTATCCCAGGTTCCTCCAGCCTGGCCTTGGACACTGCCAGGGATCCAGGGGCAGCCACAGCTGCTCTGGGCACCCTGTGCCAGGGCCTGCCCACCCTCACAGGAACAATTCCTTCCCAATATCCAATTTAAACACATTCCCTTTCAGTTTGAATCCATTCTCCCTTACCAGGAAATGATGCTATGACACAGAAAGTTGGCACAGCCACAAAGCCACCTTAAGAAAATCGTGGATTAATTTCTACGTGCACTCAGAGAAATAAATTCTGGTCTGTGTTCTGATGATTTATTGTATTTTAAATATATGGGCTCATGCAGTGTAATTGGTCGTGGCATATTTTGCATGATGAACACAACAAATTGGCTTTTGTGAAGCTGTTCCAAGCAGTTGTTCAAGACAAAAAAAGTAATTAGTGAAAGCAGCGATTAGTGACAAACTAAATAGGGGAAAATGGTTTTAACCAAATCTACTGTGAAATCTGCACCACACAATTTCACTGAAGCCTCTTGGATTCCAGGTCCTTCCCAGGACTTGTTGAATTGCCATTGCACATAAACATTCACAGACCAGTGTGTGTAAATAACATTTTAAAGAACAAAATGAACCATTTGCATGGGAATTGAGAGCATTGACTTTGTGACCAGACAATTTTCAGCCCATTTTAATATCTGCTTTATAAACAGAGGCTTTGCAGAGAGTTTAGGAAAAGCAATTCAGACTTCAGACTGGAAAATTGTTTTTAAAAATCAGAGCTGCATAGGTAAAAAGGTATGAGTTTGTATTATATATAAATTATTGGATCAGGGAAAGGCTGGAAAGGAAAAGGATTTTAAAGCCCATCTCATCCCTCCAAGGGACACCTTCCACTATCCCAGCAGACATGACAATCAGCTTTTAATGCTGATCAGATCCCAGAGGGAGCAGAGAGGAGCTGAACAAGCCTGTCCCAATGGATCTCTTGCCAAAGCCTCACATGGAAATCACACCTTCATCATTGAAGGCCTGAACATTTAATAAGTGGCCAGGATTAACTCCAGCAGGGTATAAATGCAAGGAGGAAAGCCCAGTCTATCCCAAGCCATTCAGAATTCCCTCACTGGTGTCATAACAGGAGGAGTTTGCACATCCAGCTTGTGGAATCTTTGCCATCCCAATACACATAGATCTCTTGGGACATGGAAATAACTGCAGGATCATTGATGAGTTCAGATGTCTTTGGACTCAGAAAGAGTGAATTTACAGCAGTGATTCACAAAATGTTTTTCCATACAGTGAGAAAAACTAATTATTCCTGCACTGAAATTCATCACTGTCATAAGAATTAATGGAGTTTGAGGAGCAGTGAAGTCACCCTGAGATGTTGCCTTAATTATCCCGTCAGTCTCTACGAGTTTGAGTCTCTGCAGTGGTTAATAAAGGTTAATGCCTCACATATTCCAGAAATATTACATGCAACTTGACAAATATTTAGGGAAAATAAGTTAAAGAAGCTGCAAAATAACAACAAAATTCATCCACAAAAGGTCTCCCAGGCAAGCCACTCTCCTTGGGAGGGCTGGCAGAGGCTGACTTTTAATGTCATTAACCTTTACAGCCTAAAATTCTCAATTTTAAAAATGTGGAGTTGAGTGACCGTGGCTTTCAGCCCCAGCTGGAGTCCCCAGGATTCCTGGGGTGTTTCCAGAGGATTCTGGAATGTATCAGTTGCTGGAGTCTCTAAATGGCATCAAGCAGCTGAAAAGACAAGGGTATGACGAGACCATCACATCCCTCAAGTCAAACCCACAGCACCCTAATCCTGGGACTGGGAATATTTCCCCCTCTTTCATTAAGCAAACCTTGTGGAGACAGAGATCCCAACAACAAATCACTCCTGTTGGCCTTGCCAGCATGGAATGTGTGTCCTGCCTGTCCCTCACTACTGACACCCCTGTGACACAAGGCTGTCCCCAGCACAGGAGGGACCTGGAGCTGCTGGAGAGAGCCCAGAGGAGGCTCCAGGATGGTCAGAGGGATGGAGCAGCTCTGCTGGGAGGAAAGGCTGGGACAGCTGGGATTGTTCAGCCTGGAGAGGAGAAGCTTTGGAGTGACCTCATTGTGGCCCTCCAGGGCCTGAAGGAGCTACAGGAAAGATGGAGAGAGATTTTGGGCCAGGGCCTGGAGTGGCAGGAATTGTTCCCTGGGAGGGTGGGCAGGCCCTGGCACAGGGTGCCCAGAGCAGCTGTGGCTGCCCCTGGATCCCCAAGGCCAGGCTGGATGGGGCTTGGAGCAGCCTGGGACAGTGGAAGGTGTCCCTGACATGGCAGGGGTGGCACTGGATGGGCTTTAAAGTCCCTCCCAGCAGATGGCTGGCAGGGCAGCAGATGATATCTCCTGGAGGGAGGATGGGCTGTGGGAAAGATAAAGATGATTGCCCAGCTGGTTTAAAGATGGCCCATTAGCAGATAATATGTGCCAGGAGATCAGGGTCACTGCCCCAGCTGGTTTAACAGTTGACAGAATACACATTTCTGTCAACCCCACACAATGGGCTTTAAGGTCCCTTCCCACTCAAACCAGTCTGGGATTCCATGATACTCGTGTGGCTATGGATCAGCCTCAATCCTCAGCAGCTGGCAGAGAATAAATAACGTTTCACCAAGATGAACTCTTCCTAGATGGAGAAGCAGCTCTCAAGTTCTTCCAATGGGAGGGCCTCACCCCATTCCCAGGCTGGAACACAAACACACCTCCCAAAGCCACCAAGGCCTGTTCCCATCCCAGCACCAAGGCACTGGGGACTCAATAATTAGATCAACAAGGACATTTGATTTGTGGAGGATTATTTGTGCCCATCTCCAACAGCCTGGAACATTTGGGTTTGGAGGAATTCACACAACTGTGCGTCAGCTCTCCGTTGCCAGCACACCAGAGCTGTAACACCCCACTGCAGCAGGAATTACAGCTGTGATTAAAAGACATTAATGTTGTTCCAGTCTTAATGTGAGGGCTGAGAGCAGACACACAATGAATTCAGAATGTTCATGGCCCACACAAACCCACAGCAGCTCATTAGCTGTGATAGAACATTAAAAAAAGAGAAGGAATATGGAAATGGGTGTTTCTTTCCACGAGGAATCATTTCTTTCTTACACTGTAGAAGGATAAACTAATATTAGAGGACAAAGCAGGGAACGCTTTGCCTTTATCAGATTAAAGCAATTACAAACTGTTTATAAAGATGCTTTCATAATATTACTTTTGTTCTCAGAAAAGAAGACTTAATTTGCAAACTAAGTTGGAAGATTAAGATTGGTTCCTCCAAATTTATCATCCTCCAAAAAAACTCACTGCCTGAGAAAGTGCTCAGTCTTCCTGGTTGATGTCAGCTGTAAACCTTCCCCAGAGGAATTTAAAAGTGCACATTTTCAGTGGATCTCTGCCACCTCTCCATCTTGCCAGCACAGAGAAGGAGAGGTCTCTAGGGGGACCTTAAGCACCTTCTAGTAGCAAAAGGGAGCTTACAAAAAAGAGAGAGAGGGACTATTTCCATGGTTAGATAGTGATGGGGCAAGGGGAAGGGCTCTGAATTAAATGAGGTGAGATTTATGGGATATTGGAAGGAATTATTCCCTGGGAGGGTGGGCAGGCCCTGGCACAGGGTGCCCAGAGCAGCTGTGGCTGCCCCTGGATCCCTGGCAGTGTCCAAGGCCAGGCTGGATGGGGCTTGGAGCAGCCTGGGACAGTGGAAGGTGTCCCTGATCATGGCAGGGGTGGAATGGGTGGGATTTAATGTCCCTTCCAACCCAGTCTTCCAGCTAGTCTGGGATTTTATTAAAATGAAAAAAAAAAAAAAAAAAAAAAAGCCACAGCCATCACAAACCCATTGAAATCTGGGTTTTACTGGGTGATAGATTGGCACCAGAGCATCTCTGTGATAAACACATCACTGTTACAGATACATCAATTTATTTGGGAAGCAACCCCAGAGTGCAGGATTCAGGAGCACCCACCACTAATCCAGCAAGAATGGAACCACTATTTTCCAGACACTAATGACAAAGTCATTAAAACACACATTAAAGCTACCCCAAGGGGCACTTTGCTAATGAGCCTGCTTGATTCCATGCCTGAGTTTACATCTATTTTTCATATATTCCCGTTGAAGAGATATAGAAAATATTCCCATTCCCACTGGAGACAGTGCAGCACATCTCTGCTTTTCTCCTGCCAAAATGCCATGCTCCAAGAGAAGCTGAAGAACAGCCAGCTGCTCCTGGGGCTCTGGACTGCCAGGATGTGGGAGAAGCACCACAGCAGTGCATGATCATCCTGTGTAGTGTATCCCATCCCAGACCTGCCTGCAAGCTCATTCCACACAAATATTTATGGCAATCCTGGAAGCAAATATGTTTGCATGGTGTTAATTAGGGAAAAATACATTATCACTGATGTCTTTGCTTTTGTTAATAATGAGGAGGAAATGAGGGCACAGCAAAGCCTAGGAGCCTCCCAGTATCTTGCAGTAGCTGATGGAGTGATGAAGTGTTTTATTTGCCCATAATTGAGGGGGATTATTTTAGTAATGAACCAGGAGTTGAATATTAGCTGTTAAATACAATCATCTTCCTGGACTTGGAAGGAGGAATTCTTTAAAAGTCAGAAAAAACTCCACAGTAGCAGCAGCCAAAACAAGATTATCTCCTTTCCCAGTGCTCCATAAAGCTGGGGAATTACTGAGTCTTTTTAGATATTACAATGTTTGTCAAGCAACAATTAAAAACGCACCAGCGATTAAGCAAACACCATAAAGCTTTTACAATTCATTTCAAGCAGGCAAATATTTGTGCAGCCAAACAAAAAAAATCCCAACCAACACTGAAGTATTTGGCTCTCAGAAGATTCAAAATCCTTCATTTTGAAAATGGATTTTTAAAAACTCCCTTTAAGACTCCAAGGCCATTCAACCTGGCCTTGGGACACTTCCAGGGATGGGACAGGCACAGATTTTATTTGTTCAATCACAAAGCTGTCATCAGCAATGGCACACAAATACTTATTACTTGCATTTACAGCCAAGAATCCCCATAGAGTGTGTGGGATAAACCAGCCCCTTCCCAAGAAGTTTCCAATCTCAGGCATGTAAATTCGAATTTTCCCAGTTTTCCAGACACCTGTGCCAAAGGGTAGGAGGGCTTATCCAAAATCAAGTTTCCAAGACAAAGCAGAAATCTCAACTCAATCTGAAACTGTGAGCTTCACTCCAGGTGTATTTCTCCCTCCAAGAAAAGAAAATGCCATCCCCTGGGAAAGGTGGGACAACAGGGATGAGCTCTGCAGGACACATGATGTCCCCACCCAAACTGGGCCGTGTCCAAACAGCTCCAGGTCTGAAGGCAGGAGAGCACTTTAAAACCTAAATCCTCCCCAAACACCACAATGCAGAATAAAGAGGATTTTAAGCACTGTTCCCTGTTCTGTCACTAGTGCAGCAGCCCTGAGCACTCTCCCACACTTCCCATTCCCATGTGCTCCCCTCCCTCATGCCACCATATCCAGCTGTAAGGAAAAGTGCCCTCTGAGGCCAGAAATCACCCAAAGGGAGGGTTTCAGCATGCTAAAACCAGACTGCTTCCCAAAGCAGCTGCTGTGTCCCTGCACACAGAGGTGTGCACAGGAATAGCAGGAGATGGACCTTGCTTCATCTCCTTGGGAGCAGCAGGAGCCAAGGTGGGATCCCTGACCCCCCCACCTCCCAGGAGGGCACTCACAGAGCTGCCCCTGCCAAACTTCCCTCCTAACTCAGGACAATGCTCAGGAGATGCACTTTGAGAGTTTTAGGTTGAAGGAAAACTTTTCCAAGCAAGTGTCCCTCTGGGCCAGGGCACCAAGGGTGCCAAGACCTGTTGGACAAAGCCACAGCTGCCTGGCAGTTCCTCTCCCAGAGGAAGGCTGGAGGAGCTTTCCTGAGGTCCTTCCCAACCAACACCAGCCCAGGATCAAGGGAGGTGTGTGATTATCACAGGCAGAGCACCTGAGTTTTTCCTTCACCAGCTAAACTCACCTTAATTCCTTTCATTTCCCCAAGAACAAAGCCAACTGTGCTGTGTTAGCAGAGAGTATCTGACAACAATAAATCTGTGTCTGGGATCTCTCACAATGGAAGAATCACAGCAGTGCTTGGAAATGATGAAGGATTACAAAATCAGAGGCAGAAAAAATTCAAAGAACAAGGAGGGCTCTGAAGAGGTTCAAGAGACTCCTCAAACAGGGAATACAGGATCTAATCAAATCTAAACAGCCTTTAAGTGGAGAATGTGCCTTCCCAGGAAGGCAGGAGTGGCACATCCCAGCAGTGTCTCTGCTGTGGGCACTCAGGTGTGTCTGGGCAATGCCCTTCAGAAAATGGGCTGGTGACATCAGAAAAGGGGCTGGTGACATGGACAAATCCACCATGTGGCATTTTCACATCCATTCAGGCAATTCATCCCAGTCCAGGCAGCTCCTGTGACCCTCATCAGCTGAGGAAAATCCCAGTTTAAAAGACAGGCTCTGAGTTGGGTGCACTGTGTGAATTCAATCAGCCTCTGCTTCTGCCCTCTACTCCAGATAAGTCAGGCAGAGAAACCTCAGAGCTGAAAAACAAACACAAAAAATAAATACTATTCTATTTCTTCAAAGGCAGCCAGGATTTTGCCTTGTTCAGATGTCTGCACTTAGCTCCCAGTGCTGTCAGATCTCTTCAGATGTCTGGAGTCCAATGCAAATGTCTGGAGTTCACCTCAATTCTCATCAAAAAATCAATTTAGGGTGTCCAGGACATGTCAGAGGAAAAGAGAAGACAGCTCTAGGGTGGCACCTGTGCCTTCTGCTGTGTACAGAGGCCATGGACTGCCCTGAAAAAACAAAGAACTAACAAAACATAGCTGAGCCTCTTCCCACATGCCTCATTCCTGCAGTTAATTAAAACAGAAACACTATTTAAATCTCATTTCCTCCAGCTGGGTGTCAGGCACAGGCTGCAAAGGGCAGAGCTTCACCAAACCCATTTCAAACACTACAGACTTTGATATTCTGGAGTAAAGGGCTTTGCAAATAACTTCAGAGGAGGGAATGCAGTTGTCAACATTTCTGTTGTCTGGATGGGTTTTATTGCAGCCTAAAGATAAATAAAAGCTCTCCCATTCCGAGTCCATTCCCAGAGAGGATGCAATTCATGAAATATAATGAGTTTTTCAAACGTGCAATACAGAGAACTTGTTTGGTGCCTTTTTTTTAATTAAAAAGCCTATCTGCAGTTTTGTCATTTTATTTGGTAACCAAATGCTTTTAACACTGGCACTTAAATAGTATGAAATCCATCTTTGCCAGGGAACTTCAGAGCAGATAAATGCAAGTAAACTACAGCCCTCTTCAGCATCCCAAACTTGAGCAAATCCTGGCAGTCTGAGGGAGCTGGGAAAGGGGCTCAGCCTGGAGAAAAGGAGGCTCAGGGGGACCTTGTGGCTCTGCACAACTCCCTGACAGGAGGGGACAGCCAGGGGGGGTCGGGCTGTGCTGCCAGGGAACAGGGACAGGACAAGGGGAAACGGCCTCAAGCTGTGCCAGGGGAGGCTCAGCTTGGACAGCAGGAGGAATTTCTGCATGGAAAGGGTGCTCAGGCCTTGGCAGGGGCTGCCCAGGGAGCTTTGGAGTGCCCATCCCTGGAGGTGTCCAAGGAAGGGCTGGAGGTGGCACTCAGGGCTCTGGGCTGGGGACAGATCAGGATCAATGATCCTGAAGGTTTTTTCCAGCCTCAATGATTCCATCATGGGAATTGTTATTATTACTGGAATTATTATTATTCCATCAACTTGATTATTGCCACAAGCAAATGGATTTAAGGTCACAAGGTTGATACCAAGAAGGAGATGTCAGCAGCATTTGCAGCTGAAAAATCCAGGGAGTCTGATGAGACATCACACAATCCCCAAAAATACACTGGGATTTTCAGCTCCTCTCCAGAATTCTGCTTCTTTTAGGAAGTGTAAGCGATGTGTGGCATTAATCAGTATTTTAAACTGACATGTCAGAGCAGTAATGCAGAGCTGTGGCAAAGGAAGGCTCGAGCTGCCCTAAACAGCCTTCTCCACACTTGAAACATCTGCCCACAAGGCCTGGGCCATGTAAAAAATCCCACTTCAAACAACATCCCTGAAATGGAGACACACACCAAGGGCTATCAAAGCATGAGGCAATCAAAGCATGGCAAGAGTAGCAGCAATAAGGGTGGAATGCTGAATGCTGCATACTGAAGAGATTTCCTTTTATCAACACAGGAGCTGTCTGCAAAACCCCTACAACTGCAGGGCTGCTCCTTGTTCTCTCAGGTTGCAGTCTCACCCCTGGCAGCAGATGAGGGTGAAGTCCTCAAAGTCACCTTCCTGCCCTTAAAAACCTTCCAGGGTTTTCACTCCCCCAGAGCACATCAGAGGAGGATCAGAGGAGCTCAGCTTGGGAAGGCAGGATCCTGTTTGGTTCAGGCTGGAGGAGCAGCCCAGCCCTTTTCTCTGGGGTTTTGTGGGATCCTTCCTGCAGAGCTGCCTCCAGCCTGGGGATCCCCAACAAAAAAAGGACCTAGAGCTGATGAAGCAAGTCCAGGAGAGGCCACAGAGATGCTCCCAGGGCTGGAGCCCCAAGTGGGAGAGCTGGGGGTGCTCACCTGGAGAAGGATCCAGGCAGAGCTCAGAGCCCTGCCAGGACCTGAAGGGGCTCCAGGAGAGCTGGAGAAGCACTGGGGACAAGGGATGGAGGGACAGGACACAGGGAATGGCTTCCCACTGCCAGAGGGCAGGGTCAGATGGGATATTGGAAGGAATTGTTCCCTGGGAGGGTGGGCAGGCCCTGGCACAGGGTGCCCAGAGCAGCTGTGGCTGCCCCTGGATCCCTGGCAGTGCCCAAGGCCAGGCTGGATGGGGCTTGGAGCAGCCTGGGATAGTGGGAGGTGTCCCTGCCCATGGCACTGGATGAGCTTTGAGGTCCCATCAGACTCAAATCATTCTGGGACTCTCTGATTTCCCCTGATTTTTGACTCTTTCAGGGATGTTCAGACACAAGGGGAAGCTGTTTTCCATTGATCCAGCCCAATCCCAAGGCTGCCCTGCCTTGTTCTGAGCCTTGCCATAGCTAAAAAGGACTGGAAAACAAGGAAACCTTCACCAACATTATACTTGTGGAGAATTTAAAAGAATAATTTTAGTATTGGTGCTCACACACATTTTTTCCTCACAACAGCCCTGCAGTACTACAAAAGACATGGGGGGATAATGATTAAAATTATTCATCAGTGAAACCTATAGTAAGTTCAACATTGGAAAAAATCCTTCTGTTCCATGTGGGCTGGAGAGACCTGGAGCCCTTTGCTGTCTGAGAAGCAGAGACAGCAGGGTCCTCATGATCCAAAGGGATCAGCCAGTGGAGATGGTGCTGCTGTCCTCTGGTTGAAAGCAAAAAAAATTGAGTAACTTGTACTGAATTGTACCATATTTGAGCTTATTTTAGGGAGATTGTTCCATTATTCACTTAATGGAAGTTCATTGGAAGTGATGGACTTGAGATACAGGGAAGCACAACTCCTCCAGTGCAATCAATCAGATGTTTAAATTAATCCAGTGTCTCTCAGAAAGAAACACTGAATTACAATGGGCAAAATAATCTTTACAAACTGCTTTTATGGAGAGCAGGAAAGGCAGCTTGGGGTGATTTCATGTCATCAAGGAGCTTCTGAAAGTGGCTTTAGAGAACAGAAAGCAGTGGTTGCTTTGGTTCTAAAATACAAATTGATCAGTTCTGGGCCTGTCTTGGTGCCAAGTGTCCTTTTGTTCCCCAAATTACTACCAAAAATAGTCTAGAATGAGAAATTTTATATAATGTGGGGCAAATCCAGCCCTTGTGCTGTCTGTTGCATTTTAATCTGGGAAAAATCATGTGTCACTGAGCCCATAAATTAATATTTAGGGCAAATATTCCATTGCATCCCCTTGTTTATCAACCTCTGCCCAAAGCAAAGCTTTACTGTTGACAGCAAAGTTCAGTCACCTCACTTCTCACTGCTGCTCTGGCCATATTTCAAACATCAGCAACATTTTCAGTGACATCTATAAAAAGGGATGAAATGGGAGCTTTTATGAACTAATTATCTGACATCTGCTGTTAATATTAACTAATTTTTCAAGGGTTGCACAGAGAAAGTCATCATCTCCTTCTAACCATGTTTAAGTGATGAGATCTCAGCTCATTCCACTCTGCAATTAAATCAACATGAAAAATATCAACAGCATTATTTCCACAAGTATTCCAGAACAAGGGAAGCACTTCATTTCTCTGGCATGATGATCACGCTCCTTCTGTCCCAGACACAACAAACAAGGCTTTGTTCTTTATTGTTACTTTATCTCCTTGGCCATACAGGTCTATAGAGGTTTTAAACATGGACTAAACGCTGAAAGTTTTCCCCATAAATAAATATCTTAAAGTCTTAAAGCTGCCCCTGATGCCAGAACCTCCAGGTGTTCACCTGGAGAAGGATCAGGGAGAGCTCAGAGCCCTGTCAGTGCCTAAAGGGGCTCCAGGAGAGCTGGAGAGGGACTGGGGACAAGGGATGGAGGGACAGGACATGGGAATGGCTTCCCAGTGCCAGAGGGCAGGGATGGATGGGATATTGGGAAGGAATTGTTCCTGGGAGGATGGGCAGGCCCTGGCACAGGGTGCCCAGAGCAGCTGTGATTTCCCCACCTCTTCTTTCAGCACTTCCTTTAAGGCTTTAGAAAAGGGGATAGGAAGCAGAGCCTGGGAATCTTGTGAATCCTGGAATCCCAGAAGGATTTGAATTTGATGGGATCTCAAAGCTCATCCAGTGCCACCCCCTGCCATGGGCAGGGACACTTTCCACTGTCCCAGGCTGCTCAAACCCTGTTCAGCCTGGCCTTGGGCACTGCCAGGGATTCAGGGGCTCTCTGGACAATCTTATTCCAACTCACCTGGGATTTTTCAGGTACACAGTGATCCCAGGAGATAAATGAAATTTTCATTCTGTCTTTCCTATTTCTCTTGGATTAGTCTGTCTCTCAGTAAAAATTTCAGTTAGGACCACCCATCCCTGTGCCTGTATCTCCAGAACTGCAGAGATGCCATCCTGAAGAAAAGAGAAAAAAACCTCCTACTACACCTTGTCCATTGTCCTCAACATCATTTTCTTATTATCATCCCCTTGGAGGAATAATCCAATCCCATTTTGTCACATTACTTGCAAAACTTGTAAAGGTCACAGAAAAATACAGGCAGTGGAAAGGTGAGTTTAAATTACTTTCTCCCAGGATATATCCATTTATATTCCATTTATCTCCCATCAGGCACACCAGGCTGGGCCATCCTGGGTTTCTTATCTCCATGTAATATCAGAGAGATTTTAATCAAACATTTGAGTATCTAAAGTCAACTTCCTTCCAAAGTGTGTTTTAAGGAGAGGTGAACAAACTTTAGCCTGGCTCCTGTGACTGTTGGAGGAGAACATCTGAAGGTAACATCCTCCTGCAAGGCTTTTAATGAGGCTGCACAGTTTTAATTGGCAACTCACTGCTGCCTTATTTTTCCTCACAAACTGTCCACGTTACCAAGCTCCTGGTAAAGTTCTGTCATTCCTGAGGCTGCAGCAAGCAGTGCACAGGACTCCATTAAAACAAAAACAGCAGTGGAAAATTCAAACCCATCCAGGCTTGGCAGGGAAACGCTGAGCTCCTGCCTTAATCCCTCTGTGCTGCACTGGGTTTTGTACAATTAGTGCAGCTGGCAAGCACAGCAGCTTGAGGGACTCTTGTGCTGCCTTTTGAGGGCCAGCAAAAGGATTTACATAATTTAGAGTTTAATAACTTCAGCCTCTGCTTGCCTTTTTTCTTTTTTTTTTTTTTTTTTTTTTTTTGCCTCCTGAAAACACTCCCCTGGAATCACCGGCCTCGGACGGAAATGTTTCTAGGGGATGGTTTTATTTGGATTTTGCCCCTAAGAGAATCCATTTCTAAAATAAGCAGAACACCCTCAGAGGATGGAAAATCTGCTCCTTCCACAAAATCCACCCTAAATCACCTACAAAAATCTGCTCCACACATTACTCTTTAAGAGGAATGAGCATTTCTGCACAATATTAACAGCAGAATAATTTCACTTCCTCCCACAGCGTTTCTGTTATCAAAATGAAAAATCACAGTGTTTTAAACACAACCTCTATTCTGTGGGTTATTTCTGTCTTTTTTGTCTTTTTCTGCTGACCTCTCATAGCTCTTTTTTTTCCAACCATGTCTCTAAAAACAGAGGATCAGAGACATCATTAGGTGCTGCCATAACAAGTGATGTTTTTCTCATTCTGAACCTAATTATTTGTTGGAATCAGGGAGGAAAGTCTATGGCTCTGCAAGCAGCATCCAGGTTTGCATGCAGGCACTTGAGAACTCAGGATAATACAGAGAGAGGGAGAAATTAGCTGTTGATTTGGATTTCACTAGTGTGCAGTGAAAGGTGATCTGTGAACATCAAGGAGTCAGAAAGTCTTTACAATTCCATGCTTGGGGCAGACCGACCAGTTTCTACCAGGGGCAGAAAAAGCAAACCAAAAAGACCCCAAACTCCTGGCTAATATCTGGAAATGTAAAGTAAACTCTGCAGAACAACCAAACAAAAATCAGAAGTCAAAAACTGTACATTTATCTTAAAAGAAGGCCACATGCCAGGAGATGTGTCCCTGCCTTCCCATGATGAGGGTGGTGCTCCTCAACACTCAAACCCCACTCTGCTTTTATTTAAGACAGCAATAATAGGGAAAAATATGTTTACAGTGCTCCTGGGGCAGGCTTTTCAAAGCCCTGGATTGCCTTATTAAAGAGGTCGTTCTGAGGCAGGAGTCAGATCAGAATCATTAAATTTTAACATCTCCTAAATTCTGTTGCAAAGACAGAGCCCTCCCTCCAGTGATTTATATCTGAAGATTGCTCCTGCAGAGTGAGCACGAGCTGAAGATCCTGTGTAGACCAACAGTGAGTAATGACACTAAAATCTTTATTATTTACAAACCAAAGCCAGGGTACACATAAAACCCAGTTCCAGCAGGAGATGTCAACTCAGCTGACACCTCATTATGGCCCAGCTGCAATGCTGAGCTCCACACCCTCATAAATCCATCCTTCACTCAGCCTCTGCTGCAACTTCACCCTCAGAAAGCAGCACTTAATGTCCTCCTAATGAAGTACAGGCAGGCACATCAAAACACACTCCTGGCACTCTGGAGATGATGGAAAGCTCTCTCCTGAAAATTGGGAAGCCCTGAGTGTTTCTCCAAATGGGAGCTGGATGATGCTCCCTGTGCTGACTGAGTGCCTGTTCTCACCACAGTCACCAATTTAATTTCTCCCAGAATAAAGCTTGAAATGATCCAGGTTATCCCCAGGCTTAATGGAGTATTTACCACCACTCACTTTTCTAGGGATTTATCACATTTATTGCTCATTTCCCAAAGGAACAAGCTGTGTGGGATCAGCTAAGTGCATGCCATGCCCTGAGAGGATGTGAACACCTCAACACCCTGCAGCAGCTCCCCAAGCTCATCAGAACCCCACCTGTACTGATTTGTGCAATAACAAGAGAGAAAATTCCTCAAAGTCCCTTGCTGGCCCTGGGGAAGAGATTAAAACCCAGCAGAACTGTAATTACACAATGCACAGACCCCTCTGACTCTCTGAGCAGTGACCTTACGCCTGCCCCCAGCTGAACCAGGACAAAGGGATTTGGGACAAGTCAAGTCTGCAGATTTGCTCAGGAGGGGAGCCTGAGGCTGTGGAACTGTCAGGAAAAGCTGCTGTGTATAATTCCCTGTGGGAGCCCCTTGCACAGCCAGGTGAGAATGGCCACAGGAACAGAGTGGCTGTGTGGGATTCCACTCTAGCTCTGCATTCCTCAGGGGAACTAAACAACAGCCACCCTCCTTTTCTAGGATCTGACCTCCTCTCTGCTCTTTCCAGCCTTCCCCAGCTGTATTTATCACACAAACCTGCTGCTTCTCTGAATTGTTCACCATCCCCTGAAGTACCCAGCACTTGTGAAAAGGCAAGGTTTGCACAGGTGAGAACAGAGAACCTCAGTCACACCCTTCAGCCCTACAGAGAACAGAAAATAATCCACTTAGCTATTCCTGCCCACTTGTTCTTTTCCTTTCTCTCTTTCTGAAGAACAATTAGGTATTTGGAAACGACTTTCTTCTGAGCAGGGACTCACACAACTCATTATTCTGGCACAAGAACACCACTGGTTTGTGTTATTCAAGTTTGTACCTCTTGTTTGGATTACTCTGTGCCATCTCTACCCTTCTGACTCCTCCACCACAACATCTTAAAACCACACAACTATTTATTATGTCTCTCTGCTTCAGACACCACAATAAACTCTTGTCTTCAAGATCAAGGAGGACTGTGATATCCTATATCCCAGATCTCAACTCTGCATCTGAATTTAAACAAAAACCTATTGAAGTTGTACATAGCAATGTGATTTAGTTCCTCTGCTTAATTGTGCAAGCCCAGAACATTCATAAAAGAAAACAGATAATGGGAGAAGTGCTGAGGAATTTAGAGCAGGGGGTCAAGTGCCATCCAGAGGGGTTTTTTTTCTGATTTATTTTAGTTAGCTTTGTGGGCAAACAATGATTTGTCTTGAACAAAAACTAAGCTTTGCTTACTGAGTTTCCCTTAAAGACTTACACAGGTCAGAAAGGTTCTTCTAAGCAGTAAGAAAACAATCATCCTGAGATTCAGCAGGAATTGTAAGGAAAGCTGTGGTATAACCTTCAAGCTCCTCTGCATGGGGTAGGACCAACCTGAGTGACTGAATGAAGCATTTCCTCTGCATCTTCTTCACACATACCAAAATCCATGCCCTGAAGAGCTGGATTCACTGAGAAACTGAGACATTTAAAAAGGCTGCAACTTGCAAGAGAAGAGATGAAAAAACATCTAAAATGCTCTTACTTTTGACAGTGGCTGTCCGGGTGCAGTTGTAGAGGATGGCTAACTCCCCAAAAACTTTGCCAGGTCCCATGGTGCACAGCTTCACTCCTTCTTTTGTCACTTCAACCTTCCCATCTGTGAGAAAAAGAAGAGAAAAAGACCGTTTTATATAAGAGAAGTTAAATAATTTCAGACATTTTAAAATGAAGATTAATGGTTTTTTAGATTTTACTTTTAAAATTTATTTGATTCCAGGCCAGGTTGGACTGGGTTTGGAGCAACCCCTGGCCATGATGAGCTTTAAGGTCCCTTCCAACCCAAACCATCCTGGGATTCATACTGCAAACAAAAAAACACCAGAGCCCTACAACTACTTCAAAAGGAATTAAATGCATTATGAAGGAGAGCACATGCACTCAGAAAAAGGTTAAAAACCAACTGTTGCCTGCAGAAACTTTCAGCACCTGAGTGTTTTTTAGTGGAGCATCTGTACAGTCAGGACATACTTACAGTACACTAAACTCAGTGTGAACTTTGTTTCACCCCTTATACTTTCAGGTGGAATTTCCCCCAGTTTTTGTGTTCAGAAAGAAACAGGTTTAGGTCTTTAACACCACACATGAAAACAGTGGTGTAATTTTGCTCATTTTCCCTGAGAAACTAATCCCTGAGAACACACATCCATGAATAACAGAACTATTACTGAAAAGAAAATTACTTTGACCCGTGGCTATTATTTAATTCTCATCTCTCCACCCCTTGCCTTTCTGAATATCTCATTTTATGAAGGGAAATCTGCTTTATCAGCTTACTTTAAACAAGCTGGGAAGGGATGTGTGAGGACAGGTTAAAATCCCAGGTTGGATGGAAAGAAAGAAGTTCAGGATCAACCTGGAGGTTGGAAGTCACCAGTGTTTTAAATATTGGAGGGTTTGAAAAGCAAGATTTAAAAATCAGAACCAGGAGAAGGGAAGGAAGAGGGGACAGATGGGAGGGGGTTATTCCTGCCAAAAAAAAAAGGGTGGGGGAAAAGAACTAAGGTTTTGAATCTTAGTGGCCACTAAAAATCCTCCCCTGACACCCCAAAATGAGAAACAGCTTCAGGGACCATGGAATACAGTCAGAGAACTGAAACACAGACTCATTTAGGTTGGAAAATATGACAATTCATCAAGCTGAAAGTGGCTGTTTGATAAATATTATGACCTAAATGTTCCCTGGGCTGTGGCAGTGTAAAATGGCAGCAGTGTTTTCTGTAATACAGAAGCAGGGTTAGGGGGATTCAAATATCTTCATTACAGGTTAATTTTTATGACTGTTTTTATAGTAACAGAAATTATTGCTTCATTTCTTCATATTTAAGTAGCAATCTAACAAGAAGCACAAAAATAGGTGTTTATCTCAAGAATAAGCAATATCAACCTGCTCCAAGTGCCTCATACACCTCAGAGATTCCTAAACTATTTTGAAGAATGTAATTTTTTGTTTAATAGGATTGAGTTTCAGGAGCTTTTCTGGCAAAAAGCTCTGATGGATAAAGCTCTACAAGGGAATGACTTTACCTAACTTTTGGCTCATGGGCTCTAAAGAAAGATGGACAATTCTGAGCAGAAATGCAGAGATGGGATCACATTATTCCCAAGTGTTGGGGATCACAAGAGACATGTTGCTGATAAAATTAAAATACTTGTTTTAAAAGTATTGAGAAGATTTTTCAGCATGATATTGCAGGTACATAAAACTATGTTCTGCAGTTTGGTGATTAATGTGCTCTTTAATTACAATTTATTGTCCTGGAGAAAGCCTCCCATTCTCCTGCTGTGTAACTGAGCAATCTGCAGCATTAAACACCTCACCATAAGATGGCCAGACCACGAGCAAAATTCACCTCTCATGGAATTAAAAGGCCAAAGGAATGCTGTAGGATTTTTCCCATTTTCTTTTCCTACCTGGCAGCCTATACAGTGAAGTTTTCTATAGAACAAACAAATTGTTCTGCTGAAATGAAATACAACACAATATTGATCAATTAATGGAGATACATCTGCAGCTTGCCTTGGCATCTCCATCAGACAAAAACACTAAATAATGCAAGAGATGCAGGCAGGAGAATCAGAAAATGCTGCATTTCAGTCTAAATATTGAGCATTATTGAATTCAACATTATATTTAATTTACAGCTTGAGATGATTTTGGGGAGCTCTAGCTGGCATACAAACAATGCCCTTTTCTGTCAGCTGGAAGAAGCTATGCCATAACAATGGGCAATGCATATGATTTTTCAAACAGAGCCTAAAATAAACATTTCAGTGTCTTCAGTTGCCCAGTTCCAAGGGCTGCAGCCATTCCCTTTCCAGGATGAACATGAGAAGGTGACCAGAGTTAAGGGTCAATAAAAGAGATCAGTGCCTCCACAAGCCACCAGCCTGCTCCCAATGGAAGCACCTCCAAAAATCCCTTGAACCACACACAACTCAAAAATATTTTGGGTTCTTTATCCTTGGACACTTCCAGGGATGAGGCAGCCACAGCCACTTTGGGCAGCCTGTGCCAGAGCCTCACCTGGCTCTGTTGCTTTGCAAGATTTCTGGGAGGTTCACTAAAACTTCACGAAATTAAGCTTTTCTTATTGAATACAAGTCCTAGGAGTTGGATTTCAAGATCTTTGGGGATATTCTGTGAAATCCAAGAGGGAACAGCTTCCCTTGGTGCCCTGGTCCCCAGCACACATCCCTGAGCCATCCTCTCAGCCAGAGCCTCACTTTCCCAAATTAAACTCTGCGTGCTAATTACATTATAGTTGCCAATTTAATTGTGGAGCAATTAAAGTTTTAATTGCTAAAAGGCTGCTTGACTTCAGAGCCGGTCAGCTGAAGATGTGCTAACACTGGTGTTTGTTTGGAAACACAAAGTGATAATGGTCTGCATTATTCATGGAATAATTCACGGGGTTGTGCCCCAGCCCCTGGGAATTCTCCCTTCCGTGGCTTCGAGGTGTTTTACTCTTCAGAATGAGGAATAGTCACAGTATAAAAACTAAAGCCAGGATTTAGGGGATTTTTTTTTTTTTTTTGTCACAGCCTTCTTAAAATAGGCTGACACTGAATTACTCCTGGTGTATCTCCGTCCCAATTTCAGGAATCATGGAAATAATTCCTGGAAAATCATCTATACATAAAAAATCACAGAATGGTTTGGAAGGGACATTTAAGCTCATCCAGTGCCACCCCTGAAATGGGCAGGGCCTGTCTGGTAAATTCCTGAATAACCTCCCAGGATGCCAAGTTAAACACGGATCATTTTAACCACAGAGGAGGAAAAATACAGATGAATGAAGCACTGACAAACAAAGCAGGATCAATTTTGTCCCCTACAACACCACCAGCAATGCACAGAGGTTTTGTTTTGAGGGTTTTTGTCACTCTGAGTACACCCAATTAAACGTGAAATAACATCTCTGGCTGAACTGCATCCACATCCCTCAAATGAATGGAAGGATAAAGTAAATTGCACTCATGTGACTCTCTCAATCAGGAGGATCATTTTTTTTCACCCAATAATTAAACAGTCGTTTTCTCTTTCTGAGCACAGAAGAAAACAGATTAAGTTGACCTGAGGAACTTGTCAGCCTGTGTGTAATTTATATAATAGACTAAATTTTTGCAATGCATTATCAGCTCTCCCTTTTCCCTCCCAGCACAGGGGAAAGGACACTCGCTGCTTCCAGCCAAATTCTTCCATGACTCCCAAATCCAAACAAATCTGAATTTTAAAGTTGCAAGAATATCCAGGAGGGTATCTGAGAGCCCCAAGTGGATTTCTGTACAGTAAGAGAATTTCTTGTGTTGTCCAGCAAAGGCCTTAACAGTAGGAATG
Organism: Oenanthe melanoleuca; assembly: GCF_029582105.1. Lineage (NCBI taxonomy): Eukaryota > Metazoa > Chordata > Aves > Passeriformes > Muscicapidae > Oenanthe > Oenanthe melanoleuca. The sequence continues at coordinate 1,861,725 of NC_079340.1, forward strand.
AGCCAGGGACCTTCCTACCTTGTATTTCTCCATACTCAGGAGACACCCAGAAGGTATCTTATTCCTTATTTTTAGTTTATTTCATAATAATTCCTTGTTTTCAGTTGTCTATCCCAGCAGTACCTTTGGAACATGGATAATAGCAGTGGATTTTAGTATTATTCACATTACTGGGTCCTCTTCAAGTCCTGGACCCTTAGGGAGAAAAAAAAAGGCTTGTTCTCCCATGAAGGCACTAATTATTCATCACATTCCCATGCCAGGTTGAAAAATACAAATGCTTCTAGTGAAGAATGAGGAATGTAAAAAAGCAGGGTTCAGCAGCAGCTCATGTATTCTTAGGCTATAAATTTCATCCCACAACTCCAAAAATGCCAGGAGGGGTGGGAGGAGGATTCCCTCAATTCAGTGCAGGATTCATGAATGACTATTCAATATTTGATTTCATCTGTGCCTGTTTCACACTTGGACTGCAGCTTGATTTGTTGGATGCTGTTCAAGCTCTGCTCTGAAAACTGTGGAGTGATTGTTTGCAGAAAGTTTTCTTCAGGAAATATCACTTTGGATCTGCAGATTTTCCTGAATAAGGATGGATGTATTCCAAAAATAGCACCTGAGATGGAGCATAAGTTCACCCTTCAATAGTGACCAGCCCCTGTGCATGTGGGAAATGTGATGGGTTTCTCCCTTACTGAAATTCAGGAAAGTTCTGACAGAACAACTACAATATCAGTGAGGAAAAAAATAAATAATGCATATTTTGCCAAATTTCAAGTCATTTTCCCACTGCAAATTGTTTCAAAAGTGCTTTGAATATGAAGAAAATAGCATTTTTCCTCAGATATCTCCCTGGGAAAAGCCAAATAAATTCTGATAGAATTTCCCAGGCTTGTTTTAAGCTGGCACCTGCAGCAGGCATTTAAAGCTCAATCTTTTAGAGTTGGGCAAATGAAAAGGAACTGAACACAGGGCAGCTGGTCAGCCTGATGATGACCCTGAGGAGCCTCATCCATATCCCATTCCCAAAAACACTCCAGTGAGCTTTACCCCTGTTGGATAAAACCCAAGAGGAGGGTAAATGAAGCAAGACCTGAATTCTGACTCTCAGAGCTCCAGCACTCCAAGTCCCTCCAGCAAATGCATCTGGAGTTGAACAAACTGATTTCCTCTCCTCTCCAACCCTCTGGAGGAGGCAGTGCCAATGTGATGGAACTGGGGCAGCCTCCCCAAAACCAGACCCTGGGGAGGGATTTCCAGTGCCAAAGTTTATTTAGGAGAATCTGGCACCAGTACAAACCTGTGCTCAGGTACTCCCCAAAAACCAGAAAGTATTTACCAAGCTGGCCCCACCTCCCTGGCAGGGACTTGCTGCCAAGAAATGACATCCTAAAACTGCTTTTTAACACTGGCTTTTAAGGAATAGTTTTGAAACTGGGCTTGAAGCCATGAATCAAGTGTACCACGTCTGCAGCCTGAAGCAGTGACTTCAGTAACACCTCTTGGATTTAAATCAAGGCACACTCCAGAGAAAGGATTACTGGAGATAAGAGCAGAGCTCCATCCCAGTTTCCACCCTGGATGCAGGAGCGTTTTGAAAAGGGAATGGAAAGAAAGGAGGTGATTGCTGAAATCTGTATCAGCAGCCCGGGGGCAGAGAGGGGCTGGGAGAGCTGAAAAAAGGATAAAGAAACTTCCCCTGGGCTTTAAAGGTAGGGACTAAAAGCCAGTGAGAGGAAGGCACAGCACTGAGAGCTGGAGTGTGGCAGCCTGGGGAGATCCCAGAGTCACTGGGGGTGGAAAAAACCCTCCAGGATCTTCCCATCCAAGCTGTGCCCGATCCCCACCTCACCACCAAACAGCTCCTGAAAGGAGAAGTGGAGAGTCCCGAATGAATCATCCCAGCAGAAAAGCTCTGCTGCACAGGGATGGGCACTCCCAGCTATCTGCTCCTGTGACCTGCACAAAAAAACTCTGCAGCCAAAGCAAAATAAATGCGTTTTTCCAGGTGCCTCCTCTCTGGGAGAACAGAAAACTAGTTTGGATTTTTTTTCTATGAAGAAGATGATGATTATTATTACTATCTTTTATTACAGGTGGACTGGACCCACTCTCAAGGAGAGATGCACATCCTCAAAAACCATATAAAATATTGAAAAATATATACTCAGACATATATTTATCCTGGTTTTGCAAGATCTTTCCAACTGTAACACAGATCCCTGCACGACCTTGGTTCTTGTGTGACTTGCAGGCATTCTGTCTGATGTAAGATTTCCTTCAGATAAAGGCACACACAGGGCTGTGTCAGCCCAGAATGAGCACTGATCCCAGCTCTCCCCCTCAGCTGGACTGCTCCCAGAAAATGAACAGCTCTGCCTGACTCACCCATCAGGGGGCTGAAAAAAGGAGGGACAGTGATGTCTGGGATCCTTGCAGAAAGCAACAGAAGGCGTGGTGTACTCTGATTTTTGAGAGACTCGAAGATCTGCAGAGAGTGGAAGATGATTGCAATTTATCCCCACACACACTCCCTTATCCCAGTCCTTCTGAAGCCCAGATGTGAACAAAAAGTCATCAGAGAGAGAAGGGATGAGTATCATATTTACCCTGGATAAAATATTGAAAAACTCAAATACCCTTCAGGGCACACCTGTCCAAATTTGCCTCACTCTTACCTTGACAAATAACAAGTTTCAATCTCAAAAGCAAATAAACCCAAATGCAAACTGCTTTTCCCCCAAGCATTCTGTGGAAGGTTTGTCCCAAATTTTGGTTCAGCACCTCTTAACCTGGAATTACAGCTCCAATTCCAGGAGTGCAAACTGACCCTTTTTTGATACTCAAAGCCTTTTGTGAGCAAAACCCTGCTTTGTTTCATTTTCACAGTCCTTCTAAGACATTTGGTTAAAATAATCCTCCTTAAAACACTGAGGTGCTCCCAGTGGAATACACTGAGAAAAGCCATATTTTGCTCACCTGCCTCAAACAGCTGTTAGATCCTGCCAACCAAACACCACAGTGTTTGACCAAAGAGCCAAACCCTTCTCTCACACTGCTCTGAATAATGCCAAATGACTGCAAATCCACATTTACCCCTCCAGGTCTCATGTTCTCACAGCACAGCTCCTCTCTCCCCTGTTTTCCCATTTTCCTGGTAAATAAATGCTGACAGGGAAGGCTGGGCAGGCAGAGCTCTCAGAGAGTGACTCAGATGCAGCAGGAGAAGATGTTCACTAAATCAATGTTTTCACCTGACACCTGCAATGAGCTGGGCTCTGAGTTACACAGAAGCAGCAGCACTTTGGTGCTTTCATTCCTTGTCCAGGCACGAGGGGTTTTGAATAGCTGGTCAATAAAACTTCACAGGTTTCTGACAGCAAAGTGTTCCTGACAGAACAGGCACTTCAGGATTCCACTCTGCCTTTTCTCCCCTGAAGGCAGTAAGGCAACAATTTCTTTGGAAAACAAATCCTTTCCCATTTAACACAAATAATTCTCCTCCAAGAGGAGCTCTGCTCAGATTCCCAACCACCTTCACAGCCCTATTTAAGCTTCTCCACTGGGGAAAAAGGGTGCAGGCAGTGTGCTCAGGAGCTGCTCCCTTCCCATTTTATCCACAGCCTCCCAGGGAGATGGATGCCTGTGATTTCCTTATTTCACCCCAATATTCAGTCCATTTTGCACCTAACTCTGATTTGACCTCCAAAGCATCCTATGGGGAAAGGAAGGACAGTTCAGAGCTGTTTTCTTCTAGGAGAAGATGGGAAAGTAACATCAGCAGCTCAACCCAAATTTTATTAAAAAATGCCAAGTGTATCATAAAGCATCCAGAACTATCAAGAAGAGAAGCAGGAATATGAGAAAAGTGTCAGCAGTGAACAAAGTGGGGATTCCTTGGAGACCCTCCCATGGCTGGAGGTTTCAGGCTTCACCACAACATGGAAACAATGATGTAATAATGATTTCACTGCTCCTTTATTGCCCCAATTCCCTCTCTGTTTGTCCTACAAATGACTCTTTGTGGTGTCTCCCAGAGCTTTTCCTTCCCCAGAACTCCAAAATCCAGAGTTCACAGGGAAACAGGGAAAGGATGGGAGACAGGTGGGATTAAACAGAGCTGCTCTGCCTTGCCTTCGCTAAAACACAGAGCTGAGTTTCCCTGGAGGCCACAGAGGGAAAACCTCCCTCCAGACAGCAGAGAAAGGGAATGGTGGAAGTGGTTAGGACAGCACTGGGGAATCAGTAATTTGGAAAAACATACCTGTGCTGTGAACTGTAGGAGGTTTTTTGATTCAAAGAATAAAAAACAGGAAAAAAGGGAGAGAAACCAAATATGTAAAATCAAGTCTTGATTCTGAGAGAGAGAGGAGAGAGAGAAAAGGAGAATTTATCACCCAGTGGCTGTTTGTTCAGATAATCAAATGCCATCAGCTGAGAATTAGGGTGGCAGCTCTGAGGCAAGAAACCAGGGCTTAAACCACACTAAATCTCAACCTCAGCATGGTTTGAGTGGGAAGGGACCTTAGAGATAATCTCATTCCTGCCTCAGGGCAGGACCAGGCTAACTGCAGGCATGAAAAAATCCTCCTTCAAATCTTGATCTCACCAGAGCTGCTTTTCACTTTTGCTCTTCTCTGGAAAACCCAACACTGCTGACCCCACAGCATGTGTAAAACACATCCCAGCAAAGCCTGCCCTGTGCTGTCAGGATGGGTCAGCCCAGGAGGAGACTGAGGATTTCAAACACACTTTGGAAAAGAAACCCTGGTGCAGGGAGAAGTGGCATTTTTGGGAATAGATATCCCCAGGGATGGAAATCAGCATAGCAGGTGCTCTTTGGTTTGTTCAAACCAGAGACAAAGGGCTGTGAGGAAGTTTGGACCCATTTATTACAACCTTGGGGAGCATCCACTTGGAAAATGCATGTAGGAACAATTATTTATTCTTATGAGGCTTGCTGGGTGATCAGTGCCTGAGCAAGAAACTACTTGAAAGTACAAGCTCTCATTCCAAATCCATGCTGACAAATGGGCAAATGACAAGATTGGAAACACCTTGAGATATAAAGGGACGTGATTTCTCTATCAAATGTGTTTGAAGTCTCTTCTGAAAACACAACAAATTGAGTTTTAATTACTTTTGCATACATCAAGTCTGCACTGAACTTTCAAGTAGCAAAGCTTCATTTCACTTGCTGCCACTGCAATTTGCACCACTCCAGGTTAATGCAATGTCTACTCCCTACAAATGTGAAATGCATTCTCTTATGAGCTGCTACTTCATGTTTGCAAATCAGCACATTGGCTGGGCTCAGAAAATGTGATTTATTACTGTCTGGGACATGAGAGAGCAGCAGGAATCAGCTTCTGATGATGGAGGGAATACAGAGTGACAAGTTCCATTTGCTTCTGAGCTCTGTCACCAGTCTTTGCTGTGGAAAAGGGGGGAAAAATCTGATATTGCTGTCTCTGGGTGTGCAGAAAACAAAGCACCCAGATCTGATCATCTGCCTGCAAACAATTTCTCAGCTCACAGGCAGTGGCTTCATGCAACAAGGTGCCCTGACGAGACTTTTCCTCAGCAGGCCAGGAAGTTCTAGTATGCTGGAACATCAAAAGTGCAAGGGCCAAAGATTAAAGCCAAACTTATCAAGTACCAGTGCCCTGACCAACAATATCAGGGTAGGAGTTTGGAGTTTGGATGGGAAACAGGTTTGGCCTGTTTGGAATTATGGAATGGAATTATTATTATTGGCACTGAGATCTCTCTAGATCCTTCTCTTCCCCAGGTGAACACCCCCAGCTCTCCCAGCCTTTCCCATAGGAGAGCTGCTCCATCACCCTGCCCAGCAGGAATTTGTCCCCAACATGAATGCAAATATTCACACACAAACTTTTTAAATTCCTTTCCTTGCTAAACTTTTCATAATCTCCACCACTTGTTCCTGAGAAGGCAAGGGAAGAGGAAGGATGGGATGAGCAGGGCTCAGAGAGTGCTTTGGGTGTGAAAATCAGGAGAGCTGCAAGAACCAGTCCCTAATTAATCTCTACCCAACACATCAGGGCACAGGGCCTGGGTGAATGCACACAGCTGTAAAATCACAGTTCACAGGAGACTGAAGGCTGGAATTACAGAAGAGAACATCACTTTAAGGACAACCATCCACAAAAGAGCTGAAAAGAACCAGAACCACCTACATCTGCTCACCTGCTTTGTTTTCTTTTCTCTGTGAGTGCAGAGGGAGATGAGAGGACGAGAACAAAAAGCCAAAGAGGGTCCCAACACTGAACTTACACATGGATTTCTCCTCTGAGGGAGGTGATTTACTCCTTTTCACTGTATCTGCAAGAACCAGCTCCCAACTCTTTCCCAAGAGGACATATTAACTTCCCTTCCATTGTGCAGTCTACGTGAAGCTTTTTTTTCCTCCTCCAAGTGACTGCCTTTCTTCTACAACCTGGAATTGCCCTGACATTTCTGCAGGTTTTTAATATCAAGCACATAATATTCTATTGAACACTAAAGGACAGTGAAACTGTGCCTTGCAGAGCCATAAATTCAGATGATAATCTGCCTTGTATTTGTCATCAAAAAGGTGCAAATTCTCTCAAAGAGAAACCCTGTGAGCATACTCCAAACTCAGCCATGGGAGAAAGCTGTCCTCCCCAAAAACCAATTCATCATGCTCTGGATGAGCAAGCCCTTTTCCAGGTGATGGTCTCATGATTGAATATCACCTCCCCAACATGATTTACCCCTTGGAGATGGAAAATGAAAAACAGCACTATTGTAGCTGATGAGTTGTTACTCCATCCTTATGCTTCAGCCTTGGCAAATTTGATTGTAAAGAACCCCCAACTGCAGCTGAGAACTTGTGCTGGGTGAAACAGGTTATAAAGGAGAGTAACCAACCAGCCATTAACAGGAGGCAGAGCTGGCTGGCAGAACAAACCCATTCTCAGCCTCTCCTCCAGGCTCCCTCTGTCCCCTCTGGCCTTCCCCAGTGACAAGGACAGCACAGCCACCACAGGGAAAGGTGTGGCACAGGCACAACAGGCACTGAGGAGGGATGTGCACCTGCTAAATGAGGTTTTTAATCCACCTGCCTGACTGCCACTTGTCAGAGAACCTGCCAGGAGCTACCTGAGGGTCCACCTGAGCCTGCAGCAGCTCTGCCAAGGATGCTGGCTGCCCACTGCTGCTGAGGAAGGGGGACATCACCAGGGCTGGAGGCTGGTTCATTCTCCCTTGGCAGATAATCCATCCCAGAGATCAGGATTCAGGAAAGGATCACCTGGGGAACACTCTCCCAAGGCACAGATCCCATAAATCTTTGGTTAAATCTTGGCAGAAAGCACCAGGATTCTTCTCTCTCATCCCTCATGGAAAGCCTGGGAACAGCAAATGATGGCTGTGACAACAAATATAAAATGGACCAAAGGTCTGGGATTAAGCACCAAAGATTTAGGCCTGGCCTATCCAGAAGGGAAACTGCTTTCTTGCATTAATTACACACCTTCACTGGGAGGAGGGAAAAAATCCCATCCAACAGGCACTTCCAGGCATCTTTGGGAATTCAAAAGCACAGCCCCATATATTTGACAGCTTCACATTTCAAGAAAGGGAAGATAGCCCTCCTTCCTGCCAGCAGTTTGTTTGCCACCCTGCCTGCTGGATTTACATTTATATTTGCAGAGGAAACATTACTTTGGATACCTTGAGATGGCAAGATTCAAATAGGAAAGAAAAACAGCAGGAGAAAAATGAAGTATAGACACCTGTATGGATGGATATAGATGGATAGCTAAACTATGCCCTGGGAGGAGGAGGTCATGCAAACCACAAACACATCCAGAAATGCCAGTCTGAGCAGGCTGGTGTGTAAAACACCACAGAATCCCAGGATCCCTGAGGCTGGAAAATCCCTCCCAGCCCATGGAGCCCAAGCTGTGCCCAGTGCCCACCTTGTCCCCAGCCCAGAGCCCTGAGTGCCACCTCCAGCCCTTCCTTGGACACCTCCAGGGATGGGCACTCCAAAGCTCCCTGGGCAGCCCCTGCCAAGGCCTGAGCACCCTTTCCATGCAGAAATTCCTCCTGCTGTCCAAGCTGAGCCTCCCCTGGCACAGCTTGAGGCCGTTTCCCCTTGTCCTGTCCCTGTTCCCTGGCAGCACAGCCCGACCCCCCCTGGCTGTCCCCTCCTGTCAGGGAGTTGTGCAGAGCCACAAGGTCCCCCTGAGCCTCCTTTTCTCCAGGCTGAGCCCCTTTCCAGCTCAGCTGTCACAGAGTCACTTCTCAATGTCACCACTCAGGAAGAAATCCCTGCCATCACCAATGTCACCATCAAACACTCCTCAGTGTGACACCCTCCTGCTGCTCACAAACGAGGGGTGAGCTGAGATCCCTCTTCTTCCCTCTCTGTCTGCTCCTGCAGAGTAGCTTGTTGTGGAAACTGTAAGATGGGAGAAAGGGATCCATCAAATCCCAAGGCTCCAGAAGTGACTGCCAGAGCTGCTGGAACCCAGAGGTTTATTCTTGCTGGGGAATGTCACAAGGCAGGATCTGCTGGGTTCCTGGCCCCTGGAACCCTCAGCTGCCCCAGAAACTCTGCCAGCAGGAAGGCAGCACTGCCATCAATCCATCCATCCATCCATCCATCCATCCATCCATCCATCCATCCATCCATCCACCCATCCATCCATGGATGGCAGGGACCTTCTCCCACTGGGAAAATAAAACAGCACAACCCAGGCTGTCCAGGGTGCATCCCAGGCTGGGGTCCATTGACCCCCAAATGGTGCTGGAAAGGTTGATTATCACAAAGGAGGCAAACAGTGCTCACAGGGGAGATGATAAATGGAGGGCTGCAGTTCACAGGAGGAAAAGAAGCAGAAATATTCCTTTGCATCTTCACAGAATCCCAAAGTGGTTTAGGTTGGAAGGGATCTTAAAAACTGTCCTATTCCCACCCCTGCCATGGGCAGGGACACCTTCCACTATCCCAGGCTGCTCCAAGCCCCATCCAGCCTGGCCTTGGGCACTGCCAGGGATCCAGGGGCAGCCACAGCTGCTCTGGGCACCCTGTGCCAGGGCCTGCCCACCCTCCCAGGAACAATTCCTTCCCAATATCCCATCCATCCCTGCCCTCTGGCAGTGGGAAGCCATTCCCTGTGTCCTGTGCCTCCATCCCTTGTCCCCAGTCCCTCTCCAGCTCTCCTGGAGCCCCTTTAAAGTCTGGCAAGGCTCTGAGCTCTCCCTGGAGCCTTCTCTTCTCCAGATGAGCACCCCCAGCTCTCCCAGCCCATCTTCATTATTTGGTTCACTTTGGATCACAAAGAAAAGATAACATTTTTCTGTCTCTCTCTCCTCTTCCTTCTCTCCAGAAGCAGAAGTGATGGGAGAATCTCCAAGGATCCTGTTCCCCTCAGGACACCTGAGGCTCTGCCATTTGCTCTGCTTTGCTTTCAAGTGTTGGATGTGCCCAAAGCACCAGTCAGGAGGAGCTGGAAAAGAACAGGGATGGGCAGTGGAACACAGCAACCTCGGGAAGTTGGGAATTTAAAATCTGCCTCTGAACTCTGGGCATATCCTAAACACCCCTAGTTTGCAGACAAGTAACTGGGCACAACAACTTCACAATAAATCCCCCTCTTTATCTGAAAAATCCTTTCCCCATTCCACATCCCCAGTTCCAGGTTCTTCTTTGAAAAAGAAGGCTTCAAAAGCATGAGAGGCAAAATTCTGAAGCGTTCATTGCAAGCTTACCCAAATTAAATGTCATTGTCTACATTTTCCTTAGCTGGATAATTATGTTTCTGGGCAATTTGGAAACCAGGAACGTTGTGAAATAAAGGCAAAATGTGCTTAATTTGATGCACCTGTTCCATCCCTATTTCCCAGCAAGGAGGAAAGGCCTTTCCTTGGATTCCAGTGGCTCTGTTGCTGCCACAACTGTAATTGCCTTTGTGCAATTAAATCCATTAAAAGCCACACATGGATATATCCAATTCCTTTAAATTCCACTCCAGGGAGGAAGCAAGAGCTGAGGGAGCAAAAGGCTGAACAAGGAGTTGTCTGGAAGGTTTTATAACAAAAGTAAGTTTGCATTAGAATTTGAAACCTGGAAGATTTTGTTACAAATGCCAATATTTGCTCTTTTGCAGGGCTTTTCTGTAGGAAAGGAAGTCATGGAGGATTTAGTGCTCCACTCCATGGACTCTTTATCTCCCCCACACACTCTGACAGGAACAGAATTCGGAAGTAATTGAAACTCCATTGCAGAACAAGAGCTATGAACTCCTGATCAGCATCAGGAACATGAACCCTATTGAGGGGGAAAATAACAAATATTTCCACAGCAGCAGGCACTGATTGTTTTACCTCTCTTAACTGTGGAGCTGCTCAGCCAAGATTTGTTAAAATCAATGCCAAGGAGCCAAATTTCATCCCAGACCACTCTGATTTTTCTGTCTTTTATTTGTGTTGAGCACAGAACTCCAAGGGCACGGATTGCTTATGGAATCAAGGTCACTGTTACACTTCTAATTCATGACTTAAAATAGCAAATGAGGGCTGATGATTTCCTTACATTTAGGAACCAATTAAGAGCAATTTATTACAGATAACTTCTGAGGATTGCCACAAAGCTGCTGACAGGGGGGAGCACATTAACTCACTCTTTACACACGTAGTTTGCTCACAGTTTGTCCCTGCATTTCCTCTCCACAAGCAGCTCAACAACACTACAGAGTTGTAACCTACCACTGATTTTCACTTAACCCATTTCCCACTGGAATTGTTGCACTGGAAAACAAATCTGCATTTTCTCCTGAGGTTTTTGGGTTCATTTATCAGCCTGGCTCATCCCAGAGATTTAAACCTATGGACTGTCTATCTATGAAATCTGTCTATCATTTGGGGGGGGATTGGTTCATTTCTAGCCTGGTTCATCCCAGAGATTTTTAACTTATGGATTGGATATACAACCCCTAAATCTGTCTATAATTCTGGGGACATCACAGCTTTTTGGGCACCAGAAATTCAAAAAGGACCAAATTGATTCAGTTCATGGAAGCTGAGGTGCCACTTGAACCCAAATTCCACATTCAGGAGGGGCAGATCCACATGGAAAGGGGGTGATGGATCTGCTCAGGGCCAAGCAGGAGCTAAGCACTATCCAGCCCCACTGGATATTCAGGCTATGGGAAAGGGTGGAAAGCTGCAGATGGAAGCAGCAAGTCCCAGAGGGCTGGGACTGTGTGGGCAGGGCAATGTGGGAAGAGAAATTTAAGAGCTGGATGGACTTGTTGGATCTATCCCAGGCTATCTCTTACACCCTGCTTGGTGCACTGGTGGGGGACTGTCTTGCTGGGAAGTCACAGGACTTACATCCCAACCCATAACCAACCTGAACAGTGGCATTTTGGGTCAAACTGGGACACAGGAATCCTGGATTTCAGCTTTGGCCAGAGGCAGCACCAGGGCAGAGAAGATTTTTCCTGCAGGTGAGGCCACCCAGAGCCCAAAGCCAGTGATTTGTGTTTGACTTGAGAACTTCAACAGCTCTCTGCTAACAGTTTGTTGTCCCAGTTTAATTGAGCATGAGCACTTAACATTTACTTTTCTCAGGCAATTGAGCAGGGAAAACTCAGTCCCACACCCACACAAACTCAGCAGATCCAAGGACAGCCAGGTTTAATGGGAACAGTTATAAATGTGGCACTGCCATCCCATCATCTGGAAAGCACAAGGAGTTCCTTGCTCAGAAGCATAAGAGAGGACACAGGATAGCCCCCACAGCAAGTGACATAGAGAAATTTGGGAATGGTGGGAATTAATCCTTCCCTGGCAAGGTAGGGAGGTTGCCCAGAGCAGCTGTGGCTGCCCCTGGATCCCTGGCAGTGTCCAAGGCCAGGCTGGACTCTGGGGCTTGGAACACCTGGGATGGTGGAAGGCACAGCAGCTTCCACTCAAGACAAACTTGGGGAGAAATACAGCCAGAGGAATGGACTGGAGAGCTTGGGATCCTTTCTGTGGCCCCTGCTCATAGTGTGATGGCTCTAATTACACCCAGCTCTCATTTTAAAGGCTACCAGTGCCAAATTCCTTAACTCCTAGAGCCAAGCTCTTTGCATAATCAATGAGGAGCCAGCATAACCAAGTTTTCTGACTCATAGAACCTATCTGGAGCAGAGAGAAATGATAACAACTGCAAAAGAGCACATGGCTACACAGAGGGCTGTTTTTCAGACTGCCCTTCACCACTCAGAGGTTAATGCAGCACTCTCCAAGCCCTGCTCAGAGCTGGAACGTGGCTTTTCAGGCACACTCCAATTTGCCATGATTCACCTGGCACTTAGAGAGTCACTGATCCCCCAGCTAATCCTACACCACAGAAAACACTGCTGATCGTGGGGGGGTGAAAATCAAAGCTGAATTCGTGCAGTTTGAGGGAGCTTCTGGTTAAAAGCTGCTCTTAAGGAAAGGATCACGATAGGCTGTGCACTTCCCTATTCAGGGAACAGCAGGAAAAAAGGGAGTTTAGGCTGCAGGTTGATCTCTGCAATTGTTCTGCTGTCTGGGAGCATTTGCACACAGAGACTGCTGAGACAGGAAAGCAATGAAATATGAATGAGATTCAGGCCCTGAGGAGGGGGGAAAGGGCCAGGGATAGTTTGGAGAAGGGTTTGGAGTAGGGTTTGGGTTTGAACCCTGCCCAGTGCCAGCACTAAACCACCACTGACACAGAGCTATGGCTGCATTTGAGCCCTTCTCTCCCTGTGCCTTCCACTGCTGCCCACACAATGGCAGTGCCTCATTTTTCCAAGGGAATCACCATCAAGGTTGGAAAAGATCTCCAAGAACACTGAATTCTTGACTGAACACCACCACATCAAATAAAGCACAGCACAAAGTGCCCAGCCAGAGGAAGGGGTAGGAGGAGCTGCAGGTGTACTGAGCTGCACAGCTTTTCCTCTGGGTTTTTGTTCCCCAGTTTTGTAGAAATGTAATTCCCACCACAGTCACAAGGGTGGGAACTGTGTGTCTGCAACAGACTTGAACCTCTGTGCCAGCACCAAGTGAGAAAGGATGAGAATGGGATTTGCACAACACTGCTCTGCCAAATTCAGACACAGAAAACATCACCACAAAGAACATTTTGTATGACTGAGCCTGAAAGGCAGGAGTTATCCTAGAAGGAGAACCCATGGAAGTATGAGGGGCAACAAGTTTCACACAGAACAGTTCCCAAGCCCCAAGAGATCTGCCTGTTCCAGCTGATGACAAATCATGATTAAAGGGGAAAAGCAGGGAGTTCCATTTCTACCAAACAGTAATTCTGTGCAATGGCTCTCTCTGACAGAAAAAAAAAGAAGTAAAACCCAAGGTGGGGTGGCTGTGAAGCAGTGCAATCAATCCACATCTAAGTGGCACATTAACAACCACAATTACCAGCTCATCTTTCCCAATTTGTGCGTGCAGATTCCTAAAAGTCAGAGCTGGAGCTGCACACGTCCTTCAGGAGAGGGGTATGAGGAAATCCTGCAGAGGCAGCCCTTCACTGGGGGTTGGTTTTGCACCGTTATTAATGAAACACAAATTCCTGAGCCCTCACATTTTGTTATTTTACTGTTTTTCCATTGCCAGAACTCCTGCTGGGTTTGCCAGTGGGAAGCACAGGAAGTAGTGAAGTGAGCAAGTGCTGCCTTGACAGCAGTGAGGAGCCAGGGGCAGCAGCCTCCAACAATTCCAGGGTTTACTGATGCTCTAATACTCCACTGACATCCATCTCCAATCTTTTGGGACAAGCCCCATGATGCTTTTTTCAGTGCAGCAAACTCAGAGAAAAAGGAGGGTTAAGGGGATCAGAAAATCATGGAGCAGTTTGGGTTGGAAGGGACCTCAAAGCCCATCAGTGCCACCCCCTGCCATGGCAGGGACACCTTCCACTGTCCCAGGTGCTCCAAGCCCCAAAATCCAACCTGGCTTTGGACACTGCCAGGGATAGCCACAGCAAGTTTAATATATTAATATTAATATATTAATTTGCTGATATTGCTGATATTAATTTGAAGCAGTTCTGAAAGCTGAGGGAATATTTTGTCTTGTTCCTAAAGCAGCAGCACAAGTTTTACAGAATGAGCACTTTGCTGGCAGAAAGCACCAACCTTCAGAGCCTGGGCTGGTTTTCTCTGGCAAACCCTACCTCTGTTTGCCAATCAAGTGTGTTTTACTCAACACAACAGCTAAAAGATGTTTTTTGCTTTTGTTGCTTTCCCATTTGGAGAATTTTCCAAAGCCCCATTTGGAGAAGCTGCCAGCTCAGTAAATATTGTGTGTGCAGAGCATATGTTGTAATAAATACCAGGGTATACATTAAAGGAGAGCACACATAATGGCTGTTTTGTTATTCTGCTGCCTGAGGTGCAACTTCATCTACTGCAATGCCAAAATTTCGTCCTCTATTCCCAGCTGTGAAAGGTTTTGCCACCTTAGAGCACAAAAGACCACTGCAGAGCACACCAGATTGTTTCCTAGCTAAGCTATTTGACCTAAATTTCTTCCAAAATATGATTAAAAGAGAGAAATTTTGATTTTAAAAATCGTATTTTTGCTTTATTTTGTTAACTACACATTAATAATCATTCACAAATCCCAACTGCCCAGTTAACAGCCCTGCCTGACAAGGCTGATTATCCTCTGTAATTCACAGATACAAGAGGAATTCTTTTAATTGTGCATTAAATACAGAAGGAACCAAATACTGCAGAAAACTCAAACCTTGGCCAAACCTCCCAGAACATTTCCATGGCTTCAAATCCTATTAGAGATGAAAAACAATGGACTCATGGATTATTTTGGGTCAAAAGGGACTTTAAAGCTCACCTCATCCCACCCTTGCCATGGGAACTGACACCTTCCTCTATCCCAGGTTGCACCAAGCCCATCCAGCCTGGCCTGGCAGAGAATTGTTTTTCAGACTCCAAACCAGCACTCTGGTCACAAGCAGGAATTAAAGAACACATCTTTCATCTTCCTGAAGGATTCTGTGAGCACTGGAACTGCCTCAGGCTGGCTGAGACATTCCCTGCACCACGCAGGGATCCTCTCCCAGTCCTCTCCCTTTTCCAAGGTAATAAAACCACTGGGAATTCAGGCAAAGAGGTGCCCACAAATCAAGCCCTGCCATTTCTTCCTTTGGCTGGTGACAAACAGCCCCATGAGGAAAAGGAAAATAAAACCCAGCCAGCTTTTCTTTTTATAAGGTTGTTTGTCACTCTTCAGGGCATCCGAGAAATGAGCTCAAAGAATTTGATCAAAATTTCCTAATTTTGGAGCCAAGCACATCCCAAAACAGCACCTGGAGATGCAGACCTGGGAATATTTTATTTCCCCTCTTAAACAGAACCAAGAGCTTTCCTTGAATCACAGAATGCCAGACTGGTTTGGGTTTGAAGGGACTTTAAACCCCATCCTGTTCCACCCCCTGCTGTCACACACCCAGTTTTCCCATGGATTTAAAGTGGTGAAGGACCCTGTGGAAGCATGTGGGAAACAAAGGTGAGCACCTGCATGGCTGCCCTTGCAGGGGAAAAATAAAGAAGTATTTTTTAACAGACAGAAGCTGTCCCCTGAAATGAGATGGATGAATGTACTCCCAGGGATTGATGAGACCAGCGAGGAGAGAGAAAACTCAGTGTGGGAGACAGGGGCCATAAATAAAGGGAGAGAGAAAAATCTCCTGGGAGGGTACAACAGCACAGAAATCCAGGTCTGCAGCTCCACAGTCCCTGACTCCTCAGGCAATCCCTCCCTGGGGCCTGCAAAGCAGAGGGACTCCTGCAGAGACCCCAGCTCTGCCTCTGCTGGGCACAGCACGCCAGGAACACCAGGAATTCCTGCAAGAACTCCCATTCCTGCTGTCAGTGCCAGGGGAGCACAGACAGAGCCCAGCCCAGGGAGCTGGAGACTCCAGCTCTGCCCCACCTTCAGGAGCAACATCCCAGCTCCAGCCATACTCAGGGCTTTGCTTCACTTTTGGGCAAAACCCCCAAAATGAGACCAGTGATGAAGCTGGCAGGAAGGAACCCATGGAATACTTCTCCTTTCATTGTGTTCTGAAGAGTGGAACATAAATTGCTAAAATTCCAAGTGGATTCCTCATGATTGATGTACTGATGAGTTGATCAAGCAGGACAAGGACTTTTTTATTGCAATAAATGCTGATTTAACTAAACACATTAGCAGCATTTTTTAAACTTATTTTCATCTTCATCAAACAAAATATTTAAATTATTCCTCTTTTAATTGCTGTGCTTAAACACACTGCCTTAGATAGTAACAGGAAGACACAGAAAGACAAAAACAATCCCTTTCTTGGCCCTGATTAATTTTAGCCCAACTAATTACAGGCAATTACACCCAGCTGAGGAACTCCTGGATGTTCAGGGACAGTGGCTCTGCCACTTCACAGAGACCCTGTGTCAGTGGCACCCAGAGCTCTGGGCAGCAATGGGTTCTCCAACCTCAAAACACATGGAAAAGTGAAAAGAGAATTAAACCAGCCCTCAAATTACCTGAAAATTATTCATTTTCTGTCTTCTTTTATTACTGCAGGGCACTCAGCAGCTTTTTCAAATGTTGCCATGAACTAGGTCCTTAAAACCACAAGCCTTAAACCAAATAGACTCAAGACAAAGCCAGGAGCAGCAACATCTTTCAGCTTTTTTTCCCCATACAGCTGTGATAAATCAAACATTTTAACCTGACTCCATCAAACAAAATGCTTGAAGTGATGTTCAGTGTGTCTGAATGACCTTTGGATTTCAAGCTGGCCACAGGAGAAGCACCAAAATACAGATGGGCTTCACCCAGCAACAAGGGCATGGGCTGGAGAGAAGGCAGGTTCAACAGAAAGAAATAAAACTATGATTTCTGTCCTTGAGCTTAGGGAAATGGAGCAGGGAAATAAAACCTTCAATTCTAAACTGCATTTTACTATCACTGGTATAGGGAGAATTCCAGCATGGACCAGTACCACACACAGATACAGCCCAGGGAATCACACAGCCTTTTTCCAACCACACCACAAACAGCTGACTGAATCCCAGAATCCCAGGGTGCTTTGGGTGGGAAGAACCTGAAAGTCCATCCCATTCTAACCCCTTCCATGGACAGGGACACCTGCCACTGTCCCAGGCTGCTCCAAGCCCCATCCAGCCTGGCCTTGGACACTGCCAGGGATGGACACAGCTGCAGGATTTTCCTTTTCAAGCTTCCTCCCAAGCCCATGCCAGAATATTTCTTGCCATTTTGGCACAGCCATTTGTTGCTTATTACAACACTGCCATTCACTGTCATATCTACTCCAGGTGTTCCAACTTAGGCAAAAGGGGTTCCTGGGAAGCAGGTGACATTCCTTTAGGATATAAGAAATGAGCTGTCAAAGCACAAGCAGGGATCCTATATTCACAGGGCTCGCAGTGTTCACAACTCCCACTCAGTGCTTTGAACTTCAGTTGAGCTGGAACCAGCCTCCCCATCAGAAACCTTTCATTCCTGCAGGGCTCTCAAGGAAAACATTCCAATTCCAGCCCAGATCTCTCAGGAAAAGTTGCCTCTCTGATTTTTGACTGGATGCAAGAACAAGATCAGAGGTTTGCCAGCCCCAGATCTGCCTACCTTGTCAGCTCCTTGACTTCAAAACAACCCCACAAAGGAACCAACATGAGATCCTGGAGGCAGCACTGACTGAGGGTGCTACAGGCACCAACCCCTCCCTGCTCTGCCCATTCCTTTAGAGGGATGCTATAGGGAAAGGGAAAACACAAAACTTGGGATAATGGGACAAAACGAAGAGATCAGGTCAGAGGAGATGTGAGGAAGGAATTGTTCTCTGGGAGGGTGGGCAGGCCCTGGCACAGGGTGCCCAGAGCAGCTGTGGCTGCCCCTGGATCCCTGGCAGTGCCCAAGGCCAGGCTGGATGGGCTTGGAGCAGCCTGGGACAGTGGAATGGGATGAGCTTTAAATCCTTTCCAGCCCAAGCCATTCCATGATTCCATGATCAGACCTACATGGTTCTACCCAGCTCCTGTCCTGATCCCTGGTGATCCCTGGCTCAGCAGCACCCAGAGCCTGTTCCAGCATCCCTGACTCACCTCTCCAAAGGAAGATGGAGCTGCTGCTCCAGAAGTCCCCTGCAGCAGGCAATAACAGCAGGCACCTGCCCTTCCAAACCCACCATTTCTCACTCCCAGACTGGGAGGGATCCACACCCCCCAGAGCTGCCTGGAGCTGGAAGGGCTCTCCAGGTGAGCCCTGAGAGCTGGCACACTGGCACAGAACGCTCTGTGGCTCCAAGTGTGGGGCTTAAAAGGCTGAGCTGTACCTCAAAGTCTATCTGGGGACATGGGGGTGCCAAACATCCCCTCCCCTGGCTGACAACAGCCACTGCAAAGCAGGGAACAGGGAAGGCACTGGTTTGAAAAGCAATTTAAAAATCTTCCCAGTGTCCAATTCTCACCCCCCTTTGCCATATCTCTCCCATATCCCATTGTCAGGTTAATTGCCTGCCAAGTGGCTGCTGGGAAGACTCGGGGAGCAGAAATAATTTACCTAGAAACTGATGTTCGAGTTCTCCAGCTGGCACCGGGGTCCTGAGCATTTCTAAAAGGCCTTTTTAAAGCACAATAGCTGCCCTTCAGCTCCAGGGATACCAACCTGCCAATTCTGGCTGCTCCATCAAGCCAGCTTTCAGGGATGGGAGCAAGCCAAGATCACACACTGTGAGGGAGCCACAGGCTTTGGAGGGACACTGGCTGAAGCTTTCCAAAGGAAAACCCATCCCAGCACCTGCCAGACAGCACAGGGGAGGATGGCAAGAGCCAGCCAGGGATGTGTGAGGGAAATGCCAGTGAATCCTTAAAGCAAAATTGGAAAAGCTGAAGTAAGCAAATAGAAACTTCAGTGCCTATGTTCTCACCTTGCTTCACTTTTGGTTCCTGTATTCTTCCAGTCATTCCCCCTTGCCATCTCTTCTTCAAATCACCCACCTGCTACTTGAATTTCTCCCAAGGCTAATTCCCCACTGGACAAGGCTGAAGGAAATGGGAAATCTCTGCAGGACAGATGGCCAGGGACCTTTGCATGTCCAAAAGCCAAAAAGCACAGCAGCTGCCCAAGACTGACAGGGCTCATCCTCCCCCTGTCCTGGCCTTTTCCAGAGGGACAAACACGAGATCCTCCTGCACTTGGGAAAGCACAGGGAGGGATGGGCACACCCGGAGAGAGGAGGGCTCAGCCTCAGAACATCACTCCCTAAACTTAGCCCTGCCCTCTCCCATGTGCAATTCCCCTGGAAACAAAGCATTGTCCCACTCTGGAAATGAAGGAAAGCAGCTGTGGTGCCTCTCAGTCCCTGGGAGGGCCAGACAGAACCTCCCAGGCAGGAATATTCATCCTGCACCTTCCCACAGAAGGGGGGAAGTGGGTTCTGGGTCAGCCCCAGAACTTGGTAAATGGCCTCACTGGAAATCTGGGGGGAAATAATGGAAAGGGAATTCAGTAACATAGGAGAACAGGCCAATAAATAACAGATATGCCAATAAATATCAAATATCATCTCATCTCAGAGTCTCCAGCCTGACCTGGAAGTGTCCAAGGCCAGGTTGGACAGGGCTTGAGATATCCCTGGGATAGTGGAAGGAGTGGCACTGGATGGGCTTTGAGGTCCCTCCCAACCCAAACCATTCTGGAATTCTAAGCTAATACAGGTATCAAACACCACCAACCAACAAATCGTACAAAACACAAATATTGCCGTTTAAGGCAAAAACCACACAAGAAACTCACAAAAAGAGAAGCTATGAGTAAACATTTTCCAACCCACTTGTTACTTTTCTTTTTAATGACAGAAAATGATCTGACTGAGAAAAAATAATGAAGGTGCTGTCAGGGTGGCTGCTTAAGTTGATCGATCATGTGTTTAAAGGCAATCCACCCCCTGCTGCCAAGCACCAGCTCAGGCAGACAAAAAGCAGCAGTTACAGAGCCCAAAGTCTCGCTGATGGCCTTCATTAGTGCTCTGGGGAACCATTACCCTCAGCAGATTTTACTGGAGCTCTCCAGGAGGAATAAACAGATAAAACCTCTCCTGGAATAAGTGCTTGCATGATCCATTTCTTCTGGGGTCTTTTCTGGAGCATTTCTCCTCCCAGGTGGATCTGAGCAGGCTTCTTCTCCAGGGAAACAGAAAAGGTGCTCCTGAGAAGTCACCCAGAGAGTTTCAGACTCCTTGTCCCTGGAAGTATCCAAGGCCAGATAGGACAGGGCATGGAGCAGCCTGGGGTAGTTCCTGCCCATTGCAGGGGTGTCACTGGATGAGCTTTAAATCCCTTCCAAGCCAAACTGGGATTCTGGGATCCCAAGCTGGGCATTTGCAGGTGTCCCTCAGCCCAGGCCCTGCTGATGGCAGCGTCTCCTGAGGTGTCACAGCAGCAGGACAGACGCTGTCCCCACTCATGTCTGCTCTCCCTCACTGTCACACCACAGCTCTGGCACTCAGGCTTCCCCCTGCAGCCACCAATCCAGCCCTCAGGACATTTCCTGCTGTGGCCAGGCTGTCCCCTTCCGTGTCACTTCATTAGCTCCGTGTGGCCTCACACAGCCGGCAGCAGGCACGCAGGTTTCCTGCTGTCAGAATCCCGGGATAAATGAGTTTTCCATTCACTGCTGAGGGCTCAGCACAGCCACCAACATCCCTGGGATGCTGCTGGGACTGCAATGATTCATCACCTGCCCGGGCAGGGCCTCAAGGCAGGACCTTGCCCTGTGACAAAGATAAACTGCCCAGGAGATGAGGCTTAATTCACTCCTAGAGGAAATGCTACCCTTAAAACAAGGGAGTTATTTCCCACATCTGATGCTGCCACAGGAATACAATTTCAACAGTGAGCGGGGCCAGCGGGGCTGAGGAAGGGCCTGGAGCATCTGGGTGCCCAGGAAAGGCTGAGGGAGCTGGGGCTGCTCAGCCTGGAGAGGAGCCCCAGCTGAGAGGGGCCTCAGCCCTGGGTGTCCCTGTGTGCAGGGAGGGGCAGAGCAGGGCCCAGGCTCTGCTCCAGGGCCCAGCAATGGCCCCAGAGCAGGGCAGGGACTGAGCCCAGCAATTCCCTGCACAGGAGGCACAGCTTCTTCCCTGGGCACTGCCCAGCCTGAACAGATTGCCCACAGAGCCTCTGGGCTCTCCTCCCTGGGGCTGTTGCAGAGCTGTGTGCACACAGGGCTGTGCCCTGTGCTCTGGGATGGCCCTGCTGGAGCAGGGAGGTGACACCAGGTGCCACTGAGCTCCCTTCAGCCTCAGCCAGCCCGGGATCCTGTGAGGAAGACAAGAGCTGGTTTTTCCTACCCACATGAGGAAGAGCTATAGTAACACCCTGAGGGACTAAATAAGAGATGCCACTACTGGGCCCACACTTAGCACCCCCAATTCACTCAGCCAGAGGAATAAAACCATGGAGAAAGGTCTCATTCCAAGCTGTGGGAACACCAACAAGCCTCCCACGTGCCAGTGCCCTGAGCAGAAGCTGCTGACAAAGGTCTGCATTGGCCATTTTGGAAGTGCCAGGAAACACCACCCGAGAAAGCAGCCACTGCCATCTGTTCTACCTCCAACTGCTTGCTATTCTCTTTACCTTAAATATATCCCAATACATATAAATACCACGCACAGGCTATGAAGACAGCTCAGCAGAAGGTTTCATGGCCACGAGGACAGGGCTGTGCTCCCACAGGTGACATCCCAGCCCTGGGTCTCACAGCACGGGGACATGGCTGCTCCACCTCCCGCCGGCTCTGACTCAAGCAGCCCATCTGCCTAATACACTATTCCTGCCACACCATTTCTCACACACCATGTGCTCTCTGCCAGTATTTTTAGCCTCTCCAGAAGGGGCAGGGTGCAGGTATGTTGCTGTTTGGTGCTGGAACTGTGTGCTGGTTGCCTGGGAAACGGCCACAGCCAGGGAATTACATCGGATCCATTGGCCAGAGTTTGCTCCTCACTCTGCTCAGTGTGCCACAAGGTTGAGAGACTGCTTTGTGCTCACACACACGTGGGGGTGATGGACACCATGTTTTGTGTTGCTTCCAGGAGTTGGGATGACTCCCTGCCTTGCACCATCCTTTTCTCGACAGAGTAGGCCAGGCCAACACTAAAATCTGCAGCCTTCACACATCATCCAGTGCCCAAAGTAAGTCCTGTATTCCCTCTCTCAGTCCTGCATTCCCTCTCTCAGTCCTGCATTCCCTCTCTCAGTCCTGTATTCCCTCTCTCAGTCCTGTATTCCTTCTCTGTCCTGTATTCCCTCTCTCAGTCCTGCATTCCCTCTCTGTCCTGCATTCCCTCTCTCAGTCCTGCATTCCCTCTCTCAGTCCTGTATTCCCTCTCTCAGTCCTGTATTCCCTCAGTCCCATATTCCCTCTCTGTCCTGTATTCCCACTCTCAATCCTACATTCCCTCTGTTAGTCCTGCATTCCTTCTCTCTGTCCCATATTGCCTCTCTCAGTCCCACATTCCCTCTCTCAGTCCTGTACTCACTCTCCCAGTCCCATATTCCCTCTCTCAATCCTATATTCCCTCTCTCAGTTCTGCATTCCTTCTTTCAGTCCCACATTCCCTCTCTCACCTGCTGCTACCTCTGTGCAAGGCTCTCCCCTCAACCCCCCTGCACAGCACAGCTCCTCTGTTGTTTTTGACTCCACTAATGTGATTAATAACAATAAAAGCCACTGATCCTTTTGGTGGCTGCCTTTTGCTCCTCATTTAAGAGAAATCAGAGCAAAGCACAGTGACAGATGGCAGATATTAAAGCCTCGAGGTGAGGAACACACTGCAGCAGCAGCAAGGAAATTCCTGAGGCTCATTTGAGAGCGGACAAGTTTAGATGTTTCCTTAGCACTGAGGAATCCTCTTGTCTCCTGGAAAAAAAAGGAGTGAGGAAGTACTTTAAGCAGGCTATCTCCCTGAAAATTACCCTTCCCTTGAGCTGTTTTTGGGGATGATTTTCCAGGCAGTTTGACTCTGTTAAAGTAAGAAAACCATTCCTCACTGGAGCTCAGGATCTTTTTTCCCCAGGGATTTATAAGCTTTGGAACCCAAAGTACTCCTCTCCTCCTCTGCCTTACCCAGCTCCTTACAGGGCTGTGATTCAATACAGCCCAAAATTGGATTACAGTAATTTACTGCAGGGCAGCAAAGAGAAGGGGAAAAATAAGGAAAGGAAAAATGTATCAGTCACCTCTGAGCAGAAAATAGAAGAAGATGTTAGAACGTGGCAGGTGCTTCCTTATCTTATTTATCACATGCTGGTGGGAACAAACTGTTTTTAACAGAAAACTCAGCACTGGAAATCTGAATGAAAAGTCCTGTCCCAGCAGATCATGGCAGAAATTCCTTGGCTACTAAAAGCTGAGCAGCCCAAACATGTTAATGGAAGTAAAACAACAGGAAACAACAAAATTCCAATTTAAAGCATCCCAAACCCACTGTTGGACTTCCTGGAGGAGCCCATCTCCACCAGCCAAGGAGCAGTTAAGCAGCAGAATTTAATGCAGAGGAGATGTTTCTCTATAGAGGACATTAATAATGGTATAAAATGTAATTAACTTGTGTCACCGGGTTCCTATTAATTTAAGCATGCACTAAATAGTAAATCCAAACAGGATCTGTCATTCTGGATAAAACTCTCATGGAAAAGCTTTCAGCAGTGAAATGAAAGGGAAAACCATTATAAAGTGTGTGGAAAAGTCACCTCTGGTGATAATTTTCATCCTATTTTTGTATTAAATACTGGCCCAGAAGCTCAGCACCACCCAACCACCCCTCTGCAGACCTTTGCAGGCATCTCCCCTTTAATTCCCTAGTCAGGCAGAGCTGTACCTGCCCTCCCCACAGACACACAGAGCCTTCCCCAGCTTTTTCCAGAGCTCAGAACAAACTTTTCTCTTCCCTTGAACTTTGGGCAGTAAATTCTGCAACACTCTGAGTATTTTGCTCAGTGCTTGTTCCAGAGGCTGGTGAAGAACATTTCAGCTTCCCCCTTCTTTAGGAGGTGGAGTTTGGTGATTAACTTTGGGTCCCTGAGATATTTTTAGAGGAAAACATTCCCAAAAATCACCAATTCTGTGAGAACAACACTGCAGAAATACAGAAATTGGCTTAGAAATAATCACATTTGCTGGGTTTCCTCCAAAATTTCCGTATCACTGCTCGAAGCACTTGCAAATACAAAGGATTTTGATTTAAAGCCCGTGTGTACGAGAGCAGGTGAATCAAAGGTGATGGATCATGTTTTACTCTATCTATCAAGGGAGATTTACCTGTTTTCAATCATTATTTTATTGTAATGCCAGCTAGATGAAGGAAACGCTCCAACCTTCATCCAAAGGCTTTCTATAATCCCACTTTAATTCTGACTGAACAGGAAATTAATTATGACTGAGGGGCAGAACCTGCCTACAACCCTCCTGGGTTTGGTGATCAAGTGTCAGTCCCAGTCCCCATCCAGTGAGGAGATATTTTAGCAAAGAACCAATGAGATCAACTCACAGAAATCACACAAACAACAAAAAAAATATTGAAAAAGAATGGGAATGTCAAAGATGAGTTGTATTATTAAATCATGGATTCCCTCCAGGTCACTTTGATTCAGTGGCAGGTGCCAAGTGCACCAAAAATTGCCCTTGGTCTGTGGCAGAACCTCCTCAGCTGCACAAGCCAGAGGGAAAATCTCTCATCTGTTCTGTCTCCAACAAAAAAAAAAATATATTATGGAGGCAAAGTGACAGGAAAGGAGAGAAGAATGATAGCACCTAAACACATCCTTGTGCAAGTGGGTTTGGATATCTGCAGCCTCCAGCAGGGCTCAGGGATGCCTCTCCAGCCCTGCTGCACGAGGGCAGGACAAATAGGAGTGGAAAACACAATTTTAATGACACTTGTGTCTTGGGTTGCAATACAGGATGTGACAGAAATGTGTGTTCTGTCCCCATCTGTTAAACCAGCTGGGGCAGTGACCCTGATCTCCTGGCACATATTATCTGCTCATGGGCCATCTTTAAACCAGCTGGGCAATCATCTTTATCTTTCCCACAGCCCATCCTCCCTCCAGGAAGATATCATCTGCTGCTGGCCCATTCAGTCCCACTGTGTGACTGATAAAATTCCATCATCCCACTGGGAGATGCTCCAGCCAGGGGAGCAGCCAAGCCTTTCCTACCCAGATAAAAACAGATTTTGGACAGCAAGTTATCCATCTTTCCACTGGATTCCAGAGGAAAGCCAGACCTTTCCACATCATCCCTGGAGCTTCAGAGGAAACTGCACCTTCTCCAGGAGCACTGCTCCAGCTGAACCACATCTGCCCCTGCAGGAGGATGCAGCCACCATTGAATGGGACTGTGCCAACACCCTGACTGACTGACGGGTGTCAGCTTGGATTCTGACTCTGGCAGGGTTTTGGGATTGTTCTTTGTAATACTGCATTTCTATTTTAATTTTCCTAGTAAAGAACTGTTATTCCTAATTCCCATATCTTTGCCCAAGAGTCCCTTAATTTCAAAATTATAATAATAATTTGTAGGAAGGGGCTTTACATTCTCCATTTCAAAGAGAAGATCCTGCCCTTATTGGCAGACACCTGTCCTTCACACCAGGACACTGTGCTCTGGGAGAGTCTCTCCCTTGTGCTTTTCCATCAGCTTTTAGCTGAAGTGCCATAAAAACCTGCAGCCAGCATTGCTGCCTGTGGGAACAAGCCCAAGGATCACATCCAGCCCTGCCTGCAGGGATGGGAACAGGAGCAGGAAATGGGAATTGGCTGTTGCTGCAAAGCTGAATGGGAATTAAAGGCACTTCTCAAACCCAGCAGGCTCAACCAGCACCTCCAGAATGTTTGGGAACACAACAATCAACCCAGCCAGCCCAACATTCAGCTTTTTTTATCTTTGCCACTGATTGATTTATTTATTATCCACACCAGCCACTCCAAAGCAAAGGTTCCACAGATGCAAAGCTCAGAGGTGGTGCCTTCCAAACCTCTCTGTTCTTGCAGGGGATGGCATTTGTAACCCAGCAAATTGAATTTCTTCCTTTGAATCTGCTGGGAAGTGGCAGCAGTGCTGGGAAGAGCTGTTTGCAGGATGAGAGAAGAGCCTGATGTCTCATTAAGGGTCCCTTGGTACTTTTTGAAATATAGATGGTGTTAACTCTCATTTCTTGGCTGATTCAGAACTGGTAATTGCTAAAGCTGTTCAGTGTTTCCTCACCCCACTCCTGCTGCCGGGGGCTCAGAGCTGCTCCCAGATTTCCCTGAGGAAATGTCCTGCATGGTAGCCCCAGGAGCTGGGAGAAGGTTTGGGATGGAAATTAAAGCGTCCTGAGTTTTTCACCCAAGATCTCCACGGCAGGAGGAGCCCTCCTGGGGCAGCACTGCTGATTGCAGCCTGTGGAGTTCACTTGCACACTCCACTCCTGGACATCCACACTCAGGAATTTTCCATTTCTCCATAGCCAGGACAGCCAGCTCAACCAAATTACCCCAAAAAATATCCAATCTGTTGATTATTTTCATGGAGTAAAACTGTACTTTGAGCTGATACTTTGCATTAATGTTTTTCTTCCTTGCAACAGTTATCTCCTAGGAAAAACAGATCAGCATCCTTCTGATCCTGAACATTTGAAAATCTGCCTCCAAACACAATATCCCAGGATACTGTGAAGTGATTCAAACACATTGCCTGGAGATGTCTTTCTGTGCCTTCATTTTCCCACGTGTCAAACTGATACAGCTCCCAAAAAACACCCAAATTGACATCTAAAATGTCTGTGGCTGTGCAGAGCCCCAAACGGAGGCCAAACCATCTCCACCAGGCAGTGGGGAAAGAGGGATCAAAGCTGTGGGAAATGTTAGCACACTTGTGTTCCTAAAACACTACAGGAAGATGTTGCTGAAGCTGAGGAGACAAGATTTTTTTGATTAGTTTATTTTATTCCTTTCAGAGAGCTGTGTGTGACTTATTTCCACAGCTCCCAGGATCAAGGGTAGCACTATCCCTGAGAACTGAAGCAGCAAGACACAACAGGAGCACTCCCAGTGCCTTCAGAAGAAAAGGGAAGGGATCTCCTGCCCTCAGAACTGTTGATCCTCGTTAAAATATAAGCAGTTAGACTAATTAATGAGGTGTGGTCTGCAGACACTTCCCAGCAGAGCTGGCCATGTGGAAATGGAGCCTTTAAGGGAAAGAAGGGATCTAAAATATATCTGGACACCAGAGAGCAGAGACACCAAAGAGGGCTCCTACTGCCTTAGATAATGAACATCTCCAGCAGTAACTCTGACGGAGGGAGAAAAAAGAGCACTTTAGGCAAATTGAGATCACACTTCAGGGAAATAGCTGCCTAATGCTCCCTTTCACCAGCAGTGCAGCTTCCAAGGGTTTCCTGGCCAGAGCTAGACACTTTTAGAACCCTCAGTTTCCTTCCCAGCAAAACAAAGTGTTCCCAAGCATCCTGAGGCCTCTCAGAGAAAGGGAAAAGAGAAAAGAAGCAGCTCTGTAACACCCCCACTTTACACATTCCTGGCTTTGGGTGACCTGATTGTGGCTTTCAGTGCCTGAAGGAGAAAGGAAAGATGGACTTGAGACAAGGGATGGAGGGACAGGACACAGGGATGGATTCCCACTGCCAGAGGGCAGGGTCAGATGGGATATTGGGAAGGAATTGTTCCTGGAAGGGTGGGCAGGCCCTGGTACAGGGTGCCCAGAGCAGCTGTGGCTGCCCCTGGATCCCTGGCAGTGTCCAAGGCCAGCTTAGACTTTGGGGCTTGGAGCAGCCTGGGATAGTGGAAGGTGTCCCTGCCCATGTGTCCTGGTTTGAAGGACAGGTGTCTGCCAAGAAAGGCAGAAGTTTTCCTTTGAAGCAGAGACCCGAATTCCACTCCCCCCAAGTATTATAAACGTTTGAATCAAGGACTCTGAGGCAGAGATAAGGGAGTAGTAATAACAGCTCTTTTACTAATATATCTAACTGTACCAGGAGAAACAACAGCAATTGTTAAAATTACCACCAAAACAGAACAGGTAACTCGGTTCCAGTCCTTTCTTTAGCTGTGAGCACGCTCTCTCTCGGCGGGAGCGGAGGCGGGAAGGGGCGGCCGCGGCCGTGCCGGTCTCAGGGGGGAGCGGCTGGGGCGGGCAGCTCCTCGCTCACCGTTTGGGTTCTGGTGCTCAGCTGTGTCCGCACAGGCTGGAGGCTGGAGCAGGGCAGATGCAGGGCAGGTGATGGCAGAGGGTCTGGCTCTCCTGCCTTCGGCCGCGTGGCTCCAAGACCGAGAGGATCCTCCTCCCAGCCCCCGGAAACACGAGTCCCCTCCAGAAGCACCAGAGCCCCTCTCCAAGCCGATCCCACCGGCAGCTCCATTGGCATGACAATGGGAAAAATTCTTTAAATTGACACAGCAATAGGAAAACACTCAACCCCCAACACCGTGGAAGTGGTGGCACTGGATGGGCTTTAAGATCTCTTCCAACCCAAACCAGCCTGGGAGTGCTGCTGCTACAAACCCACACATTTCCAACAAAATTAATCATTGCCTTTACCCCAAAACACCTAAACCCAATGCTTTTATTTCCTCCAAATAAAGATACATTGAAATAATAAGGCCTTTATTCACCTCTTGCCAGAAATAATCATCCCTTCTTCTTGAACTAATTACATATTTAAGTCCAGACTTTCTTCCACCTACACTGAGACACTCACACAACCAGGAAAGCTTTCCAACAGGGATGGTTTATGGGGTTTTTATTGGCAAATGAATGATATGGTCTCTGCTATGTATACACCTAAATCAACTTTAGAACAAAAACAAATAGGGCTAAAGGGCATTTCTGAAATCTGCTCTGCTTATTTCACAGTCAAGCAAAGAGGGTTTTATTCAGACTCTCCAGGAGGCTGCTGCAGCCTTTCCTGAGCAAGGCTTGGATTCAGCAGCCAGAGCAGGCTTGAACAGTGCAGTCATTGTAGGATTCTGCAATCAAAACCCCTTTCACATGCCCAGGTGCTGCTGCAGTGAGAGCCATACCCTCTTTGGGAAAAATCAGTATTTCCACAGCAAAGGAAGGAAAAAAATTGCTCTGGTAATTCCTCGTGGCAAAAACCCACATGGGTTGCATCAAGAGTTACCAAAGATGCAGGAAATGAAACTGTGGGATTTCTTTTCCTTGAGTCTGTGATAAGGAAATTCATCAGCAGGATCTGAAGGCAAAAGTCTTGTCCTGAGTCCAAGCTGCAGGACTGGAAACACTGGGAATCATCATAGGATTAAAGACTTGGATCTTATGAAATGGTAACCTTAGAGAGCTGGATGGCTCTCTATAGAGACTTCATTTATGTTTAATTCCCCAGAATCCCAGGAGAGCTGGGCTGGAAGGGACCTCTGGAGATCATCCAGTCCAAGGCCCTGCCCAGGCAGGGTCACCTGGAGCAGGTGGGCTTGGAATTAATCCAGAAAGGGAAACTCCACCACCCTCCCCAGGCAGCTGTTATGGGAAATAAGTTCCTCATGTGGAGGTGGAGGTTGTGCAAGACAAACCAGCTGGATTGACTTTAGCTGTAGTGACAGTGGCTGTCACCATGAAAAAAACAAATTTCCAGTTCCTTTTGGCTGAACATCCCAGGGGTTGATGTGCAAATGACATTTTGGAGGTAGAAATCAGATAAATTCTTACATGCTGTGTTGCTCCCGTGAACAAAAAGCACAGGAGTATTCCTGGTGTATTTCCAGCACTGGGTGGGATTGGGAATTTCTCTCCAACTGGACAAACTGGGCAGGAGCTGCCCCCCAATTTTCAGTGCACTCCTTGAACTGAAACCAAAGGTTTAACCTATTTTCCATCACAGCAGAGCAAAGCAGAACAGTTCCAATACAGAGAGGGAGACTCCACAACCTGCCTGGGCAGCTGTTCCAGGGCTCTGCCATCCTCATGGGAAAAAATTCCTCCTCATGTGGAGGTGGAGGCTGTGCAAGACAAACCAGCTGGATTGACCTTAGCTGCAGTGACTGCCACCATGAAAATAAAACAAATTTCCAGTCTCCTTTGGCTGAACATCCCAGGGGTTGATGTGCAAGTGACATTTCAGAGATAGAAATCAGATAAATTCTTATGTGAACAAAAGGCCCAGAAGTATTCCCAGTGCGTTTCCAGCACTCACTGGGATTGGGAATTTCTCTCCAGCTGGACAAATTGGGCAAGAGCTGCCCCCCCACCAATTTTCAGTGCACTCCCTGAACTGAAACCAAAGGCTGGTCCTAATTTCCATCACAGCAGAACACCACTGTGTAAAACCAGCCTGGGGTTTTGCTCTGCAGCTTTACCTTCCAGAAAGAATTTTATATTCTTATTTTATATTCTTATTTGTCAATAAAGCAAGCATTCCCAAGCTCCTCAGTGGAAAGAAAGGGGAGGCTTTTGACAAGGAACACACTTGGACTAAATTCCCAGCAGGGCTGTGGTGGTGTCAGACAATCTGGAGCACTTGCTGTGTGTTCCTTCCTGCAGAGCTTTCATCTTTGCTGCCAAGTGCTGCCATTAGGAATTCCCAAAGAAAATCAGGCATGAGCTGAGCCCAAGCTTCCCACCTTGATGGCCCAGCTAAAGGAAGAATTCCAATGGATATCCAGCTCCCCAGGTGGATCTCTGCAAAGCCCTCATGGGATTTAATGAAAAGAATATTTGGGGTTAATCCCATTTTCTACCACACAACTGGACAGAAAAAGCAAGTTAGGAGAAAGTGGGAATAATCCAACACTTTCCCATGGATCCTAGGCTGTTCAAAATCAACCCCAGGCACCTCAGGAGCAAAGGAAAATGGTTCCTGAGCAAATGAAGGAGGAGAAGGTGCCTTTGAAAGCCACTTAACAGCCACGTGCCAGAGCACTGAGGGCTGTTCAGCAGCAAAATAGAGAGAGGGGAGCAAAAATCATAATTAAGAACCCAATCATGTTTTAGCTCTCAGCTAAAATTCTGACTTCCAATTAATTCCTACACATTTGAGCAAAGGGGGAAAAAGGAACAAGTGAAACTGTGGTTTACATGAGATTTCACCTCTCATGCAAAGAGGCAAATTCAGGATTTCTTGGAGTGTTTGTGCCCCTGGCAGATGATTTATTGGGAAAGGCAACCATCCCCTAATCCCCATCAAAGAGAGCTCAGAACAACACAAGGGAGAGAGTGCCCAAAAGAGAGATTCTGATTTGTGCTTCTGGCTGTGTTTTGGTGAGAAATTATGGAATTGGGATAATGTGGCACATTCAGGCTATCCATGGGTTCCACACATTCTTGGTTTCATCATGGAAAACATTTATTATTTGTTGTTTTTAATAAGGGGAGATGCCAAACCCCTCCTGCCAGGGAGCACCTTCCTTTCCTATCACACAGCCAACTCTACTTTTGAGAATATTCCCATATATTGATGGATATTCCACACATAGCCCATCTAAAAGTCATCCTGGGAATACTGATTGCCATAAAAACTCAGGAAAACTCAAGTTTCAGAAGCTGTTATTTACACAAGTGGAATGAAAACTGTTTTCTTACATGGTCACGTGCAGCAATTGCTCCCAAATAGTTTGGAACAAACAAATAAACTCCTTTTTTCCTGGAAAAGCTGTTTATTCACACTGTCAGCACTGATCTGCAGATTGGAATCAGTTCCCTTCAGAAACTTTTGTGTGAAATTCTAAGATATAAAAGCAAAATCTCTCCCAGCCCTGTTATTTCCTAGCAGAGTCCACCTCCCCAGTTTTTCCCTACACGCCCCATTCCATCCCTGCATTCCCATCCTTCAATTCCCACCACTGAGGGACTTGAAAAAATGACATTTAATGAATGCTGCCAACAAATAAACAAGGAAAAAACCCAGCTGACAGAAAAATCTGAGAAAGGGGTGAACTTCTCCTCCTGTGATTATCCATAAAATTCCAAGTGAAGAGCTATCCAAAACATAGCCCAAATCCCTGAAATTTGTAGAATACACAGCATTAAATAAATTAAAAAAAATCCCCTGTGTGTTGCCAGCTCACCAACAGCTTCATTTTATTTAATCAACCCAAAAGCTTCCTGAAATGACTCTCACCTGAAAAATGCTTCTATGTTTTCTTTCCTTCTCCCTCCATCCCATCTCCATTGGAATATCCCATTAAAAATGGAAAGCTCACCTCCAAAATTCAGGATTTTCCCCCCTTTTTCTTTCCCTTTTAAAGTGGTGTGGGGAGAAAGAAATGTTATTAAATGAAAAAAAAAAATCTCCAGGAAAATGATTTGCAGAAGATTAAAGTGAAAGCTCTGCATTTGCTGTCAGGAAAATTAATTAGAAGCTTTTATTTCAGCAATATGAGCTGCTTTTCAAGGAAAAGCATCGTAATTTGATGATTTCCTGTTTAATAGAAAATTAGAATTCTACCCTGGAAGTTTGACTTTGCTTTTCCATATCAGCTATTACTGAAAGAAAAGGAATCAAAAAGGAGAATCCAAATTTTCCCTTCCCTAAACAGAGAATTCCAGCAACAGAAATCATTACAATATTTTAAATCCTGAACTCTGCATGCCCCAAAAATCATTCAGACAAGTATATATCCCAAATATCTTCTTCCACAGAAAACTTCATTAATTGCTCTCAATTATTTATTAAATCCATGGCTGGTGGTCTTGAAATAAATGCAGCAATGACTCAAAGAATAGGAAAACTTCCCATCCCTGTCTAATAAGTCTCACAGGGACAAAAAATTAGGATTTTTTTACATTTCAAGTCCTGTTAAAAATGAATTTTATAATTATCAAACTGTGCTTTTAAAGTAACTAACTGCTCTGTGGGGGCCCAACTGTGGGATGGAAACCCCAAAAGGATGGAAAAGCCACAGGTAAGGAGAACAAGGCTCTTCCCAAATCCTCCTCAGGACTTGCCCAGAATTTTGCACATTTTGTTTGATTCAGGTGAAATTAACCCAAATCTATTCAACAGCAGCAGACTCTTCTCTAAGGAATGTGGCTGACAAATCCCAAATTCTGAAAGCTGCTTTCCATTCCAGCTGGAGTGAGGGCACAGAAAGATGAAATTATTCCAGAATGAAAATATTCCAGGATGAAAATATTGCAGGATGAAAATGTTCCCTGGGAGAACATCTGGGAATTCTGGGGAGAGCATCCCAGCTCTGTCAGCTCCAGCCTTTCCAGGGATTTTCCACCTCTGGGCACAGGTGGGATCAGCTTCCTTCCCACAGCATTTAGGAAATATTCCCAGCATTCTGACTGTTCCTGTTTCATCCAGCTCATGGAAAAGAGGGAAGTTCTCAAATTCCTCAGCTTCCCCATAATTATAATTATCCAGTTCAGAGCAAGGTGGTTTTTCCATTTTAACTCCCCAAAAAGTTTTAATAGCCTTCATTAAACATGAATTGAATTAAAAACACGAGTTACCACGGATGTCTCTGCTACATGGAACACACACTCCATGGAATTTGTTGCCTCATTCCACAGGAATTAAGAACCTACAACAAACTGAAAGCTGTGATCCTGTTTTCCTTCACATTTTTGTACAGTTCTGGCACAAAGCTTGCAAGTATAAAATGTATTTATTTCCATTTAAAGAAGGAAAATGCATTAGGAAACTTGCCAGGACTTTCCTAGAGATATTTAAAGATCCTATAGAAATCTCTGTTACTTTTCTGGCTGTTTATTATTTATAGACATGGGGAAATTTTGATCCTGCAACAATAAATTTATTGTGGCTTTTTCTCAGATGGAATTCTGATCTTTTCCTTGGGACTTTGAGTGTAGACAAAGAAATTCACTTTCAAAAAAACCCACCCCAGTGCTGCTCTCATTTGCAGGAAAACAGAGAAGATGACAAAGGTTTGGCTACCTCAGGTTTTTAAGAAAAGAGATGAAAAGAGGAAAAAAATCTTTGCAGCAACACTTCAGGAAATCAGCCCTGGGAAATGAAAGGATTTTGGGGTTGTTTTTCTCCACATTCTACAGCACCTCCAACAAAAGCTGAGGTGGAAACAAGAGCATGAGCCACTTATCTCCCAAGAATAAAAAATGCCAGTGTATTTCCATCTCCAAATCATTTTGCCAAGCATATTTTCCTTTGTCAAGGGATCAAATAACTCCCTGGCTGCATTAATGGAAAAATAACTACAATAATTCCAAACTGTAGCTGCTTTTCCTGGGGATATTGTGGGAGTAAATATGGATTTACATAAACCTGTGGTCAAAATATTCCTTCAAAAGCTTCTGGCTGCTGATTCAACTTATTAATAAATTACATATCATTATTTCTGGTTAATTTTTCATCCAGCCTGGCATTTCTTTAAGTGCAATTCCCACGTGGATTCAGCTCATTCCTGCAAAAAACCCACCAAACCACCACCCCAAAAAAAAAAGGTGGGGATCATGCACATGTTGGACTCTGGGAGGCCTTTTCCAGCCTCAGGAATTCTGTGATTTTTGCTTGGAAAAGCATCAAAAAAAGCAACGCCCAAAAGTCAGGAAGCAGCGATAAAAATGGGGATAATTCCAGATTTCTGTGGGTAACTGCCCCCATCTCACACCCCTCCAGCAGATCCTCCATGTGCAGCACAAAAACCAGGATTACTCCAGGATTTTCTTCAATCTTCCAAAAGGTGAGGACAGAGCCACACGAAACTTTTACAGCCCAAAAATACTGAATTCCCCTCACGTTCCTCTCTGGGTTTATTTCCCTCACCTTCACACACACCAGCTAAGGATGCAATATTTCTGTCTGAAAATATTGAAAAATAAAAGAAAAGCAGCAGAGCTGCAAAAATGTTGTTGTTGTGGTTTTTTTTGTTTTTTTTTTTTTCCCCTGGATCTAAGCAATGAGGAAGAGTGATGGGACAAGAGAATTCTGGTGCTGCACATGCTCAGGACTACTTGAAAAATGAGGGGAATGCCAGGGAAAACTGGGATTTTTCTTGTAGAAACTGCACTTTATGCAACAGAAATCAGAAATCCAGCCATTTTATAGCTTTTTTTATATTAGATTCATGCACCACCTCAGTGTAACCAGAGGATGGAGAGAGACAGGAGGGGACAACCCCCCATTTGGGTCACCAATGACACTCCAAATGTTTAGGGAAGATACAAACAGAAGATCCAGCCAGGAGGACACCCCTAGTCCTAAGGAATGGACTGTGAGATCCTACCAAGTGAAGCTGGTCTCCACCTCATCTCACACATCCATAAAAACACAGAATCATGGAATGGTTGGGAGGAACATTTATCATCCAGTGTCCACCTCTGACACCTCCCACTGTCCCAGGCTGCTCCAAGCCCCATCCAGCCTGGCCTTGGGCACTGCCAGGGATCCAGGGGCAGCCACAGCTGCTCTGGGCACCCTGTGCCAGGGCCTGCCCACCCTCCCAGGAACAATTCCTTCCCAATATCCCATCCATCCCTGCCCTCTGGCAGTGGGGAGCCATTCCCTGTGTCCTGCCACTCCATCCCTTGTACAGAGTCTCTCTCTCTGTTTCCTGTAGCTCCTCCAAGCACTGGGAGGTCACAATTTGGTCACCCCAGAGCTTCTCCTCTCCAGGCTGAACAATCCCAGCTCTCCCAGCCTTCCCTCCCAGCAGAGCTGCTCCATCCCTCAGGAATCTTTGTGGCCTCCTGTGGATCTGCTCCAACAGATCTGCATCTTTCTCATGCTGAGTCCTCAATCCAAGCAAACCTTCCTCAGGTTGTTAGAGCTTCCCCAGAGCTTCCCTGCAGCCAAAACTGAGCCCTGCTCTGCTCTGAAGGCCCTTTCCCACCCCCTGCCCAGTTCAGCAGAGATAAACCAGTGGGAAATGCCAACAGCAGAGATTTTTCTCACTGTGCCCTTTTGCTGCTAAAAACAAAAACAGTGAAATGAAAACTCTTTAGAAAACAATTTAAGAGGGATCAGCAAATCTCAGCTGCTAATGGAGCGTGTCCCCTCAGCTGTCTTAGTGCCTGTCCCAGGGGGCTGGGAACAGCTCCTGCCCGAGGACTGAGGGACAACCCAGGACAAGCAAACAGCTTCTGCACGATGCAAGTTGGTCTCCACTCTCCCCCAAGGAGAAAATGGGAGGAAAATTACTTTTTCCCTCCAGAATCTGGAGAAAATTAATCTAGATTTGACCTTTGTCTCTAATCCCTTGTAGGTTAACATCCCTCAAGTAGAGCAGATGCCTGGGGCTGCAAAATTATTCCAAAGCAGAAAGTTTAAAGAGTGCTGGTGGGAAAAGGGCTCCAGGATGTGCAAGGAGAAGCCTTGTACAGCCACAAACCACTTCACACGGATCAGGAACCCTAAGACACAGAGCTCACTGCACACCCAGAGAAAATAGAAATTAAGCACTGTAACTCCTGCCCCAGTCACTGCTCAAGTCATCCTTTTTTAGCAGCTTTTTCAAAAATTCAGGTTTTTTGTGCTGTGTTAGTGAAACATTTCAGTGGAAAAAAAGGAGAGTTGTCAGAAGGAACACAAGATTTGCCTCTCCCCACCCAGCTGGGGTGGATACAGGCTGATCAGACCTGAGCCACTGAAGGGTTTGCCTGGGAGGCCAACAAAGCTATGAAAACATTGCCTTGTTTTGGTGCTTTAAAAAAAGAAAAAAACATTACATGACATAAGAACAAAGCTGCAGGAATGATCGGAAATGATCAAAAAAATCAACTTCTGACTGGAGGATTTTGTTTTGTTTTCACAAATAATGAAGAACCCTCTTGTTCCTATTCAAAACTGAGAAATCAATACTTCTGAAGGCTTGCTCTGGATTTCCATGGAATAAATCCTTCTCCTAGTTCACATAAAGAGCCTATTTTTTTCCCCCTCTTTAATCTGCCCTGAGCATCCTTTGCTGTGCTGCTGCTTGGCACCAGGCACCCAAAGGGCCCCCTGGAAGTGCAGAATTTCTGTGTGAGCTCCTGCTCACTGCAGAGACAGCTGATGTGATTCCAGCCTTCCTGAGGGTGCAATGAATACTTGGATACTTTTCCATGCCTAAGGACAGCCTTAGGTCATTTATTTGGGGAATAAATTGATTTAATACAGGTGGAATAAATGTCCCAAAGCTGGGGCTGTGCTCAGTGTGGATGGATGTGCACATGGCAACTCCCCACAGACCTCCCACACATCACAGCCACAGGAATGACACAATCCAGGATCCCTGAGGCTGGAAAATCCCTCCCAGCCCATGGAGCCCAAGCTGTGCCCAGTGCCCACCTTGTCCCCAGCCCAGAGCACTGAGTGCCACCTCCAGCCCTTCCTTGGACACCTCCAGGGATGGGCACTCCAAAGCTCCCTGGGCAGCCCCTGCCAAGGCCTGAGCACCCTTTCCATGCAGAAATTCCTCCTGCTGTCCAAGCTGAGCCTCCCCTGGCACAGCTTGAGGCCGTTTCCCCTTGTCCTGTCCCTGTTCCCTGGCAGCACAGCCCGACCCCCCTGGCTGTCCCCTCCTGTCAGGGAGTTGTGCAGAGCCACAAGGTCCCCCTGAGCCTCCTTTTCTCCAGGCTGAGCCCCTTTCCAGCTCCCTCAGCCTCTCCTGGGGCTCCAGCCCCTCCAGGAGGGCCAGAACTGGACACAGCCCTCAAGGTGCAGTTTCACCAAATTAAATCCACAAACAGGATTTATGAACAACACAAGAATTTCTGCAGGAAAGGAATGGACACTGAGATTTCCCAGCTCAACTAGGGACAGGAGCACACAAACCCCACTGTGTGTAAGGAAAGCTGCCACAAGATGCAACTCTGCACCATGGAGAGGCCAAAGCAAGTGAATATTTTTGGAAAAAACGAGGCAGAGACTCCAGACAAGATCCCTGCCATCCCCCAGCCTGTCTGTGCTCAAGCAGGTGGGTGGGTGCAAAGTTGCATCAGATGCCAAGTTATGTTCCCTCCAAATACCCACAAAATGCTTCATGGGTACAGCTTAAACCTCTTTTGTGTTTGAAATCATCATGTGAGTACCTCACATCCAGCAAGGAGAAGCTTGGAATCCCAGAGTGGTTTGGGAAGGGACCCTAAAGCCATCCACTGCCACCCCTGCCATGGGCAGGGACACCTCCCACTGTCCCAGGCTGCTCCAAGCCCCATCCAGCCTGGCCTTGGGCACTGCCAGGGATCCAGGGGCAGCCACAGCTGCTCTGGGAATGTGTCCAGGAATCCCTACCCTCCCAGGGAACAATTCCTTCCCAATATCCTCCCTAAATTTCCCCTCTTTCTGCATGAAGCCATTCTCCTTATCCTGTCACTCCAGTTCCTGACACAGAGTCCCTCTCCAGTTTCCCTGCAGATTCCTTCAGATTGGAAGCAGATCCTTTAAGTCTCCACAACGTTTAAAATGTTGGAAATAATCCATTCCATATTTTCAGAGTGGGTAGGCAACAGAGCAGTGTGGAGGAGTGAGAAAACCACACCACACAGTGACTGCAGGCCAGAGGAGCAGCACCCACTTGTTTCTCTGTGAAGATGAAGCCAGACAAAGCAAGAGATGAAAATAAAACGTTTTATAACAGCATCACTACCCAATGAATTTCTATTTTGTGAGCCCGTGGTAATGAACTCTTATTTTGTGAGCCCACGCAAAAAAAGGAATGCAAATCCCAGAGAGCAGCAGAAAAAAAGCCAAAAAACACCTTTAAATGAACTTCTCCCTCCTCCTAGTGCTGAAGGTGGCTTCCCCAGGATACAGGAAAGGGTTGGTCCTCAGCATCCCTCACCAGGTACATTCCTCACCAGGTACATTCCTCACCATCCCACACCAGCTGTTTCCCTCAACATCCCACAGTGAAAGCAGCATTTTCCCATCTCCCAGTGCCACCAGCACTGGCACAGCTGGAAGCAGGAGGTCCATCCCCCTGAGGGAGCAACCAAAGCACCTCCTCCTTTAGCAGGGAGCCAAAACCAAAGGAAATCCACCCTGCTCATGGAAGAATTCCTTTGAGGGGGATTATGGACTTCTATATATATAAATATTCCCAGGGTTTGAGGCCAAGGTGTCACTGGTTCATCTCCAGGTTCCATTCAGCAGTTCTCCCAATTAAATCCAACTCAGTGTCACTAAAATCCAGGAGGCTGCTCTAGAGAACTTCCACAGAGCAGCACAGCCAAGAAGCAAAACCATCTTCTTGCTTTGGAAGGACCCTGTGAACAGCTTGATCCCTCCCATCCCATGGATTCAGTTTTGAGGGACACAGCCATACAGAAAATAGCATAAATATAAATCCACAGCTGATGTCAGGGGAGCTCAGGAGCCACAGCCTCTCCAGGAATACAAAAGCTCCTCCACTCATCTCCAGAAAAAAATCTCCCCCTCTGATCCCTACACAGCAATTACAGCCTGAAATGCTTTGCTTGATAACTCAAAGTAAATTCTGGCTGAATGGGATGAGTTAAAGGGCAAAAAAACCATATCAGTGATGTAGCTGAGGCTTTCTTCTCTTGTATACTCTTATCTCAGTAATCACATTGCACACACACCTGG
The DNA here is from genome assembly GCF_029582105.1 of Oenanthe melanoleuca. NCBI lineage: Eukaryota > Metazoa > Chordata > Aves > Passeriformes > Muscicapidae > Oenanthe > Oenanthe melanoleuca. The sequence goes on from NC_079340.1 coordinate 1,901,302, forward strand.
GGATTTAACCCTCAGCTTCCAGAGGGGAGTGCTTGGGAAAATGAATCCAGATGAATATTGAGGAGGTCTCTAACCTCAGGCTCCTGCACAGGCTCCTGCAGCATTGAGCTGAAATTCAAACATCACCCTCTGAAGTCTGGACTCACCAGGAGCTGTGGCTGAGCCCAGCAAAGAAGATTTTGCACTCTGGACTTAAAATCATCCCCTCAGCTCTGTCCCAGATCAGGGGCATAGGCAGGAATGTTGCTATGGATGGAGGGTGAGGGAAAAAAGGGGGTTTTCTCCAACCAAAATTGTTTTAGTAGGAACACCAGCAACCCTTGGAAAATAGTAAGGAATAAAATACAGTGCCAGGCACCTCTTCTTTCACCAGCATAGGGACAGAAGTTACAAGAGACAAGGCTGCAGGATGGACTCTGGCCTTAGACTATATGAACTGAACAAATAAGGGAACAAACACAGCAGCACAGGAAAATCAAACTCATTTGTTCAGTCTTTAATGAAGCAAACTTGGAGGGAGCATTCTGAACCCCACCTGTAAAGCCTTGTCCAAAGGCTCTTCCTGGCACACAGGTAAACCTGGGTATGGAGTCCCCATGCCTGGAAGTGTTCCCAAGATGTGTGGATGTGGCACTTGGGGATGTGGCTTAGTGGTGAACATGGTGCTGGTGCTGGTTGGTAACTGAATTCAAAGATTTTAAACTTCTTTTCCAACCTTAATGATTCTATGACTCCATGATTTACTCTATGTAAACAAGTTGCTTCCCTCCTCTCTGTCACACCATCACTACGGATTTTCTGTTCTCCCTTTCTTGCACAATCAGAACCCTTATCTTTAATTCCATGGCATTCTGGAAACATTTCTGTAACACAGAGCAGCAGGGGAAATACCCTGGAATGGTTCTTTCCAGAGGAAGGTTTGTATTTACACCAAAGCTGAGGCTGAGGGCATGCAACAGCCCTAAAATTTGTGTTCAGCATGTGTTAAGTGCAGAGTGAGGAATGCTCAGCCCTCGCTGCCACTGTGCAATTTTCCACACTGCTGTTTTCCTCCTTCCCTACAGCAAATTCCCCAGCCCAGGCAGGAACATTATCTCCTGACATCTTGGCTCCTGATTAGCAAGGCCAGGGGAGCCTGAGGGAATTTCCAAACAGAGCAATGCTCCTTGGTCCAACTTTTGCCCAGAACACAACAGGCTCCCATCTCCCTGCCATGCTCCAGGACCACATTAGCAAAAATACTTGGTTTTGTGATGGAAAACAAAATTAAAATAGGGTACAGGCATCACTAAGAGTTTTAATCAAGCTACAGAACTGAAGCATCAATAGATGGTAAAAGATGCTGATAAAACACTCAAAGACAAACAGGCTTCACTGTCTGATGACTTCAACCAGCTAAGCCACCATGGAGGGACTGAGCCCAGCAATTCCCTGCACAGGAGGCACAGCTTCTTCCCTGGGCACTGCCCAGCCTGAACAGATTGCCCACAGAGCCTCTGGGCTCTCCTCCCTGGGGCTGTTGCAGAGCTGTGTGCACACAGGGCTGTGCCCTGTGCTCTGGGATGGCCCTGCTGGAGCAGGGAGGTGACACCAGGTGCCACTGAGCTCCTTCCAAACTGACCCAGCCTGGGATTCCATGACTTGAAATTCAAAGTGTTCAACAAAAGAAATAAATCATAGTAAAGGACACTGGGGCTGTCAGTATCACCAAGAAACCTCTTCAAAAGTGAAATTATTCAGTAGATTCCTGGGAGAGAGACTCTGGATGTTGTTCCAGTAAAGCTGCAATCCATACACAGGTCAAATTCAGTCTGAAGCAAAGATCATAAAATCCCAGAATCACTGAGGTTGGAAAAGCTGTCCAAGATTACCAAGTCCAATTTTTGACCAAATCCCAGCACACCCAGAGCACTGAGTGCTACATTTACTCATTTTTAATGTCTCCACAGACCATGACTCCAAAGCTCCCTGGGCAGCCCCTGCCAAGGCCTGAGCACCCTTTCCATGCAGAAATTCCTCCTGCTGTCCAAGCTGAGCCTCCCCTGGCACAGCCATTTCCTCTCACCCTTTGAGCTCTGTATCCACCACCATAACTCAACTCTAATTTGATTTTCCTTTATCCACATTATCCACACAGGAAGGAGCAGAGCAATCCTTGCCATCCAACTTGGCTGTGCTTTTGCAAATTAATATTAAAGCTTGGTTTTGCTGATACCTTTGACAGTGTGGGTCCCTTCCCAGTTGGGATATTCCATGATTTTCCACGTCAGGACAGCAGCTGGGGATCTGCAGCCTGAAACCAGAGGTGGGAGACACACACAGAAGGTGCCCATTTTGCTCATTGTCCTTGCTGGATTTAAGCAGCACAGATCATTAATGAAACAGAGAGATAGGCCTGGCTCTCTGAAATTAAAAATTTGCTATTATTGGTGCTACCAGCTGGATCTTATCTACTCTCATTGCAGTGAAAAAGCTGTCCTTGAACAGCACACAAACCCCTATCTCTGCTGGTTAAACTGGAAATATCTCAGTTTTGCATTAGCCACTAAAGAAAGTTTTCTGAAAATGAGATGTCTTAGAAGCTGAACAAAACTTTACACTAAGTTAAAACAATTCCAGGCATTGCAGACATCAGAAATTGTGGCCTTGAATTCAGGGGCTTGTTACAACTCTTTTCTCTGCCATAATGCAACTGTGTCTGGCAATCAACCTGACATTTTTCTTTGGGGGATCCTTTCTTTTAAACCACCTGAGTGAAAAAAAAATAAAAAATAAAAAATAAAAAGGCTGATCTGTGTCTCCACAACATGCACATTGCATCATTTAAGATACAATAAAATGCTTTCAGCCCATGGGGGGAAAAGTTTGAGAGTTCTACAAGTTGTAGCAGCCTTTTCTGGCCAGGTTGGTCTTTGGGGCTTGGAGCAGCCTGGGATAGTGGGAGGTGTCCCTGCCCCTGGGATGGGATGAGCTTTAAGGTCTGTTCCAGCCCAAATCATTCCAGAATTCCATGCTGCAGCACTGAGCCCATCCCCAGCAATGGCAGACAAACATCTGACTCTGCAAACAGCATGGGCCAAGTGTTAAATGGCACAAAACACTCTGCCAGGAGACTTCTGTGAGCTGGTTTTTCAAGTGAGCCTTCCCAGGGGGGCACAGAGAGGTCAGGGCTGCTGCTGGGGAACTTGGAGGGGGAAAGGAGCCCACAGACAGATGGGAACACAGGAGCTGTGACCAAGGCAAACACTGCTTCATTTTAATGAGCTCTTAACATCCCAACCTGCTTCTGCTGGGCTCCTCAGCAGCCACCCTGCTATTTGTGTGCAGGGCAGAGGCAGCAGCAAGTAGCAAACAGCCAAGCCAAACTTGGGGTTTACAGTATTCCTGTAATTACTGTGCTTCCACTGTCCTCTTAATTGGTGTTTGCAGAGCTGGATTCCTGCAGTGCTGTCTGTGGGAAAGGCAGGGCCCCAGCCAGCAGCAGCAAAGTGAATTGAATTTAATAAACTAAACCACTGCTGCCACTGCCCAGAATGGCAAATTCAGGGACTGAGCTCAGTTACCTCCACTGGGGGAAAAACACACACTGTGAAATCACCAGCTATTCCCACACAGAATCATGGAATCATCAAGGCTGGAGAAGACATCCAAGATGACCATGTTCAGCCTTTGACAGAACAGCATCTTGCCCAATAAACCACATACCAAGGGCAACATCTCCTTGTTTTTTGAACACTTGTAGGGATGGGGACTCCACCACTGCTCTGGGGAGCCTCTTCCAGTGTTTAAACATCCCTTTCCATGCAGAAATTCCTCCTGCTGTCCAAGCTGAGCCTCCCCTGGCACAGCTTGAGGCCGTTTCCCCTTGTCCTGTCCCTGTTCCCTGGCAGCACAGCCCGACCCCCCCTGGCTGTCCCCTCCTGTCAGGGAGTTGTGCAGAGCCACAAGGTCCCCCTGAGCCTCCTTTTCTCCAGGCTGAGCCCCTTTCCAGCTCCCTCAGCCTCTCCTGGGGCTCCAGCCCCTTCCCTGGACACGCTCCAGCCCCTCCAGGGCTCTCTGGCCAGGAGGGACAGAACTGGACACAGCAGAGGCAGAAGATCCCCAGATCCACAGCAAGGCAGATAAAAGGATGTGGTGATGCTTTAGGTCTCACAAAGGGTCTGATTTTTAGAAAAAAACAGCTCCAAACCAGCTCATTTGGGTGACAACTTTTCAGACTATTTCTCTCTCATACCACACAGAACTCATGCACTGCTCTGATTTGAAGGAAAACCAACAAGTTTGGCCATTAGACCTCAGGAGATGTTTAACAAAATGGTCTTACAGGTGCTGTTATAATAAGAGGCTTCAGCAAAATAAAAATATATCAGGAAATTCACTGGAAGAGCTTCAGCAGGCAAGTAAAAAATGTGCTGCTTGTTAACAAACCCAAAGCAGGGGAGGCTGAGCAGACCCTCCCTGTGACAGCTCAGTGCCCTGGATCACAGCTGCTGGGCTGTCACAGAGCTTTGTGCAGGTTCAGGGCTGCCATTCAGAGCCTCAGGTGCTCTGGCAGGGTGGTCATAAATCCCATTTCTGCAGCAGAGCTCTTGGTGTGCCCTGTCCCAGCCTGTGAAGTGCCACCTGGTCCCCAGTGGCAGCAGCACATCCCACACACAGGAACCTGGACACCTCTCCTTTGTCACAGAATTCTTCCAGCTTTATTGCAGGGAATGAAACTGATGGTTTTCTACAAATTACCTGCAGTGATGCCAAAGCCCCTCTCTGTGGCAAAGCTGAGCTGTTCAGCTCTGCCCCGTGCAAAACATTTTGTGCTGAGAGCAAATTTCAGTCACCAAAGTGTCCCCCCAGTGCCCTAAGCCACTCCTCATGTGGCCCCTCCAGACCCTTCCCCAGCCCCATGTCCCTCCTTTGGTCACTCTCTGAAATGTTTAGATCTCTTTTTTACTGTGCTCAAACTTCCCCCAGCACTCGAGGTGAGGAGATTCTCAAAATTCCAGAGAGAAACTGGACCTCAAGTGAACATCACCCTGCTTTGAGCAGCAGCCTGGGGAGCTCTCGAGGTCCTTGCCACCCCACACTATTCCATCTTGCTGTGATCAATCCCAAATGTGCCCTTTCCCCACAGCACACAGAGGCTGATGAAAGCCTCCTGCTGATCCTGTGTTCTCTGCCCTCCCTGCTCCCATCTCATGAGCTCACTGCAGAGCCCTGCTGCTTTATTTTGGGTTAAATCCAGGGGTCTCTTGCTGGCACAGGCAACTCAGGACCTTCTTTTCTGTGGCTGCAGCACCACCTCAGCAGCCAGCCCGTGACCTGTGCAGCTCAGAGGGGCTTTTGTAGCTCCCAGGCAGAGCTCTGGCTGTCCCCTGGCCACCTGCCTGTCCTGCTGCAATGAGACTGCACCTGCTGAAATGGCCCTTTGCATGTTCTTAATTTAAATCTATTCACTTGTGCCCTGTCCTTCCTCTCCTGTGCACAAAGGGTTCACAGTGAATTCATTTCTGAAGAACATGCACGGAGAGTTCTCCTGCCCCGCTCCCAGTTGGACACTCCCCTCTGAATTCAGACTGCTGGGAGCACCTGGAGAGGGAAGGAGAGATGAAAAGATGAACTCTTGCCTTGTCACCTTCAGCTTCAATTAACTGAGGGGCCTCTTTTCCCAGCCTGACCAAAACTGTGCCCCAGATTCCCATTCTCCTGTTGCTAGTGGTGTCCCTTCTCCACCACAACCCCTGAGGTTATTCCTGATTCACCAGCAGTGTCCCAGCCTTCACAGGCTGCTCCATCCTCATCATCATTCCAGCACCTCCATCTGCTTTGTTTTCCCCTCTCACATGTGGCTTATCCCCCTCCTCTCCAGCTTTTCCAGGGAAACAGCTCCATCCTCCCTGTCCTGCCCCAAAGCCACTCCTCAGCCACACAGCAGCTGCTTTCAGCCTGCAAATTGATATTGGAACATTACTAAAATCTACTAAATCAATCCCAGCATCAAGCTGAAAATATTTCTTTTTACAATTCCATGTCCACGTGGACTTTGCCTAAATCTCCCCTCCCAAATTTCCTTGGGACTGGGTGATTAACTCTTAAATCTCTTTAAAAATCAGGCACAGAGCAAACCACTCCCCATCAGAGTGGAAAATCAGCCATTCCCAGGCAAAGCAAACCATTTTCACTCTGAATTTCTACACACCAACACTTCAGAGAAAGGGAATGTTTAGTCAAAGGCTGTTTTCACCCCCAGGTCACCATGACCATTCCCTATCACTGATCCTGAGTGTCATGCCAGGGCCAAAAATCTCAAGAGAGGCTCCTTCAGGCAGAGGAGCTGTGGCAGGAAGGAGCCAGGAGCAGCCTGGGGAGCTCAGTTCATTAAACAGGAGCTCTGTTTCAGCAAGTGCAGCCAATAGTGTCAATGTTTTAACTGTAGAACATGTTTTGGGGTTGTTTTTGTAACAAATCAATACTTGAACACAGCTCAGAGCTGGATTACAGGCTGATTATAATCATCTGTTGTAAGCCTTGGATCCTCAGGTCCTACCCCAAACAAGATGCTGCTGACACAGGATGAAAAGCTGCCTAATGAGCTTTTCTTAACGATTAAAGCACATTAATAGAAAATTGATTTAATTACACTCTGATCTACTGGAAATCATCAGCAGCTCCTTGTGAAAGCATTAGGACTTGTGCTTTTCCTGCACGGAAGGAGGTGAATATCTCAGTAATGGAGTTCTGGTCTCAATTTTCCTGGCTTTTTTTCTTTCAAGTTCTTAACCTTTAATACTGGCTGTGCATTAGAGACTGTTAGAATAACAAAATTCCCTTCAGAAATTGATTTGGCTGAGAATCAATTGCCAAGCAATTTGCATTGCAATTCTCTATTTCCTGAGGAGAAAAGGGAAGAGCTCCATGAAATCTGAAAAGCAATTCCCTGCTACCCCTAGGCCAGAGCCTCTGTGTGCTCAGAGACACATCCCCACACCCAGGCACTGGTAAATACTCCTGCTGTCATCTCCTACCAGTTAGATCACTGTGCTTTACTCAACAGCAGCACCAGTCCATACCACAATCCAGTGGGATGCTCAGGGAGCACTGCTGGTGTCCCATCCCCTTTGGAGACACCCAAAAGCTCCACATGGAATTATTATTTTACTTTGTTGACCTGAGAAGTTAACACAGCTCCATGGAAAGGACTGGAAGCTGTGCCCACATGGATTGTGCCCTTCTCCAGGCAACAAAGGAGCACAGGCTCAGCAGCCATTGAAATTCTGGAGGGTCACACATCAGAGAAAGAACTGTAAAATTATGGAATAGCCTGAGCTGGAAGTGATTCACAGGGATCTTTGGTTCAGTTCCTGGTCCTTCCCAGACACCCCAACAATCCCACTCTGTGCATCCCTGGTGTCCAAACCCTCCTGGAGCTCTGGCAGCCTCGGGGCTGTGCCCATTCCCTGGGGAGCCTGGGCAGTGCCAGCACCTCTGGGGAAGAACCTTGCCCTGGTACCCACCCTAAACCCTCCTGGCACAGCTCCAGCCCTTCCCTGCATCCTGTCCCTGTCACAAGCAGAGTTTGGAGCTGCAGCCCCTGGTGAGGTCTGATCTCAGTCTCCCCCAGCTGCTCCTCATGCAGCCCCTCCAGACCCTTCCCCATCCCTGTGCCCCTCCTTTGGTCACTCTTTAGATCTTTTCTGCACCATGGTGCCCAAACTGCTCCCAGGACAGGGACGTCCCTCTGGCTGCAGGGCACTGCTGACCCACATCAAACCTGCCAGAGACCAGCACCTGCTGCAGAAACCTGACACAGTTCTTCTACATATTTGCCTCAAGAGACATTTGGCTGTACCTCTCACAAGAATAAAAGCCCACCAAGCACAAGCATCCTTACACCTTTCCAGGACACCTATGAGCTGGCAGGGGTGAGGCTGTGTCTGGTGAGGAGCTGCCAACATCAGCCCCAGCAGCTGCCCCTGCCCAGGCTGTCAGGGCTTTATCAGCTCAGCAACACTTCCAGGCTCATCCACACATCTCCCTCACAGGCTGCTGGGAATGTCCCCAAGTGTAGAATCTGACATTTTGGGGCAGATTTCCAGCTTAGTGAAGGGAATTGCCTTAATGAGCTTGGGAAGGGGTGACACGTGGCAAAGAAAGGCAATTTGTGCACACGTGTTCACAAGTATTTGGGACAACTGAGCTGAAGGCAGGAGCAGCACACAAACCTTGTTCCTGATGTGGAAAGGAATATCCCACCCACATTCCACCCCCTGGACCAGCACAGTGGCAATGCTACAGAAAATCAGGGCATGAACAGGCAGTGGAAGCTCAACAGCACAGCCAGACACTCCACCTGCTCCAGTTCCCTTCCCTTGCCAAAATCCCAGCAAGGGAGACTCCTGCACTCAGCAGCTCCAGGGAGCACAAGAAAGGTGCAATTCCAGCTCAGAAAACTTGGGGAGCTGCTTAGGGAGGACCTCAAGGCAGAGCTGACTCCATGGCAATGCATATTCATGGCAAGAAAAGCTGAATTCACACAACAGCTTTCTCCTGGGACACTCCTACCCTGTGTGCATAAATGAGCTTCCAAAAGTTTGCCATTAAATACCCAGCTCAGTTCCAAGGGATGCTCCCTGTGCAGCTTCCAGGTATTTATTCAATCAGACATCCTGATGTCTGAGCTGTTTGCCATCAGTTTTGTGTTAAACTCATTCCAGAGATTGTTTCCATGCTCACTGCTCCCTTCCTGCCCCATGTTCCTGCAGCATTTCCAGACATTTTCCACAGACACTCCTAGGAGATTCTCTGTCCAGGTCAGCCTGAACTATCCCAAAGAAACACCACACAGCAAGAACCCAAGTTTTCCACAAAAACACCTGCATGACTTCTCAGCCTGGTGTCTCCTCATGCAGTTTGGAAGGGTGAGAGACCATACAAGACAGCAAGTTCCATGGAAAAAAAATATCCAGATGGACTAAGTGAGGCCTGTTTGAGCTTGAAAAGGCTTCCCCCAAGCAGTGTTTAGTCCTTTGAGATGTGTCTTGAACAATAAACTCAACCTAATCATACATGTTAAGTCACAGCACCAAAACCCTGCAAGGCTTGAGCCACCCCAGGGTTGTAATCCAAGATCAATCCAACTTCAAACACTTCAGAAAGAAATCCATCTCCATTTGCTGGCCATGGAAAAGGCTCCATCCCCTAAAAATGCCCAGGGAACCAGCAATGATAGGAAAAGCAAACCATAGTTCTCAGCAAGGAAGGATTCCTTCATTTTCTAGGAATCAGCAACTGTCAGAAACTCCAGGAGGGACATTCCATGCACCCCACAAGTTGCCTGACACACAGGATGGGTTTTAAAAAGTCTCCCATGCTCCCAGACCATTTGCACATTTTCAAAACATCTCCAACAGACAAAAACACAAAAGTGTTTCTAGGAGCTCCAACATTTAATGCTCCTGTCTCACTTCCAGCAAACTGCCAGTGTGAAAATTCATATCCTGTCTGATATCTTCAAATCCCTAAGCAGCCTAAGGCCAGCTCTTTGCTTCTGGCTCTTGTTTTTTTGGGAGGAGAAGGGAAATGAAGAATTTCGCACACGCAGGTCCCATCAGCAGTGTGGATCAAAGGCTCTGCTCAGTGTACAGGGGATGCCAGGGAAAGGCTGCCAGCATTGCCATGGGGCAGGGAACCCACCAGGGGAAATCTCAGTCAGATCTAAACACCTGCCTGAGCTTCCCAGCCTCCACAAGTTTATAACTTAATCAGAGTTTCAGAGTAAAGGTGAGCAGAGCGATGGCACTGAGCTCATGGTCAACATGAGAGAGATGCACAGGGTTTGCTCTCTTATCCTGGGACATCTCCATCAGCTGCCAGCTGCACTGCTCTGCTCTCCCAGCCAGCATCTGGAACATCACAATTCCAAGGGCCATCCCTGAAGCCTCAGCTCAGCCAAGGTGGGCAGTTCCCATCCCTGGCAGTGCCCAAGGCCAGGCTGGACAGGGCTGGGAGCAGCCTGGGACAGTGGAAGATGTCCCTGCCCGTGGCAGGGGTGGCACTGGTTGGGCTTTCAGGTCCTTCCAATCCCACTTTGGGATTCTCTGGTTCTTTATCTGGAACCACAGTGTCCCTCCAGGGAACACAGCAGGGGTGGAGCCAACTTGCAGCTCTCAGTGCTTTTTAAAGAAAAAACAGAAGTGGTCACATTTTCACTACAAGAGCCCACTCCAGCTCCCACCCATTCCTACAATACCCTGAGTTTTAGCAAAGCTTTTAAAGGAAGGAAAAGTATGTGTGCAACTGGCTCATGAGGCCTCTGAGGGGTTAAGAAGATGGGAAAAACCAAGAAATTCATGCCTCAGTGTGGAAGTCATTTTCATGCCCCACTTTTTCAGCTGGGGAATATTTCTTTTGGAAAATAGTCACTTACAAGTAAACTGCTGGGGATTTTTTTCCCCCCTTATAACAATAAATATTTCCTGTGAAGCAGTGTTCTGAAAATCTCAGCTGGTTCAGAGGTCCAGTTTCATACAGATGTGCATCCAAGAGCTCAAGGCTCCTTTGATCTCCACCCCAGACTGGAAACACTAAGAGAAAAAGCTTTCCTGCAAGATTTCCTCTATTCCTAAATGTGCTGCCAAGGTGTAAACAGCATATTGCTTTTTATTTCCACCAATAAAACAAGACACAGGAACAATTTCAAGGGAGGAATTCAACTCAGAGTCAGCTCGGACATCCAAAATACCCAGGAAAAAGACTCATCTGCACCATGATCTTACAGGAAAAGCTGCAAAGAGCAGGGCTTAACCTCCTTAAAGCATCCAAGAGCAGGGGGATTTGCTCAGTCTGAGGATGGTGACCTTGCTCAGGCTCACACCTTCAGATCAAACAGGAGTGATAAGTAAAGATGTGATAGCAAGCCCAGAGCCACCCTCAGGCCCTTCAACCCCAGCTGCTGCTGCACCACAGTGGGTTTAGCCAAGATGTTGTGCATCAACATTTCCAAAATTGCAGAAAAGGCCTGAAAATGAGAGAAATCTTCCTCTGCAACAGGATTTCTGCTGCCAGGATTCTGTCCTGCCATCCCAATGTGTGCTCCTGAAATGAAGGGTTCCCACCAAGGAGAACTTAGGAACTGGTTTCTCCCTGCAGTCACCAACCCTCTGAAACCGCTGATGGGGACAGCAGGGCCCAGTGTCACTTTGATTAATGTCACCCATGGGCTCAGAAGGCCAGAGACACCCTTGGAGCTGCAGGATTAAACAAGGCAGAAGCTCCAGCCATTCCAAAGCACAGAGTGTGTCCCAGTGCTGTTCTCCAGAGGCAGGAGGATGAGCTGGCTGTGAGCACCTGGCACCTCTGTGCAGAGGGGATGAAACCCCAGCCAGATGTCAGTCCTGCTCATTCCAAGTGCTGAGACACTTCCCACACACCTCCAACATGGGACTGGTCTGGAGTGAGCAGGAACAGGGAAGTGAGGGAGTCTGACAGGCTGGGAGAGCTGGGGGTGCTCACCTGGAGAAGAGAAGGTTCCAGGCAGAGCTCAGAGCCCTTCCAGACCCTAAAGGGTCTCCAGGAGAGCTGGAGAGGGACTGGGGACAAGGGATGGAGGGACAGGACACAGGGAATGGCTTCCCACTGCCAGAGGGCAGGGATGGATGGGATATTGGGAAGGAATTGTTCCTGGGAGGGTGGGCAGGCCCTGGCACAGGGTGCCCAGAGCAGCTGTGGCTGCCTCTGGATCCCTGGAAGTGCCCAAGGCCAGGCTGGACAAGGCTTGAAGCAACCTGGGAGAGTGGAAGGTGTCCCTGCCCATGGCACTGGGTGGTATTTAAGGTCCCTTCCAGCCCAAAGCAGGATGGAATTCTGTGATTTTGTCATGTGGGGCTCAGCCCTGCTTTTCCCATTGCACCAGAAGACACAAAACTCATCAGGTGGATCTGGAATGAGGAAACCCAAGCTTGACCCTGGCAGAAAATCACCTTTCCAGAGGTGCCTTGCAGGAACAGGAACTGACAACACAGAGAGCTAATTTCAAATATATTGAAAAAGCTATTTTTTATCATTTTCTACTCTTTCATACTCACTGTGGGTTAACACATTAAGGGGAATGATAGACATCTCAGCTGGTGAGTGTTACTGGGAGCTGAACAGCTTGGGGGCAACAGAGACAGCCACCAGGTAGCCAAAGCTGCTGAATTCACCCCAAAACTATCCCTGTGCCTGTCCCTTCTCCTCAGTGAGAACACCCTGCCTTTCTCTCAGGCTTTAACTAGGGAGATGTTCATAGCAGGGATGTTTGGATGCAACAAAAAGAAAGACTTTTTAACCCAGAAAGTTACACTATTGAAAGAAATTATTCCTGTAATTTTTACTACTTAAACTGCCTTTTTCATCTGCAGAAAATAATCCCACTGGGGGTGTGCAAACATTGTTCCTTCAGTGGCTCCATGATTTAATAACCCCCTCACCACTTTGAAATGTCCTCTTGGCTCTGCTGTGCCAGCTGGGATTTGCCTCATCTTTGCTGCACTCTGTGATTGAATGCCCAGAAATACTTAAAATTCACCTTATACTTTTGGCTAGAAGGCCCAAAAATACTTAAAATTCACCTTCTTTCTCTCACATTGGTGTGTCTGGGGCTGCTGCTGGCGTTGGCACTCAGAACACGGAGCAGAGTGAAAGAGCCATCCCTTTCTCTCTATTCCAAACTCTGATTTCAAACCCTCCTAACAGAGCAGCCTTCCCTGAGGCTGGAAATGCTGTATCCAACCAAAAAAAAAAAACCCTTTGGGCAGCAGGAATGTTTCACTGGAAAGGTGCAGAAAAGCACAGTAGGAACCTACAGAGCCCACAAGGCTGTGACCTGAAAGGGAGAGACCTTCTCCCATCCTCTGCACCCTCCCTGACTTCTAAAACTTGTATTTCATGGCCACTCAGCCATTAAATAATCACTTTTAGGATTGAGATCTTAAGGCAAAAATCCAGGCCTTGGAGGAACATCCAAGCCTGGAGCTCATGGAGGAGAAGGGATGAAAAAGAACAGCTCAGTGTCTCTGCAATTTAGTAAGCTTTGGACCTCAAAAAGCAAATTATTTTTGCAAGTCCAGTGATTTCTGAATTCATGGCTGTTTTCCAAGAAAAATGTGGAAATACTTTAAGCTTTCAAGTGAAAATATTAAAAATAACTGCAAATAATCCCAGAATTGTTAAGGTTGGAAAAGACCTCCAAGATCATGAAGTCCAACCAGCACCACCACCACTAAACCATGCCCCCAAGTGCTACATCCCCACAGCTTTAGGATACATCCAGGGATGGTGACTCCCTGCACAGTTTGAAGCCACCAGGAGAATAAATAAAATTTATTTAAGTATTTCTTAGAAAAGTGAAATCCATTTGGAAATTCTGAGTGCAATAAGTTGAGAAGGCGGTTTGGTGCTCACACTTTCTTTGGTGCTGATTGTTCTACATCTGTTATCAAAACTTAAAAGGTGACAGCAGTCAAGTTGTGTAGATGACTTTTTTCCTTAGCTGGAAAATGGATATTTGATGTACTGGGATAATATTTCAGCTAGCAAGGCTACTGGCTTATTAGCACACAGAAATATCCACAAATGATGTGACATTCCTGCCTCTCTCTCAAGCCCCTCTGCCTAATGCTGCCAGGATTTTTTTTTTTAATCCCTTTGGAGTAATATAAAGAATGGAGAAGGAATGTGAATGTGGCTTTTACCTGGTGCCTATTTCTGGCTGGTTAGGATTTGGTATTTATTTCATTTGGGTCGTGACTAATTGCTGAGATGCCACAGCAGCACGTCTCATCTTTACAGAGCTGTATTTCCAGCTCTCCTTCAGCAGGGCCTTTTCTTGCAGCCCAGGAATGCAGCAAAATGCTCAAAGCCAAGGAAAAAACATCACCTTCCCAGCAAATCACCTGAAATAATCCCAGCAATGTGTCAACTAAACCAACAATCCATCATTTTCTTGCTTAGAAGCCTCACTGGCGTTCAGGAAGCTGAAAATCCAAGGGGAGGCTGAATTTGATTTTCCTTCTGAGCTGTCCACACTGATATTTCTGACTATTGTACTTATTAGGGGTGACATGTGCAGGAATTTAAGGACTCCTTCCCTCCACCAGCAGAATGGGAAGATATGATCTGACACTTTCCCCACATTCACATTTCTCTGTGTACAACTGAAAAACACTTCAAATTGCCTTTGTTTTTCCTCTGGGATACCAAGTACTGCTCTAAGATGTTGTCCAGAAAGGCTGTGGATGCCTTTTCCTTGGAAGTGTCCACAGCCATGCTGGACAGGGCTTGGAGCCACCTGATTTAGTGAGGGCATCCCTACCCAGGGCAGGAGGAGGAATATGACCTTTAAGGCCCTTCCAACCCAAACCATTCCATGATTCCATTGTGGTTAGAGCTCCATAATGTTTTTAATTTCATTCATCACAGGCCCCACAGCTCTGGATCAAACACAAAACCTCATTTAATATGTTTTTTTAAATTTATTAACCTGTTCAGCTGCATTCAGTAGGAATGGAAATGTTTGGGGTCCTGAGAGGAAAGAAGGGAAGCTCAGGGAGCAGCTCCCTTTTGGAGCCCCCACCCTGACCATGCCTGGGGGACACTGCTGAGAGAGGAGCTGGCAGAAATCCTTTGAAACCTCTTGGATTTAGAGCTTGTCAAACAGGAGCAGTGCTGGGAAAAGACACAGGGCTAAGAAACCATGTGAAATGTTGGCTTTTCTAGGGTAAAAAGATGCCAGCCTGCCTAAACTTTGGATTTCACAGGGAGCTGTTGGGAAGAGCTGGATGTCAAGACAACTTCCTTTTACTGATCCCAGGGCTGATCCTATCCAGACAATGGGAGAATACAGCACCAGCATTTATCCATGGTTTGTCCATGGTTTATCCACAGGAAAGTGCTCCTGCCCCACAGCAAAGGCATCACCCTGTTCAGTACTGCACCTGAGAGAGATCCTGCAATCCAGTGAGGTCACACTGCCTGCAGTACTCCATATTTCATCTCATCAGCTGGGAATATAAAGCATCTCTGCAGGTTTTCAATTCAAAAATCTGCAGAGTTGGAAGCTTTGAAATCACTCTGGCTGCAGCATCCACCATGTAAACCTTTGTAAGCTGGAAGCTGATCCCCAGTGCTCCCAAAATGCAGGATTTCATCCATCTTGGGCCAAGTCCCTTATTAGATGTGGTGATGTTCACCCACACATCAGGTGAAGCCAGTCCTGCAGTGTGGCAAATTTAAAAGATGTTAGGGATCAAAGATGTAAAGATCTCACAACTGTGAAAGATTCCAGGCATATCCCAGGTATCTCAGATCCCTCCAGTACCTAAAGGGGGTTTACAAGAAGGCTGGAGAGGGATTTTTCACAAGGACTTGGAGTACCAGGACACAGGGAATGGATTCCCACTGCCAGAGGGCAGGGACAGATGGGATATTGGGAAGGAATTGTTCCCTGGGAGGGTGGGCAGGTCCTGGCCTATTTAAAATTCCCTCTCCATTCATTCATGAAATCTCATTGGTGACCCTCAAGTGCCCCATCAGAGGAGATGGATAAAAAAGCAATAAATATAAATGTATATAATGTAGATACACATACCCACCAGCTCCTCCAGGTCACACCCCTGCCAAACACAGCCATATGTTAAATGCAACCACAACCAGCATCCCGACAAATTAACGAGCTAATTAACACCAGCACACAAACACTGAGCAATCACACCCTGTCCTCCCACCTCCAGAGGAAGCAGGAACAGAATCTCATCCAGAGAAACAGGGGACTTGGATTGAAAACTCCATTGTGACTGTGGCCCACAAAGGAACCTCAAGAAGCCCTCATTAGTTAAGAAGAGAGAACCACAAAAATGCCCCCAAATCCTTCTGACCTACCCCAAAATCTAACAAAATAATACTCCTTGTGTTTAACCAAATGTAGCATTTTAAATATAAGCTTCATTTAGCTGGTTGGAAACAAAATATGAGCTTAATCACTCTGGGCAACTCACCTCTGCCATGCCAGAAGAAAATCAGAATTGACCCATTGTAGCTCCAGAGAAAGCAGTTAATTGCTTAAAATACACAGACTGATGTTTAGGAACAGCTTGAATCTGCACTGCAAACCATCTGTTCTGCATGAGAGATTTCATGACTTCCCAGGTCCATTTCTAAATTGAAATGGATGTTTTAATGATGAAAAATGGGGAGAAGTGATGAATACTTCATTAAAACACATTATTTCCCTGTCAACTTTCTATTCTCCTGACTGTAAGCAAAAATAATGTCTGTGCAGAGTTAATGTCTCAGGTTATCAGAGCTGCAGATGCCTCTTGGCATTTGCCTGAACAAATAAGCTATTTCATAAACCTGCAAACAGAAATGATTCAATAAATTGGAATTTCTTTCCCTTCTAATGAAAACCAGAGTTCTCCAACTCTTTCAATTACCTCCACAGAATGCAAAAGACAATAAAGAGAGGGTTTTTCTCCCTGTTTGCCTCATTCTTAGGACCATAAAGGTGCATTAAAAACGTCAGTACCTTCGCAGGGGAGACTCATCCACACTTCCTCTGGCAAACTGTAATTATTTTAGTAAGATGCAAGGATATAATTTCTTACCACCATGATGAGGAAGCAAATTGTCCAAACCATCTGTATCTATCACACAAATAAACACTTTCTTACAGCACTTCTCAGTGTATTTGCCAATTACCTCATATTTTTTTGGACTAATGCAAGTGTTTGCTGAAGCACGGAGAAATGATAACAGAAATACCCAAGCAGGGCTTGCTTTTGTGCTTAGGCAATTTATTAAAGCAACAAGACATTCCAGCATGCCATGAAAGACAAAAACAACAGGCTGGTGTTGGAATTCTGAATAAATCACCAAAAGCCTTGAGGGCATCAAGGGAAGGGAAAACCAGGCAAGTCCCAATGTGCTCTGCTGTCCCGTGTTCTGCTTGTGCCAAGACTTCCCAAATTAATCTGATTTTCAGCACGTCCCCTTCTGAAAACACCCAGCAGGAGACTTCTTGAAACCCTCCAATATTGAAAGGGTCTCTCTGGAGCCTTCCCCAATCAATTTCCTCTTCAGCCATCTAAAGGATCAATGGACATTTCTAGAAACCTGAGCCTCTTCACCCAGCTTTATGTTTCTTATGAAAGTCATTTTATATTAAGAGATTCCCAATCCAAACCCAAAAGGTCAGGGCAGATATCTCAAAGCCAACCCCTGGAAATAACAATCCAAAATATTTGGGCTTTTCCCTGAGAACCTCCAGTCAAAACAATTCCACACAACCTCCCTGGTACAGATTTTTGATCCTCAGAGAGGCTTTGACAGAAATAATTCTGCTGGTTGAAATGTCAAAAATAAAATCATCCAGGAAAATTAAAGCAAATTCACTTTAGCCATCCAGATGTGGGACACAATACACTGCCCTTGAGTCCTCCTTCCTGAAGGTTTAGGGAACAGCCCAATATCTGGAATTATTCCCAAATAATGAACAAAGCTAGAGCTCCATGAAGGTGCAATGGTGGTTTTGTTATTTAGAAACCAAATTCTACAATATGGCACAGAACTCCATAGAAAATCCTGTATTTTAATTATAAACCTGATTTAACCAGGCAAATTCCAGCTTGCCAGCAGGCACAGAACATTTAGGAACAAGGAAACTTCCTGGATTTCTCCATGTCCATCAGAACAGGGTATGAGGAGGAAAAGAATGACAGCAGAGACACTGGGCAATCGATCCATAATGAAACAGCTCTAAAGCAATAATGTTTGCCTTGCCTGGTGCCTGCTTCTTTTCTTCATAATTGATTTTGCACTGAAGGTCTCAGATTGCATAAGCAGCCTCAAAATCAGGGCTGTGAGAAATGCCAGTTTCTTTTATTCCTCCTGTATCTTCTGCCAGCGAGTTAATCCCAGGTGGGAAATATTGCCCTGATAAACCCAACAATCCCAGTGCTCGATTTTAATGAGCCACTGCATTTTTGCTCTGTTTCTCCAGCTTTACAAGGACTTTACAAACTAGTTCTCTCTGCTAGTGGAGCTGTGCCAGGAGGGTTTAGTGGGTATCAGGGCAAGGTTCTTCCCCAGAGGCTCCCCAGGGAATGGGCTCAGCCTCGAGGCTGCCAGAGCTCCAGGAGGGTTTGGACACCAGGGATGCCCAGGGTGGGATTGTTGGGATGAGGAATTGGATCAATGATCCCTGTGGGTCCCTCCCAGCTCAGGATATTCTGTGGTTCTACTCACACCCTCAGCTGCAGGCTGATACTGTCTTCTGCACCTCTGCTGGATGTAAACCCCACACATTAATTTAAAATATCCCATTTCACACACCCTTAAAGGAGGGGTTATGAGGGGATTATATCAAAAATACGAAAAATCCTTTTATGGCAGTGAAAAATACCATGGCAAGTGTTCAGGTCATTGCCAAAGGCAAGGAGCAAAATGGGATCTGATTCCTGGGAGCTGCCAGCAGCCTTTGCAACCAGTTTTGGCACCACTACAAAGCACATTTCTGATGGTTTAGGGAAGGAGAAGCAACAATGGAAACTCAGCTTTTGAACCAGATCTGAAAGAACTTGTGGTAAAACATCTGTCTGTCATTAGAGTTCCTCTGCAGCAGAAATCCTCCAGGCAACCCCAGATGTGTATGTTATATTATAGTTATTATAATATTCACATTATAGCAGTCCCTTCATACAGAAACTGCTGTGTTTCTCTTGGATCCACACCTTAAACCTTTTCAACATGGAGCCAAAGGATTTTCAGTTTGGGTTTATTTTCCTTTTGGTGAGTATATTCCATATATAGCTCTCCTTCCAAACTGAGAGTTCTTCCATATGTAATATAAGAAGAAAGGCAAGATATAGAAATACACCAACTAAGGACAAAAAAATTCACCAAGATAAATGCACAGCACAATAAATTCTATCTTTTCTTTAAAAAAAGAATAAATAAAAAAGAGAGAACAAAATCAAGCATAAAATATTGTCTCCAAACCAGATTGCTTAAAATATTTCTTTTTAAGCCAAGAAACCAAGCAGAAGTTGTTGCTCAACCTATTCCATCACTTCACAGAGCTGCATACCTAAAGGCTTCCAGTGCAACAGGTTTTCAAATGCCCTTTTCACAGAGCTGCCTGCCAAAATTTGTCTGGATTCACTCTGCAGTCAAAACTGTTCTTCCCCTGGACAAGTCACGGAAAAAATTCCAAATAAAAGCAGAGGAGAAAAGGACAGCTGAGACATCCATGGTGAAATCTTGCTTAAATCACACTGTTATTAAACTTTAATGGAGAAACAAGAGGCAGTTGAGCCCCAGTGATGGGAGCAGCTCTGTTTGCTGTGACAGTGCTCGAGAAGGGATGGCCCAAGGTAACTGAGCTCCTTTACAGCTGTAAAACAAGGCTGGGACCTTGGAAGTGAATCCTGGGCACTTCCAGCAGTCCCTGGCTCACTGTCCCTAGCAGGAGATTGCCTTTAATTCCTAATTACACCAGATGTGGGTGTAAGCTTTTGGGGTGGGGTCTGCTGCCACTTCTGGGATTGCAGACACAGAATCCCACTCTGGTTTGGGATGAAAGGGACCTAAAGCCCACCCAGTGCCACCCCTGCCATGGGCAGGGACACCTTCCACTGTCCCAGGTTGTTCCTGGTCCAGCCTGGCCTTGGACACTTCCAGGGATCCAGGGGCAGCCACAGCTGTGCCAGGGCCTCCCAGGGAACAATTCCTTCCCAGTATCTCACTTAAATCTCCCCTCTGTAGTTCAAATCCTTGTCCTGTCTCTCTGTGCCCACGTAAGAAGTGCCCCTGCTGTTTTTCCAGGCCCTGAAAGGCTGCAGTGAGTCCTGCCCTCACTCTCACTGAAAAGGCCACTGTCATTTTTCTCTCCAGAAGTAATAAAAGAAAATAGCCAAGAGCCAGAGGCCACAGGGGAGGAGCAGAGCCTGCTCTCAGCCAGCTCCCACTGCAGACAAGTCCTCCATCACCAAAACAAAAGAGAGAATGAACCATTGTCTCCTGACTGCAACACCAAGACCACACTTTTCCTAAATATATCCCAGTCCCTGGGGTTTGTAACCCAGCTCTCCAGGCTGTCCTTCATTGTGTGAGCCAGAAACCTGAGGAATTCAGCCCTTATTCAGCACCACCTTGTGCTCCTGCTGCCTTTCTGCAGAGGAGGGGATGATTTCCTGGGGTGATTTCCATGGTTCCAGCAGCTGGCAGCAACACTATGCACCTCAGTCCTGCTTTTCTCTGCCTCTACAATGGCATTTCTACAATTATCCAGACCTGGAATTCCTGGGGGTTGATTTGTCTCAGGATGAGGTTTTTAGGATACCAAACAAGGGGGAGAAAG
Source organism: Oenanthe melanoleuca (assembly GCF_029582105.1). Lineage (NCBI taxonomy): Eukaryota > Metazoa > Chordata > Aves > Passeriformes > Muscicapidae > Oenanthe > Oenanthe melanoleuca. Next base: position 1,921,688 of record NC_079340.1, read on the forward strand.
GAATGTCTGAAGGGAGCCTACAAGGAAGGATGAGGACCTGGGACACAGGGAATGGATTCCCACTGCTGTAGGGCAGGGATAGATGGGATATTGGGAAGGAATTGTTCCCTGGGAGGGTGGGCAGGCCCTGGCACAGGGTGCCCAGAGCAGCTGTGGCTGCCCCTGGATCCCTGAATTGTCCAAAACCAGGCTGGACCAGGAACAACCTGGCCCATGGAAGTGTCCCTGCCTGTGGCTGCAACTGGATGAATTTTAAGGTCCCTCCCAACCCAAACCATTCCACAATTCCATAATTCCATAACCTTTACTATTAGCAGTCATGTTCCAACTGCAGACCTCTGAGCAGATTTTTTTTCTCCTCACAAAATTTGTTACATCCACACTATTTACAATAATATTTCAGGCAGTGCTGGGCAAAGCCATTATTAAAGTAATTATTTTCCTATCCCAGTCTCTGAGGTTTAAAGGAAAACACACATTTTGCTGGGAAATGGATGCTGACAGGGAGATCAACAGGAAATATTCCTAAATGCCTTTCTCTAAGACTGGTAATTAGCATCAAAATCTGTAACCTTTAGGGAAATAGGGACACTCCCTACACAAAAATTGTTCCTTTAGGGACACTGGCTCTGCCTGTTTGGGTTTCTGAGAGCCTGAATCCCTGGAGACTTCCACCGTGAGGTGATATCAGTGCAAGACACGGCCAGGCAGGCCTGATTTCCAAAAATACCACATTGAGATTACATAAAACGAGTGGGAAGACTGACAAAAAATAAAAAGCAGGGTTTTGATCAAACAATTTATGGCATTTCTGACTGGGAATGCAAATGAATTAATCTCAGTGACCTTAAAAATTAACTGAAGCAAGGGGTCCTTGGAGGCACAGAGTGAGAATAGGAAGCTTTTTTCTCAGAGTGAGATAATGCTTGGACTAGAGCTTTTTAATACATTGTGCTCAGTAAATTCAGCTCAGGGACAAAACTCCTGTGGAATATTTGATTTCTGGCATGGAAACTACTACACTGAATTCCTAAATCAGTCTGCAGTAAGTTTGGTTTTGGAGGCTCCAGAACATATATTTTCTGGATTTGTACTCACTCACTAATCACTTTCATAGGCATTAAGTAACAAATAAGGCAGTTCTTCTTCTCTATTTTTCTTTCTTATGCAAGAGCCACGTTCTGTTCCCATTTTTTCCCATAGGAAACTGCTGATCTTAGCAGTACCCAAACTTTGGAAGAAATGTCAACAGAAGAGACGTGGAAAAAATTCCCACCCGGCCGAACGTAATTTTTTCCTGTCTCACATAATACATTCCCAAGAAACCCTGAAATATAATACAGTTATATTTACTTTTGTAGGGGTTATCCAGCTTCTCCAGCATTGCCCATGGGATGAACCACCAGTGATGTCTTATCCCAGTCTGTGTCTGGATCCCAACTTCCAAAGGAGTTTGGGCAGGAAGCAGGAAATAGAGCCCAGCTGGCAGGTGCATCCCAAAACAGCACTCCAGGGTTTTCCCCTGCCCCTGCTCCAAAACTCTCCTCCTTTTCACACTGCCTCACTTGGGCTGCCTCTGAGCTGCTAAATCCTGGAAAACCCCTGGGATGGAGAGCCCACAGCCTCTCCAAACATCCCTGCTCTGGTTGTGCCTGGAGCAAGAGCCCGGGGAGCAAGGGATGGAAATCCACCTCGCCTTCCTTGGCTGGGCTGATCCTCCTTTGGTTTTCCACTACTCAGTGACTGTGGGGACCAGAGACGTACTCGGGTTGGAGGGATGAAGGAGAAGGAATTTTTCTTCCCCTTGTCCAGGATGAATGACAGACACTGGAGATATTGGGAGTCCAAGCCTTTCCTCAGGCTACCCCAGCAGTTTGGCACAACAGAAACACCTCCTAGCAAGGACTGGGGGGGAATCCCTCATTATTTCTTGCCTCTATCTAAAGCCTCCTTCACTCTAAGCTCATCAACAACTCTGAATCACTCTAAGTTCGAGTGAAACATAAAAAAAGAAACTTCAGCACTGCAAACACAGACACAGAATCTAAAATTAACAAAAGGAAAACCTCTAGGCTGCAGTGGATTTTCTCAGAGCTCAGCAGCCCCTTCCCACCACCCCAGGGTGCCGACGATTCCCTCTCCCACATCCCACAGAACCACCTGCACCCCAGAGACTCCCAGGGGCTGTCCCTTCCCTTTCTCCAGCACTAATAAACATTGTTTTGAAAGAGCAATGGGATATGTCATCTCTGTGAGCTCCAGCACCCCTCCTGCAGTCATCCCACGGTGTTTCAGTGATTGATCAGACACAGCACAATTACTCCTTCTGCTCCCTTCAAACAGGCTCCTCACCACAGCTGCTCTGCTGTTACCTATGCATGTGCAACTGGCTCAGAAAACAGCCAAAAAATTCATATAAAATGTGGAAACCCTGTGGTTTTACCTTCTGAAGCCTCATCAGTGGACAAAGCTTTCCTTTCAGGCTGCTGAGTTTTTGAGGCGCGGTTGCTGCCCTGTTTCTGCATCAATCTGGATGCCAGGGAAAGAGTATTCCATTAAAACCACCAGTCAGGCTTTGGCAGCTGGCACAGCAGCTCTCCAAAGCATGGAGGAGTTTAAGGAGATGACAGTTACCCAGTTGCTTTCCAGCAGGGAAACAGCAAAATTCATCAGCGGGCAGGCTCCCAGTGCCAGCTGCAAATCCCTGCCAGTTAAGGCAAACAACCATTTAATTTTCTTGCAGAGAGGGACAGGATTGACTTCCCATTCCAAGCAGCCCTGAAAAAGGTCACCAGACACCAGGAAATACTGAAAAACTGTGTTAAAACCCAAGCCAAGATGGGTTTCAATGTGCTCCAAGGCAGGGGCTGAGAGATTTGACATGACCAAAATCCAAAGTGCAGAGGAGCTCCAGAAAACGGTAACAATCCATCAGGAGGAAGCCTGGAATGCTTGTGATGCCCCAGCTCTACAACTGCCACTTAATTCCTGCTCCCAGACAAACAGTTTATTCCTCTGCTCAGCTCTTAAAAGGGAATTTTTAGGTGAAAGCACTCTGTGTCCCCACTGCTGAACTCCTCAACCACCCTTCCAGCTTCTCATGGCAAGGGATTTTGGACAACTTCTGCTGAAATTATGGTAAAATTTACACAGGAGCTCAGGGAATGTCAGCAATTACCAGCATGACCTCAAGGCTTAGAGAGGAATCGAGATTAGAGGGAGACTTGTTTTTCTGCAGTGATTTGCTAGCAGATGGTGACTTTTATTTAGCCCTTCTGAAGAAAAGTAGCCTTGAAACGGGCACTTTCCCAGCTTCATTAACATGATATTGAGAGAAATATCACATGTCTAAAGCAGGGACAATTCCCAGAGCCTCACACAATCCTTAACAAATCCAAACTCTCGTGCTGCAATCTGCTTGGTGGCTTTTGGAGATGTGAGCCTCCAACTTCTGCTGCTTCTTCCTCTGTGCTTTCCAATTTTATTCTGCAGTGAAACCGGGTCAGCTTCTCCACTCTTCACTTGTAAAATTCCTCAGCAAAGGCTGAGACCTCTCAGTTCTTTCACCTGCATTTTGTTTGCTGACAGATAAAACAAATAACCAGCAGCTCTTCTCTTTGTAACATGAGCATCTTTTCAACCCACCCAGAGCAGCCTCACTGAACCCTCTGGGCTTGCAAAAAAAACTTCAAAAGTTTAAAGTAAGAGCAAGGAAAGAGTCAAATGAGCCAAGGTTGAAGAAGCCAGCAAAAGCCTGAACTAAATCTCTTCATGGAGGGTCAGAAGTCAACAGCATTACATTCAGGAGGACAAACTGTGGCTAAATAGTCAAGATAAACCAGACATGGCTACAAATTTAAGAAAATATTGCCATGTTTTGGCCTCTCTGGACTGAAAACCAGAGAGTTTCTGGTTGGATAATTCTATCAGAAGTACCTGCCAGCCTCCCCCTGTCTGAAGCAAATCCATGTGCTGGCTGCTCCTGTGCCTGAGGCTCAGGAGGATGTGTTTACACCGGTGACATTTCACAAACTGTGTCCCCATTCCCCTCCCACTCAGTGCTTGACAGAGACAGCGCCAAGCCTGGACTGATTCCTGCTAACAGGAATAAAAATTCTCCCTTTCACTTGATAAATGGGCACATGTCAAGAGGAAATCAATTACAGACAGAAAATACACATTTCTAACCTGTACATTTAAACAATTCCTTTGTAAGTGTGGAGATACAGCTGAGATATCTTCAAATCTTTTTTACACAGCTAAAATCCCTGCACTTCTTGCTGGCTTGCAGCAGCACATATGGCATGCCAGAAAGCACATGAAGGAATCATATGAACAAACAGCTCCTGATACATAAATGAAGGCAAAATCAATTCTCCCTCCACTTAATGTTGAATGAAAACCATCCAGAATCATTAAACAGTACAGGGGGAAAAAAGGCCCTAAAAAGCTGAAAAGGAAATTGAATAATTGAATTTGCTTGTTTAACTCAAATGGTGTATTTCTATTTTGCTGTAAGGTTTTTGATTTTACTGATCATGGAATCCTAGGATGGTTTAGGTGGGAAGGGACCTTAAGGACCATCCAGTCCATTATTCATATTCCCAACACTCCCTCACCTATCTTGCAGCTCCACAGCTTTTTAAATCTATTACCTTGTGTTTATTTATTCTGCAGTGCAATCCATAAAACTGCTCAGGTTAAACCTGCCCCATCATAAATTCCAAGAGGCAATCTCCAGCTGAAGGGATTAGTTACTCAAAGTGCTCTCAGCTTCCAAAACGTGCTCACAAAACAACTCAGCCCAACTTAAATCATATCAGATTTGTACCCAAAAAAAATTCCTAATTCCTGTGTAGAGCTGCCAGCCCTCATTAATCATGTCCTGATGAATGAAACCTTTTCCAGTGCTGGCAACAGAGATTTGCTCTGAAATGGTGGAAATGTTTCAGGTTAATCTTTTTGACAAAGCAGTCAATTCAGTGAAATAACTTCCTCCACATCCCCTGCCTCCCCAGCTAGGATAAATCCAAGGAGCTGGGCTGGAGCTGAGGAATCCAGGCTCATTTCTATCAGCTGTAGACCAAGCCAAAATTGTTTCCCTGTCTCAGTGCCTCGTTAAAATCCTCAGGGAACCCTGGGACATATTTTTACATGTTCAGCTGATGATCTGCTTGGAGAGCCTTCCAGATGGATTTGGGAAGACAAGCTGAAAAATGCATGGTCATGTTCTCCTTTAAAATGGTGCTGTGAAGGGCCAAGCTGACCTTTGCTGAAGTGTATTTTAAGAATAAGAGTCACTTGGGGAATACTTCATGTCTTGGGATAAATATATTTAGCTAGAAACGAGACCTAAACAAGAACAAGGTATTTCAAACTGGCTGTGTGTCACAGCCTACTGTACTTACAGTAGCTTGTCTTTACAAAAAAGGGACACAAAAATTAATTTTGGCCTTGAAGTTTTCCTTTAACCTTTTTAGAGCTGAGCATGGGAAGTGCAGCATCACAGCACCAGATCAGAGAATGTTTAATCAAAATGTTGTTTTTGATGGGAAACCCCACTCCTCATTTTAACAGGCTCCAAAAGGCATTTTTATACCACTTGGTGCTGAAACTTTATTGTACAACACATGTTTATCCTGAATTAAGCTTTTTCCACCTTTCTGAAAACACTTCATGATAATGGTTAAGGTTTGGGTTTTTTTCCTTAATCTGCAATTCTTTAAACAGGCCTGGGACAGAGGCACTGGGAATATGAACATTCCTTAGGGATGGCAATTCCACCACTGCCCTGGGCTACTGAAAGTGAGGGCCAGAGCAGAACCTTATATTTTATTTACTCTCAGATTTAAAGTAAATTCTTTGCTGTTCAAAAATCTAATAATCTTATTGTCAGAACTGTAATCTGCAGGATTCTTCCTGAAAGGATCACTTGACACACACACAGAAAAAATCAGATTATAAACTTCTCTTCACTGCAAGTAGAAAGGGAAGTGTAAGGAAGGTCATCCCTGAGTGGTGCTGGCTGAAGGTCACTCTGCTCCAGCTGAGCTTTTAAATATCAGAAAAACCAACAGGGATCAGCAGCACAGAGTTGAAGGTGACACATATTAGTGAGATTGCAGTGGGTGGAAGGGGAGGTCTGGCTGCAAATATTTACACAAACTGGAACAGATTTAGGAAAGGCTGAGCTAGCCCATCTAAGCACGAGGCAAAGCAAGGTTTACTCTGAATGACCCTGAGTTTGATATTTACTGTGTCCTCTGGGGATTCAGGCCTGGCTTAGGCTAAATCAGGTCAATAAAAATGAAGTCCAGCTCCTGAAATCTGGTAATAACTCAGCAATTGAAAGAATTAGAAAGAGGAGGTTAATCCTGGGGCTAGAACTAGCAGCAGGGTGCCTGAACCAGCTCTGGATCCTCAGCACACAGGGACAGGAGCTCCTGGAGCGGGGCCAGCGGGGCTGAGGAAGGGCCTGGAGCATCTGGGTGCCCAGGAAAGGCTGAGGGAGCTGGGGCTGCTCAGCCTGGAGAGGAGCCCCAGCTGAGAGGGGCCTCAGCCCTGGGTGTCCCTGTGTGCAGGGAGGGGCAGAGCAGGGCCCAGGCTCTGCTCCAGGGCCCAGCAATGGCCCCAGAGCAGGGCAGGGACTGAGCCCAGCAATTGTATTCCTTTGGAGACCATTAAACACTTCCCATCCTGTCTCAACCATTTTGTGTAACTCCCAGCTCACCCCAATCAGGAGAGCTCTCTGAGCCAGGCAAGAACTAAGGCTAAAATCCAGCTAAAATTCATCCTAACAGCAATACACACTTACTGAATAAACTAGCTGGGCTTGTCACAGCAAATCCCTGCATCCAGGGCTCGAGGGACAGCAAGGGAACACAGGCACTCTGCCCTTTACCCATTGCTTTCCTAACCTCTGCACATCGTGGGGGCAGGCTGAAGTGGATTCTGTGACTGAAAAATATCCTGCCAGTTCTCTGGATCACACACAGGTGGTTTGGTTGCTGCTGAGCAGAGCTTGCCCTCTCAAGGACTCTGCAGTGTCCCATGGGACAATCCATGTTTTCCACTGGGAATGGAGGAATGAGCATTGAAGATGGAGGTAAAGCAAGCATTTAACACCCCAGCCTTGTCTCTATCCTTGTTTGTGAGGTGGCCATAAACCTGCCCAGCCCATCCCAGCAGTGATCACCCTCTCCTGTCCCCAGCCTGCCCACGGTCCAGACTCAGCAGGGAGTTCTGGAGGCTGGAATATCCCTCTGGCCAGTCCTGACCAACACCTGTCCACTTCCTTGTCACCTCCTCCTGGCACAGCAGGGGACATGAACTGTCCCATGCAGAGTCCTTGGGGAGGGCAAGGCCTGCTCAGCAACAGCCAAACCTTCCAGCTGTTACCCACAGCATTCCCAGCCTGAATCCAAACCCAGCCCTGAGCTACTTCTGGGGGGAAATGAACTCTATCCCAGTCAAATCCAGAGCAGGAGGAGCACTCAGCTCTACGTGGAAATCCTAATTTATTTAACACTAATCTTACTTACAAGTCCTTTCCTGCCACCACAAACGTTCTCCTGGGCCCGGTGCACCATCCTGGAGATGGGGGAACCTCCTTGGTCTCCTGGGCTCATTCCTCCTCAGCCACAGCTTCCTGGGAGCCCTGGGGGGGACACTGGAGGCTGCAGGACTCTTGTTCTTCTGGGAATGCCTCCCTGGATCGGGCTGGGCTCCCATTCCTGCTTCCCAGCTTTCCCTGGCCACATCCATGTTCAGGGATGCACTGGTGCTGTCGGTCCCCTGGGATCAGGGGGGTCTCTGAGGGAGCAGGGAGAGCTGTCCATGGCCTCCTCATGCCTGAGGCTGGCAGGGCTTTCTGAGACTCCTGGAGGGACAGAGGCTCCCAGGAGCGAGGTTCTGAGGGGGGAAGGCACTCAGAGGGAATGAAGCATCTCTGCAGGCAGAGGAGCTTGAGGGGCTGGGGGGTCCCTGTGGGAATGGAGGTTCTTGGCAGGCACTGGCAGGGATGGAGGTTCCCAGGGGAGGGAGGGGGGAATTGGAGATTTGGAGGCCGTCAGAAGCACAATGGCGGCTCTCTGACGGCCCAAGAGTCCTGGATGGATGGCTGATCTCTGCTGGAATGCCGCCTTTGAAGGGCTGGGGGCTCTCCAGGAACAGCCATTCCTGTGGGAGCAGCCTCTTGCAGGCACAGAGGCACCTGGAGCAGCTGGATGAGCCACAGCAGGCCAGGTGGCCTTGCTTCCCCAGCTCCTCCAGCCCTGCCCACAGCACCTGCTACATCCCAGAATAAAGCAGAGCCATGTCCCACCTGGAGCCCGCCAGCAGCCACAGCTCCTGCAGCTCCTTGGCCATGCAACACACCTCCAGGGCACCAAGAGGAGCATCCAGACGCTGTCCAGGGCTCACCCAAGGCCTGGAGTACCTGGGAGCCACAGCTCCTCCATGTGCCCCTGGCCTGGACCCTGGGGTGCTTTGGCACCTGCCTGTCCCCCCCACGGTGGCCAGCAGCAGGGCAAGGGCAGCCAGCAGGATGCCAGCATCGCTCATGGCTCTGGCCTGGCTGGTGGGGCTGGCACAGAGATGTCACAGCGCTGGGACCAGGACACAGTGTGACATCACAGCCTGCCCCAGCCAGTGTCACCCCCTCGGTGACAGCTCTGCCCCAGCATTCCCAAGGAGCCCTCACCGTGCTCCCACTGCTCTGTTTGCAGTGGGACAGGGCTCCTTTCTTCCCAAGGGCTGGCACAGGCTGCATTTAGTCACCATGGCTCAGCAAAGAGCTCCCTGGGAAAAAATGATCATCTCTCAAACCACTGCCATTGCTCTCACAGTGCAAATAAAAACACTGCTGGGTTCTTCATTTCTGGTATTACAGCAGCCCCTTGTCACACAGGAAGACATACGTATGAATTTCTAAAAATACAACATCTTAGCAACCTTGTACTACAGAGCAGTTAATTCCTAGTTAGATGACACTGGGAAAGATGAACTTCATGGATTTCGTGGGACACAGCAGCAGTGGGAAAAAAATGACATTTTTAGTATTTATCCCTAGAAGTGCTGCACAAACCAAGAGCAAACAATTCCACCACCAAAATAGGACATCTCTTATCCTGACAGCATAACAGAACACTTCTTACCCAGGAAAAGAAGGGCAAAAATGCACCATACAATGCTCACATCACTTCTCTACAGCTGCCTTGACCCCCAGTCAGAAACCACACACAGCTGCCAGGCCTGGTGTTCAAAGCTTTGCCCCCACTAAAAAAAGATCAACAGACCTCCAAGACAGAAAAAGCCATAAAGGAAATTCCAAAGTCAAACCCCACTTGCAAACATACAAATTCTTGTGCTATTTAATACCCAGGGTAAGCAGAAATCCAAGGAAATTAAAGCTGCCATTGGGTGCAATCCAGACACAATCATCACCTGAAGTGCCACAATTCCTGCTGGGTTTCTGACTCTTCTGAGCTGAAAGCAGAGCAGGCCCTATGAGTTTTTTAACAGAAGAGGCTACTTGATTTCACCAATATTATTTTTCCTGATCTACAGCAGGGTAATCAAAAGTTGTGCTGCTAAAATGATGCTTGGGCTGGGCAGCAGCAGTGGGAACAGCCTGATTGTGCTCAGCTCCCCCTCATTTTTCCCCTCTAAACCAACAGAAGGACTGCAAACCTCCAAGCAGAGCAGCCCCCTTGCTGTCTGAGCCTTCCCAGATCAGTCCCACAGGAAATACTCCTGCTCTGTTCAAACAAGTCTCAGGGCTCTGGGAAACATCACTGTGGCAGGCAGTGGGGCTGCCTCAGTCCAGGAGGCTGCAGAATTCCAGAGCAGCCATCCCAGCAGGAATTGCCTGTCCAAAAGGCAGGCTGCCTCTCCTCTATGGGCAGCAGCCATCCTTCCTGCACACCCTTCAGCCAGGTTTCCTCTGCTCCTCCAACCCAGTCCTGGCTGTTGCTCTCTCTGTCAATACTCCTGTCATTCTGGAAGAATTATCTGCTTGTTTTTATTGTCTTTTTTTTTTTTTTTTTTTTTTTTTTTTTAAATTATCTTTTCCTTTTTCCCACTTGCACTTAGAGGTTACTGCTTAATGAAGAGCAGGCAGAGGAAATCCCAGAATGGCTGGGATGGGAAGGGACCTTAAAGCCCATCCAGTCATGTCCCTCCACTATCCCAGGCTGCTCCAAGCCCCTTCCAACCTGGCCTTGCAGTGGTCCTGATTGTTCACCCTGGAGAGGAGGAGTGCTGGGGAGACCTAATTGTGGGATTCCAGTGCCTGGAGGAGCTACAGGAAACGTGGAGAGAGACTTGGGACAAGGGATGGGGTGCCAGGACACAGGGAATAGGTTCAAAGTGTCAAAGGATAGGGTCAGATGGGATATTGGGAAGGAATTGTTCCCTGGGAGGGTGGGCAGGCCCTGGCACAGGGTGCCCAGAGCAGCTGTGGCTGTCCCTGGATCCCTGGCAGTGTCCAAGGCCAGGCTGGATGGGGCTTGGAGCAGCCTGGGACAGTGGAAGGTGTCCCTGCCCATGGCAGGGGTGGCACTGGATGGGCTCTTCCCAGTCTGGGATTCTGTGATCTGCACATCCCAACAGGATGGAGCTCTCTGGCAGTGAGTCAGTCTCTCATGTGCCATTTCTTGTGCCCAGCAGTCAGGAGGAAACACACAGACATCCTGAGGAGGAGAGAATTAGTCCAGTCAAAACTGAGTGCAAGGAAACCTTTTTAGAAAGGACTTGACTCAATGACATGATGAGAAAAGCAGTGCCTGATGACCTGGCACACACACCCCAGGCAAGCAAGAGATGAAAACAACTTTTCCTATAGAGCTTGGAAACTTAAAGATTTTTTGTGCTTATAAAGTATTTTTGTGCTTATAAAAAACATCAAAGCCAACAAATTCACAATATGCCCCTGCACGAAGGATGCTGGAAAACACTGATTTCAGGATTTTTCAATAACCCTTCTCTTCCCTGTTGTTCTGATGAATGAGAATTTGAGATAATTTGCTTGAGTTAATTATTTATTGTTATGGAACCTTACAGCTTGCAGATGGTCACTTTTATTGTAAGAATTGCAGGGGACTTGCAGCATTTTTGTTGGGGTGTTTCCTGCTTTATTTACTTCCAGAAGAAAACAGAACTATCTGCCAATTCCCCATTTTCTCTGTATTACCACTGGAGCTATACCCTCTTCCCAATTCTGGCTGCTTCCCTTTTTCCAGTAAAAGGCATCAAGTGCAGATTGGTTTCAAAGAGAGAGAATTAAAGCCCCTTTCAGGAGGAAAATGAACTCTCAGCAAGGAAACCCTCCTGTAACCAATATCACTTAAGCATTGTTCTTGCCTTTTCCAGCAACCACAAGCTTCACTCTCAAGGACAGAGGGAGCTGCACACTCCAATAAATAAATCTAAGATAAAAAAGGCATAATTATGTGCCTCAGATTCCCCTAAAAATCTGAGCCCATTGAGCTTGTTGGCCCCATCCACCTCAGAATTGAGGCTTGGGCTTTGCTAGGAGGTAAAAAAAAATAACCATGGCATGAGGAACACAGCAAACATTGGAGGTCTGTGACCCCTTCCACAAACAAAAATATCAACTGCAGGAGAGCAGCAGGGCTCTGGTTTCACCCTGCAAGAGGCCCAAGTGCTGCTCCTTCTGTTCCAGGAAGGGAAAAAATGAGTGAGTGAAACAGCAGAGTTTCTCTGTGAGGTCTGGGAACATTAACCCCAGTAAGACAAGTGCTGGGATGGAGACTCAGGCAGCTGGCTCAGCTTCAGGAGAAGTGGGAATCACTCAGCTTCCCTTAAAACACTCAGTAACACAACATCATGGTGATATTCTTCTTGTAAATAAAACATTTTGAGTTTTTTTATAAAACACTCTTTTTCGTCACACGTAAAACTGATTATCAGCTATTCCAGCAGGAAAAAAAAGGAGCAATTAGATTTGGAAAAGTGTAGCCAGCAGTGAATGTGCACACAGAGTGATTCTGGAGTGTAAACAAAGCTGGTTTAAACCATTCTGCATTATTCTTTTTCATTAGTTTGCAGAGATTATATTCAACTATTTGCTTTTTAATCACATCTGAAAACATTAATTTCCTATCAACAGTCCTGATTTCAAGTGCAAACACTGCTTAATTAGAACTCGTGGGGAAATGATTTTAGGTCCTGTGGAAAATAAGCCTGCTCTCATTTCACACAGAAAACCACTCACAGCCCAAAGGTTATTCCATTTATTCCTGGGGAAAATCCAAATGCCAAAGATAAAAACCAAAAATGCAGGCATTGTCTGATGTGAATCAAGGTTCCCTCCAATTTTCCAGGACAAGAGAAGTACAAGGAGAGGTAAAAAGGATGTTCCATCCATACTGCATGGAATCACACCTTGCAAAATTTCCAGAGCCTAATAAAAAGCAAATCCACTGGGGGAAAAAAATTTACCAGTTTTAAAGGAGAAAAAAACTGCAGCCACAACGACAGAATAACCAGAACCTGAGGATCCAAAAGCTTTTTTAAAAAGTCAAGTGAGGATACAGAGTCTCTCTCTGTTCATTCCTGTGCTTTTTTCTGGTTATGGAATCATGAAATATCCTGTGTTAGAAGGGACCCTCAAGGATCATCCAACCCCACCCTGGGCATCCCTGGTGTCCAAACCCTCCTGGAGCTCTGGCAGCCTCGGGGCTGTGCCCATTCCCTGGGGAGCCTGGGCAGTGCCAGCACCCTCTGGGGGAAATACCTTGCCCTAATTTCCAAATTAAATCTACCATGGAAGGGAAGGAAGCTATTAAGTTGTGAATTACTGAGTTTTGCCTCAGCAGAACCAAACAGGAGACACAGGCTCTAAAAACCTGACCTTAATTGGACTGTAACATGTAACCTCAGTGCAGAAGCTGGATACAGGGAGGAGGTGATTAAATCAACCCACATTTACTTAAGGAAGTCAGATGAGAAGTTATTTGGGATGAAGGAAAACAACACAAGAAGTAATGGGAGCTTTGAGGGAGACATATCCATAAAACTCCCTCACCAAACAGCCCCTCTGGCCATTGGAGACCCCATTATTGCTCCTTAACCATCTCAATTACTGACTGCTGGGCTGGATTTCCTGGAAATTCAGCCTCAGTTCCCTCAGCCTTTCCTTGTGAGAGAAGGATGGCAGCACAGCCTCTTTGATCCCCCTGGATGTGTTGTAGTCTCGTTTCTTCAATTAAACAAACACTTCTCCTACAGATTACCAAAATACCCACTTGGAGCATCCAGTTACTGAGTGAAGCTCCAAGCATCAGAGCAGTCTGGCACAAATGTTTTCACTTAGTACAACCAGTGTCTTCCCTTGGCTTTCCTCCTCCAAGTTTGACAGGATCATAATGGAATGGAACAAAAGGAGTTGTGTCATTCAAACCCTCTGGAACTTAGAGAAACAGAGGCTGTTTGACTCAGGTTTGTGTGGGGGACAACACCTCAGGGTGATACATAGACAGAAGAGTGATCCTTGTCCCCAAATTCCTGATTTTCCTTAGGTACTCCCAGCTGTCTTCAGCACTGGCTATTACTTTGTGCCTTGTCCTGTCGTTTCTGGACTCTGGAGTTATTGGAAGAGTACAAATGAAGGTGCACAAGCACTGCTGACCTTTCTTTGAGTGCTTAGAAATGCTGTATCTGTAAGGGTACGAAACAGCCAGGAAATTTTTCATCTTTTATTCATCTGACTAGCTCTTACTGCAAAAGAATTGGGAAATTGAAAATTAGAAAGTTTGGACAGACCTGAGAAATCAATTCAAATGCAAATACCAGCAGCTTAGTGCAAAGACAATGAAACTCAACACATGGACACCGAGTTACAACAAAAAATTCATTAGAAGAGGTGTCAGACCAAACAAAAAACTGAGTAACCTGGTTCAAATCACGATGGCAGGAATTTCAAAAGGCCTGCTTTACAAAACAATCAGGAACTAAATGTTTAATGGGAAGCTTCACCAGACACCTGGTGTGAAGGTGGTGTAATGCTGGGGCCATGCCCTGGCTGTCCTGGGGCTTATCCCAGTTACAGAACTGTCTCTGGGCCCCACACAGGGAATTTCTGTGTGCCTCTCACTGGGAACACTTCAGGCAAGTGTTCAGCAAGGCTCTCATTTCACTCCAAGTCAATCTGGATGGGTGAGACTTCCATCAGCACAAACTCTGCAGTGCAGCTCTCCGCACTCCAGGGTTATCAGTCCATCGGGATGAAGATGCTATTTTGGCCTCCATCTCTCCACACTGCTCATCCATCCTCCCAGAGCTTGATGAGATCATTGTCTTGAGTGCTCAGAGGAGTGAAGAACACACTGATTTCCAGCCTGCCACGACTGCTGGCCCTGCATGCTAAAGGCTGGCTGGCTCAGGGGATATCAGCTGGGCTGCCAAAGATCTGCTGGGAATGGCAGGAGGGAAGGAGAAATTGTTCCTTGGATGCCCTGGCCTCAAAGTTTGGAAACTCTGAGGTTTCACAAGTACAGTGAGAAATATGATTTAACACAGGAGGTGTTATTCACAGCAGTGTGAGGATGATCCCAAACCCACACTTGTCCCTGAGTGCAGCAAAGCCACCTGGCACAAGTGTCCCAAGCACGACTTCAGGTGACAAGGCCTGGTTCCATCAGCACTCGGGATAACTCAGAGAAATGGGGGGGAGGTTAAACTAGAACTTGGCAGAATCAGTAAGATCAGAGAGCTCCTTGCTCTGTTCCTGTACTAAGGTGTGGATTTCATTCCAGGCAAAGCCAAAGTTTTCCAGCTGCCCAGCACTGCTAATGAACTCAGAACATCCACTCTGCTGACTTCTGACTGTACTCAGGCTGTTTGCCCCAAATGCATTCCTGACACCCCTTCTTCCAAATTCCAGTCACTTTTTATCAACCTGGTACAGAATGATACAATTAGGAGAAAATCCCAGAATGGTTTTTGGGTTGGAAGAGACTTTAAAGTCCATCCTGCCCCCAGCCCTGCAGGGACACCTTCCACTATCCCAGGCTGCTCCAAGCCCTGCCTAGCCTGGCCTTGGACACTTCCAGAGGTCCAGGGCAGTGAGTTCTACATGTCTGGGGTGTGCAACTGTTCTGCCCCAGCCCTTCCCCAGAGCCCAGAGATACCACCAAGCTCTCCAGACATGACACCCATGCAAAGTGCTGCAGGAAACTCCAGCTCCTCCCTTCTTGAGGGATGCTGGGAAGCTGTATGGCAGGAATTATGACCTTCTTGCCTCATGTTCACATCAGTAGCCAAGTATTTTCTCCAAATGATGCTTCCAAAGTCATGGGTATTTAAGAGTGATAAAGAAGAAAAGGAATAAGGATTTCGCTGTACAAATATGATCTCAGCTTCCTCTGCCCTCCTCAAGGACCTCCAGCCAAAGTGATGTCCACAAGGATGAGATGTTTGCCATTTCTCCCCCCCAGACCTGCAGGCAGCTCAGCAGCCTCTCTGCTGGCACCAAAATCCACTCAGTTTCAGTTAATACACAAGAAAGGAGGCCGTGTTTTCTGAGAAACTGAAAATGAGCATCTTCCAGAAAAACAAACCCATAATAAACAGCCCAGTAATGTCTGACTGCTTTATCTTCATCAGACACAAGCAAAGCACAGATTTTCTGCTCATATTCAATCCACAAATCCATTTAAAAACAACAGCTCATAAATGCTCTTGCCACAAGTTTTGTGGGGTTGGTTTTGTTCGGGGCATTTTTGTTGAAAGGACACAAACCCAGCAATCCTGAACGTCTGAAAGGCTGCAATTGCTGCCAAATCAGAACTGAATCAGCTATTAAACACCTCTACAAATTACCCTGATGTCGTGAAAACAAACCATGGCCATGTTAGCCAGAAACATTGGAGGCTCAGGGATGAATCACAGCAGTGACGTGGCTGCCGTGCTTGGAAGGACACAGTCATGACTTGGGGACGTCACCAGACAGCCCAGAACAATCACGCACCAAGTCATATTTTTTCATAGTTGCTCTCCAGAGCTTTCCAGGTGCAAGGCTGGTGTGTGTTATGATTTATTTTGAGCTGGGAAAGCAGCAGTCTCACCTTATCGGATACTTTATCGACCCATTAAATAGCAAATTCCTCTTAAATCTTGCTTTTTCTTTGAAGTACCTTCCAAAAAGTAAACAAAGGCACTTAAAAGGTCACAGACAGGTTTTTCTTTCCTACACATGAAAGATGGAGGCATTTTAAGCCTGCCAATGTTTTCAAAGCCAGTCTCCTGTATCGCCTCCAAATAGCTGGGAGAAGAGAAAATGTCTTTCTGCACCTGTATCTTCTCCCTCTAAATGAAAGGGTTGTTTCCTGACCCACTGAAAATTATGAAGCAGATCAAGAATGACAGAAAATGTTTTCAGGCTGAGGGAAAAGGGACTCCTGTGGGCAAATGTAATTCATCTGAGGAAGGGATGACAGACTGGATTCAAAATAAGTGAGGTGCTGAGCGATCTCCCCGAGCTTGGAGCAGCAATCATGTGAAATATTGGTGTATCCAAAAATGGAGGCAGACATTGGCATCTGCTTTGTGCTGTGGAAAACCAGATCCTGCATCTCCTCAGGAGTTACTCCCCAGGTGAGACCCAGCAGGTGCAAAGCCATGAGGGAATGGATTGGGAAGGAAGGATGAAGGAGAAAAGCATGACACTGTCAGAGAGGAGTTCCAGCACCCAAATGTCCTACAAACACCACCTGGCCACTCCATCACACAGAAAAGGAAGCAAAGATAATGGAGTGCAAGTCCAGAGCAGAAAATGGGATTTCTTTCCAAACAAGTAAGACTTGGAAGTACAATAAAACCTTTAGCCACCAGTCCCTTCCACAGGGTTTGGTCTGTAAAGCACACCTAAACAAATGGGATGGTTTTTACCTGGATTAGTGATGATCATGGAATTGCCCAATATGGATACACTTAGGAATATTCAACAAAAGGAGCCACTAAGTAATTGTTGGTGTGCAGCCTGCTGGGAACAGCTGCTTTGAATACTGATCACCTGAGCAGATTAATTCATCATTAATGTCTGCATAGAACCTGGAGGCTTCTAAAAATAAATGTCTCCTCCCAGCCAGGACAATAGGGGTTTGTTTTGTTCCTTTGGAGATGAAACCCAGCTCTTTAGGAATGTGCTGTGCTTTTCCAGGTTGAACATGCTGGGGAGACCCACAAAAAATATATAATCCCTCAGATTTTGTCACTCTGCCAAATCCTGTCAGACCCTGCCTTGGAGACTCAGCCTCAGCCTGCTTGCCCAGGTTATATTGGTTTGTTCACAGCACTGAGTGCTCCTCTTTCACCCTGCTCAGGGTTTACTCCATGGTTTGGGCAGGTTTGCAGCTCATGCCAAGGCTGGGATCCACACAGAGCACAGACTCCATCCCCATGCTTCCTCTAACAGGGAATGTCTCCTCCTCCAAGCCCTGCCTTCATTTCTGCCCAAGCAGGTAAAATGACTTTATTAGCACAACTACTCTGCCATTCCATTGCAGTAGTCAATAAAAGCCTTTCTGTCTGTCTGTGCTGCTTTTCCTCAATGGCTTTATCTGTCTGCTGATCAGTTCTCCCCATTCACTGAGGCACAAATCCCACATGCTGTTACTCCATTCCCCAGGTTCCCACAGTGCAGGAATCGATATTTTCTGAAAGACAAACCTAAACTGCCTTTTCCTGAGGCCAGCATTCCCTTCCTCTGCCCTCCCTGGGAGCTTTGGTGCTGTTGGCTGTGAAACAAAACGATTTTTGAGGTTATTAACCTGCACAGGGGAGCCGAGGAGAGAATTCTGCACATCCTCTAAAATGGATTCCTCTGGATTGCACAGCAGCCCAAGGAGCTGTTCCCTGGCACGAATAATAGGCCAAGCACACCAGTGGCTGTTTTCAGCCCATATTTTAGGTTATGGAATTGCTTCTTGCTGAGGTTTTTCTTGAGATTAGGAGAGTTTCAGACTGCCTGAGAATGCAAATTTTTAGGGCAGCTTAGCAACAATAGCTCAGGGGGTGACTTGTAACAATGACAGAAGGAAGAAAATAGGAAGGATTGGAAAAAAAAAAAATCTCCTGCAAGACCTTGTCAACAGCAGAATCTGGCTGCTCTTCCCCTGTTAGAATTAGGTCTAATTTTGGTAAACACCACAAAAAACCCTCATTTATCAGCTTCACTTCTTGTGCTTCAAGAAGTAGCCCTTAACTCTGGATAAAGTTTTTATCCCAAGTCCTAAATCACGCACTGAAGGGTGAAAGTTCTGTAAAAAAAGAACACAGTGAACCATTTCTATCCAAGAGTATAACAAGCACAGTGTTTATGTTCCCATTTACCAGGAAGATCCCTTGTGTCCCACTTGTGTCCTTTGGTTTTTTATGATGCCATTAGTCAGCCACGGGGGTGTGGGGCCTGAGGGGTGGAAGTGTTCTCATACTCCATCAGCAGCTCTCTCCAGACTCCCTGTGACTGAGACTTTTAGCCCTATCCAATATGAGCTGGAGGGAAAATCACTCAGCCTCCCTCCTGGATGACTTTCCCAGCCAGATGTTCTACCTGAACATCCCACCAGAGAACAAGGAAAAAGCTGATATACTTTGTTTTAATAACCTTCATTAAAACAATCATTAAAGTCAAATTTCTTTACCAGATAATAAATTTAGGTGTTTTTTTCTCCCAGCAAAGACCAGTTTTCAGGCTGTGTTTGTGATGGAAAGCCCTGAGGAGGAGCTGGGGTGTCCATTTGTGCTCAGCTCACCACTGGGAACAGGAAAGGTGCAATTCCCTGTTAAAATTAAAATTCAATTTCCCAGGAAATTGAACCACTGGAGCTGTGACATGAGGTAACAGCGCCTGATTTTGGAAAACCTCATCATTTAACAAACCCCATTCTCTTTTCTCTGCCTGACATGGATGTCCTGAAGAACCTGAGCCCCACCAGGACATTCTCCCAGCTCCCAGTCCTGGCCATGGGAGAGGATGATGTTAGAATTACAAGCAGGCTGGAGACAGCAGCAGCAATATTCCAGCACATTAGCAATCATCTGCCATGGGGAGAGCTAATTTTTGCCTCATTAGAGCCTGATATGAATCTGTGATGTTGAACAGTTCTGTTTGCAGCTGCTCCCAACCTGTTCTGGCCAGGTTTTTGTGGTAATCACGAGGTTGAACCAGAGCAGGGATGTTGGGAAAGCATTTCTTTCAAAAGAAACATGGTAGCTGTTAATGCACACCAAGATTCAGTGAACCCTTTCTGATTCTTTAAATTGTACCTATTCCATGCTTCAAATCTTTCCAGGGATCAGGAAGGACATCCAGGGATGAGCAGGCACAAGGTCTCTCAGGCCACCAGGGATATATTCCAAATATCCTGTATATAGCAAAGCTGACAGAACAAATGCCATGGAAGGAAATAGCTAAGTCAAATTAATAAAATTACACATTCCCTTAGGAAGGGAATCATACTTGAAATGTAAAACTGTCTACATTTCCTAAGGAATTGTTTATGCCAAATTTGTATCCTGTCTTTCACCACTGAAAAAAAAAAAAAAAAAAAAAAAAGTATTTTTTTGCTCTTAGGACTTGTTGCCTGTTTGGGTCTGCTGGTGACTCCTAATTCCCAGATGGTGGAAACCCCCTCACCCCTGGCACATTTCCATTCCCCTTTCTCCACAACATGGAGCAACCTGCTCTGGTGGGAGCTGTCCCAGCCTGTGGCAGGAGGTGGAACTGGATGAGCTTCAAGGCCTTAGACACTTCCATGGATTTGGAATCCACTTCTCTGTGCCAGGACCTCCCCATTACAGGGAATAACATCCTGAGAAACACAGGACAATCCAAATCAGTCTGACAGGACTCTGAGAAATGTTATCACTGATGCTTGTCACTCCCACAGCACTGTCACTGCATCAACTTGTTTATTATGAGCTTTTAAAAACAGTGATTCTTTCTACTCCTTATGGAGCTCTTAAAATCACTAATTTGTAATATTGGAGTGAATACTCCCTGATTTCTATTCTGGCATCAGAGCCATTCGTGATGCAGATATCCCACAGTCTGACAGCTGATCTGCATAATGTGGTGAATGTACTTATAACTCATCTCCAGACAGGGAAATCAATCCCCAGCACCTCTTTTTGCTGTGCTCTGCAGCACAATGCACAGCTCTGGAAACACCTCCCAAGTAGCAATTCTGACTTGAAGGGTTCAGAAAATTAAAACTGTGTTAGAAAACATCATTTTCATCACCTACTCAGGGGGAACAAAAGAGCAGTGAGAGTTTTTAACCCTTAACCTGTTTAGACATTGGTAACCCTGAAGAATGGGATTTTTCCATTCCATGGGGCCCAGCACAGGAGGGACCTGCAGCTGCTGGAGAGAGTCCAGGGGAGGCTCCAGGATGATCAGAGGGATGGAGCAGCTCTGCTGGGAGGAAAGGCTGGGACAGCTGGGATTGTTCAGCCTGGAGAGGAAAAGCTCTGGGGTGACCAAACTGTGGCTTTCCAGTGCCTGAAGGAGCTACAGGAAGCACAGAGAGAGACTCTGGACAAGGGATGGAGTGACAAGGGGGAATGGCTTCCCACTGCCAGAGGGCAGGGATGGATGGGATATTGGGAAGGAATTGTTCCCTGGGAGGGTGGGCAGGCCCTGGCACAGGGTGCCCAGAGCAGCTGTGGCTGCCCCTGGATCCCTGGCAGTGCCCAAGGCCAGGCTGGACTTTGGGGCTGGGAACACCTGGGATGGTGGAAGGTGTCCATTTGAGGTCCCTTCCCATACTCTTCTGCCTTGGCTGATCAGCACTGAACAGTCCTCAGTGGAAGTCCCCACATCCCATTCCACACTCCATTGCCTCCCATCAGCTTTCATTTACTGTGAGATTTTATGTTCTGCTTTGGCCCCAGCTCTCATTCTCTTTTGCAGATGCCTTGTTTGAGGCCAGAGCACGAAGGAAAGGTTTCACTTACTGCTCATCTTCCTCTGGCAAATAACAACATTAAACGGAGCATGGAGACAGCAGCTCGGTGACAGATGGGGCTGTGCTGGTTTGTGTCACCCAAGGACCTGGCTCAGAATGCTAACACATGGAAATCACCCAGCTGCACAGCTGGGAGCAAATCTGAGGAGCAGGGAGACAGACAAAGAGCTCCAGCCCTGCTTTTTCTTTTTTTTCTTTTTTGTGCCTGGAAATGTTTGAGGGCAGGCTGGAGCAACCTGTGATAGGGGAAGGTGTCCTGCCCCTGGTAGAGAATGAGATGTTCTTTAAGGTCCCTCCCAGCCCAAACCATTCTGGGATCTAGGATTTATTTTGCCAAAGTAAGACTAGACACTGAGATTACCATTCAAATTTAAAAGGCAAAGCAGCATGAGAAACTGTTGGGACTTCTCAGCTCTCCCCAGTCACCACCCAAAGCTCCTGAGGAAACCCAAATGCTTTTTGTTCCAGCTGACAAAGCACAAGAGCAGGAAATAAATGATCCTCCCAGCAGCAGTGATGACCAAAGTAAGTTCTGCAGTGTTAAATATGTTCTGCAGTGTTAAATATGTGCAGCCAAGTGGGGTCTGTGAAAAAGGCCTGGCTTTTCAAAGAAGGAAAACAGTGTCCTGGAGAGAGCTGACAAATGATAATAAGCAGAGGCTGCTGGTGGAAAGCAGAAAATAAACTTCCTTTCTTTTCATTCATCATGCAGCAGGTCCACTTGTTCCCTCCAGATGAACATTCCCAAGGACATCTCCTTCTCTTATCTTATACCAACCAGGAACAAAAACATTCCTTGCTTTTAAAAAAAATTATCTTCCATGGGTTTATTCAGTCCAAATTTGAGAACAGGAGCTCAGTGTTAAATGGAGCTCTCTGGAGCTGGTTCTCATTTCAGAGTATATTGACCAGTTGGTTCTAAAAAAACTCCATCCTGGGACCTGACACTTGGGGATTTTCCTCAGCCACTGTGGAATTTTTACCCCATGGGTTACTACAAACCTCCAGGGATCACTGGAAAACTCAAATTTCAGTGGTGATGTCAGTTTTCCATCCTAAACTTTGAGTTGGGAGGAACTTTAAATCTCATCTCATTTTACCCCTGCCATGGGTTACAGGTCTAGGGGCACAAATGGTTCCATTATCCTTAGGAAATGTTTTGCAGGGACACGTGCAGTAAATTCCTAAGTTATTCACCATTATCAGTGGACACAATCCTGTGCCAGGTGCTCTGGGATGACCCTGCTGGAGCAGGGATGTGGCACCAGATGTCCCTCCCACCCTGACTTGTCCCATGATCCTAAAGGCAGCAGGGCTTTGCCATAGTCCTCACTCCCCACTGCACATTTGAATCCACATTACAATTGGGCTTCCCTTTTCTGAGAGGAATAACTGTCACAAGAGAACAGGGCAAAAGAACACAATGTTTTGGGCTGAAAAGTCTGGGGAAAAAAAGCCTCATTTAAATCAGATTTCACATAGTTATAAACAAAGACCTTTTAAAAGCTCCTGGACCTCTCCAACCCCCCCAAAAAAAGTAATGAGAGGAAGGAGCTGGGAGCAGAACAACAAGCAATACAAAATACAATTAACTTTAGGAAGCCTGTGAAGTTATACATCACTACCAGTAAAAATAAAAAAGGCCCCACAATCCAGGCAGAAAATGACTTCAAGTTACCTCCTGCTCCAAGATAAGAGTTTACAGAGTCTCAGCAATGATAAAGAGTTCCTTTGTGGAGCTCCACTGGCAGGATGGGCTGCAGAACTATCCTAGGGTTATTGCTTTTCCAGATCTGCAGCATCTCCAGTCACTACTGCTGCATATTTAGAATATGGGAAAGCTCACCCACTGTTATTTTATGTTCTGGTAGCTCCACAAAATAGCTTTTGCAGTCAGAACCGAGAGGTTATGAAAATATTTAGCACATGGATGGCAAACATCTTATTTTTATTAGTTTTTCCATCTTAAATCCAACGTGTTCTGATTGCATTTAATTATCATCTGTGCCTGGATGTGCGAGGAGCAGCAGCTGCTGGGATACACTGTAATTTCCATTATTTTAGATAAATACAGTGCAAACATTGATCTGGCTTTTTGATTTGTTTCCTAAGAGCAGAATTCTCATTTTTCCCCTAAACCCATCTGCCAGGGCTGCAAAGATGTTGCAGATCAGGACCTTGCACATCAAAGCACAGGAAAAATCAGAAAACTTTGCCAAATAATGCAATGCAAACATCTCTCCCCAGCCCTCCAGCTTTTATCCTTTTGTTTGGATTTATTCTCAGACCTGCCTCTGTCAAACTTCTGGGCTGCACAAAGCCTTGGCCACAAAAATCCAGGGGAGGTTTTTCCCACCAAAAAAAGAAGAAGAAAATGCAGGAAATGTTTTCATGAGCTTCCCCTGGGGTGAAGAGATGTTCAACCACAGTGAAGTGTTTTAAGGAACATGGAAAAGCTCCCTAGGACCAAGGGGAATGGTTTCCCCCATTTCACCCATTCCTGCCTGGAATAAGTCACTCCTTGGCAAATCTTTGGGATGAGCTCCTAGAGGAAACTGCAGGATTCCAGATGAAGTGGGAGCTGACCCTGATGGAATCCTTCCAGTTCAGGCTATTCTGTATTTGTGCAATTCTGACCCAGCCTCTCTCTTCTTCCCCTTCCCAAAGTTGATTTTGAGCTCCCTCCCCACAACCAAGAGCAGGAACAAAGGGCACAGAGCTCCCATGGTCTGATTATTTTTGTAGATGAGTTTTCCAAGCAAACAAGGAATCCAAAGCCAGTGGAGCCCACCCAAAGGGAGCCTTCCCTTTACTGGTCCTTTAATGATAGTTTGGATTCTAACACTGGAATTTTTCTATCTGCACACACAGCCTGAGTTCCAGAGCCCTGGAGTTGAAGTGGCACAGCCAAAGGTCAGGATCCAGGCTCCTCTATGTTCACTGCTGGGCTGAAAAGTCCTTTTATTCCACATTTCACTTGTGGGAGCCACAACAAAAGGGAGTCATGGAACAGTGGGGGGGACAAGAAAGACATTTGTGCCTCCCTTTCCATCTGCTATTATTAATAAAATGAATGAGGCTTTATCTTCCCAATTTATATGGTAAATAAAACCCCCTTCACCACAAAGCAGCCTTTGCATAACTGCTGAGCAGTACAAAAATGAATGGCACATCAGCTATGAACTTATGTGGAAGGAAAATCCACTATAATTTCATTTATCATACAGTAGGAACTGTTTTAGAAGAGGTTCCACCTATCCACTGTTTTCCCTGGAGAGGAGAAGATGGATATCTGGCAGCCTGGGGATGAACCACGTTGTAGGAAAGCATTTACAGAATAATTTATCTGTTTGATAAACTCTGCATACTCCTCCCCAGCAATGAATTCTTTCAGCTTTTGCCAAGGCTGCCCCAGTTTTGTGTCAGTACCACACTGCAGAAAGACTCTGAGAGGCTCAGGTAATGATCAGAGGAATGGCAAGAGGAGTAAATCACTGTGAATGGGAGCAGATCCCAAAGATCACTGGGAAAATGAAAGGAATTCTCAGGTCAGCTCGACACTCAAACTTCTACAGCCCTGCAGGAGAAGCTGCCAGCAGGCCCCTCTCATCCAATTCCAACAGGGATTTGTGCTGGCAGCAGGGCTTGGCTGAGGACAGAGACACCAGACTCAGCTGTTTGGGGGATTTACATCTCTATAAATCATCAAATACCCTCCAGTGCCTCCTGTCCTCTGCTAGTCCAGCAACACCTTCACAAATTTGGGAAGTCTGAAGTCATCAGCCCCAGTTTAGATTCCATTTTCTTCTCCTCCCTACCAAATATTGGCTTAGTTAATCAAAGGTTATGTTTTCCTTGCTGAAAAGGGATGAGTTCACTGTTATTTCTTATTGTATTTTAACTGCTAAGGTTTAGTTCTGTAGCTTTAAAAATAACTGCTGTATCCAGAATACCAAACCACATCTGTCATGAGCCAAATCATCCTCTCATATCCCATTTCATCTTATGAACATTTCATGAACTAAGTACAAGAGATGTTTAATTCCCCATCACTAATATGGGTAAATAATACTCTTGGAAGAGTTAATTATTAAGACAGCATAAAATTAAAATAACAAGCTGATAACAGTGGAAGATTTGCATTCCATTGCCCTGGCTATGGCAGGAAAACCCAATTTCTCCAAGAGGCAGGAATCCCATGAAGCCTGCAGGATTCTAGGGAGGAGCAGAGGAAAAACCCTGATCTGACTCCTGCCCAACCCTGCAAGGAAACAAAAATCAATAGTACAAAAGCAGATGAAAGCATGGAAAAGGAGAGCAAAGAAGAATCTGCTGCCACATCCATGGGAAGCCCTGGGACAGGCAGGCTCCTTGGAGGACAGTGATTTGTTGTGCAGAAATTCCCACCTTGCCATAATTTCTAATTGATTCCTTGCCACACTGAGCTCCTCTGGACTCCATCTCTCCAGGTGTGATCCCAGAGCGTGCCAGTGACCCAGAACAACCCAGAGTTCAGCCACACCTGTGCCAGGGGCTGCCCACCCTCCCAGGAACAATTCCTTGCCAATATCCCATCCATCCCTGCCCTCTGGCACTGGGAAGCCATTCCCTGTGTCCCTTGAGGGGTTTGGTGGTTTTTGATTTTTTTTTTTTTTAAGTGTTTTTAAGGATTGGTATTTTTTGTGGGTCTTGTTTTTGGATTTTTTTTTTTTTTTTTTGTACCTCGTGCTGTTGATTTTTAAGGTTTTTTGGTTTTTTTTTTTTTTAATGTTGATTTTTTACCCTTTTCAGCCCTTTCCATTTTTTGTTTATTTTTAACCTTTTTTTTTTTCCATTCCCTTGCCTTTTGAAATTTTAATGTTTATTTTTGACTCTCCTCTTTTGCCATATCAATTTTAAGGTTGTTTTCCCCCCTTTCCCTCCCATTCCTTCCCCTTTTTACATTTTAATGTCCATTTTTACCCCTTTTTGCTTTCCCTTCCTCCCTTTTCCCATTTTTCCACCCCATTTTTTCATTTCACCCTTCCTTTCCCCTCCAATTTAACTCCTTTTCAATTCTTGCCCTTATTTCTTTCCTTCTTTCCCCCAAACACTTCCCTTTCCTCTTTATTAATATTATTATTTGTTTGTCTTCCCTCATCCCACCCAGCTGCAGATCCTGCATTTTCCAGGAACTCACTGCTTCCCAAGACTCCCAGATACCCACATTCCCGTGGGAAATCACAATTACAGCCTTCCTTTGCAGGAGCTGCTGAGAAGGAAGCAAGAGACAAAGTCACCTCTAAAAATAAAAGGCAAATCCCCACGACTGAAGACAGAAATAAAAGGAAATTTAAGAGAAGGAAAACTACTAAAACAGGGGCTGGGGGAAGTGTGGGCTGGTTCTCAAAAAGCTGCTTGTTCCATTTCCATGCCTGCAGAAGCAGGAGCACACAGGGGATTTTCCTTCCCTCAGGTTCTCCAGATGTGTGCAGAGGTGCAGCCTCAGAATTCATTTGCCAGTACAAAACCATGAGCCACAAAAGAGTTAATCCAAAAAATTCCCCCTTCCCCCTGGGTCACTGAATTATTTCTTTAATTTCTTCCATTATTTCTTCCAATCCTCAAGGGAGGACTCTTTACTAAAGTTTCTAAAAAAACCCAGAATACCTGTTTATTCCCAGGACAGCCTCAAACTTGGACCTTGTCACCTGATTTCTCCATGTTTCTTCCTGCCCTAATCCAACCTGACAGCTGAGTGGCTCAGCCAGAGGAAGCATTTGGGGTGGGAGGTGGGATTTCACATTTATCCTTTAATGTAATTTATCATTATTAACCACCCACACACAGCCCCAGCCTGTCAACACTGCCCAGATCTGAGGTGGAGCTCTCTGCAAACACCTCTCCAACCTGCCACATAAAAAGTGCTTTCAGCAAAATTTTAGCAATGTTGTGAAGTCAGCAAAACTAACACTTGGAAAATGTTTAGGTTTTCTCCCTCCATAAAAAAAAAAAAAAATTGAGGTAGTGGAATCATTTATGATTAATTAACAAGAACTTTTTTGGGGGTCTCAAACCCTCAATTTGAAGACAAATAATCTGCTAAACCCCTCTCAGAGCAGCAAACTTTCTCCCAGGAAAGGGAATATATCCAAAAAATAAGTTTCTTTTCCTCTCACAATTGCTGTTTTCCCTGCAGAGCTGAGAGTTCCAGTTTAAGGCAGAGCATCACTCATCCCCCTTTTCATTCCCAGCCTCACAGCCTGGAGGAATATTCCTGCTGGAGGTGGGCACAGCAGGGATGTTTAATGCTGCCAGCAATTTCAGGATCCTTGTCACATCACAAATACATTCATTCCCACCTTCAAAGCACAGCTGTAAGGGAAATTCTTGGTGTTGCTCAAGGTTTAGGGCATCTCTTGACCCATTTCAGCTAATAAGGAAAAGCTGAGGGGGTTTCTTGCTACTTTTTTAACACAAGGGAATCAAGTTCCCAGAGGGATGGAGGAACAGCACAGGCAGGGTGAAGCCAGAGAAATAAATAAAGAATAGGGTGTGGTGGGGCCAGCACCTGAAAGCCTGAACTGGGGGCCCTCATATCCCTACAGGTGGGAATTTGGCCAGCAAGACACAGACTGTGCCTAAAGTCACCCCAGAATGCAAAAATAAAATAAATAAAAAAACTTATTAGACTTATTAAAAGCAAAGCAGCTTTAAATTCAGGATTCTGCTTGCTGAGAAATTCCAACTTTATCTCCTGACTCAAATCTCTGTTTTTTCTCACTACCAGCTCAAAGAAGAGCAAGAGCCCAAGTAAGGAATGAAAAAGGAATTAATTGAAGGAGGACAGCATTTATTTGATTTTTGAGAAAACACCTCTCAGTGATACTTAAAGATGGGTCTCTTGAGTAGAGTTTTGCAAAGAACAGAGTTTTTATTTGGGTTTATTGTGTTAATAATTGAGAGGACACTGAATGATAAACCAAAATGAGCTCTCATAACTATACCCAACCTATTTGATAATGTCCTCTCCCATTTCCATGACTTCATCATCACTCATTGCATTATGTCTAAACATAGGCTATAAACTCTCCATAATTTGGTTTACAAAGCATTGTGCATATTTAGGGAGCTATCTAAATAATCTGAAATTAAGTTACAAAGCCAAGGGAAGAGCCAAGTCATGCCCTCACACACACAGGGCTGTCAGGAGAACATGGAAAACCTCAAGTATCCCAAAACCACAAAATTTGCTTTTGATATACATTTATTGCACACTTATCACCATCTGATAGATTTATCTGAGTACCAAGCTGTGCTCAATACCCCAAACCATGCTGGAAACAGTTCTGCCCCTAAATTTCCCCCCACAAAATCCTCTCCAGGGAGTGGGAAGAAGCTGAGCAGGAGATAAAGACACCCTGACATGTTCTGTTCTTAGGGGTTTTTTCAAGGGACAGCATTGAACACAACATCCCAAAAGCAGCCAGGCAGCAAAAACCCCCTGAGCAAACCTCTTCTATGGGGAGAATTTGGGGAAATGAGCACAGAACTGTACAGTGCAAATCCCCCACATTTCCACTGGGAAGAAAATATTATTCAAGGATTATTTTAAAGCAGTTTTTATCAACAGCAGAACAGATTCTGCACCTCAAAGCAGTTTCTGTATTCAGAGGACTGAAAACCTTGAATCTTTCCATGCAGGGGGTGGAAACACATAATTCACAAAAAAAAACATTTCAATGTGCAAAATTCAAAACTATGAAAAACCAGAGGAATTAAACCTGTGCCTTAAGAAAGGACTTAACCTTAAAAGGGCACAAGCTTCAAGTTGTTTTGGGAAACCAGTGAGGAGTATTTGCAGCTATACAGCATGAGGAATTTGGCAGGAAAGCTTGTTTAAAGGATGGCTTGCTGCCTTGGAAAGATTTTTGTTTAAAAGAACAATTTAAGATATTAAAATATAGACAGGCAAGTGAAAAACCTCCACTCTCCTTAGGTGTTATCTGGCCAAAATGTTTGGAGTCCACCAGATAGTTCTGGTGAGGAGCAAGAAGAATTTGATAAGCATTGTGGTGTCATATCACATCAGGAAGGAAAACAGGGATATTTCCTTAGAACTCAGGATCAGCCACTCTGAGGAGAAGGATGCTGGATGTACACAAGGTTTGATCCAGCTCAGCAACTCTAACAGCTAACATGCACTTCCTTAAAAATAACAAGCACAAATATACACAAAATGTGCTCAGTTTGACACATGGAGAGTGAGAGAACCTGGAACAGGGTGAACAGCTTTCACCTCCTTTCTTTACCCAGGCAGGCATGCAAATCCAGGCATCATTTTTAAGCAACCACATTTAGACAACCTCTTTCTCTGAAATCGTTTTTCCCACAAAAGTTTTTGTCTCTAATGCTGAAAAAAAGGAATAAATAAGATCTTTTCCAACCCTACCTTCCATGACATAGACCAAGGAGCCCACATCTCCCTCCTTGATGATGCAGCTGTCCTTGCCATACTCCACGGGGTACATACAATCCACAATCTCCTGGATCTGGGACAACTCCAGGTTCTTCATGAAGTCATTGTCAAGGATTGCTTCCTTTATTAGCTCCTTGGACCTGAGGTACAAATAAATTAAAAAAAAAAAAAAAAAAAAAAAAAAAAAAAAAATCAGTGTTTTCCCTAAAAATGTACAGACAAGACAAAGAAAAAAATTACAGAGATGTGAACTTGCAATTATTTTTTGTAAATAAGCTTTAGACACATTAGATCCAGCATTGAAATAAAAATAGATCTTGTGGAGTTGCAAAATCCTCTTTTAGCTACGAGTTTCACATCTACAATAACACAGCTACTTAGAATATCTTCCATACACAAAACTGAAAGGAAGCACAAACAAGAAGGTAACAGATTTATTACTTGGTTTATTATGTTTCCTATCAACTACACAAACTGGAGCACACCAAATGGTGAAACTGCACAGATTCTCTGAGTATTTATATTATAATCACTACAGGAGTCATTTGGCACAAAATTCCTAAAGTGTCCACTTGTGCAGGTGGACAACTGAGAATGTTAAATCCTGGTCTAGAGCAAAACTAAAGCTCCTAAAGCACCTCCAGGCTGGACAGCAACTCCTCATCCCTTCATTCATTCCCTGGGGATCAGCTGCTCACAGCCCCCTGCACAGCCTGAGCACTCAGGAGGGTTTTATCTGCTGGAAAGATGAATGTGAAGCAAAGTTTTCAAAGAAAAACACTTTAAGGGGTTGTGTCTGCTTGAAAGTGGGACTTGAGGAGACCCAGCCAGCCCAGCATTGGGGATACCATAGTTCCACCCACCACAGAACCAGCCTGGTGATGTTCAAGGTTCTTTTTATTCCTTGGATGGTTTTGATGCTGTTTGAGCTCATTCCACTGGACACCAGAGGCCACCAGAACTGACCCTGTGAAGGGCAGGAAGGACAGGACCAGGCTGCCCAAGGACAAGGTGGGCTCAGGGTGCTACAAAACCACTCCTGAGAGTCAGAATCTGCCTTCACACCAATCCCTGACTGCCACTCCAGCCCCTCCTGTGTGCAAATAAGAACCCCAGGAAAGCTGCACCTGGGGGGTGCCTTCCTTTCAGCAGAGCTGGGGATTTGTAAGGCTGGCCAGGTGCTGCTTAACCCCATGTCCTCACCCCACTTCTTGTGCCAAGCCAGAGGATGCTTTCCCTGCTGTGCCTTGACTCAGCTCTTGACTGCTCTTCTGGTCTCAGCCACCCCAAATCCTCATAATAACAAGCTTGTTATTATTGTTGCCCAACTGCCCCCCAAAGAAAGCCTAACTAAAGCTTTTGTGTTCATCATGTCAACCTGCATTCCAATTCCAGCCATTTATTTCATTCCAAGACTCCTGATTTACTCCATTTCTCCTTGATAAAGTCAGGCTTTCAAGTGGAGTTGCTGCAAAAATACTCAAAAAGACTGTGGGGGATTCCTGGCCCAAGTCAAACTTCCCTCTGGATGTAGAGATCTTCAGCACAAAACAGTCCTCTCCTTACTGGAACTGAACACAGGAAGGGATTTGAGGAGGAGTTTTGGTCCAAACAACAGCAATGGAACAGGAAAACTCAGTTGGCATCAATGAGCTTAAAGGTCTTTTTCAGCCTTTGTGATTCTAGTTGGGGGAGAAGCAGTGAAACAGAGCCAGTGTGAACAAATCTAGGGAATTCAAGAGCTTGATAATGCTATCAATAATATATTAATAATAATAATATTATATCAGATGTGTAAGAGAACATCTGAACCACCTGATTCAGTCTCTGTCCTCAACACAGAGCAAGCTCAGATGTCCCCAACTCATCCAAACCATTTTAAGCACCCCACAAAATACATCATCATGAAGGAAAACGTGCTGGCTGGGACATCAGTGAAACACAGCTTCATCTCTGCCACATCTGAGCATCCTAAAATTAAATACCCACATGCAAAGGGCTGGTAATAACTCAGTCATGCTTGAATGTGAGCAAAATAGGCTTTATCAGTAGGGATAATTGGTTAAGATGAGACTTTGACTACAAAGCCTGCAAGAAAAGAACCTCCAGCTGCCCTTAAACAGGGCTGGCTGGAGGAGCAAAACCACCTTGCAAGCCAGCTGCTTATTTATGAGAGTATTTCATAAAATCCCAGACTGCTTTTGGTTGGAAAAAACCTTAAAAATCATCTCCTTGCACTCCTCCCACCACAGACTAAATCACCCTCCATAGTTTGGGAGCTCCAAACCCTTCCAGCAGGAAATATTCCATCCATCCTTTAGCATCAAGTAAAAAAAAAAAGATGAGTTTGACACACTTGAAAATGAGTTGGTGCTAAAAATACAATGTCAGGGCTACAAACAGAGCTTCTCTATTGTTCCCTGTGAGAGAATATTCATCACTCTTAATAATTCAGAAAAATTATTCATGCACTGTGGCTTGCCAGTCCCACACACTCACACATGCCAGGCCTTCAGCAACTTTCACATTATTTTATTATTATTATTATTAGCTTTTATTTCCCTGTAATTCACAGGTGCCATGCCAGATAAATAGGCTTTTTTTCTATTGTGTTTATTCTTATATGCAATCCTAGGTAGGAAAAGCCCTGCCAGACCAAGTCCAACCTGTGCCCAATCCCCACCTTGTCACCAGCCCTCAAACACAGGAACCTCAGAGCACCTGAATTAACTCCTAGTTCCCAATTATTCCATAACAAATGCTTCTCCAAACCAAGCCATTCCTTAATCATCACCATTATTTCAAATTAGCAGCTCTCTCACACATGTGAATACAGGAATCAGCCCAGTCATACAGAATAAAAAGTATTTTAAATGGTTAAAAACCACACTCTTGCCACAGTAAGTGCTTTAAACAAGATACAGCTGTTCCATTACCTCTTATTTTCCACCAGTGTTTCTTCTGTACTTTCTGGTTCAGGTTTCTAATAGGAACAACACACAAACAAAATAACCTACAATATTTGTAAGGCAGCAGGGCTGTTTCCAAATGAGCTTGTCTGAAGGAGGAGGATTTCCATGAATATTTACTTAGCACTGGAGTGAATGTCTCTGCCTTCAGAGGGTCACTCAGAGTAGAAAGCAGTTCTTGCCATCTCTCCTCTCCAGAGCAAGCAGCCTGGCACCAAGCCATCCCTGTTTTCCTGAAAGATTAATGACCAAATGTGCAGGAGACTTGATGAAGAGTTTAAAAAGAGGGCACAATCCTCTGCGATACATCCTGTCCCAAATCAGTTTAGGGCCATCACAGTAATTAATAAGGCAACAGGAGGAAGAAGCTAATTGCATTCGAATTTGCAGAAGTCATGCAAAAAGAACCTTGACAAGTTGCCTACAAATCCATTTAATGCACAAAAACCTGGCTGTGCTGCCTCTCAGGAGCAGAGCACACAGAGGGGTGTCCATCCCCAACAAGCCAAAGAAATGTAGTTTTTTGTCCCAGCAAACAGAAGCTGTGTTGAGCTGTGGACAGCCTGGTGTTAAAGATTTGCAGTGGCCATAAAATGCTGAATTTCAAACCCTGCTATGAACACCCACTGGCACAAAGGCAGGAGATAAATAAAAACATTGCTTTGTAGCAGATGGGAAATAGAACTCCTGAGATGCATCCAGAGCAGTGTGGGGAGTTTGAGAGAGGGGGGGACTCTGCCCCTGGGCTCAGGTGAGACCCCACCTGCAGAGCTGCCCCAGCACAGGAGGGACCTGGAGAGAGTCCAGAGGAGGCTCCAGGATGATCAGAGGGATGGAGCAGCTCTGGGAGAACTGGGATTGTTCAGCCTGGAGAGGGAAAAGCTCCAGGGAGACCTCAGAGCCCCTGGCAGTGTTTAAAAGGAGAGCTGGAGAGGGACTTGGGACAAGGGATGGAGGGACAGTGACACAGAGAATATCTTCCCACTGCCAGAGGGAAGGGATGGATGGGATATTGGGAAGGAATTATTCCCTGGGAGGGTGGGGAGGGGCTGGAATGGAATTCCCAGAAAAGGTGCAGCTGCCCCTGGATCCCTGGCAGTGCCCAAGGCCAGGCTGGATGGGGCTTGGAGCAGCCTGGGACAGTGGAAGGTGTCCCTGCCCATGGCAGGGGTGGCACTGGATGGACTTTGAGGTCCCTTCCAGCCCAATCCTTTTCTGGGATCCAAAATTAATCCACAGTGCTTTGCAATGCAGCACAGTCTGCTGCTATCCCAACAGGAATTCCCATTTTCCAAGGATCACAAATGCTCATCCCAGTCTCTTCCCACACAGCAACAAAAGCAGTGTTCCCTACACTGGGTTTGTACCTTCTGGCATGCACAATAAATATTAGAACACAAAGTTATTCTTCAGCCCAAAAGGACTCATTTCAATGTGGGAAAGGCACTTGCTGGCTTTAAGGAAGGGAAGAATTGAGGAGCAGATGGAAATACTTCTGACAGACCCCTCCAGGGATGCTGCCAGAAACCACCACAGCCTGTACTGGTGCAGCCCCAGTTTGCACTGGAGCCTGCAGGAACCTGAGGGTCAAGGGGAGCTTCCCAGGAATCATTCCCCAGGGAATCTGCTGCTGGCAAGAGCTGATTTAAACAGAAGTGGATCAGGAAAAACAGAAGAAATTAAGAGTTCAGTTTATGGATTAGTGACACAATTCTGAATTTTAGGGTGTTCAGAACCACAGGTTTGCAGCAAAACCATTTGAAACTACCAGTAAGGAAAATGAAAACCAATGTACTGGTTGGACAGGCTGGAAGATGCCTGCAAAAAAAGGGGAAGGAAAAGCACACTTTGGAGTGACAAAAACAAGCAAGGCCATTTCTTTAGCTGTTTCCATCTCAAACCCTTGAGCAAAACTCTTCAATATGCCCATACTAATGGGGGAAGGAATTTTTTTTTTCTGGAGTTGCCCATATCAGGAATTAACAAATACTACTACTAACCTAAATCTCCATATTTAGGAGGGAAACATCCACAGGAACTTGACCAAGCAGACAGAAAGTTTACAGCAGTAAAAATGCAGGGCCTGGGAGATGAGAACTCCTTATTTACTCACACAATAAACCCTGCTCAAAGCTACTGCAATCAGTGTCACCTTTCTGAGCTGGGTCATCACTGCTGTAAAAATCTAAATTATTTGTAGAAACTCATGCCCAAAAGCACTATTTTTTGGGATCTTCCATATCCCTGCCCAAGGAATTAAGTTGATTTCAGAGATAAGAAGTATGGGGGAAAAAAAATGCAGCCTCTGCCCCCAAATCTGACAAGGGATACAAGAATCCAGCCAATGTTTAAAATCCACACCGTGAAATGTTTAAAAGTGTTTACTTCTACAAAATGTGGCCATGGAAAAAGAAAAAAAAAAAAAACCTTCCTTAAAAAGGGAAAACACAGCCAAGGATTGCTCCTGCTCCAGCTTCCCTTGAACTATCCAGCAGGCTGGGTTATGGATTGCCATCAGCTCCTAGGTTCCCAGCTAAGAACCAGAGGTGGGAAGCAGAACTTCCAGGATGGTTATTTAATCCCTCAATCACCAGCTTGAAGCCCTTCAAGCAGCTTTTGCAACCAAAGTGAAATTCTGGGTGCCAAGGCAAGGTGGAGGGTCCTCCATGAGAGCCTTTAGTGCCAAAGTTCCAGAGCAGGAACAAAACCCCAGCACTTCCTGAAGGGTGAAATGCTGGACAATGCCTTCAAATCCTAAAACCTGCAGGGGAATAAAAGATCTTTTCATGGCTCACTCTGAGGAGCAGAGCAGGAGAGAAAAGCTCAGGCCTTTGGGTGAAGTCTGGGGCTTGTTTGGACTCCAGTGCCATTAATAGCTGATAACTCTGAATAAGCTGTTTGTTTTGGCTCTGGATAAAGCCCACTTTGGATGTTTCTTCAAGGGAATTTTAAATATAACTCCAGAGAGCAATTCTTGTCTCAATAACTGGGAATAAGAGTAGGATTCAAGTCTGGGACTGAGTAACATGAAGGCCTTTAAATACACTCTTGGATTTTCTTTCCAGAGCTTCCTTTTCCCACAACCCACAGCCCATCTTCAGGTTTTACAGGAAATTTCTGAGCAGGATCTTAAGCATCTTCAGCAAGACTGCTCCTGAATAGTTGGGTGGAAGAATGTTCTTCACAAGAGTCCACTAAAATTTTTAACCAAACTGCCAATTTAAAAAGAGATTAAGCAACTCTATCCTGATCTAAACCTGGTAAATAGCTTCCACATTTCCAGGTTTTCCTGCACTTCAATACAACTTAGAGTTGCAGAATCGAGTTGCTCTGCAGAGAATCTTGCTCAGATAGCTCCACTTAGGATTTCTAAATATATCAGTACACTGCTGCTCATTATATCATATTTTGGCACTCAACATTTAAAAAGAAAAATCATTTTAGCAGAAAAAAATATTCAAACCCCCTTTCACCTACGCTGAAAATTGTTGTTGGTATAAAAATACCGTAGGCAAGATTTGGTTAACTTGAATTTTAATGTGTCTCACCCAACAGATCTTAATTTACAGCCCTTTTTTAGGCTCTTACTTTGCATCCTACAAAGCCCCAGGTTTAGATAGCAGAAATGTTGGCAAGCTCAGGCAGGAGAAGAAGTTGGCTCTTGCCAGCACAATTTGCCTCCTCCTGCACCCTCTGACAGCTCTGAGGAACTCCCACGAGCTGCATTTTGAGAAACCACTACCAAGCCTTCAGAGAAGGATTAAGCAGCTCCCTGATTACCTGAAGCAAACAGCAGAAGCTTTGGGCAGATAATGAGAGGTGAAAACACAAAATCAGAGAAGCATTTGGGTTGGAAAAGGCCATCCAGTCCCAATGGCCACCTTGTCCCCAGCCCAGAGCACTGAGTGCCACCTCCAGCCCTTCCTTGGATGGGCACTCCAAACCTCCCTGGCCTGAGCACCCTTTCCACGCAGAAATCCTTCCAGAACATGTAGCAAAGTGATGGTGAAGGGGGATGAGTGTCTCTCAGGGATGCCTGACTAAAACCAAGCAGACTTTTGAGGGGTGTTACCCCGTGCATTTCACAGTTTCAGCGCTCACATCCAGCACAGCTGTGCTGCAGCCTTCTTGCACCTACAAAAATAGCACAGAAAACACATGTCCCCATATGTCTCCACAGCCAGGGACCCAGAAACAACCCAGACTCCTCCAGAAGGAGCTCAGTGAGCGAGATGCAGTCACAGAGACCCAGACAACACATCCTGAAGGTCACGACGATCCATCTTGAACAGAACTGTGTAGTTGAAAGGCAGGAGTTCTCCATCCATCAAACCATCATCCATGTGGGCTTCCAGTCCTGGCAGTGACCCCAGACTGAGCTAAATGGCAATTCCAACAGTTCTCCCAACTTTATTGGTGCCTTTGGAGGTCTGTGTGGCTCCCTGGGGATAAATGAAGGCGTGGACAGTGAGCTGCACCCATCCCCTGGAGAAGGAGTTTCTGATGGCCACCACAGAGACAGCTTCACCCTGCTGCAATAGGCAGGAAATCTGCCAAGGGATGATAACCTAATTTACATAGATGCAGAAATCCAATTAGAGATCCTCTGAGCAGAGACAGCTCACTCTGCTCTCCTGGATTAGAGGCTGAGAACACGTCAGGAGCTCCTCCAAATGCACCGTGGGCCAGGAGAGAAGGATGTGCTCTGCAAAAGCACTTTGCTCCTCCCTGATCTAAACACGTCCACAGGGAATGCTGTCACAGGCAAGGAGATATAGAGGTGCTCCAGTGGAAGTTCAGGAGGGAGGTTCACAGGAATTGTGATGGATGGGGAGGGGAGAAAAGTGACAGAGATTTCACATTGCTCACTCTGATTCACCCAGCACTTGTGATGGATGGGACTGTCATCAGGGAAGTTCCATCAGCTCTCTCCAGCCTGGAGAAGTCCCTGGCTGAAATGCCATAGGTGTGTGGCAGTGAAATGCAGACAGTGCTTAGAGCCTCAGTCTTCCAATAAATACTCTCAGGGATTTTAGGGAGAACTATTTCTTCCTACTTCACCAGTCAGCAGGAGGTCTGAGGTTTGCAGGTTTCAAGACATAAATATTTGCAAGATGTGTGGCATTATCCAAGTAACTCCCCACTGCCAAGCAGCAAGAAGCAGCTGGTGGGGATGGAAGGGCAAAATGTGCCTCCTCCCAGAAGGGTCACTCCAGGATACAGGCATGGAAGCACATCCTGCAGGCTCTGTCTAGCCTGCCAATAAACCAGATTAGAGCTAGACAAGCACCTTGTGGCAGGCAAGATGAACTCTGAGCAGCCACACGACTTGATAGCGTTTAACTGGAGAAAGAGCAGCAGCAGGAAGCTCAGGAGGAATCTGTGGAAAAGCAGGAGGATGGGGCTGGGAGCAGGGCAGTGCTGCTGCTGCTTTCCTTCTGCTCAAAGGCAGGTGGGGGAGAGGTTGGCACATTCCAAATATTATTTTCTCATCCCTGTTTCTAGTTGAATGAGCACTGACCGTGACAATCCCGCTGAGTTTTGAAGAATGTGCCAACAACAACTGCTCTGCACAGCTCCCTACAGGAACACAGGGAACAGGGACAGGACAAGGGGAAACGGCCTCAAGCTGTGCCAGGGGAGGCTCAGCTTGGACAGCAGGAGGAATTTCTGCATGGAAAGGGTGCTCAGGCCTTGGCAGGGGCTGCCCAGGGAGCTTTGGAGTGCCCAAGGAAAGGCTGGAGGTGGCACTCAGGGCTCTGGGCTGGGGACAAGGTGGGCACTGGGACTCCATGACCCTGGAGGGCATTTCCAACCCCAATGACTCTGTGGTATTTTCTT
This sequence comes from Oenanthe melanoleuca, assembly GCF_029582105.1. Classification (NCBI taxonomy): domain Eukaryota; kingdom Metazoa; phylum Chordata; class Aves; order Passeriformes; family Muscicapidae; genus Oenanthe; species Oenanthe melanoleuca. Next base: position 1,959,949 of record NC_079340.1, read on the forward strand.
CTGCTCAGAAATGCTCTTGCTCATCTTGTTTTATGAATTGCACTAAGAATCCTGTGGTTGTGATGTGATGTTGCCTTTGGCTGTAACCAAAAGAAGAACCCAGACTCTGAAGGAGGAGGACACAGCCCTCAGCACCATCCTCATGGAGGGGAGATCTCACAGCCACAGAAGGGATACTCAGCACAGCAGGAACGAGAGCAGCACAAGGCAAACACTTCCAGAGAAATTCTCTCACCAAAAAAGTCACAACACAAAAAAATACAACCCCAGGCATGGAAAGCTCCAGTCTCAGGGCTTTCAAGTCTTTATAAAATCTTGGATTGTAAAGAACAATCTACAGGGGGCAGTTGGTGGTGGGTTGGAGAAATTTCCCTAATTCCCATAAACCATATGAGACAAGCTCCAGGGATACCTGCAATCATCCAGCCACATTTATAAACACAAGACAGAGAGAACTTAAAGGAATTGTTTTGAAGAATAATAGTGACAAATGTGCTAGGAGAAAGCAGGCTCCAAATTCTGATGGCAGGCAAGGGAAAGATGAAGAGCTTTGAATTTGAAGGACTTTAGAAAACAGCCCTTTTTCTGATCAAAATAACTCTCCTTCGGAGGCACAGAATGTTTCCAGGAAATTCAGACTGGGAGGATACTGAAGGGGAAACATCCTATTTCTGGCAAATAGGAGGATATTTCTGAACAAGTAGTAACCTCACATCTCATGGCATCACTTGTCCTCAGGGAATCCTAACAGGAATGGACATACCAAGGTAAAAGAAGGTTGCAGCAATACAAAAGGTGCTGCCCAAGGAAAGCTGAGGAATGGCATGGAGACTGGGAAAATCCCAGAACCAGTTAGGCTGGAAAATCCCTCCCAGCCCATGGAGCCCAAGCTGTGCCCAGTGCCCACCTTGTCCCCAGCCCAGAGCCCTGAGTGCCACCTCCAGCCCTTCCTTGGACACCTCCAGGGATGGGCACTCCAAAGCTCCCTGGGCAGCCCCTGCCAAGGCCTGAGCACCCTTTCCATGCAGAAATTCCTCCTGCTGTCCAAGCTGAGCCTCCCCTGGCACAGCTTGAGGCCGTTTCCCCTTGTCCTGTCCCTGTTCCCTGGCAGCACAGCCCGACCCCCCCTGGCTGTCCCCTCCTGTCAGGGAGTTGTGCAGAGCCACAAGGTCCCCCTGAGCCTCCTTTTCTCCAGGCTGAGCCCCTTCCCAGCTCCCTCAGCCTCTCCTGGGGCTCCAGCCCCTTCCCCAGCTCCTTCAGCAGCTTGTCACATTGCAGACCCTGAGCAAGTTTTGGAGATCACTCACTATGCTCTTTAGGACAACTGTGACCTCCTGATGTCAAGCAAGCCAGGAAAGCCCCAAAATTTACAGTTCAAATGTGCTGCCATGCTGCTGCCCAGGCCTCAACAGCAAACCTTTGTTTCACAGTAAAGTTCCAAATAGGGTACCAGAGAGAAGAACCACATCTTGAGCCTGAGAAGTGTGACAGCAAAAATAAGCCAGAGGAGGGCAGAGAATTAAGTTACCTTTATCTGCATCACATGAGCAGAAAACTAAGTTTGCTGCCATAATGTGCTGCTGAGATTGCTCTCCTTCCCTTGCATTACTACCCTGCACTTAACTCTCCCCTTTCCCACCACCCTCATGTCTCATCACCTTCCCACATCATCTCCCAACTCCAAAATGTTTCTTCCCATTGCAGCAACTCTGGCTCGTGCTCCTTTTTCATCTGAGTGCCTCATTTGATACTCCTAGTGCAGAGCACCACAGATTTCTTTTTCCTTCCACCATCCTCCCAAACCCTCTCTCTTCTCCTGCAAGTCCCTGCCCCTTGCTATTTCACTGCTCCCACAGGGCAGTTGGACAAATATCAGCCAAAATAAATCAGAAAGCTGAGCCCCAGGCCAGGAGAAATACCCAGGTTGGAAAGGAGCTGCAAGGAGCCAGAAAGACCCCAAGGGTTTAATGTGGCAGAGGAGGAGAAGGAGGAAGGAAACAGCAGATATGCCTGGCATCAGATGTGGTGGGATATTGGGAAGGAATTGTTCCTGGGAGGGTGGGCAGGCCCTGGCACAGGGTGCCCAGAGCAGCTGTGGCTGCCCCTGGATCCCTGGCAGTGCCCAAGGCCAGGCTGGATGGGATTGGAACAGCCTGGGATGGTGGAAGGTGTCCCTGCCATGGCAGGGGTGGCACTGGATGGGCTTTAAGGTCCCTTCCCATCCAAACCCTTCAGTGATTCCATGATAATGAAGAAAATGAAGGAAAAAAACAAAACCAACAAACCACAAAAGAGCAGAACAGGACATCAGTGCATCACAACAAGACAGAAATGGTGTTTCTTCCAATACAGCACATGTGGGTTTCTAAGGAAACAGTTCCTTTCCTCTGTCCCAAATACTTCCTAGGACTAGTAAAGAAACCTTGTTCACCTCCTGAAAAGCACAGCCCCAACCCTTCCATGCTCTGAGTCTGTTCCATGCTCCACAGGCTGCATTGAGGAAATATTTACATGAAGGAATACACAGAAAGAGCTAAAAAGAGGTGGAGAAAACGTGCCTGCCAAGGAGCAGAGTTATTTCTGTGGAGGAAACAGGAACTACTGGAGGGAACTGAAATAATTCAGATCCAGTTTAATCTCAACAGGCTCAAAAAGTGTCATTTGAAATTTAAGTGCAAGTCAAGCTGTTTGCATAAATGTTAATATCCCATATATTCAGGAGTGCAGGTGACTGGAAAGACCAGCCCAAGCCTGTGTTAAACACTGAACAATGAAATTAACTGGCACTGGAATTCTTGGAAAACACACCTTCCTTCAGTGAGTTTAAGGAAAATAACATTCCAGCCTTTCAAGCCAATGAGAAGACAGCACAACTTTGAGCATTCTTTTTTAAAAGTGTCCAAGGCCAGGCTGGATGGGGCTTGGAGCAGCCTGGGACAGTGGAAGGTGTCCCTGCCCATGGCAGGGGTGGTACTGGATGGGCTTCCAACCCTAGAAATTCCATGATTTTCCCCATCTATTCCAAGAATAAAATTACCAGGTCTTTAAAACCTGTAGCCCCGGTGTCCTTTAGGTGCAGTGGTTCTAAATGAGTGCTAAACACAACATTAAGATTTAAATTCCCATGGCTTTTCCCTCTCCAGTGTGTGATTCCAGCAGTTGGCAGCTTTCACTTCCCATCACTGAACCACTTGATTGAGTCCAACCATCAGCCCCACACCACCACATTCACCAAATGTCCCCAAGTGCCACGTCCAGACCCTCCTTGGACATCTCCAGGGATGGGGACTCCACCACCCCCTTCCAATGCCTGAGCACAGTTTCCATGGAGAAGTTTTGCCTACAGCCAACCTAAACCTCCCCTGGCACTGTTTGAAGCAAACCTCACAAGGTGCTCCACCATCCCAGCACTTCCTCTAACTCTTGCAGGAGACCTCAGGAACACAACACTTTCCACCTGCTAGTTTCATGGATCTGCTTTTTTCTGGTTTTGTTTTTTGGGAGCCATCCCAAAAAGCTGGTGTATGTGATGCTATTCTCTCCAAATCCTACTTGGACAAATTGCCTTCCTGCTCAAGGAATCAAATCTAACAATTCTTTTCTGTGCTGGTTAATAAATCTGCATGCTGTTTTCAGGGTTTTGGCTTTTTTTTTTGTTTTCCAATAGAGAGACAAGGCTGTTCTATTTATAAAGGTCAAGTAAATTGTGTGCAGTCTGTGGAGCCTTAACATCTTTGTGTTATTAAAACAGAATATTTCATTTAAACAGCCCCTTTCAGAGAGAAAAAGAAATTTCTCCCAATAACATCTCTTCTCCCCTCCACTCTCAGTTAAGGTCTGTGCACACAGAGGAGAATGCAAGTGTTTGTTCCTCACTTGAATTAAAACAACTATTATTTTTTAAACACTCTATAACACTTTTACAGGTTGTTTGGATAAGCCACAGCCATAAATCCTGCTTGGCTGTCACACCAGGAAAAAGCCAGGCATTATCTTGTGGGCAGGGAGAAAAGCTGCCAGGAACAGCAAAGGGGGCTGGGGCTGAGGAGGGGCTTAAACAAGGTTTAAGAGGCTTAACCTGGACAAAACCATTGCCTTCAGACATATCTCTGCCATCTTCCTGTAGTGGAATGATGTCCTGAGGGACTGGCACTTCCACATGAATTTCACATGAGGTCAGACAAGGATTCAAGAGCTGCCAGTGCTCAAACCCCACTCAGTTCTGTGAGAAGCAGCAGATTGGTTTAATCTTTATCCACTTATATATCCACTTCAATAAACAGGTTTTTAGTGGTCAGAGTGGTGATTATGGCACAGCAAAATGGGGCAGCCAGCTTAAATCCGAGGTGACAGTACCTGTGGAGCTGCTGGCACTGCACACAGCCCCCAGGAACAGAGCAAAGCAAGGAGCAGACACAGAAATCCCATCAAAGCCCATCCCAGTCACAGCACTGAAAGCACAGCACAGCAGACACTGCACAGGAACCTGAATTCTGGATGGTGTTTTTGTGTTTGATGATCTCCACCGTGGGCTGGTGGGTGGCTGAGAGCTCAGGGCTGTCCTGTGCCACCCAGCCAACATCAAAGAGCACAACCAAAAACAGAGCAAGGCATCTCCCAAGGCTGGTTATCACTCTCTCACCCAGAGCAGCTCAGAGAAGTCTGAAAAGGCAGGACCAAGAAGTGCCAGGCAGAATTACTCCCTGCAGGTGCTCTAATTCCATTTTTCTGGACAGATATGCCCAGCACTGCAAGCTGAGCAGCAGAAACCCCAAGTGACAAGCTCTGCCCCCCCAGCAATCAAGCTGGGCTTCACAAAACCTTTAGAGTAACAAAATAAAAACAAAACTAAACAAAAAAACCCCTCATAAAGTTTCTAACCCGAGCTTTAAGTATTCCAAACTCTTCACATTATTAGCACACCTCTAATAGACATAAACCAAATTTTAAAAATTGCTGTGTGATTTACTCTCAGGTTACTAGGCAAATAAAGCCTTAAACAAACCTGTCATTAACCTGTATCTGCATTAACATTTGTTCTTTAGGTGGAAATTTGTGGAAAGCTTTCCTGCCTGTGAAAATCAACATCCCTTAAATGAGAACACTGGAATTTTAAGTGTCCTGTTTTCATTAAAGACTGTGCCCTGCTATTTAATCAGGAATGAAAAGTAATTTCTAATCACCAAGTGCCCGTGCTTATGAAGCAATTATAGTTGAGGCATTCTCTGGGATAGAAAAACTCCTTCAGCACTGAAAGTCAGACAGATCAAAGCCTGCAGTGATGGGCAGAGCAAACCTTGTGCTGACCACAATTCTCTCCTCCTCAGATACAGCACTGGGTGCCCCAAAACTCCCCATCTTGTCATAAATTAGAAGGTAAAAAACATATGAACAGCATAAGTATGTCTGAAGAGGAGAAAATAAAGGAATAAATGAACTTCCTACTGCTCTCTGGCCACCCCTGAGGCTGCAAGCAGCACTTCAAGCAGACTAAAGAAATTCTGGTCGTCAAAGGCAGCAGAGGAGTGTTGTGATCTGCACACTCCCTCTCCTAATCTGTTCTGGCAAGGCGATTACAGGAGCTGCTTCCTTTAAAAGAAATCAAATTTATGCACACACGAAGAAAGGGCTAACTGTACAATCAGTCCCAGCAGCAGTGCCAGGAAAAGAGCCTGCTGCAAGGGGAAAATGGGATGCAAAATGCAGCATGGAAGGGAAGATGCTGATTTTTCAGCTCCTGCCTTATATGGATCAAAAAGGCCACAGTGATCATAGAATTCCAGAAGGGTTCATGTTGGAAGAGACCTTAAAGCTCATCCTGCCACAGGGGCAGGGACACCTCCCACTGTCCCAGGCTGCTCCCAGCCCCATCCAGCCTGGCCTTGGGCACTGCCAGGGATCCAGGGGCAGCCACAGCTGCTCTGGGCACCCTGTGCCAGGGCCTGCCCACCCTGCCAGGGAACAATTCCTTCCCAAAATTCCCTCTCACCCTGCCCTCTGTCAGTAGGAAGACATTCCCCGTTGTCATTACAACACTTCTAAACAATCTTTCTCCATGTTTCCTGTAGCTCCTTCAGGCCCTATGGCAAAGCCACAGTTTGGTCCCCTCAGAGCTTCTCCTCTCCAGGCTGAACAATCCCAGCTCTCCCAGCCTTTCCTCCCACAGAGCTGCTCCATCCCTCTGATCATCCTGGTGCCTCCCCTGGACTCCTGGACTCTCTCCAGCAGCTCCAGGTCCCTCCTGTGCTGTTCCCAGGGCTGGGGCAGCTCTGCAGGTGGGGTCTCACCTGAGCAGGGCAGAGGGGCAGAATCCCCCCTTCCCTGCTGCCCACACTGGGGGCTCAGCCCAGGGCACAGGGGGGTTCTGGGTCCCAGCTCTCACCCATAGCACCCCCAGGTCCTTCTCCAGGGCTGCTCCAGCTGCTCATCCCCTGGATTGATCCCAGGGTTTGCCCTGACCCAGGGGCAGCACCAGCACTTGGCCTGGTTGAAACCCCTGCGATTCCCAAGGGCCCCCATGGAGAAGAGTTTGGGGGGGTTCAGGGTTTGTAGCTCAGCCAGCCTGTGCAGACAGTGCTAAGGAAGGAGTGAGGATGGAACAAGGCTGCAGATGGGGTCTGTGTGCCCAGCACTCGCCTTTTCCATGTTCAGCTGGGACAGATGTCCCTCCCCTCCTGCTCCCCTTCTCTCTTCTTGCAGGGAACAGAAGCCACCAACAGCCAAGACATTTGCAGACAGCCCAAGAAGCAGTTTTGAGGGTGTGAGGGGGAGGGTCAAAAGCAGAAATCTGTTTATCTGGCACCTAAATATAGCCCAGTTAACTCAGCAAACATTTTCTCTCTACTACATTGCTATTTTGTCTGCCTGCAGAGGCTGCAAGGAACCAGCTGCAGCATCACCACTTGATTACATTCTCTGATGAGGAATTTGCTTTTGTTCCTCAGCAGAAATTTCTGCCACTACGTGCCTGTGACCACTCTCCTGATTCTTGGGTATGAAGATTCAGTTTTCTGCTAAAGCCCCAGCAGAAAGAAGGAGCTTTTCTCATCAGCCTTACACAAAGGAGCTCAGCTCAGCCATGCCTGGCTGGGAATCAAGCCCCTGATAATCAAACAGGACACATCAGGTGGCTGCTCTTCCAGGCTGGCCACAGGCTGATTAATTATTTCATTCCACACCAGGTTTATTGAGTTCTCTCATTCCACACCAGGTAAATTAATTCTTTCATTTCACACAACCCAGCTGCTACTAAAAGGGAGGTTTCTCAACCAGCCGCATTAAAGTGGAAGCTGCTGCTCAGAAAGTATGGACAGTAAGCAAAAATAAGATTGGGCATTTTGAGATTCTTGTTTTAAAAGCTTTATAACCCTTCAGAGCATTTTCAGGGGTTTTTTTGCCTTTTTGTTACTTTGTTTGTAACAGGACTGCACACCTGGACACCTGTAGCCTGTAGAGGAAAACCTGTTTCATTATGAAAATTAGAAGGCAATCATAGAACCCCAGAATGGTTTGGGTTGGAAGAGACCTCAAAGCCCATCTCATTCCACCCCTGCCATGGCAGGGACACCTTCCACTATCCCAGCCCCATCCAGCCTGGCCTTGGGCACTGCCAGGGATCCAGGGGCAGCCACAGCTGCTCTGGGCACCCTGTGCCAGAGCCTGCCCACCCTCCCAGGGAACAATTCCTTCCCAATATCCCATCCATCCCTGCCCTACAGCAGTGGGAAGCCATTCCCTGTGTCCTGTCCCAAGTCCCTCTCCAGCTGCCTTGGCACCCCTTCAGGCACTGGAAGGATCTCTGAAATCCAGAACCTTCTTTTCTAGGCTGAATCCCCAACTCTTCCTGCCTTTTCTCCCAGAAGAGGTTTCAAATGATCCATGACTGATTTTTTTCCCCCAGACTCACTTAAATCCAACCTTGCTGAAGTTTCACCACGCAGGCAGATCCCTGTCAATGCAGCATCTGATTTACCCTTCAGATGAGTCCACAAACAGACAATTGATTTAACTTTTAAAAGCCCTCTCTGCACATCAGATACTCCTTAAAAAGCACAGGCCATGGGCAGAATGAGAGATCTTGACTCTAAAAAAGACCAAAACACCAAAATACACATCCACAATTCTTCTGCAGTGCTTTCACATTAATTTGCTGAGGTGGCTGCCTTTTATCCTCAATGTTTGTATTGCAGCAAAGTGCACTTGAGTCGACAAAGCAATCCCAGAGAAAATGGTGTCAGGGCACCAAGTAGCTGTGGCTGAGCAATCTCAGGCTCCCCAGCCCAAACAGATTAAGAAAAAACCCAAGCTTTTAGGTCTTCTGAAAACACTGAGCACAAGATAGGTTTAAAATGAGCAGATATTGATAGAAGGAAAAAAAACCCCAGATGTTGAGCAGTGAGAGATGTGCCAGCAATGGGTCTGAAGCATCAGCAAAGGATGCTCAGGGTCTGCATCCTGCAGTCCTGCCCTGCCTGTCCCTCAGTGTGGAAAGGATTTGATGTCACCTGGTGGCTGCAGGCACTTCCCATTTAGGGTGGGATGGTCCCTCTCATCATTTTACTGGGAAGCCACGTGGAGAAAGCCAAGGCAGCTCTGAAGGAGCCGGAGAGCAAACAACCTGACAGCCAGGCAGCTTTTTTGTGCATCCTATTCTTCAGTGGAACTGATAAAAATTCCATTAAGAAGCTTGGAATAAGCATGGAACATTATCTCCCCATGATATATAATTTCTTTAGTGTGAGCAAAGTCACAAAATATTTCAGCTGCTGACCAAGGAAATCAGGAGAGGTAACGGAGCTGAAGGCTCCCCAGGAAGCACCTAAGCCTCAGAAGGCTCCTCCAGCATATATTAAAATTCCAAATCCCTCTGAAGTTCCCATTCTGGGTACATTCCACAAGCGTCCATATTTTCCACAGTTAATCTGAGCTGCTTCTTTGCCCCAGTGCCCAAGGCAGCTGTCCCAAGTCACCCTTCCCAGTTCTGCACCCTGCCAGAACACCTTCACTGAGCTTTACCTTTTGGTTGCTACATATTCATGAATTTTCCATCAATAACAACTCTGCCACAATCATCTGAATGTTGTTCAGCTGTATTTATTAAGCAGAAGTCTCCTTCAGAACCCTAAAGCCAAAATGTTTGTGCCCAGCCAGCTTAAACAAATAATGTGACTCCAGCTTATAACACTTGCCCATCACAGAGCACAGCAAGAACCTTTTGTGGTGGAAAACATTGAAAAAAACATGTGGATATAGAGTAAATCTGCCACTGAAAGTCCTTTATAGCTCACAGCTGGAATTTCATTCAAAGCAAGGAGAGGGTGGAGAGCCACTGTGCTCCAGAGGTGACATGTGAGTGACATGGACTCATGTCCCTGGCTCTGCCCTGTTTCCAGCAGGTGTCCCAAGTGTTTGGCCTCACCAAACAGCCTCAATCCCTATGGAAGCTTCTCCATTTGTAGCTGCAAATAGCAAGATAATGCCTAACCCAGATTTGTACATCCCAAGTGATGCTCTTAGCACCACACTAGTGAGTTGCCATTTGAGTTTTTTTTTGGCTTTCAAGTTAAGAAACCATTTGAAAAGATTCCTAACACTTGTTTTGTGTGTGCAAGAGTAATGGCACAAACCCAAAGAACAGAGATTTGATTGATGATCTCCCTTTTGGAGCTGCTTTGCCTACCTAGGTCATGCTAACACTCATCCTTGCCTGCACAAACTCCTACGGGGAAAAACTTGGGGATTTATGAGGGAAGGGATAATTTGTTCCTTGTCATGGACAAGACACAAAGCACCTGGCAGGGGCTTGATGAGAAGATAACAGTGCTTGCAAAACAGAAGGTGAAGCAGGCAGACGTCATGTCTGTCACCTCCCAGAGCCCAAAGTCACTTTTCCCAGGGCCAGGTCCCAACAAACACACCTGTCCTGGCTGTGCTCAGGTATCCCAGCTTGCTGTGCCTGCTGGAAACCCTCCTGCAGGCATAGTAACAAACCCAGCACGTGAGAGGAGGGAGATGGGATGGATAGTGAGCTTTCCCTTGGGAATCCAGACTGTGCTACAGCATCCAGCCAGAACTGATCCAGGAAAAGGCCACAGGAGCCTTCCTGCCAAGGCAAGCTGTGATTGTGAGATACCTCTCAGAGTCACTTAGAAAGCAGCAGAATGCCACCAGGATGTGTGCAAGAACAGCTGTTCCAGCCGTGTCCCTCCTCCAAGCAGAGCAGGGACACTTCAAACACAGTCCAAGCAGCTCTGGCTTCCTCCCAGCTGTGCCCTCAAACAATGAAAGGCCAGGGAAAACAGAAGGAACTGCCTGCCAGAAGGAACTCCCACATTTCTAATGGATTTATCCCACTCTTGGTCTGGACATTCCCCACCAGTGAGACCTGGCTGTTGTTTGGTCCACAGGCAGGACTGTAGTAAAGACAAGCAATGCTGAACACCAACACAGAGCCTCTGGAGCTGGGGCAGGGCACGGAGGTGCCCAGGATGTCACTGAGCCAGCAGAGGGGCATTGTGACAATACAGCTCAAAATCCCTGCCACTGAAGGGGCTGCCACTGCAGGGAAGCCTTCCTCCTGCTCCCAGCAAGGATTCCTGCTGAGGTCATTCCTGGGAGGTGAAATCCCAGGATACAACTACTTAAAGGTTGATATAAAAGCAGTTCAACAGGTAGAGCAAAAGCCACAAGGAATTCACTCTGTGTTTTCCATAGGCAGGTGAGTGTTCAGCCATTCCCAGGAATGCAGGGTTCCACCATATGCAATCCTCCCTGGGCAATTGGGATCAGCTGTCCTGGCTCTGTCCCCTCCCAATTTCTTCTGTAGCTCCTGCCTGCTCATGGGGCAGGTGAGGAGCAGGAAAGTCTTTGGCACACCAGAAAAGCTGGACTGGCAGGAAAATCCAGCTTCCTATGGTATCTTGTGCTCCAGTCACTGGAGGTTCTCTGCCTCTGGATGCACACAGGAAACAAGGCTGATTTTTAATGGAGAGGTAAAGTCTGGATCCCGCTGGATGGGACTGCTGTGTGGATGAAAAGCCTTGGGATTGTCAGGGGAGAGAACAAACAGCATCCATGGGAAGAGAGAAAAATCTTGCCAGAAGGAGGAGCAGGAACAAGGCACCCAGGGAAGTAACCAAGGGCTCAGAAGAAAAGGGGGAAGAGGATGGTGCTCCACAGCACAAAACACAGGATCTGCTGAAGGATGTTCATCCCCTCCAGCTGACCATCCCATCCTTAACCTTCTCACACCCCCCTGCCTTTACTAACTTAGGCAACACTGCAATTTCAAGGCAAAGAGCTGGAGGCTAACTCTGTATTTCCAGGATGCCTGATCTTCCATTTCACCTAAAGGAATTTCTGAGGAGTTTAAGAGCCTGATTTGGAAAGAGTCTCTATAGCTGAAGCCAGGTATCAGTTCCAAGGAGTCTTAAGGTACAGCTGAGTGGCACTATTTGCATCACATTTGCTTTATCTACACCTTCCTGAAGTGCTTGGCCACTGCCCTGATGTGCTGCTGGCAGTCCCAGGGCCATTGATTTCCTCTATTCACCAGAAATATCACCCACCAAGAAGGTTATTTTCCTCATTTAGCCTGTGGACTCCAAGAGCAGTAATGAATTCCCCTCAGCCACCGGATCTCTGCACACAAATGACATCAAATAGGCAGTTTAAATCCTAACAAGCCTTGACACATCCCAGGGACCCACTTCCACTGGGGGCAGGGAACAGTGGCTCTCCATTTCCATCACACCCATGTTATTTACTCCTCTGCTCCAGAATATTAATGATACTCTGTGGTCACAGAAACCAACAGCATTTCCACATTAGGATTTGAGGTGACCTTAAAAATCACCTCATTCATGGGCAGTGACACCTTCCACTAGACCAGGATGCATTCCCACAGCCCTGCTGGTTCTGTACAAAACTGCTTCTACTCCACTGATACCAAAGCCTGACTGTTTTCCCTCCTAATTAAAGTGTATTTGCATGAATGCAATACTCCCCTACATGTGCTAAATACATGAGTGAACATACATGTCATTATATATATATATATATATATATATATATATACACATATATATATTTCTCTTCACATTCAACACAAAGTGTATGTGTACTTACAAGACTGCAATTTAATTTTCCATCAATCCAGGCAGCTCTGTTATGATTTCTCCTCTTTCTCACATAACCCACAGCCACGACCTCAGAGAACATTAAGTGAACAAAACGAGCTGGCCTGGGCTGGGCAGTTTCTAAATCCACATCAAGCCCAAGTCACAGAGCTGCTGTGCAGCTTTCCTGACACAGCTGGGATGTTTGACAGGAAACACCTCCAATAAATGGGCTCACAAACTGAATCAAAGAGTGGAATTTGGGGAAAGAAGCACCACCCCAGGCAGGAATTGCTGCAGCCTGACAAGGAGCTTTTTTTCACTGATAGCCTACTTCAAGTTTGCTCCTAATGAACAAGCCCCAAACACAGCCCAAAGACCAGAGACTTCTGAAAGTCTGACAGCCCATTTTCGACTTGGAAAGCAGGCACGGGTGTTGAAGTTTGGCTCTCCCTGCTCAGGCTCTGGTTTCCAAGGAAACCAGTGGCTGCAAGAGCCTTGCAAAACGCTGGTCCTGCGCTCCTGCTCCGAGCACGATGTGCTGGAGCTTCCCCTGACACAAACCCTGCCAGGCAGGGGCTTCAGCAGCTTTCCCAAAGCACCTGGATGCAATTCCAAGCGTTCAGGATGTCAGGATACACACAACATACCAGACTCATTGCACTCTTCTGTAGATGCTGAGAGGAGGAAGGTATTATTGTCATGGTTTAGTCTCCAACATAGCAGCAAATACTTTTGGTTTTTTTCCTGTTCTCTCTGCCCTTCAAAACAAAGACAAGCTACACAAAACATGAATGTCAGGCACTTCTCTGCCTGCATGTACCCTCTAGAAATGGAAAGCAGCAGATGAAAACATCCACAGAAATATTTACACTTCATCCTGATGCACATGCAGGCATTTGGGCCCTGTGAAAAGCCAAAAGCAAAGACCAGCAGCACAGGCAGCAAGGATTATCACTGATGGCAGTGAGTGGCATTTAACACACCTCCAGCTCAGCTTTCCTGGACCCCTTCCCCCAAAAAGATGTTTGTATTCAGTAACTCTTATCATCCTACAGCATCTAGCTCAAGCAGGGTAATCACAGAAACTGATATCTAACAATTCCCTATGTCCTTTTTAACTCTCTAAAGAAACAGTTTTTCCCCTTAACTCCTGTTTTCCACCTGGTGCTCAGCAAGTTCAGGACTCACAGAGCCCCCCCCTCTCCTTCCAGAGGCAGCTGGCCAGGCTACGTTCTGTGCTGCTACATCCATTTCTGCTCAGTTTCAGAACTCTGACCTGGCTTTTTTATTATTATTATTAATTTCAGAAATGTAAGACACATCCTGTGTTTAGGAACACAGGATGCTGAAGCTCAGGAATGCTTTCACACAATCTGGAGAGAAGGAATTCGTGTCCGTGGCCTGGGAACCTCATTTTGTATTGAAGCACTTTAAAACTCTCCACCTACAGCATTTGTACAGCTAAGGATGAATGTAACACAGCTCAGACAAGTATAGGTAATTATTCCAGTAGTAGAGATTAAAAAAAAAAAGTTAATTCTGGAGAAAATGAAAGTATGGAGCTGTACTACAATTTTAAAGAGTGTCTATGTTAATTACCAGCTGTTGGTGTGCTCGGAGCTACTGTACTTGCTGAACAGTGTGGTTTTGCATATAACCACCAAGAAAACGTCACTGTAGTTTCTGAACAGAACTACTTTGCTTTAAAACACAGTTTACAGACAGCACACTGCTCAAATTAATCTCCAAAAGCAGCAGAAAATCTCAGGGAAGTCTGTGTTGCCTGTTGTACAGAACTAAGGATAACTGACATTGCAGCGATGCTTTATCTTGCAATTAAACTCATCTCAGCAAGAACCAGACAGAAGATGACAAAACAACTACGTGGCTTTAATAGCTTTATTGGGAGATTTGTTTTTCATCTTCCCTCGAGTCAAACCCCTCTGGAGTTTATACTCAGCATAAACATCACCAGCCTGAACAAGCGTGTTGAGAGATGACCCAAAACGCTGCCTCAATAGAGGAAAATTGTAGTTCTGTCCTTAACAGCCTAATGCCACACAGCCACCCCTTACTACTGCAAGAAACCCAAACCTCAGAGGGTTGTAATGTATTACACAAGGAGCTGAGCTGTCACAATGTCCCCTTGTCACTTCCCAAGGCACTGAAGCTGCTCTCAGCGTGAGTCACACGAGCCAGCACACAGAGGGGAGCCCCATCACTGCCACCACTGCCGAGCCTGACCTGTCAAAACACGGGAAAATCACACTCAGCTGCCTTGCTCCAGCACTGCCCTGCCCGTGTTCACAGCTCTGTCAGGGACAGCATCACCCCCACAGCAAAACCTCAGCCCTGCAGAGCACCAAGGGTCCTCCCCCACCAGCGGTGCCCCAGCACACTGCAATAAAATCCTGACCCTAAATCCTGACCCTTCAAATGCACCAAGAAACCCCACTGACATTCATGGATTTTTGTCCATTGAGCATCAGCTTAAACATCATTCAGCTGGATTGGACATTAGAGCACATAAAAGCAACCACAGCATTTAACAGCTCTCACAACAAATGATAAATGCAGTTCAATTAATTGCTCACTGGACACATCAGAGTGGATTGACACCAAAGATAAAATTAAGGTTGCAGCACTGCATCCATCTCTGCTACTGCTCGGGGCAAGATGCTTCACCAGAAAGTGACAGGACTCACGAGGCCATCACCATCCCAGCTCCTGCCCCACATTCCAGGAAACCATCACTGCAGGAACGTGCCTCAGTTCCTCCCCCCATCACCTCAACCACCAGTTCTCTGTGGTTTCATCATGTACCAACCATCTCCCAAATTACTGTAGGGAGAGGACAGTGTGGGGCTTGAGGGAAGAGGGGTTTGGGTCATTTCAGGGGTTTTTAAAGGAATGGCTCTGGGTACTGCAGCATACACCGCACTGATAAACACCAGAAGAGCATTTCATGCCAACACCCTAAATGCAAAGAGCTTTTCAAGTATTTCTGGGGGTTTTATGACTATTATGATCACTTAAAATATGCTTCTAGCCCCCAGAGGATGTGCACATTTGCCTTCAAAGAACCAATCTGGCCGTTGCAGGGATTTTGTTAAATCTCTTGTATGCATGTTGTACTTTCCCTAAGGCTATGCAACCAAGAATTTTGTATTTCTTAAACCAGACTTCTTAAATACAACTCACAGGCTGCTCCTCCCCTCAGAAATGAGTCTCTGGGATTTTGGCAGATTCCCCAAAAGTCTGTTAACTCCCCAAACCAAGTTATTTTTTGTTTTACTCAACATTTCTTACAAATGACACAGCACTTTGCTGCTGTCTCTGTTAACAACAGAGCTTGTACCACCTCAGCCAAGAGATCAGGCCCTTCACACTCAGAAGCTCCATGCTTTGTTCTGTGTTCTACTTCTACATTTCTTTTTTTCTCCCTTCTGGAAAAGAAAACATGCTGATTACACAGCCTTCTAAAAAACCAAACAGCTGTTGCTGATCCATGAACAAAGCAGCCTGTTAAAATTAAAGTCCTGGGTATTTTCCCATGGCAAGAAGCAGGCAGGGAAAGGGAAGAGTTGCAGCTTGCTGGTTGAAAAGGCTTCTCTTTGCTTGGCTGCTCTGTACAATTTTAACTGCAAAGGCAGTTGGGACAAACTCGGTCTCCCAGTATTCCCTCCGTGCTGACAGGCTGTTAGCAGCCAGGATATACACCCTGCAAGAGGTCAGAGGTGTGGAAAAACAAACACAAGCAGCAATTTGGGAAGATGAAGAGGAGAGAAATATCTGTCAGGGCATTTTTTCTGCCACGGAAAACCAGCCAGTTTCCTCCCCAGCCTGTGCCCTCTTACTCGGTCACTTCTTGCAAGTTATTTCCTTAGAGAGGGGGAGGGAAGAAAAAAAGCCACTTATTTTAAATAACTGGCTTCTAGTTACTTGAGCAGGGAGACTGATGAAGATGCTAATGCCCAATTCCTCTCACTCATAATTCAGAAGAAAATGGCTTGATGTGTCCCTCCATGGATTTTAGCTTCTCATGTCAGCCCACAAAGTCCTGCTTCACTTCTAGTGTTTTCTAAAAACACTGTAGAGGCAAAACAAGCCCAACCCTGCAACAGCAACTCAAACTCTCACAGCTCTAAAAAAGCAATTTTATTTAACCATATACATCCTAAATGGAGAGGAGAGTGTGTAAGGGAAGACCCTGCAGATTTAATGGTATTTATCCACACAAGGCAATTAAATTTACTTTCACACTTTGAAAGCCATTCACAGAATCCCAGAATGGTTTAGGTTGGAAGGGATTTTAAAGCCCACCCAGTGCCATGGGCAGGGACACCTCCCACTATCCCAGGCTGCTCCAAGCCCCATCCAGCCTGGCCTTGGGCACTGCCAGGGATCCAGGGGCAGCCACAGCTGCTCTGGGCACCCTGTGCCAGGGCCTGCCCACCCTCCCAGGAACAATTCCTTCCCAATATCCCATCCATCCCTGCCCTCTGGCACTGGGAATCCATTCCCTGTGTCCTGTCCACAGTCCCTCTCCAGCTCTCTTACACTCATTCAGAGTCAACCACTCCATAATTCAGACTCTTCTGTATAGCATCACAACAGCTTCCACCACTACAGACCCTCAAATATCTACTGTGACCATCATAATAACTCAGTTCCAAAAGATTTTCTGCTACTATTGATCCTACCAATCTCCAGCCACCTCTGCTTAGATCAGGAGAGCAAAACCAGCACTACCTAACTAAAAAAAAAAAAAAAAAAAAAATCAATCCAGATGCTACTTTAGCATCATTTTGGTTGGAAAATCCCACTAAAATCATCAAGTCCAGCCATTCTCCTAGCACTGACCAATATCCCCAAGTGCCACACCCACCTGCTTTTTGAACACTTTCTGGTGGCTTGAAAAAACCAAAGGTTGGGTGCCAATACCTCAAGAGTCACTGAGGTTCAGCACGAACAGGGGAAAAAAAAAAAAAAAAAAAAAAAAAAAAAACCTTTTTTGCAGATTTTGTTATTTCCAGGTCCTCACCACAAGTTATCTTTGCCTCCACTTCCCAGAGCCACATACACTCCTGAAACCATTAGCAAGGATCTTTTCCTGCAATCACAGACCGGTTTGGGTTGGAAGGGACCCTAAAATTTATTCATTCCAGCCTTCTGCCTTGGGCAGGGACACCTTCCACTATCCCAGGCTGCTCCAAACTCCTGGAATGTCCCACCTGAGCAATCACAACCTGCAGCCACAAGCTGACTTCAATATCATAAATAATATTAGGAGTAGTGGCCATGGATGATCCCAATGAAACACCCCAACAGAGGAGCGTTCCACCAGACTGCAGGGCTGCATTTACACAAGGAGCAATTAAAAATTCCAGCTGGAAAAGGTTAATCCAAGGCTTTGCCAGGCTTCCTACATACTTCACTGAGGCTGAGGACTCTGCAGACTCGCTCTGCTGGAACCTGTGGCGCTTCCCGGAGTTCTGGCAGCTCCGTTTGCACTTGGAGGGCGCCGAGGGCCAACGACACTGCCGAGGAATCACCGCGCTCGGGTTTTGCTTTCCCATTGCAAGTTAACACCGCGGGATGCTGTGGATGTTTACCGCATCCCTCAGGGATTTCACAGGCCTCAGCCACCTCTCTGTCCCCCCTGACAGCCCCCAGCGGGCACTTTTTGGGGTGTTTTACTCGCTTTGGGGGGGCTGTGGGGAGCCATTTCCCGCGCCACCGCCGATCCTCCCCTGACGTCCTTTAGAACGCGCGGCCAGACGCCTTAAAAGGAGAAAATCTCTGCGGAGGTGGGGATGGCGAGGCGGGAAGGGCAATGTGGGGATAGAACGGGAGCGGCGTGAGGGGCAGGGGCGGCCCGGCCCGGCCATGGCGGCCGCCCTGAGGGCGGGCAGTTGCCTGGAGACGGCGGGGCCCCGCCATGGCGGCGGGAAAGGGCTGAGGCTGCGCGGCCCCCGAGCACGGGCCCCGTGCCCCGGCACCGTCCCGTCCCCCGCATCCCGGAGCCCGCGGCACCGGGATGGCTCCGGGGTACAATCCCACGAGGGAAATGCCGGGCCGCGGAGGGGAGGCGGGTTTGCCCATAGACGGGGAGGTCGCGTCCCGGCCCCGCACACGGAGCGAGCGCCCGCTCGTCACCTCTTCCCTCCTCCTGTCTTATCTCTCGAGGAGCGCTGAACCAAAGGCACCGAGCCCGCGAGGGCTCCGTTTCCCCATAAAGATGCTCGAATTTCCCTCATCTGCGGCAGGTGTGAAACCGGGGCAGCGCATCCCCCGGCGCGCCGGCACCTGAAGATCCCCGCAACTTTCCCTGGCCCCCGCACACCCTCCGGCACCGGGACACTGCGATAAACTCCTGCTTCTGCCAAACCCCCTCCCCAAAACACCAGCCCCCGCCCGGGGAGCCGCGCACCGCATCCCGCCGGGCTCCAAGTTTCCCATCTGGGAATGTCTCCCTGCGGGGTCCCAGAGCCAGCCCCATGTTTCCCTCGCCCCCTCCCGCAGCGATAAAGCCTCCGTGCCCACGACACGGTCCGGCTCGACCCGCCGGCAGCAGCGTCCCCCGGCGGGATGGGGCGGCCGGGTCCCCCCGCAGCCGGGACGGGGACGCCCGGGTCCCGCTCTGCCGGCACCTCGGCGCTCACTGCTGCCGCTCTTCCCCCCCGCAAGCCCGGCATCGCAACTTTCCCACCCCGCGGGGCCGCCCGGGGAGGATGCGGGGTGCGGGAACGCCGCGCTCCGGGCTGCGCTCCGGTCGGCGGCGAGGCCGGGGATGGAGCGGGATGAGGGACAGAGGGGAGGCTGAGCGGCGGGGTGACCCCCTGCTTACTGCGGGCTCTTGGGGTAGAAGGGGAGGGTGACGTGGCTGAGATCCTGGATATCGAAGGCGGTGGGCTCGGCCGAGATCGCCTGGCGCTTGGTCCGCTGCTCGCCCTGCAAGGTGCCGGCGCTCTGCTGCTGCGCCTGCTGCGTGGCGGGCCGGATCACCGAGCGGTACTTGTCCAGCTCGTTCTGCAGCTTCTGGATCAGTTCGTCCTTCTGGTCCAACTCCAGCTCCAGCTCGTCGATGAGCGCATCCCGCTGCCGCAGCTCCTCGATCTTCTCCTGCAGCGCGTACTGTAAATCCCGCAAAGTGCCCATGGTCCTGCCGCCGGACTCGCCCCTCGCCGCTCCCGGCAACTTTCCCCCCACGGGGCCGCCTCCCCGCGCTCGGGCCACCCCGGCCGCCGCCGCCCCGCTGGGCTCGGCCCGGCCCCGCGGGGCCGCAAAGCCGGACCCCCGGCACGGCGCTCCGGAGCCGGGGTGTTGTCAGGGGCGATGTGGAGCCGCCTGCGTCAGGCCGGGCTGGCGAGGGAGCCGACACACACACTCACACACACACACACACTCACACACACACACACACACACACCCGCGGCGGCGAGCGGGGAGGGAGGGGAGGCGGGCGAGAGGCAGGGGCGGCGGGCAGGATGCACATGCTCGCCCCGCTCCCTCCCGCCGGCCCCGCCGCGCCGCCCACGCCCCGCGGGCTGCCGAGCAGGGAGGGGGCCGCCCGGGAGCCGCTCCCGGTGCCTGCTGCTGGAGGCCAGCACGCCTCCCCTCCCGTCCCGCTCCCCTCCCTCCCTGCCCTCTGCTCCAGTCGAGGTGCCACTTCTCCCTAAAGAACTTATCTCCCTTTTACTTTGCTTTTTAAGAGCCGATTTTTGTCGTCTTCTCCGAGTGGAAGCACAAGCCGGCGTCTGGCATGGCTCCTCCTCGAGCCTCAGCGAGCTCCGGGCTCCAAAAACCCAGATTTTTCCCTGGAATATCGGTCAAGTCTGTCTGCACTAGAAAAGCCTGGAGGCAGGGCATCTGGCTTTCAAAGCACTAAAAAAAGAACCCTGCCTTAAAATCTGGGAGATTTTCTGCCTTGCCCAAGTCAAGTTTCTGCCGTACCAAACCCGATCTGACTTCCCCAAAGTGTGGGGTTTTCCTTTGTGCACTCAGGTTTTCTGTGTGGCCCTACCTCTGCCACACAGCCCAGAAATAACAAAATCAAACAAACGAGCCACAGCAGCTGAGCCCTCGGTGCCAAATGGTTCTGGGTTCTTCTGTTTGCCAGGTGCTGAAGGGCCAGCACAGCTCCAGCCTCGTCTCTCCGGGGAAGAAATAAGGGTTTGTGAGCTGTTTTGGGGGTTCCTGATAAAATCATCCAGCCTGGAGCGATGAAAGCCCCAGAGTGCAGCTGGAGGCAGGAACCTCACAAAAGCTGCTGCAGCACTGGGGCACCAGCACAGTTTCATGCTCAGAGGTTTTCGGCAGCTGCTTCTGTTCCCTCTTGGGGAGTTTGATTTGGGGAGGGGGAGGATGTAGCCCTGAGTACGTTTTTTGGAGGTGGGGGGCACCTACGTGTTTGTATCTAAACCTCCCATGCCAGGCATGAGCTGGGAGTGCCACACATCCAGCTCCTGCTTATGAGTTTTGCCCTTTTTTTTTTTCCCCTCCCGTTCCACACTGGCTCCAGCTTTCAACCTGCAGCTGGTCTTTATAAAATAAATTTCTAAAAGAGAACGGATGAGGAATTAGAACTGCTCCCTGCTCCACGCTGTTTCTGGAAAGGGCCTGGCCTCTGCTCACAGATATGAGGCTTTGCAAGTTCTTCATGCATTTGATCCTACATTTTTCCAGACACACGTGAAAAGGGGGGAAAAATTGGGTTATGCAAAACTTGCCACTTTTCAGTCCCCTTGATGCATTTGTGCCAGGCACAAAATGAAATCCCCTGGTTGTTTCCACGGGTTCAAGTCCAAACAGCATTTTTTACAGTCTATTCCTCCTATTTCTATCTCATATAACTCACTGGGAACAAAACTACCAAATATCTGCTGAACATTTCCATTTTAAAGACAACAGGCATTAAACAGATGCATTCCTGCTGCCTGCAAACTGGGAATCAGTGATAAATAAAATATTTTAACAGCGTTCAGCTGACAACGCTGTAAGTTTCATTGCTTTCCTCCCTGCAGAAGTGAAGTCTGCAGGAGGGAGAAGTGATACAGTTACCTGAAGCCCACCAGGCTTCAAAAGAATCGCAGCCCTGGGGAAAACTGGTGCATAATTTCCCAGTGACGAGCTGTAAAATAACATTACTTTGTTTCTATGAGAGGGGCACAGCTCCGGACTGAGACAACAGAGCTCCAGAACAGAAAGGATCCACAAAAAAACCATGAGAAATTATGGCACATAAAGCTGTCAAGGAATTTAGCTGAGTGTATCTAAAATATATATTTATTTCCAGGTGGGAAGCAGATTTTCATGAGACCCTTGGGGGTCTCAAGAGAGACTTTTATGGCCCAGGTTTAGATTTGGGACTATAACCTGCAGCTGTCAAGTCCAAGGCTGGTGTTCCCTGGGTTAAAGATGAGGCCAAAGCAGCCCAAAGGGCTTCACAGGCCGACAGCAGAGCTCTGCCATGGGAAGGCAGCTGGCAGTTGCCTATTTCTGGCTATTCCCTGCTCTCCCAAAGAAACCAGAGCACAGAAACCATGCAGCCAGCACAAATCCTGGTGTGTGATCTCAGGGATCCCAGGGTACCACCCCACTCCAATAAAAATAAATGCTGTGGTCCCATTCCTTTCAATTTAAAGCTCCCAATTAAAAAAAAAAAAAAATCTCAGGCTCAACAGAGCAGCTGCTTTGTCTGCTTGATCCAGGGAATGGAAAGAAACAGCTTTAGGGAGAAGAATGGCAGGAATGCACCAACTGGCTTGGTGTTGGGAAGATGGGGTGAAGCTGCTGGCAGTTTAAGGAAACCTTTGGCTATGAACTTCCCAAAGCCTTTCCCTGCTCCCTCCACTGCCAGAGTGTGCCTGGATGTCGAGTGGGAAACAAGAAAAAGAGCATCTGCAGACATCTGCCCCAAAGCACGGCACACCAGGGCTGTCTGGTGGGAATCACACGGAGCAGGGATGTTTCTCCTCTCTGCTGCACTCACAATATTTCCTCTCTGCACAGCTCCGGGGTTTTGATAGCTTCTGCTTCTGAACCTTTTCAGGGATCATCTGTCACCAAATGCACCCACTCAGCTGCCATTTTCCAAGCTGAAACCGTATTTGAGCACTGTCTATCCTGCAAACACCTCCCTGGATTCCCGAGACAAGGCTCAGGGAGCTGGCGCAGTCCCTGATGGGCAAATGTCACCTTGCTCCAGCCAGCCAGGACAGCACAGACAGAGAGAGGCTGGACATGCACCACTGATCACATACATAAACATTTTCCTCCTCCTGGATGTGGTGTTTGTTCCCTGCCTAATCCACTCTACTCTTTTCCAAAAATACCTGCAGGAGCAGATCAGCCTGTGGCAGAAAGTTGAACCAGCTGGATTTTGTGATGGATTATCCTGCTGGTGGGGGTTTTGTGCAGGTTTGGGAAGGTGTGTGACCTGCAGTGACACACAAGCAAATTCCTTCCCTACCTGCACAGTCACAGCAACACCCTTATGATGAGAAGGAACAACAGAAACACAGGAAAATTTCGAGGAAGGCAACACAGCAGCTGAACCCTTGCAAAAAGCACCTCGAGGTGTAGTCACACCTGAGACTCGCCACATCTCATCCATGGGACGCCACCTGCTATTCCACCACATCCCCAAAATCCACGGCAGTCCCCAAGGCAGAGCAAGGAGTGCCACCTACTGAAACATGGGCACACCTGGCCATTCCTTCTGCCCCAAAGTGTTTCTGGCAGCTCCTTCTGAGCCCACAGGGCCCTACAGATTTATAGGGGAAACCTGGGAACTAATTCAGCCCCCAGGGATGGGGATGAAGCTGAAATTACTGTGTCAAAGCAGCCTAAGACCAAGGAACAGGAAATGAATATCTGGGGAGTGCTTCAGTCTCTTTTCTCTAAGAAAACAAGACTTATTTTCTCATGACACTGGATGTTCCTCCTCCCTATTTTGGTCCTTTCCAGAGCCTCTAGAACAAAACTGAAAGCCATTTGTTCCTCCCCACAAAGGGATGGAGATATCCAGCTCTGAGCACTGTCATTCAAACCCCATTGATTCCTTCGGGCTGGAATTCAAATCAACATCTAAACTGGATTATCCTGATGACTTTCCTTTAGGGCATTGGTTCTTTCCATGCTCAGTAAGAAACATTAAGAAGTGTGAAGAGCATGCAGCCATTCCAGCCCACCTAGGAAATCCTCCCAGGATGAATCTGGGGTAGAGAGTATGAGAAGGAAAAGAAAAATACCACAAGGCTTATTAATGGAAGAAAAAATTGCTCGCTGCAGAAGAAGCCGAAGGAAAAAAATAACAATGTGCTGTTCTGCAATTGTAATGCATTTAGCTCTTTATATCACATTAGGGACACACAGAACACCATAATGAATGTTTGTGCCATGCAAAGCTGAAGGAGGAAACATTGGGAGCATGGAATAGCAGAGGATTCTCCAGGAACACAGTGGTTTTGAGCACACGTTACATCACATTGAAGATTTAAATTCTCCTTTGTGGGCTCTTTGCCTGCTAGGAAGAGATGGCACAAAGCATCTCCTGTCAGTACAAGGTGAGAGATCTCCCTCCCCTCGATATTTTTCCAGGCTGGAGCAAAGCCTGGGTTGTGCTTCTTGCTGGGTGGGCTACAGAGCTGAAACAACACAAGTATCACTCATCTCATTACAAGTTCTACAGAAAAAAGCACCAGAATCACTCTCCATACCAGAACAACAAGTCCTTCAAAGCTTGTTCCTTCCATCAGAGCAACTAAAACCATCCCTCTGACCTCTTCTCCCCAGTGATAGACCCTATTCCCACCATCTCTCCCCAGACATCTACAGAAGCCTCTGCCCTCCAAAAGCAGGAAGGTTTTCTCCCTTGACTGCACAGAAAATTGGATTTTCAGCAGCTCACCCCACCAGCTGGGTGCACACAGCTGTGTGTCCCCACAGCCCTTCAGGGTTAAGGCAATGCTATGGGATTCCTGGGAGCACTTCTCACATCCTCAGCCCAAATGGGGCCAGGCTTTCTCCAGGAAATGATTCCAATCCCTCCTGTAGGAAACAGTGCCACGATCCTGATCCCTCCTGTCCACACACACCTCAAGTGACTGGTTCATTTTTCCCCTTTTCCAAAAAAGGCTGGACTGCCCAGCAAGATCAGACACAGGCAAAGCTAAAACACTTCTTCCTCTGGGCTGAATTAAGGCAGAAACAACTCCTAAACGATTCAGCTGCCTTAGGAAGTCTCCTTAGGCTCAGGTTAAGCAGAAACTTGTTCTGCAAGGTGCCAAAATAAACACTCAGTGCTCTTTGCAGTTACCACAATTAGACAGTGCCCATGCTCTGCTTCTCCCAGGGCACTGACTATGGAGAGCAAAAGCAGCATTCAGACAAAGCACGTCCTGGAAAATGCAGTTTTCCTTTTGCTTTCAGCCATAAGCAACCAGCAAATGAACCCAGGGACCAATTAAATGAAATGTAAGGAAGCAGATCTAGTCATGGAGCCACAAGATCCAGGATGCAACAGAGGTAAAGTCTGTAAAAAACATCAACTCAGCTGATGTTGCTGGGAAAACAGGTTCCTTCTGCTCCCACACACATCTCTGTTGGGGGAAGCTGAAACAGTTGAAGGAAGGTGGGAGCCATGTGCTGGGTCTGATTTCCACAGGGGGATGGCTGGGCTAGCCAGGCCAGCTTCCTTCCACTTCTCATCAGCCAGAGCTGAACCGCTGGGGACAGCCCATGCTCAGTGACCCTGTGAACTTCACTGCTCCCCACACATTCCTCCTTGGAGTGCATTTCTTCTACACCTTTGCCATGTGAAATCACCTCTTGGTTTGTCTTTATGTGGGACTCCAGCAAGCAACAACAGCTCCCAGGGCACCCTTGGAATCACAGAAGGGTTTGGGTTGGGAAGGAACCTTAAATCTCAGCAACAGCAACTCAAACTCTCACAGCTCTAAAAAAGCAATTTTATTTAACCATATACATCCTAAATGGGGAAGGGGGTGTGTAAGAGAAGATCCTGCAGATTTAATGGTATTTGTCCACACAAGGCAATTAAATTTACTTTCACACTTTGAAAGCCATTCACAGAATCCCAGAATGGTTTAGATTGGAAGGGATTTTAAAGCCCATCCAGGGCCACGGGCAGGGACACCTCCCACTGTCCCAGGCTGCTCCAAGCCCCATCCAGCCTGGCCTTGGGCACTGCCAGGGATCCAGGGGCAGCCACAGCTGCTCTGGGCACCCTGTGCCAGGGCCTGCCCACCCTCCCAGGAACAATTCCTTCCCAATATCCCATCCATCCCTGCCCTCTGGCACTGGGAATCCATTCCCTGTGTCCTGGCACTCCATCCCTTGTCCAGAGTCTCTCTCCATCTCTCCTGTAGCTCCTTCAGGCACTGGAAGGCCACAGTGAGGTCACTCCTAAGCCTCACCTCTCCAGGCTGAACAATCCCAGCTCTCCCAGAGTACTGGTCACATGCTGGGAAACACTTGGGCTCAGCAAAAATGACATTTGCTCCTCGGGACAGCTGCAGTTCTCCACTGTTTCCCTTTACAACACAGCCCAACCACAGCTGAAGTCCTCAGTTTCAGCCTTTCCCCTCTCTGGCCAGCGCTGCCCTCTGCACCTCGCTCATTGTTTTAGTCACGCTGCTCTGGCTGCAAGAGGTGGAAAGCAAAATCCTCAGGAAGGTGTGAACAGCAAGAGGCTCATCCCCCCCTCCCCACCAAATTATTAATTGATATCAGCTCATTTCTCCAGCCTCATTTGGAGGCTGTTTGATTCCTCCACTTCAGGGGTTTCACGGTGACAAACCTCTCAGCAGCCCCGAGCATTTGCAATTCCAGGTGCTCCCTCTGCTCACCCTTTCAGACCCTGCAGTGTTTCTTATCTCTCCTCGCCAGTAATGCACCACTCACCTCCCATAATTGCCTTGGTCTGTTGGGTTGATTTATCCAGCCTTCAAAACAATTCATTTATATTTGAAATTGGATTAGAAATAAACACAAATTCCGCTCCCCCGATATGAAAATAACCAGTGTGTTACCAATGCATCATTATTTCATGATGCATTGAGAACAACTGCTCTGGTTCTTTATACAATCAATTTAATTCCTCTGCTTATTAAAAAAAATTATTTGGCTGTTTCAGGTATTTATAACAATAAACACAAAGCACAGATTTTAAATCTGGGGTTTACATGCCTGGTATTTCTTTAAGTTGCACTGAGAGCTGCCTTCCTTTTTAAAAACAGATTTGTGCCAGAATTTATCCTGAAGTTCTTGACATTTGCATGTCCTGAGTAACTGCAAATATTCCACTGGAGCACCAGACTCTTATTTAGGGATCTACAGGTGTTTTTGGCCATAATTCCAGCAATTCTAAACCCTTCCCCTCTGAGAACATTTCCCAAAAAGCTCTGTCCACAGGAGCTGAGCCCTTTGATCATTTAAGGTTCAGAATCAATGGCTGCACCCCACAGAGGGCCTGGCTTGTTACAGTTCCAAGGAAATATCCGTGAATCATCCAGGCACAATCTGCAAACAGGGCTCACATCAGGCCTCACAAAGGTTTTACAGCGCTCCACTGACTTCTACAGCGATTTCTTATTTATGCTTGGGGGAACTCCATCAAGTTGGGCTCTCAGAGTGTGTAAAATGTTTATATTCACCGTTTTCTCTGACAGTGTTTGCAGGGACTGATTGCTCTACCCATCAGAGCAGTAGAGACCAGCACTCGCCTGATTTCCCCAGCACTGCCAACATCTCTCAGCTGAGTGCCCTGGGTGAGTCAGGGCATGGGCAGAGCTTTTATCCTCACCTTCCTTCCAATTCTGGTTCAGGTCAGCAGCCAGGTCCTTGGCTGGGGTGCAGAGATCCCTCCTGGCTGGCACTGCTCCACCTCCTCACCTGCCCTGGTTTTCCTTTCTCCAGTTCCATTCCCAGCTGCTTTTCCTCTGACCTTAACCTCCCTCCATGGCAGAGTATTCCAACATGCCAGGAAGGTTCAGCTCTGCACCTCTTCCCCACCAGCTCCCAGTCTTTGGTTTGAGTGGAGAACAGCACAATTGTCTTCTGGGGAATTGTGATACCAGCTACTGGGAGCTCCCTCAAACATACAGGGAATAAATCTCTTGGAAATGATGCTGCTGCAAAGTGCTTTGGGTCTGCTCCTCTGTGGTCAGGAAAGAAAGATTCCCAGGCTGGTACTGATCTTTTCTATAATCACAGAAGGGTTTGGGTTCAAAGGAATGTTAAAATTCATCCCATACCACCCCTGCCATGGGCAGGGACACCTTCCACTGTCTCAGGCTGCTCCAAGCCCCATCCAGCCTGGCCTTGGACACTGCCAGGGATCCAGGGGCAGCCACAGCTGCTCTGGGCACCCTGTGCCAGGGCCTGCCCACCCTCCCAGGAACAATTCCTTCCCAATATCCCATCCATCCCTGCCCTCTGGCAGTAGGAAGCCATTCCCTCTGTCCTGGCACTCCATCCCTTGTCCCAAGTCTCTCTCACTCTTTCTTGTAGCTCCTGGAAAGCCACAGTTTGGCCACCCCAGAGCTTCTCCTCTCCAGGCTGAACAATCCCAGCTCCCATCCTTTCCTCCCAGCAGAGCTGCTCCATCCCTCTGATCATCCTGGACTCTCCAGCAGCTCCAGGTCCCTCCTTTGCTAGGACCAGGTGATTTCTCTGCAAGAACTGTTTGAGTTGCAGCTTTATTCCTCTGCTTTCCTTGAGCAACCTGCCTCAGGCAACAGGTCCCTTTCTCCCTTCCCGAGTTTCTGCAGCCCCAGCACACAAAGCCCAAAGAGTCCCAACCCATCTCCAGAGCCCCTGGCACAGCAGGAAGGATCAATGAGGCACAAACCCTGCACTGTGCAGCATTCCAGATCCCTGCACAGGAGCCTGCATCCTTTCCACACACACAAAAATCACTTTATTTTTGCTTTGCACCCGCTGTTTCCCTTTTTCCTTGTGCTTCCAGGGCAGGGCTATTTGCAGCTGATGCTTTGGGCATGACGAGGCTCCTGTGCCACCTCCCCTGTGCTCTGCTCCCTTACATGGCCAGCAGCTCGGGCAGGCACAGCATTCCCCACATTCTTCCCTTTTTCCCTGCTTTTTATCCCGGTTTCTCTCGGGAGGAGGGAGCACAAACACAAGGAGCACGGCCGCCCTCTGCTGCCCTGCTCCAGCTGCAGCCTCACAGTGCAGTACAACAATCAAAAATAGCCATCACATTTAAAAACAGCAATATTATTGCTCAAGCCTAGCTCTAACACATTAATTTATTCAGTTTTTCTGCAAGGGGCTACCACAACTTTTTCTCGAGTTACCCACTCCAGCTCCCCAAAAAGTGAACATGTGGCTTCTTAAGGGATTTATTTGTATAAAACTGGCATTTCTAAACCCACAGCACTGTCTGTAGGTCCCTTACAGCAATCAAACTCACAGCCTGCTTCTGCTTAATATTCGTTTTGCCCAATAAACAAATTATTTTGGAGCTATAACAACTCTGCCTGCAGACACTACACTTTGGGTGGGTTGTCTTTACCATTCCTATGGTATGGTAAATAATACCAGATTAAAATAATACCATCTCTTTGTTCCCCCTTAAAGAGATGCAAAAGATTGATCTGGTGCAAGCTGGAATCAATGATTCAATGCAGTAATGCACATTAAAGCATTGATTTGCACCCATTCCTGGCTCAACTCCCAACCACTCTGAGTGTGCACACAAAATTCAGAGCACACTGACCCAAACATCCCTTTTTTTTTAGTATTAATGACCAATCTGAAAAATAAAAGGGGTTTATTTCCACATTTTGTCTAATTTCTTTGAGATTTAAATTATCCCATTTTCAGGAGTCTGGCTCTTTTTACTGTCCATTTATATTCCCTTCTAAACTCCCAGAAAAGTCAATTGAATTTCAACAGCTCTTGTTAATACCACAAATATTTCACTGCAATTGCAGTTAATCCATCACCTCCCCAAAACCCAACAACAAACCCTGACTTCCCAAACTGCTCAGATCTACAGATAAAGTCAAGCTTTACAAGCAAACTCTGATTTTAAAAACCATGAATGCAATTTCCAGGCAGAATCAGTATTGACTGGGCACCAGAACAGCAAATGCTGAGCATGGAAGGGTAAATTATGGGAAAAGAATTGACCTAGGAACCCCACAAGGATGGGGAATGAAAGTAAATTTTTTTTATGTCCCTCAAGCATCTCTGTATTTTTGTAGGGGATGCCCAGGACAGGGGGTAAATAAAGTTTTTAAAAGGCAAATCAAACCCAAGCAGATGAAGCAATTCAGGAAAATAAATCAATCCTCAGGTGAAACCTCCTAGTACCCAATTCTTTAATAGTATAAAATTCCTATAGGATAAATTGGAGGTGGGAACCCCAAATCCAAAATCCAGCCCATGGAAAAGCTACATTCTGCCATCTCTGCTCTTCCAAAGGAGAGGAAAACACAGATTTTACTCCCCTAACCTCCTCGCTTCTCCTATTTAAAGGTTTCACCAAAACCCTCAGGCTGGGGCAGGTTTGGA
Source organism: Oenanthe melanoleuca (assembly GCF_029582105.1). Taxonomy (NCBI): domain Eukaryota; kingdom Metazoa; phylum Chordata; class Aves; order Passeriformes; family Muscicapidae; genus Oenanthe; species Oenanthe melanoleuca. The sequence continues at coordinate 1,989,633 of NC_079340.1, forward strand.
GCTTTCAGTGGAGAATTCACCTCACCTGGGTAATCCCTTGATGAGAGGCAAAGCTCAAGGCATGAGTTTTCCATGTCAGCTTGGGAAAAACCTCAGCATTCCTTAAACTTCTCTCTCATTAACCCAGTTCCAACAGGGTTCTTTCAATTATTCACAGTGCAAAGCAAAGCTTATTGTCAACACATGAGCAATGGGGAAATGGGAATATTCTTCCCTTGTAACTAAACTGTTTTTTTTTCTTTTCACCAGAAAAGCTTTTTAACATGAACTCAGGTTTTTCTGGCCACTGGATGGCAAGTGATGTGTTTGCAAAATTAAGCTTTCAATTTGTACAGCGTTATTAGGACTCATTTCATTACGCTAATTTTTTTTTCCTTTAATTTTTCTTCCTCTTCAGCAACACACAGGAAATAAAAAGAGGAGACTGGCACATCACACTACTAAATCTGCAGAAGCATCTTCAAGTTCTTGCAGAGAGCAGTGATTAAAGCTTTAAAAAATGTACCTGTTTCCCCCCTGAAGGAACAGAGAGCTGCTGGAGCATAAATCCACCTGAATTAGAGCACAGCTCGTCTGCTGATCATTGAAACCACAGAGTTTAACCCATTTCTTGTAACTGCAGCTTCAGTTTGTTTCACTTCGTCTCATTTCTGTTCCTGAAAAATCACAGCAGCCCAAAAGAAGGATGAACTTAATGGCACCTCCAGCGAGCTGCACGGGTTAATTAACATAATTACTCATTCCTAGCCTGGTCAGCTCGCTGCATTCATCTGCTGCAGGCCCAGCCTGAATAATTCAGCAGGTATTAATTATTTATGGCCTGGAGCTCTTCCAAAGGAGTTGTTAGCAATCAGTGCCAGGCATTGGACCTGTCAGGCAGAGCCAAGCCCTGCCCCACCAGAGCCTGCTCTGCTTTATCCTGGGGATCACAGCAGGGAAAATGGGAAGGGGTTGCATTTAGCCACCAAAAATATCGTGTTTTATATCTCCCCACATCCAGCACTTGATTTAGAGGGGATGCCAGGAGGAAAAAAAATCACCTTTTCCTTTCAGTTCCTTGATGGAATATGTTGAAAAGGAGAACAGTGCAAGGCATGGACATTCCTCCCCTATAATCTCTGCCATGATTTGCTGTCCTGGCAATCAGAGTCCATAAAATGGGCATCAGGACTTCCAAAAAATGGGGGTGTTGCCTGTGCCCACCCCACCTGCAGGCTGCCAGAAAAGCCAGGCTGGAGCTCCCCTCCTGCTGGGAAGAGCCTCTCCATCTCCATCCTCTGCTTTGGTGGGTCTCAGTGAAGGAACACAAACCCAGAGGGTGAAGTTTGCCCAGTGTGTGAGCAGCAAACCATGAACTCAAAGGACAGGATACAGCCTGAGGCAAGAAGGAGCTGTAACTCCTAAGGGCTGAGGCTGAACTGCTTTTTCAGAGTGCTAAAATCCCCCCCTGTGGCAAAGGATGCAGCTGGAGATGGTGTTGAAGAAGGTAAACAAATACCTGGGAGCTGGTGTTTGTCAAGGGCAGAAGGGGCTTATGGAAAAAAAAAAAAAAAAGAGAACAAAAATCTTATTTTACATTATATCGACACTATAATTGACTAAATTATAGTATCAAGTGGCATTTTTGGAGCAGAAGGCTTTACAAGCACTGGAAGATGGGTAAATCCACATGAAAAATGTCCTAGTTTGAACAAGGACAAATATCCAGGTGCACTAAATCCCTGGGAAAGGGGTGGCTCACCCACAGCTCCACCTGCAGCTGCAGGTCAGCAGTGCCACCTCCAGTGCCCATCACCACCCCAGCTGAGCAGTTTTATGCTCCAAACCCCCCAAACCACGCAGCTTTTTCCTGCCCAAGTGTGTTTATCCCCAAATCTTCCCCCTCTGGAGTCTGCTGCCAGCACAGCCACCCCACGTCCCCTCCAGTCCCAAAGAGCTGTGCCAAGATATTTTCCATGGCCAAGCCTCCAGCACACAGGAGAGGCTTCTCCCCTCCTTCCTGCTGGGTTTGGGGGTTTGGCAGCTTCCCCCCAGGAATCCTTCCCCGGGGTTTCTCTGATAAAAATCCCTTTCAGCCTCCCCCAGTGCTGCCTGGCCAGGGCGACCTCCGGCTCCATGGGCAGCTCCTGGAGGGGGCTGTGGTTATCCACAGTGCCCTGGTTCCAACCTCCTGGATAAAGATCTCTGCTCTGTGAGGCCCTTCTCCAGGGCAGAGGGTGGGGAGGCAGAGCTGAAAGCGTTTTTTCATTCCCAGGAAAGCTGGGGGGCTGTGCAGCCCTGCAGCTTTTCCCTCCCTCTATTCCCTGGCAACTCAGGCATCAGTTTTTGGGAGCTTTTTTTAACCACTTCCCAGCATTAAGCTGAGGGTTGTCCCCTGCATTTTGTCAGGGTTTTATGGCTCTGTCACTGCCTTAAGCATCAAATATTTCCAGCCACGTGGAAGATAAAGCTGAATTAATCCAAGTGTTAAAGCTGCACTTTTCTCCCAGAACTCCTTTCCCTCCCAGAAGCCATGGCCAGGAGGGAGGTGGCATGAAATCCATCTGTCAGCTCAGCCTGACACTGAATTTAAATTAATGCTCTGACAAGACCAAATCCAGCCCTGGTTCTCCCTTTCTTTTCTGGCACCACCAACTACTTTGCCGAGCTCTTTAGAACTGAAAAATTAGGGAGAGGTTGGCAATGCAGAAAAAGCAGGAGAAAGAGCCCAGGTTTGACAATTCTTTTACCATCATGCCATGGGGTTTTTAGGGTTTGGTGGTTCATGCTCCACAAAGAATCCTAAAGGTTGGAAAACCCCTCTGAGATCCAGTCCAACCATTCCACCCAGTGTCCCCAGCTGCCACATCCACAGTTTTGGAACCCTCCCAGGGCTGTGACTCCACCACTTCCCTGGGCAGCCCCTTTCAAGGTCTGACACCCTTTTGGTGAAGGAATTTTCCCTGATATCCCATCTAAAGCCACTCTGGAGCAACTTGAGGTGATTTCCTCATCCTGTCCCTGTTCCCTGGAGCAGAGCCTGACCCCCCTGGCTGTCCCCTCCTGTCAGGGAGTTGTGCAGAGCAATAAAACCACCCAGATCTCACTGGGGAGATGCCAAAGCTCCAAGTCCCAAACAAACCTGCTCCATTCCTCATTCCCAGCCTGATTTTTCCCTCCAGTGCTCCTGAATGAGAAACCCACTTAAAAAGACAAACCTGTGTTTAACCTCCTCGATACTTGTATTGGTTGGAGACCAGTGAATTCTCATTTCTTTGAGTGTCCAGGCCTGTTTTATCAGCCTGATGAACACAGCCACTATCCTGGATATGGCTGGGGATCTGTACAAGTGGAAACTGGACTTGGGAAGGCAAAAATGAGGTTTTAAAGATCAGCCAGTAATGGGATGACATTTCCTTTCTCCAGGAACATTTGTCTGTAATGAAAGCAATGCCTGAGCACATCAAATCAGCTGTAATTATCCCATTATCCTTGTGTTGGGTCTGAAGGCTAAACTGAGATAATGTCAGTGGAAAATGCTTCCCCCACACTGGGAAATCATTCCCTTCATACTTTCATTAGGGGAGTATCAGGCTCAAGCAGCTTTTGCTGTGAGCAGAAGCAGCCTGAAACTCAGCTTTTCCTTCAAATCCTGCTCCTTAAATCTGCTGCTTAGGATGAGGACTGAAGGGGAGAGAAGAGTTTGGGATGAGACCAGCAGAAGAAACCTCACCACAACATCCTCATGTCCTCAGCAAGAGACTTGTGGCATTCCCCTGCTCCCAGGGCCAGGCACCCCAGACTGAGAGAAAAGGAGATAAAATTAAAATGAATAGAATAGAATAGAATAGAATAGAATAGAATAGAATAGAATAGAATAGAATAGAATAGAATAGAATAGAATAGAATAGAATAGAATAGAATAGAATAGAATAGAATAGAATAGAATAGAATAGAGGAGGAATTTTGTATAATTAAATGGAAGTGTTAGCACAGCTTGGCCTACAAAAGAAACCCTCCAGCCCATCAACATCACACTAAAATTGCCCAAATCCCACTTCATTCCCATTGATTGAAGGGGATAGGGAGAGCCACATGATGGGGCAGTAAACTCATGGTCACAGCTGCCTTAGGAAGGAAAATATTGGGCAAGTCCCTGAATAAAAAAAGATCTTATAGGCCAGCACTTGAACAGATAAAACATAGATCAGAATATGAATATGGACAGCCAAAATACTGAAAAATAGAGTGGTTCAGGTCTTTATATACTGGATTTTTTAAATTTTCAACAAAAGGTGGGCCAGAGGGTCACTGAGTTTGCTTTTTATCTTTGCTGAGTTCTGGAATACAAAAAATACATTTTGGAGAGCCAGAGGAAAGTGAACACTCCACCAGGATTTGAGCAGGTAAATGAAACCCCACAGGTAATTGTGTCAGCCTGACACCAAATCCTGCACATCCTTTGGGATGTGCAAGCCTCCATTTAATTGCTGGAAAAAGGAAGGCAAGAGCACAAATGCCAATCCACAGGGCCCTATGGAAAACAGATCTGGTGGAATGAGCTTAGCAAGTTTTACTAAATCAACTACAAATTGGGCTGGAAAAGGGATTTGCAGCCATGCAATGCAATTAAAAGGCTGCTTTGAGCCAGGATGGGAAGGGAGTGATTTTATTCATGACAGAAACACACCAGTGCAAACAAAACCTCCACGGATGAGCCCAGGGCTCATCTGCAAACAGGGCTGGATGAGCAAAGCCCTGCTGACCCCCTGAGATTCCCACTCAGGAGCTGAAGCACTTCCCACTCCTCCTCTGCCACCCAGCACCTCCCAGAAGGGCTCTGAAGTGGCCACAGATGTGATTTAAGATCTCCTTAATTCCTGAGGGAATTTACAGACTGGATTTACAGAGGCTGCCGGCCCAGCTTCCTGCAGGCTGGAATTGGGATGCAGGGATTTGTCAGCCCTGTGCTCTCCCTCACAATGGGAACACCATGAGCACAACACCCACACAAGGAGCTGCTGCTTCCAGTTCCCAGGGAGTCAGAGCCTCCAGCAGGGCCAGGGAAGGAGTCACTGTGGGGGAACAGCTCCAGTGGATTTTTTCCTGTGCTGCAGGGGCACAGAAATGCTGGATGGGGAGATTCATGACATCATTCCATGGGAAGTTTCCCCCTGTGTGCTCCATTTCATTTAAAGCTTTCAAAAGAGAGTTGATTTTTAGCTACTGAGTATTTGGCAACAAAGCAAATGAGAAGGAGAAAGAGGAGGAGGAGAAGAAAAGAAGAAAAGGGAAAAAAAAGAAAAGAAAAAAAGAAGAAGAAAAGAAAAAAAGAAGAAAAGAAGAAAAGAAGAAAAGAAAAAAGAAGAAAAGAAGAAGAAAAGAAGAAAAGAGAAAAAGAAGAAAAGAAGAAAAAAGAAAAGAAGAAAATAAGAAAAGAAGAGAAGAAGAAAAGAGAAGAAGAAAAAAGAAGAAAAGAAGAAGAAAAGAAAAGAAGAAAAGAGAAAAAGAAGAAGAAAGAAGAGAAGAAAAGAGAAAAAGAAGAAGAAAGAAGAGAAAAAGAAGAAAAAAGAAAAGGAAAAGGAAAAGGAAAAGGAAAAGGAAAAGGAAAAGGAAAAGGAAAAGGAAAAGAAGAAAAAAAAAAGAAAAAGAAAAAGAAGAAAAAAGAAAAAAGAAAAAAGAAAAAAGAAAAAAGAAAAAAGAAAAAAGAAGAGAAGAAAGAAGAAAAAAGAAAAGAGAAAAGAAGAAGGAAAAAAAGAAAAGAAAAAGAAAAAGAAAAAGAAAAAGAAAAAGAAAAAGAAAAAGAAAAAGAAAAAGAAAAAGAAAAAGAAAAAGAAAAAGAAAAAGAAAAAGAAAAAAAGAAAAAGAAAGAGGAGGAGAAGGCTCCCTAAAATAGAACCCAACCAGCCCAACACAAAAGATGGGAATCAGCTGTACCTGCTTTTAATCTCAGAGTGGAAACCACAATTTAGGGGTCAGCCCAAGAGAGATTAATCAGACCCCAAAATTTCCCTAAAACCAGCCTTTTCCTCCACACCACCATTTCCACTTCCCTTTTCTCCTTTCTGCCTCCAAATATATGGAATAATGGAGTAAAAAAATTTAATATTCATAATACCCACACCAGCTCAGCCTATGTTTTTCCAGCATCTTCTCATTGAAGAACAAGTTTCTGGTTGAAGTTGCCACAAGCAGTCTCCTATCAAAAGATAAAACTCTTTGAAATTCTTCTTTTTTTAAGTGGTTATTTTAATGTCGTGGAGGGGAGGGATAAATTTCAATCCAGCTTCAAGTCTCTCTGGCCCAGCAGTGCTTGAGAAAGGTGGGGAAGAAGATTTAAAATGTCAGGGTTTTATTTTTTAAAATATTGAACAGTTCTTTTCTGAACTACAGAGAAGAGAAAAATAAAGTAGCCAAGGAGGTGGCTGCTGTCTATTGACAAAATACACTCTCAGTGTCATTCCATGAAAATTTTCCCTCCAAGAGCTGATTTGGGGATTTTTTTTTTTTTTCCCTGCCTCCATGCAGGCTGAAATGCACAAAAAGCAGAATCCCTGACTGGTTTGGGTGGGCTGACAGATGGGAAACAAAACCACCTTGGAGATACAGCCCTGGTGCTGCCAAATTTTCCCAGATAAAGAAACTCCCTGGTGTTTTTCCCACCTTCCCAGCTTTTCTCCATTCTGCCTTTCCAAACTTTCAGAACCTTTCTGTATTTTTACAAGCACAGATTTTTTTTTTCTTAATCTAAAAAAAAAAAAAAAAAAACAACCAACCAAAAACCAAACCAAGGGCTGGAGCAAGAGGGGACACTGGATGTATTTATTCCTTTCAGCTTCCTGATGTTTTTTTTAAAGATAGATTTTTAGGAAGTGCATCAACTCCCCAGGTGTCTCTCCCTGCATCTTTCCCTGCTCCACAGTCACTTTTTTTGAGATTCCTTACAAACAGCCAAGCTGGAAGCCACTTTTGGGAGGCATTTTTAAGGGACTGATTCCTGCTATTCCCACCAATTCCAGGCCTTAAAAGTTGAATTTTGGCTTAATAATTGCACCAAAAATTTTGTGTAGAGCCACTCAGAGGATTTGAATGGAGTTCTTTGGGGTCTCAAGGAGTTATTCCCAGTTATCCTTCCCACTTCCACACACCACAGGAAAAATAACACAGAGCACAGCTCCTCAGAAATTGAAGGATTAAAGAGTTAAAAAAAGTTCAATATTAGCAATACAGTACAGATACATAAAGTGGAATTCTGAGATTTAGGATCTGATCCCTCACTACAAACAGCTCAATATATATTTTTTTTTTAAAGCAGAATTTTTTACACTAATTGGCCACTTAAAATCCTAGTGGTGATTTTTACCTGGGAGGATTTTACAGAAACTCCCAAGAAAGAGTAAAATGCAAATTAAAACAACTCAAAATTCCCATCCTGCTGTGCTTGCTGCAATCAATCAATCAATCAATCAATCAACCACAGCCTCCTTTAGTGCAAGAAACTTTGTGCCAGAAACCCCAAATATTAAGATATTTCTCCTGAACCTACTTCCCACCTGCACAGTCTCCTTCTGGGTATTTTAAATTAAATAATTCTTTGTTTTCTCCCCCTGTAGCTGCTGTTTGAATTTTCCATCACCCCCCCTGCCTGTCATTAATTTACTGCCATGAGTTGGATGTTTTCTCCCCATTTTACACCTTAAAATGTCTCAAAACCAGGAATCATGAAGAAAATCACTGCCAGATCTATTTGCACTCCTTAGAGCCAAACTGAAGAGAATTGATCCCATTACTGGAGAGCTTTTCCCCTCCTGTAGCAATTCCTACAACGCTCAGGCTCACCCCCTAAAATGAATGAAATCCCAAAATTGAATTTTACATTTAAAATTATCTCAATTATTTATCCTTGTGGATGTCCAGGACCATCCCAGCTCCTGTAGACCTGAGCTCAGCCTCCCTCCCTCCTTTTTTAGCATCTTCTTCCTCATTTGTGACTGCAGGGTTTTATTACTAATGGAACAAAAATGCTTTGAGAACACCCATGAGCAGGACACAGAAAAAAAAAAAAAAATCTGTTTGAAAAAAAAAGCAATCCTCATCTTTTCCACTCAGGAGGTCATGGCAGAGGGGAAAGCTCTTCAGGAAGCCTCTGGCCAAGCTCTGTCAGAGATTTTCCAGGACCTGCAGCAACTCCACAACCAAGGGGAAACCTTGGGAAGGCTTTTTCCTGAGGTTTCTCATCAGGGAAGAGGCACTCAGAGTTTTACTTTAGTCCTTTCTGTCCCATTTTCCTCTGGTAAGACTTCAGCACCTGGGGGGATTTTCACTGGAGAATTGCTTTTTCCATCATGTGATGGTTCTGACAAAAGTGACAGAACAATTCTGACACAAATCCTGACACAAATCCTGACAAAAATGATTTCTAAAAATCTGACAGAAATTATAAAAGAGGCCAAATGAAGAGTGAGGCCAAGCAGTCTTACACCACCTCATCCACGTGCCACTTTTTAAAAGTGGCAAGAGGGACACAGGACCCTTTTTCTCCTCCAAACCAAGAGATGGCCACAAGCTGCTGCAGAAAAACAACACAGTCCCAACTCCCAGCTTCTGATATTTTTATAAATCCACTCACACCAAAGATCCAGGGGGGAAAAGCAGTTTCTGGTGGCTTTGGTGGGAGCACAGCTGAGATTTAGAGCCCAGATGTCACCAATTTTTCACGGATTGGGAAGCAGAGCTCCAGGCAGAGGGAAGGTGGGGGACATGGAGATCTGGCAGCTGCCCTGAAATCTCTGGGCCTGTGGTTTGCTGCCCCAAGGGAGGCTCCAAAAAACCTCCCTTGACTTGAGGGATTTAAAAATAGGCCAGAGGAAGAATTTGGGATGACGCCGCTGGGACGGAGCCTGCATCAGCCAGGGATGGCACAGCCTCCTTCCCTGCCCAGCCCCACCTTCCCTGCTCCTGCTGAGGGCATGTGTGTGCCCTTCCTGGGGGCAGACCTCAGAAACACCCAGCAAAGAACCCAAGTTTCCATCCCAAAGCACCCAGAAAAATGATAATCCTGCCAGCCTGCCCTTCCTTTCTTCACCAGGATCATGTCGAATAATCAATTCTTTAAAAATTCACATTTATATATAAACTAATCTTTTCTTTTTTTTTTTTTTTTTTTTTTTTTTAATTTCAGATGCTTGTATATAAATTAATACCTGTTCTGTACTATGTTTGGAGGAGGTGGAAGTTTAGCTGCTCTTGCTGTGCTGCCCTGGTGGTGATGCTGCTGTGCCCATGAGCAAGCACTGAAGGGATGCAGTGGAAAAGGTGGATTGGGTGACCAGGGCTGCTGGTGACAGACAGACAGACAGACGGACGCCAGCCTGTACCCAGTGGAAAGGCACCATTTGATGCCCTTTGGGAGCCAAATTTCCCCCCATCCTGGCTCAGTTTTCAAACCAAAGGGAAGTGATGCCCAGGGAAGGGGGGAGCAGTGAGTTCAGCCCATTAAAAATTAAAAGACAGGAAATTATTTCCATTGATTAACCATAAACATTTGCTTCTCTCCCTTTCTAAAACCCTTCTGTGCTCATTTGTCTGACCTTGGACTCCTGGAGGGGCTGATGTCACACCTCTCCCTGCAGTGACAACCCCCTTGTCCCCCCATCCTCACTCCTCTGCTTCATGCACAAGTTGCTCCATCCAAACAAGCAGAGAGGACCAAGCAAAGAGTCCATCTCCCACTTCCATCACTCCCTTTGGAATATTTTCCTGTTCTCCCCCAAAGTTAAACAACTCTGTCAAACTTCCCTCAGTATTTCCCTCCCTTGGAGCAGCTGTGCACTCCCAAAACAACCAGCAATGAGAAGAGTGTTAATTCCTCCTCTGCCAATATAATTCCAGCTAATAAAATCCTTCTGATCTTTGGTGGGGATCACCCAGGGATGAAGCATCCCAGGAATTTGCTGTTGCAGTGCATCAGGAGCAGAAGGAACCAGAGTGAGGACGGGTCAATGAGGAAGAGAGATGTTTTTGGAGTAATTAATGGCAAAATCACTGCTATCCTTCCTCTGAGCTTTGCAAAGCAATGCTGACCCTCACAGAGAGAAAGAGCAGACTCAGACCCAGCAGAAGCTCCCTGTGTGAACTATTTCAGTCATAGCTGCTGAGAGGTGTCAAATACTGCACGAGAACAGTCCCAAACCTTCTTCAGCTTACAGGCTGAAGTGTCACACACTGGCCACTGGCCTCCCACCAGTAAAAAAAAGAGGCAAAAGCTGCTTTTGCAGGCTGCCAGGCCCCAGGGAGGGTGGTTCCAGGCAGTGGGGAAGCAGCTGGGCTGTTTTTCATGGGCAGGCTGAGCACAGGATCGATATCGCTTTAGTGGCTGGCAGCTGATGAGATCATGGCTAAATTAACACAGGCAGGCAGCTCAGTTCCCAGAAAGGGGCTGAGGGAGGAAGGACACGGCTCCAGGGAGGGGGAAGATCCCTTTTGCCATGCTCAGGGGGCTGGAGGCCATCAACAGAGCAGCCAGGGGCACTGGAGATGTGAGACAAAAGTGTTACAGAGGGGAAAAGTGATGGAGAACTGCAGGGCTGTGCAGGACATCTCTGCTTTAGCCTGGAGCAGCCCCAGTCCAGCTTTGAAGGTGACTTTGTCTTGAGTTTTGGACTGGAGACCTCCCAGGCTGCTCAGTTTTTACCCCAGGCATGGCTGGTCCTGGCCTGAGCAATACCCAAACCCCAGAGATGGATTGATCCTGCCACAGCCACCAGCAAATACCAGCTTATCCCAAGTTCTGCTGCTTAAAGTTAAGGAGATCCACTCCAATCCTCCATCCCCAGGACCACCCAAAGCCTTTCATCCTGAGTTTAAACACCTTGGGTGAACACACCCTCAGCAAAGGATCCCCCAACACCTCAGGGAAGGTGGAAGCAGGAGAAACAAGGATTCATGCCTGATTTTATCTGGAAAACCACTGGCAGGAGGACTGCTCCAGGACTGGGAGGCTGAAACCACAATACACCCCAATACCTCACTTTAAATGTTAGACCCCACTGCCATCTTGTGGCAAACACTTCCTGAAATAAAGTTTAAAAGGGGGGAAAATCCATTAAAAAGTTGCAGAAAAAGTTAGGGAGCCAAGAAGGACAGGTAAATTACCAGGAACAGGGTGGGGAAAACTCATGTGTCTTAAATGATGCTGAGGCTGAGCCTACAGCACCATGTCAGACTGAAAACGGATTTGGAAAAACCCAGGGGTGGCACAGCCCAAGCTGGATTTGGGGAGCTGAGGATATAACCACACACAAAACGTGGGATTGCCTGCAGGGCCAGGGCTTCAGCAAAGATTCAGTCACAATTACAAATATATTCTGGAGCTCCCAAAGTTATTTCAGGCTGCCCAGGTTTGAAGGAGGCTTCTCACACCACCTAAGCAGGATTTAGCTGGAATTAGACATTGCACCTCAGAATTAAGGCAGGAAGCTGCTGGAATTTCCAGGGAGGATGATGTGGAGGTGGGATTAGGGCTCAGGTCGATCTCTCCCAGGGCACAGAGCACCCCTGGGTGCAGGGCCAGGCAGGGCTGATCCAGCTCTTAGTCCTGGCTTTGCCACACCTCAGCATTTACTCTGTGCATCATCCATCATCCATCTGCAGTGCTTTTGCTTAGCAACTGGGCACCACTTTAGCAAAGTGCCTGGGCTGCTGCATCATCCACGGATGGCTCCCACCCTGCCAGGAAAAACAGGGACAAACTGGTTTTCCTTCTCTGTGCTGCCATAAGGGACTGGCAGGTGTTGGATCAGACAGCCTCGAGGCTGTGTGTGATCTGAAACACTTGCTGGCTGTGGGTAAAAGTGAATCAAAACTCACTGACCATAAAGAAATTAAGGAATCATTTACAAGAAGTGTGGCTCTGCTCTCAACTCAAACCTCTGCTGGCAGGAACAGATCAAGGAACTACAGGGAGGAATTACTTCGAAGACAGGCACAGAAAGTGACTATTTTGAAAGAAAATCTGATTTACAGATTGGATATAGATACATGGATAGCTCTGTGCACCTGGCCAGCTACACAGTAATGCTTTCTGCCATTAATATTTCTATTTTCGTGTTGTCAGAAGGAACAACAGCATAAAAATGCACTTCCAGAGCAAAGGTAACACATCCTTCACCACCTTTCTGTTTACACATCCCTGCTCTTTGGATCTCTGCAAGCCTCTCAGCACATGACAGGGGTGCATCACAAGAGGCACAACATATTTAAACCAACTCCATTCTCCCCTTTCAGCTGGGATTTATCCCTGTTTGAGTTCCTGTCGTCCTGTAGTTTGCTGCTTTCAACTCCTTGGCAGTTTGGGTGTATATTACACAAAATAAATAAATCAAATTGTATTGTCAATAACTACATCTTTATCTTCAGAGATGAACAAGTGTTTGGAGGTTGATCCCAGGTAAAAAGATTTCTGTTGGCATGCAATTGCAAACAAGCAGGCCTGGACATCCTCTTGGGGGTTTTATGGTCTGGAAGTTGTCTGTGGGTTTTGGAAAAGAGGTGTTCCCCATCCTCAGCCTCCCAGGGAGGAGGAGCTGTGGGATGGAGAGCTGGGATGCTGCTGCTGCTTTCGCTGGAGGTGCATGAGCTCCCCCATAAATAAAAATAAAAATAAAAATAAAAATAAAAATAAAAATAAATAAATCAGCCAAGTGCTGTCAGCAGCTCTGAGATGCCAGAGCCAGAGGAAGCCCCGGGGACACTGAGGGGAGCTGGCAGCAGGCAGAGCCATTCCTGCCTCTGGCAGCATCGGGAGCAGGGAAAGCTCGTCATGCTCTTGGCACAGCCCTCTGCTCCCTGACCCAGGACAGCGCCCTGGAGCCACACCCAGACCCAGACACTGCCCACTGAAAACACACCTTGATCTAGCCCGTGCTGGGCAGGATTTGGGGTGAAGATGGGGGAAAAGGAGGTTGTGGGTGCAGCGTGCTCAGCACACCATGGAGCCGCCCGCCGCTCTCCCAGCAACCAGACGGGAGAAGAATTAAGCGGAATTAAAGGAAGAATTAAGAATTAAAACCCAAAAGCAGCCCCAGACTGGCTTGGTTACCATTGTCATGGCTACCAGGAGCGAGGCTGAGGCATGGGGGGATGCCAGGGGATGGAGCTCCAGCCTGGAACTGCCCGCAGGCCCCACCAGGAGTTTTTCCTGCCCACTGAAACATCATCTGCGGGTGATGGGAATGATGCAGGAAAGAAAAGCGATCCACACTGCACCACACAGACACGGCTTTTCCTGCAGCTGGCCTGCCAGCCCAAACTGGCAACAGCACGGCAAAGCCAGGACTAAACCCCTCTAGAGCCACCAGCAGGTTTAACGACTTCTAAATGAGTGATTACACAGGGTGGGGACACTGGGTCCCTCCCTCATCCCGGGTGCCAGGCCATTGTCACCTTCCCTGTGGTACACGAGGCTCAGGGTAATCATTGCCTCCAAAAAAATCCAACAGCAAAAGGAAAAGTTGGTCGTGGTTACTTCTTCCATCCACACCACCCGGCCTCTGCCTTGGGCAGGGCGTGCAAAGGGATGTGCTGCCCCAGGGAAGGATGGATGGACACACTCAGCTCCACTCACACACCTCCCTGGGCACAGCAGTTTGCTTTATTAAACCACCACAGGCAGGAAAAGGAATAATAATGAATAAAAAAAAGCCCAAAGCCAAGTTCTCCTTTGAGCAACAGTCTCGTTAACAAGGAGCAGGGCACAGGTGAGGAGGAAAGGGCTGGAAGTTGGTCTGGGCACATTTGGGGAGTGGGCTGAGGCAGGGCTGTGGATTCTCACCCACACACAGATCCCGTGGGGAAGGGCTCTGCTGAGATAAATCGCTCTGCACAGAGGACACGAGACCGTGCCTTGCTCGGGAAGCAGCAGCCACAGCCTGCGCCCAAAGCAGGGTCACCACTGCGGTCACACACTTTCCCACCACATCAAGCCACCAGCAGCCAGCACAGCACCACCTCCCCACTTTTCCCGCGTGTATGGAAGAAGGACAACCCCTGGATTGAGTGGTTTAGACCCCCTACTCGCCCCAAAAAACTTCTCGATGGGTGCCTGACAGCAGCACGGAGAAACAGAATCACGGAATCATTAAAGTGGAAAAAGTCCTCCAGGGTCGGCGAGTCTCACCGGGATAACAGGAGGCAAAGCACGGCTGGAGCAGCGCGGGCTCGTTTTTGGGGAGAACGGGGTGGGGAAAGGGGAGCTCTGGATCAGCCACCCAACAACTTCCCGGCCCCGCCGCAAACTTTTCCCAGCGCCGGGGAGGCACCGCCGCCCCCCCGCGCTCCGGCCGAGCATCCCCCGGGAGCCGGGCAGGGAAGAGCGGAGCGAGGGAGGGAGGGAGGGAGGTCCGGGCTGCCCGAGCCCCGCACGGCTCCTTCCCGGCCGCTCGCAGCCGCTCCCCGCCCGGGCACGGTCCGCGCCGGCCATCCCGGGCAGCGGGGACGCGGTGTCCCGTCCCGGCCACCCCGCTGGGGAAGAAGGGGTGCCAGCCCTACCTCTCGGCCTTGGTGAACTTGCGGAAAGCCTGGCGGAGGTCGTGGAAGGAGCGGTAGGTCTGCGGCTCGGCCGAGATGCCCTGCGCCCGGGTGGTGCGGGGCCCGATGTGCGGGCTGGGGGCCGGCAGCACGGACTGGCATTTGTGCAGCCGCCGCCGCAGCTCCTGGATCTCCTCGTCCTTCTCGCCCAGGCGCCGCTCCAGCTCCTTGATCCGCTCCTCCTTCAGCAGCAGCAGCTTGGTGAAGTCCCCTTCCAGCTCGGTCATTTTGGGGGCGCCGGGCCGGTCCCGCTCTCATGGAGCGGCTCCCGGGCAGGGGCAGGGGCGGGGGAGCGGCTGCGCCCGCCCCGGCTCAGAGCAGCGGCCCCGGCATCGCCCCGCCAGCGCCGAGCCGGCCCGGGGCCGGCAAAAACCGCCCCGAAAACAGCGGCGAACAAGGGAAAAGGCGCCGGGGAAAAAAGGACAAGAAGAGGGGAAAGAGCTCTTGTGCCACTCTGCGAGGCTGGGATCCTGGAAATAGCAACAATTACCATGTGATCGCAGGGTGACGCAGCTCCTTGTAACTGGAGCCGAAGACTTGGGATTCAAACAAGAACACTTCATAAATATTAAATTGCCTCCTGCTAATGAGCCACGTGGAGCCGCCCCCCGGCCGGCCCGGCCCGGCCCCCCGGCAGCTCAGCATCCCGACAGCTCAGCATCCCATTCCTCCCGCCTCGGGAACTCAGTACCCCGGCAGCTCAGCATCCCGACAGCTCAGCATCCCATTCCTCCCGCCCCGGGAGCTCAGCATCCCGATAGCTCAGCATCCCGACAGCTCAGCATCCCATTCCTCCCGCCTCGGGAACTCAGCACCCCGGCAGCTCAGCACCCCTGCAGCTCAGCATCCCATTCCTCCCGCCTCGGGAGCTCAGCATCCCGATAGCTCAGCATCCCGACAGCTCAGCATCCCATTCCTCCCGCCTCGGGAACTCAGCACCCCGGCAGCTCAGCACCCCTGCAGCTCAGCATCCCATTCCTCCCGCCTCGGGAACTCAGCACCCCTGCAGCTCAGCATCCCATTCCTCCCGCCCCGGGAACTCAGCACCCCGGCAGCTCAGCATCCCGGCCCGGCCCCCTCCCCGGGAGCTCAGCATCCCATTCCTCCCGCCTCGGGAGCTCAGCATCCCGTCTTGTCCCCCAAGGAGCTCAGCATCCCACCTCTCTCCTCGCCCGACGTTCCAGGCTGTGTTAGCCTCAGCACTCTCCTGTTGGTCCCTCCTGGGTACCCCCACCCTTGGCAGGGCACCTGGGCACCTCGCACGCCTCCCTCCATCCTTCCCTGCCCAGATTATCCCGAGTACCTCATGGCTGGGGCACCGCACATCCCACTCAGCATCCTTCCCCACATCCCACCCCTCTCGGGTACCTGCATCCCTCCCCGTCCAGGATTCCACACCCCTTCCCACCCGGTTTCCTTGCTCCCTGCCCTCCGGGTCACCCCCCAACACAACCCCCACCATCCTGTGGGACACGCAGCTTTCCAGACACCCGGTGTCCCTCATCCCGACGTGCACCCACGCCCTGAGGGAGCAGAGCCCGTCCCCGGGCACAGACATCGGGGCCCTGGTGGCACCTGAGCGGGGAGGCAGCCGGAGTGCTGTGCCAGCATGTCCAGGGAGGGAGGAACTCATCCTTCCTGGGCTTATTTGGAAGAGCCCATCACGCACATGAATTTTTAATGCCGGCTGGCAAAGGGCACCATCAGCTCCTCTATCACTTTTCCGTCCCAAACCACTCTTGTTTCCAAGGAGGGATTTCAGGAGCCCTTTGCTGGAGGGGAGGGGAGGGGTTTTTTTCCAGCCCCTACAGCCAGGCCTTGGGCACTCAGGGCACCCAGGAACTGCTCAGGGTCTACATCCCAATCCATGGAATTTTGTGCCATGCCTTTAGGGACAGACTGCCCGCTCGGCAAGGGCAGAGCAAGGAGAAGGCAAAACAACTGAGCTGGAGGACAAGGCTGTACCGATGGAGTATTAAATTAAGGGCTGAAAAATCAATTAGCAGCGTCTCTGTCTTTTAAAGAGGCGGGGGGTGGTGGGGTGTTGTTGCACTCTTGTGTCTGCGCCTCCAGCCTTTCACTGGAAACCCCCGGGCTCGGAGCTGTCCCGTCCTCAGGCTGGAAGCGTCCCTGCGGCCGAGGGGTCAGGCAGTCCGGGAGAGGGGGGGAGGGGGAACTAATTAGCAATTATTAACTTATTGGGCTTTATTAGCAGGCCGAGAGCGCCACCTCGTGGGCGGCACGACAGAGCAGGGCCGAGATTTCGGGGCAGCCCGGCCCTCGCAGGGAGCTCGGGAACGGAAAGGGGATGCTCAAAGAGCCGCGGGAGCGCCCCCGCTCCGCTCTCCGGGATGCGGCGGGATCGGGCAAAGTGTCCCGGAGCGGGGGCCGGCCCTGCCTGTGTCACAAAGGGGACTCGCGGTCCCGGGCCCGTTGTGACGCGGGGCCCTTGTGACACAAGGCGACACGAGGTGACACACTGTGACGCGCCGAGCCGCCTGGTGCTGGCGCCGGCGCCCGTGCGGCACTGCGGGTCCCGGGGCTGTTTCGGGAGCATGCCGTGCCGTGCCCTCCAGCAGCGCAGGGCACCGCGCTCTGGAGGCTGCAGCTCCCCGGGATAGCTGCCAGAGGATTGCCCATGGAGAAGGGCAGGCTCGGCCCTCGGCCGTCCGACGGGCTCCTGCTGAAGGATGGCACCGGCGGGGATCCGCCGCAGCAGCCTGCGCCCCACACCTCCCGCGTCTCCTTCTGCTCCCGCCTCCAGGTGCGGCAGCCCCCGAGCCCGGCTCCGCCCGCCCGCGGGGACAGGTGCTCGCGGCATTCCCGGCTCCAGCAGAGCGCCGGGAGCCATCCCAGCTCCAGCCGGCTGGTGCGGGGCAGGGCGCCGCGCTCCCGCGTCTGCAGCCCGGTCCAGCTGCCGCCGCCCGCCAACACCGCGGCCCGCGGGCAGTGCCGCCGCCTGAGGAGCTGCGTGGCTTGCTCGGGCAGGGCCGGGCTGGTCACCTCCCCGGCAGTGCCCTCCACACCCCCCACCCCCGCCTCCATCGAGACAGAGCCGCTCTTGGTGCACCGCGCCGCCCAGACGGAGCCCCCGGCACCGGAGCGCTCGGACGCTGCTGAGCGCACGGACCGAGACACCCAGACCGAGAGCCCGGCCCCGGAGCGGCGGGGATCGCGCGTCCCGCTGCTGGCGGAGCGGGAGACGCAGACCGAGCGCCCGGTGCCGCTCCCCAGCCCGGCCCCCGCCGCCCCCGAGCCCCCGGGCCGCCCGCAGCGGCTCTCGCTGTTCCGCAGGCTGCTGCGGGCGTGCCGCGGCTCCTGCACCCGGGAACAGCCCGAGCAGCTCGGCACCAAGCGGGCGCAGCATCCCCAGGGAGCGGGGCTGGCGCCGGGGATCGGGGTTTTGATGGTGCTCCAGGAACCCGCCCAGGACGCCGAGTGGTATCCGTACTCCTGGCCGTGGCTCGTTGAGACCGCTCTGTGACTCGCCACGGACCCCAAATAAAGAATTCCCGTCCTAATGGTGCTGCTCTGGGCCTGGTCTGTCGGGTCCATCCTGTAGGAATGGTTGGCTGGCTCCAAAAAACCGGCTGGGAGTGCAGGAACTCCACTCTTAGGTGGGATTGACAAGCCCTGAGCCTTAGCCTTGGGTCACATCAGAATGGTGGTGACCGACCCCCGACTGCCACAACTGGAGAAGACCATGACCAAAATCATTGGCAAGACAGAGAAAACTCCAGCCCCCAACGGGAATACCATCTCCCATCAGCCAAAGGAGGGAAAAAGTAATCAGAGAAGGAAAAGACCATATGTGGCTCCCCTTCGATCAAACACAGCTGCCTCCTGAGGAGGGATCTTTGCCTGTCTCCTCTAAACCTGTCCCAGGGACAGGAACCCAGCCTGGAAGGCAATTCTGGATTTCTCTTGTCAAAGTGCCTTGCATGAGTAGCAGAAAAGCACCAGTACTGAGAGCAAACGTCTGCCAAAGCAGCCAGATGGAAAGAGAAAAGCCCAGGGTGGAAAAAACACCTGGATGGGGCAGTGTGGCCTCGGGTAGAGACAGGAAATGCAGGAACCACCCTAAATCCTCACCTGGGCCTTCTGCTGCCTCCTCTTGGCCTCAGGAGGGGGAAAACAGGGATTCCTCACACCTGGCTGGGAATAAAGCAGAGCAGCTTCAGCTGGCTTTGAGGAAGGTGAAGGTGGGCAGATCCCTTGGGGATGGGAAACCTTCATCCTGCACAGGTGTCGAGCACAGTTATTCATCCTGGCATGTTTGGCAATTAAGGTTTTAATCAAGCTTTTAATTAAGTTAAATAAATACTGGTGGTTCAAGACAACCACGTCTTGGAATCACAGAACAGTTGGAGCTGTAGCTGCTCCTTCTACACTGGAGAGTTCAAGGTAGAGTGGTAATTCCCTAATCTCTATTTTTAAGGCAAATTAAGATTTTGGAGGTGAGGTTTTATAAATCTCTTTGGTAGGGAAGGAAGAAAAAAGTCTCTTATCAATACAGTACCTTATTTTCTATTTGTGTTTTTAATTATGGACTTGAGAACCTTTTGCTCCACAGAGAGGAGCAGCTTTAGGTAGTTTGTTCATTTTAAAGGCAGAATGATCGTTTCCTGGTGTGATTTAATTACTTCTGGGATGCTTCAAAGCTTAATTTTGGGATTTTATTTTTAATTTTCATTGGGCAAGTTCTCAGGGTTTTCTTGGTCCTTTGTGTGTGTGCAGGGCAGTGGGTTGGTTATTATTTTTCATCACTGATTTTACAGACTATTTTTTTCCCAGGAGAATATTAATTTGTGTAGAAACAAAATTGGGGTGAAGAGTATCTTAACCTAGGGATAAAAATACTCCCCTGGGAATGAGACAGAATGAGTTTGTATTATTCATTTAACAGTTTCAGCTGTACAACCTTCACGTTTATCCACATTTTTTTATGCAATACAGGAATCATTTTCTCAAAATGTGATCACTTTTGGCAATGTTGTGTTCTCTTATCAATGAAATTCTTTAGTTTCTGTTTATAGATGTAACTATGGATGTAAGAGTCCTCTGTCTATTTATATATAAAGGCTTGTGGCCTTTCTGCCAGGACACCCATTCAGAAAAGGAAGATCTCCTTTTTTCAACACCTGAGGCAGTTTCAAATCCCTAGGGACACTCCCAAGCCTCTGGCCTTCCTGACTGGGGGAAGCAGAGGGGTGTCCATCAAGCAGCAGCCACCTGACTGCTCCAAAATACAGGTTTTGTCCTGTAACAATCAAAGAAGGATGCAGCTTTCCCCAAAGAGGTTTATAAAAACCAGCTGAGCACTTATTTAATCAGAACTGTGCAATTCCACGTTTTTACCCCAGGAACACCACTTCTGGTTTGGGTTGTTTTGCAGCTCCAGGGGCAAGCAGCATAGAGAGAAAAGTCCAAGGATGCTGTGATTTAAGGATAATTATGTATTTTCTGTGAATTAAACCACCAGCTACGCCCTTGTCCTCAGCCCCAGACTCTCCAGCTCTCACCATGTAACTGGACCCCAACTGGAGATACTGGGCTGTGGCTTTCTTTTGAGAAGAGTTTTTACTTAAAGGAAATCCAGTGTCTGGAGCAGAGAACAGCAGAAGCAGGTCCCAAGCTGCCTCCCCACCCTGGGGCTGGAGTGTGTGAACAGTCCAGCTCATTATTAATATCCCAGCTGCTCAGGAGGCACAGAAGGGAAAACACACTCGGTAAAACATGCTCGGAATCTACTTTGGGTCTAGATTAAAGGCTACATCGATATATTTTTATACATAAAGTGTAGATGGCACTAAGAGCAGCTGGTGCCTCCACTCCACGAGTTCGCTGACAGCTCTGCCAGCCACCAAGGAGCGTCACCATTTCTCAACCAGCAGCTGCTGCAGCTTCGAGGGCAGCTCCTGGGAGGCCAAAATCGCCGAGCAAGAGGCTCTGGGATGCTGTGGGGTCACAGCCGGTCCCGTGTCCCCGCACCGAGCCAAAGCCACGCTCCGCATCCATCGGCCCTTCCCCAACTCTCCCAGCGCAGGCTCCGGGCTCCAGCCCGGAGCATCTGCGGCCTCACCTGAGGATAAGCACGGAGACAAAACAGCCGGCAAGGGAGGAGCCCGAGAGGGCAGGGAGCAGCGGGATGAGGAACAGCAGCCGTGTCCCGCATCCCTGTCCCGGCTGGGACATCCCGCTCTCCTCCCGGCTGGTGCCGGGCAGCGCCCCAGGGATGCCCGGGGCCAGCAGGAGGCGGGACTGGGAGCCCGGGGCCAGCAGGAAAGGCGGCTGGGAGCCCGGGGCCAGCAGGAAAGGCGGCTGGAAGCAGAGGGACAGGGACACTGCACTCCCCCAGGCACAGAAGCAGCGACATCCCGCTCCTC
Organism: Oenanthe melanoleuca; assembly: GCF_029582105.1. Lineage (NCBI taxonomy): Eukaryota > Metazoa > Chordata > Aves > Passeriformes > Muscicapidae > Oenanthe > Oenanthe melanoleuca. Next base: position 2,010,584 of record NC_079340.1, read on the forward strand.
GCTGTGCCCACCAGGGAAAGCGGGGGAATGTGAGTGAATCGCACCCTGTGGATCAAAAGGCACAGAGGGACTCCAGCATCGCCCCCCGGCTGAGCTCCGGACAGTCTCATTTTCCAGGGATAAACCCACCCCAACCCTCCCCGGCGCTGTTAATTAGGGATGGCCGCAGTTATTGGTGAGGATGCGATGGCTGGAGCCCGGGCTGCTCCTACAAGTGGTGGGAAGTGCTTTACAGCCCCCTCATTCTCATATCCAAATCTGTTATCTCATCTCGTGGTTATACATCTCGCAACCAAAACTGTTAGTGTCACAGTCATAAACAGTTTCACCAAATGTAGCCAAGAATAAAGATGGTAAAGAGAAAGGTGCTAGTGGGAGAAACAATACAATACGGAGGAATCTTTTGGCAGTGACCCATCACCTGTGGATTGGCTTTCTTCCTATGTCTTATTTTGTGTAGGCTCTAAATTTTTTTTCATGATAGAATCAGGATACCCTGAGCTGGAATGGACCCACAAGGATCACCAGATTCAGCTCCTGGCCCTGCTCTGGACAGCCCCAAGAATCACACCATGTGTCTTTGGTGTCTCTGTCCAAATTCTTTTTGAATTCTCTCAGGCTGGTTGTGAGGAGCCTGTTCCTGTGGCCAGCCACCCTCTGGATGAAAAACTTTGTTCTAATATCCAACCTAAACCTCCCCTGATACAACTTCAGGCCACTCCCTCGGGTCCTGTCACTGGTTACTGCAGAGGAGAGATCAGTGCCCCTCCTTTCCTTAGTGCACGATTTGAGCTTTAAAGCCTGCCCAGTGAGACCCGGGGAGCTGATCCAAGGAAAGGGCACGATCCCATCCATAAGGAAGGGGTCCCAGAATGGACTGAGCCACGAGTCCCAGTGGAGGGTGAACATCCCCAGGCAGGACTCAGCGCATTCAGAGAAGGAGAAACACCAAGTGCTCCCCTCTGCTTCGGCCAGAGCTCGTTCTGCTGGCTCCTCTGTTACAAGGCACTGTAGGAAACAGTTTGCAGGCAGCAGATATGTCAGACATGCCAGCTATTGAAGCCAGGAAGCTCAGTGCCTGTGAGCCTGAAGCATGCAGACATGACTCAGGCTGGGGCTGTAATTATCCTGCTGGAAGCTGTGCCAGCTCTCCCTTGGTGTAACTTTAACAGAGTGCCAAAGGTGATGCTGGGTTTTTATAAAATCAATACCCTGCCTTTTACTCCACCCCTGCAACCCCCACCATTCTCTCTTTCAAACTGACTTTTGCAAGTCAGGAGCTTCTGCAGCAGCGAGGTGGACTCAGGTTTGCAGCCCTGTGTGAGCTGGGGGAGCTGGAGGGAGGCAGTAATCCCCACCGTGTTAAAAAAGAAAATTTTCAGTATTTGTGACTTATTTTAATAGTGGCAGAAGTCTGAACCTGTTTCCCCTGAACACCTAATCTCTTAACATCAGCTGAAGCTTCATGGCAGCTTCCTAAGGGAAGGAGCTGCTTTATGGGCACAGAAGATTTCAGTGGGAGGTTATTTTAAGGCCACAAAAAGGAAGGATTAATTCTGTGCTGTTACCTTCTTCAGTGATCATTTTTGTCCCTATTTCACTGGGTAATTTAATAAACTGTGTCACCTCCTCAGTGTCTACTTTACTAACAGATATGAGCCCTAAACGGGAGCAATGATATTTATATTAAAAAAATCACCCTTCCCAATCCCTTTGGAGATGATGCCATGGAGCAGCCAGTGTGCTGATCTCCTCCTGAGCTTGGCACAGGATTTCTTGCTGCCTGGCCCCTTCAAGGAGTTGGCTTGGGGCAGGAGCAGTGTGAGGATGTCTGTGCTGTGTGTCCTACACACCCTGCAGCTGCTGAAGTGAGCAAGAAATCCACAGCTCCTTTGGATCACAGAAAGGTCTTGGAGAGGCTGCTCAGGCATTTCCACAGAATCCCAGAATGGTTTGGGTTGGGAGGGAGACCTTAAAGATCATCCAGTTCCAACCCCACTGCCACTGGGGAAACTGGGTTGAATTCACTCCCTGCTATTAATTATAATCCATCAAACCTTCCAGCACAATGACACTGCAGGTGCAGTAACTCAGAGGAAATTATTCCAATCACCCAAATCTAGGATTTTTTGCTTGTGAAGTTTCATGAGATCACAGAGCCCCTCTGCTCTGGAGCCAGGCTGGGAGAGCTGGGGATGTTCACCTGGAGAAGGGAAGGCTCCAGGGAGACCTGAGATTCCTGGCAGTGCCCAAGGCCAGGCTGGATGGGGCTTGGAGCAGCCTGGGATAGTGGAAGGTGTCCCTGCCCATGGCAAGGAATGAGTTTTAAGGTTCCTTCCAACCCAAACCATTCTAGGATTATGTTAAATACCGTGATATCCCACATTAAATGTTTTTTCTTGCAGCAGCAAGCTGGAAATATTTCCTTGTATCCTCCCCTTTCTTTTTGGCATTTTTTCTCATTGCTGCTTATGACAGTGCTCTGGAAATGGTCCCACAGCTTCAACTTCTTCCCCTATTAATATAAATTAAAAGAATCCTCTGAATGTCGCAAGCAGGATGTAATTTTCCTTAAGGAAAATGAGGAAGCTAAAAATATTCCTTTGGCTACAAGGGTATCATCACATCCATGCTGTCATCACAACTGCTCCACAGCATCAGAGGCTGGTGGGAGAAAAAAAAAAACAAAAAAAAAAAAAACAAAAAAAAAGCCCCTCCAGCAACTCCCAGGATAGCAGGGATTTCATACTGGTTTTATCCAGCCCAATCTGCCAGACTCCACATGGGCTCTGGCATGTTTTTGATAAATATTATTAACTCTCCCCTTTGGAGGCACTTCCACAACTGGACACTCCAACCACAGGCTGCAAAGAGTTTTCTTTTTAATAAAGAGGGGGAAAAAATAAACCACACAAGTGGGACCTGTTGGGGCTGCAAAAATCCAGCATCCAAATTTAGACACTCTCAACATCTATGCCTGAATTCCTGCTGGGTTTTTTTCCCCCTCTCTGCTATCCCAAAAGAATTTCCCTCTCTGCATTTGTGGTTCTTAAGGCTGTATCCTTCCTCCCACTCAGCACAGGGTGATTTTTGAAAAATGGTGAATGTGAACAAAAACTGAGAGTTTTGTCATAACTCCATTAAAAAAAAAAAAAAGTCGCTTTCTGCCAGAATTGTAAACAGATGATTGCATGTAAATACTTCCTTTTTTTTATTATATCCCAGTGCTTGATTTTATTACAAATCTAGGCAAAGAATCTTCTGAACTGTCTCTATGTTTTTTTAAATATGCAATTATTATACATTTTTATTATACATTTTATTATTATACATTTATAAATATGCATATATATTATTATACATTTTAAAATATATCTATTCAAATTTTTTGGTGGTTGTAAATCAATAATGAAAAAGGTTCCACCTTTCAGGAAAACTCATCCCCCAGAGCATTTTGCCTCTGTAACCACGGAACAAACCCCTGCCAGCCCTTCTGCCCCCGCTGGCAGTGGTGGCAGGGGGTGACATCCAGCAGCACAGCACAGCTGTGGCAGCCACCTGGCCAGCCACAAATCCATTCAGCCTCCCTCTGGCTATTCCCAGACAGAAATGCTCCTGGGAAATGCTCAGCATCTCATCCGTGACCGATGTGAAAAGCTTCCTGCTCCTCCCTGCCGTGCCCAGTGCCAAAACTGGGAGACAACTGATGGATACCTCGGGAAGGCCATGCCACCAAAGGCTGCTCCTCCTCAGCACACCCCAAATTCACTCTGGTCAGCTCCAAGGGCAGCCTGGCTGTGGCTGAGGGTGTTATTTGAGGTCGAGCCCATTTTTCCATCCTCGTGTCCTGCCTTGGATGCAGAGCTTGGAGGTGATGGCACAACCACCAGCAAGAAACTCTTGGCGTGCCAAAAGCAGCTCTGGAAAATCAGGGAAAGGCCCATGGAGAAGGCTCCCATTCTGGTTTGCTGTAATGGGAACCCTGAGCAGGGGTGTGAGCAGCTCCATGGGATCCCTGTGGGAATGTGAGTGACTGCAGGGAAAGCAGCCACCTCCCTGCACAGCCTGAACTCCAGGGAGATCCTCCCACAAGTGGCTCTGGCCCTGTGCTGTTGTGACCCGAAGATGCCCCAGCATCTCTGCAGGTTGCTGAAGCAGCAGCACGAGCTGCTCTGCCCTGGCATCTCCAGCAATCCCAGCTGGCTCCCACTGGGAGCACTGGGAAAGGGGAGCACCAGGGCTGTCCCAAGGATGGGGATCCCCCCTGCTCAGGGCTGCTCTCCCAGGGCCCTTTTCACCCATCACTGAGGCTATTTTTAAGCCCCATTCCTGGCTGTGCTGCTGCACTGCTCAGACATTAACATTAATTTTGGTTGTTATTCCTTGGCTCACATCCTGCTTTTCTAGGACACCACATGGACTCCAACTGCTTCACAGGGACAGGGAATATTTGACTTTCCAAGCCTGCCCAGTGCCCTGGGACATCCCCATCACGTGCTGGTCTGTGAAACCTCCTCAACTTTTCCATCTTTGTATCAATATTTAGGTGTTGGAGCTGAACTGTTTATTTCATTTTCTTCCAGCAAAGCTTGCATCCTCAGAGAACATCCTGTAGCTTCCCAGCCTTTATTTGGATTTCCACAGCATTTTAACAACAATAATGTAATTTCCCAGCAGAGCTGTTAACGTCAGGCTCTGTGAGAAATGAATATACTGAATATCAATGTTCTTTTCCTCTTCCATTTTGCCTCGTTTGGCAGCTATTTTTACCTCAATTCCCTCGAGGACTCTCTTCTTTCTAAGTGCATTTTTCAGTTTAAAATCCCAAACAAGATTCAGCCTCCATGACTTTTGCTTTTGGAAGCTGCTGAGCAGAGAAACCATTCCAAGATGATCCTCAGCTCCTGCAAACTCTCCCAACACAGGTGTTCAGGTTTAGGTTCCTTAAAAATAGAATTTTCATGATTAAATCCTTTTTTTTTGTAAGGAATGACACCCTGTTCTGCCCACCATGTGTTCATACTGTCATGGGGGGAGGAGAAATAGTGAAAACCCCACAGATTTGCAAAGACACCATGAAAGTTAGAGCTTAAAAGTTCAGTCAGCATCAATTGTGGCAATAAAGCCTGAAGTATTTCAGGTGGAAAATAATTAAATTCATCTCAGGAGGTACAAATCCATCAGGGCTACACACAGTTGGGGAATTGTTTGGGGTTTTATTTTTAATCTAGGAAATATTTACAGTGAAAAATGAAGAATTCTTGATGCTACTGAACTGTTACTGAACCTCTTGCATATGTAGAGTATGAAATTGCTGCCAGCTGGCTTTAGAAGCAGTTTTGTCTGTCTTTTGGGGGGGTTTTATTACATTTTACCTGAAGTCAAAGCTGTATTTATGACCTTTTTTATACCTTCTGTCACAGCTGAAAGCACCAGCTCCATCAGACACCAAGGGAGCATCTGCATAACCCAGTGAGCAAAACCAACAAAACCAGCTGCCTTTTGGAAAAAAATCTGAATTAATATTTCTCCTCTGCTTGGTTTGCTCTGCACTGGAGCATTTTCTGCATCACCTGCTCCCCATATTGGAGCCTGGGAACAGCCAGCTAAGCACACTCTGCTCCCAGGAACCACCTTATCCATCAGCTAGGGGACATTTCCAACCACTTTGGAAAGGGAAAAGAGGGAGAATTGCTCTTCAGAGTCCCTGTTTGCCACCCAGGTAAAAAGTTGTGCTGGTGAAGAAAGGAAACACCAAGGTGACAGAGCCAGCTGTATTTTTTAGAGGATTTGTTTTCCCACAGGCAGAGCTGGTCCCAAAGCCTGGTGCTCCTGGAAAAGCTGCTGGCAGCTCAGCTGGGGGGTTTTACAGCCAGCCTTGTGTGACTGCTCAAGGACAAAACCTCTCCAGGCCCCTCCTCACTGAGGCCAGAACCTGTGAAAAGCAATTTCCAACCCGGCTTCACATCTGAGTGAGGCAATTTTCCTCTTCTAACTGGGTTCTTGCCATTTTAAAGATATATTTTTATTTTCCTCCAGCATGAGAAGTCCTGTCACACCTCTGTCAGTTTGCAGCCTGGGAAGCAGCACTGGGTGCATCCACATTCAGCCTTTCCAAAGAGTTATTTAAAGAGTTCTTTGGGCAATCCCACAGTGCCAACCATCCTCCTTGGGAATGCAGCATCCCTGTCCAAAGGCCCAAAGCTTGGGCAGCAGGAATTCTCTACCAAGGCTGGAGGAGCAGCTCTCATCCATCTGTGACCTTCTCACAACAGATTTGGCTCTTACAGGCCATGAATGGGACAAAACCTTAAGTTTGCTCCATGCAAGTTGGTTCCCCTCCAGAGATCCCTTTGGATGCTCTCAATTCCCAGTTTTCATGGACAACAACATTAGGAGAAGCCTGCCCATCTCAGGGAACCCCATCCCACTCCAAAATCCCAGAGATACTCTGATTGCTTTCTAGTCCAGCTGAATAAGTCCCCACTTAAACCTCACTGCTTGATAAACTGCCAAAAAAAAAAAAAAAAAAAATCTGAGCTCCCAGGGAGAATATTTATTTACAATTCAGAATTTATACATGCATCACATAGCATCTGAAGGGGTTTTTTTTCCTCCCAAACATACAAATCAGCAATTAAAATATTTGGAATGTGCCACTTCTAGCCAATGCCCAGGGCTGTGTGTTATCTCACAGTTGTAATTTGTTGCTGGGTGCTGGAGAGGCTTCAGCAATTTCCAGCTGCCTGAAGCTCTGGGAGAAGCTTGGCTGCTTCCAAGGCAGGGGAAATGAAGGCAGAGGATGACCTAAGTGTTGCTGGCAAGGTTTGCCAGGAAAGGTGGACATCTCCTTTGTGACAGCTCCAGCAGAAAGCTGGGCTGGAGGTGCCTGAAAAGCCACTTTTCCCAGTGGGAAAATGACACCTGGCCAGAGCTGGAGCTCTCCTGAAGAAATGAGAGAACATCAGGAGCCCAGGGTGGTGGCACTGCTGGCAGCAAGGGACAGCAGGAAACCTTGGAGAGTGGATGGCATTTTTATAAAGCTTTATTTGTCCAGCAAGACCAGCCCAAGCCATCCCATCTGCAGCAGGAGCCTGATGTGATGGGAAGAGCAAGGATCTCTCAGAAAGGAGGAGGTGCCTCCAACAGCACCCACACCAGAGCTTGTCTAAAAGACTGGGAAGGAATTCCTCCCTGGCACAGGGTGCCCAGAGAAGCTGTGGCTGCCCCTGGATCCCCAAGGAAAAGGCTTGGATCATCCTGGGATAGTGGAAGGTGTCCCTGCCCATGGCAGGGGTGGCACTGGATGGGATTTAAGGTCCCTTCCCACCCAAATCCATCTGGGATTCTGCTCTGGAGAAGCAGAATTTTTAAATTTTATTTAAAGAAACACCATTTTCACCAGACATGGAAATATTTGAAGGTTCAAGTCTGGCCACAGCTGAAAAGGGCTTGTTTAAAAACATTCACTCCAAATGAGTGTGTTCCCCACCCCTCACTCTGCAGGGCAGCTCAGAGGACAGGGAGAGCTCCTTTGAAGCAGCAAACTGCAACACCCCAAAACCTGCCAGGGTCCCAAATTCATTTAAAAAATAATAAAAATAAAATAAACACTTGAAAGGACAAAAGATACCCCTTATAACTATGTTGAAGTGACACAGGTCTGCTCAAACTACTATTTTTACTATTTTTCCATTCTTTTCTATTAAATATTGACTCTGCTTGTGGTTAGGAGTCACACATCCCAAACCAAACACCACTGGCCTGTATCACAGACCCTTTTTTGTTCACATTTGGCCTCATGGGGGGAGATCCAGCTCCACCACCCACCTGAATTTAGGACAGCTTGGCAGCCCCCCTGAACTGGATCCAAACCCAAACCCTCAGGGAAGTTCATGTTCAGCCCAGGCAGAGGGGCCAACCTCATGATTCCAGCCTGAACTGCTTTTTGTCCATCCCAAAGGAGGAATGAGCTCTGAGCTGGGGTCCAGCAGGGCTCCCTACCCCAAAACTCATCTCTGCACCAACAACCCCCTTCCAGCTCAGGGCCACCCACCAGCAAACCCCAACCCAGCACTCAGACCACCCACCAACCCACTGGGGAAAGGAGACAGGGAAAAGAACAAGGCTCAGGGAAATATTTTAAGAAACCAGCCCCTGGCCAGTGCTAATTTGGGTTGTGAGCACTTTGAGGCTGCTGGAGCAGAGGTGTGGAAGCCTCCAGCATGAGCTGTCTGTATTTAGAGGGGCAGTAGGGCACTGAGCACCCACTTTGGCACCTCTGCAATTTGTGGAGGTGAGTAATTCTTTCTGTACCTATGAGCTGGAGGAGCTGGCCACCCATTCCCAGCCCAGGACTTTCCTTTCCCAGGAATGCTCAGCACCCACTGATAGTTTCTGCAGGTTCTTCAGGTCACAGCAGCCTTTTTAAATTCTTTTTGCATTTTTCCCATGGCCACCCTCCCACTCTTCATCTTTGAGGTGATTTGGGACAGGCCACACATTGAGCAAAGTTAAGCCTGACTTGCTTTACCTGACTCAGGGAAAGTCAGGGACAGGGACTTCTGACAGGACAAGAAATGGATTTTAAGTGACATAGGAGGGCAGATTTATATTAGATATTGGAAGGAATTGTTCCCTGGGAGGGTGGGCAGGCCCTGGCACAGGGTGCCCAGAGCAGCTGTGGCTGCCCCTGGATCCCTGGCAGTGCCCAAGGCCAGGCTGGAGCATCTGGGACAGTGGAAGGTGTCCCTGCCCATGGCAGGGGTGGCACTGGATGGGCTTTGAGGTCCTTTCCAACTCAACCCACTCTGTAATTCAATTTTTCAATGACTTTGTAAACCAGGAACTTACAAAGCCCACTCAGGATATCAAAGCCCATCCCAGCCATTATTTCTTCCCTGAATCCCTTGTAAAGGTTCTATACCAGTTTTATAAACTTCTGAACTCAATGCCTTAGTGACAGCAGGATGTCCCAAGTGCTTTTCTGCCATCCCACAAGATGATAAAACACACCTGAATTCAATGTGCTGCAGAATCACTTTTCAGAAGCAAGTTATTGCACATTAGAAAGGTACAGTGAGTCATGAGCACACAACCACCCTTCAAACTTAGTGAAGTGGGAAATATTCCACAAATGCCTGCATCCACCAGGCTGACACAGGAGGTATGAAATGTGCTTTGATGGAAAACACAAGTGGCAAAAAGCAAAAGCTACATGGAAGGAAACAAGTCACAAACTATTTGCTCTTGCCTCCCCAGGTGGCCAAAGCTCAGAAGAGGGAAAAGACTCAGCTTAGTGCTTAGGCCTGGCTTACAAGTCCCAACCTGCTGCTTGGAAAAAAAAAATCTCATTTTCCTCCCTGGTCTCCTAGCAGAGGAAAAATCTGCAAGGCCCAACAACACCTTTTAAATTTGGTTAAAGCACATTTATATACAAAAATAAAGCCTTGTTCCTGTCTGTCTCTGCTGCCCAGACATGCCCAGTTCTTCATGCAAATTGTTCCCATTTCTCTTATCAGTGCCCTTGTATCCCCAGATCAATACCACTTTTCCTACCTCCCCATTTGCCCCCACCAACAAACTGGACCAGTGGCCTTGACCTCGTTTTCTTTACACCTGCACCCAACCACTGGGGTATTTCCTCCTCCCCAGCAGCTCTCCCTTTCCAGGTAGGATATATTGAATATATCTATCAGGATTTATGCAGCCAGGCAGGCTGGGGCACACTGAGTTCATGCCACCTTGTGCAGGGCATCCTTCCAGAACAAAGACCTGTGCAAGTCCTTGTCTTTCCCATCCCACTTACTTGCCCTGAAACAGAAAGAAAAAGGAAAAAAATCCCAAAGTTTTTCTCCTGCCCACACAGAAGCCACAAAAAGGTGTTGCAAAACAACCCTATCTGGCCTTTAAGTGTAATTATTTGCCTTGGGAGCTTTGGTTTCAACTGGAAGGAGGTTTAAGTTTATTATTTTAAGGAGTCCTAACAGCATTAGAAGACTTACTGTCAGTGATTTGCACAGTAAATCCAATTACTGCTTTTCACTTCTGTTCAGTGTAAACCATTACTATCAGAACATTCTGGTTTTTTTGAATGCACTTAAAGGAGAAATAAGAGCTGGAAGTGCCCAAGGCCAGGTTGGATGGGGCTTGGAGCAGCCTGGGAGAGTGGAAGAAGATGAGCCTTGGGGTCCTTTCCAACCCAAACCAGTCTGGGGCTCTCTAATGTTTTGCAGAAAGGATTTTCTTTTTTAAGCTGTGCCACATAAATCTTAACCCCTGTGACTTCAAGGTTTGCCTTCATACTTAATGGGAGGAGTTTGTTGTATAAATTTACAACTTATTTCTAAAAGACTTGGTATTTTTAGGCTCATGATGCTCCTGCTTTTTCCTAAGACCAGGTGGAGGTCACAGTCCCAGTATGAAGAAACAGCTTGGGAAATTGTCATCAGAACTAAAAATATTGGAATGTAACTTCCCAAGTGTTTGGCTCTGATGATGCCCTTTGAAGAATTTTTTTGCCAAAGGGGAGAACACACCAGCAGGGACAGGGTTCAAACACTTCTCATGTCGAGCACATTTGCAGGAGCACTGCTGCCACCAGCTCCTGTTTGAAATCATTTCTTTGCAATTATTCTTGGACACGGATTTTAGGAGCCAATTTTGAGCAGAGAAATGGGGAGTGAGGGCATTTTCTGAGCTTGCTGGCTCCCACTTTCCTGTGTGCAGGTGCTGTGATTATTCAGGCTGGCACTGCACTATGGAGTAAGGATGGAATTGCACACTCACTATTTATACTGTTGTTATCCAGAGGAACTGGAGAAACACCTGAGACTGAAGGAGTTGTAACCACAGCTTTACAAAAATATTTACAGCAGAATATTTATGGAGCAGCAAAGTGTCAATATTTGATCCATATCCCAGCATCAGCCTTACACAAACACAGGTCATATCAAACTATCCTAAATCAAAGGAATACTTATGACCACAGATTTATCTTGAAGCCACAAGCACACAAAACTTTTATAATTAATTCTGTTTTCTTTGGCAGCAGCCTGTGGGCACAACTGCTGCTTCTCCATGGCACAAACAAACCCAAAATTTCTCAGCCACAACAAGGAAAAACTGGCAAGTCAAGAGTCTGGAGAGTCCCAAACTTGAGGGAAAGAGGTGCAGAAACCTCACTTGTGCCCATTTTTAAATTTTATTTTTATTTCACCTAATATCAGTTTTGGAATTAGGACCAAGTGGTTTTCATATCTCTAAATACAAATACACACAGGCTGTTTGCTCCACTATAAATTCCTTTCCAGCTTAGCAGCAGCTCTCTAGCAGGGTGTGAGTCAGGCTGCTGAAGCAAAGGATTGTTTTTGGAAAGCATTAAGACTTCAACTGAATTATTCCTAATTACAGAGCACAGTGACATTGCAGCATGCAGATTTATTCAGGGGGAAAGGGAGAACTGTGATGTTTAGAGAGCCATAATGAGCTGCAGTGATGTTTAGCAATTTCTCTTTGTACACACACAAAACTCTCCCCAATAACTGATACACATCCCTCTAAATCTGTAGCTGACTGGGGAAAATTCAAAGTTTTTTGGCAACATTCCATTTCCTCCCCAGCTTCCAGCAGTCCCTGCAGTGGGAATGTCACCAACCAGAGCATCCACTCACCTGTCTGACCAGGGTGTCTCCACCAAGCACAGCAAACACAGCACTCAGGAGATGCTCCCAACATCCACATTATCATGTTTTTCCAAGGCAGGGCTCTGCTCCTGCTCCTCCTGACACCAAGGATATTTTTTTTTTTTTTGCTTTATTGCTATGTTAAAGGACAGCTGCTGATCCCCAGCAGGACTTGGCACAGAGATTTGCCATAAACCTCTTGCTGGACATCCTGGAAAACTTTGTGCAGCACTTGCAGGGAAAGCTGGAGATCAGCCCCCTCCCCTTGGAGGGTTTGTGGCAGTAAATAAATAGCCCAAAGGAGTCACATCCACTCAAGTGTCGTTTTTCCTGAGCTGGAAATGCTTTTCCCTGATCCCACCTGAGGCAAACCCTGGAGGAGGCAGCCCACTGCTGCTGTGATTGTGGAGAAGGAAACAATTATGTCCTGCTGCTCTTGGGGCTGCTCCACTCTGCCTCTCGAGAGGCTTTCAAGGAAACATGAGCACAAATCACATCTCCTCTTTGATCACTTCTCCCCCTCTCAGCAGAATCTGTGGCAGAGAGAGGAAGACAGGGAAGGAAAGCATCACAGCTGCCCTTCCTGCACAACCTCAAAAAGTGATGATGAAATTCCAACCCCACTGGCATCAGAATGGCTTTCCATGTCCATATCTGCTTCCCTCACGCCTGTGGGTCAATCCACAGCTGGTTTCTATCCCAAAATGGGGCTTTCCATCCCAAAGTGCCACGGCCAGCTGCAGTTCATCCCCTCTTGCTGACAGATTATCAGAGTTCCTGTTACCTGCACTCAGGTAACACCTCACATTTCCCCCAGAGACACTTTTTCCCTGCTCTTTTCACTGCTGGGCCCTTGAAGGTGTGTGACACTTGATTCTATGGAGCTGCTTTGCTCCTCCCACTGTCCCAATTCCAGGGCAGAGGCATTTAATTTGTCACTGAGTGATTTCAGCTCATTTTGCTGTGCAGCCAGAAGTGCTGGGAGCCTTCAGTCTGAAATCCAGTGATCAAATCCCACCAGTCCCTTAGGACAGGACAGGCTGGTGTGCTAAGGACAGAAAAATCCCTCTGACAAGGCAAAAATCCATTGTTACATCTGCCCCTCATTCCCAAGCTCTGCCCTGGAGATCAGGACAACAGCAGATCCCAAGCTGTGCTCAGGGAGAGGTGCTCATAACTGGTTGGGAAGGGCTTGTTTGGGGGTTTTCCATCTTTGAATGTGCTGCAAAAGCTGCACTTGAACCCCTAAATTCTGCAGAAAGGTGGGTGCCAGATGGGAGGCATTTCCTTGGGAGCAGCCCCACGTTTGGGCTGGGAAATGGGAGCAGCACCCTGGTGAGACAGAGGATGCTGACAGGGAGGAAGGAGCAAGATGCTGCTCTCCATGAGGGATCCAGGCCCTGCCATCTCCCCCCTCAGGGATACATCACACTTTTAAAGCTGAGCAAACACAGGCATGGCTCTTTTCCAAACCTGAAGCGTCAGCAGCACCTAATTATAGATGCTTCATTTAACAGGGCTGCAAATGAAGCCCAGGACTGCATCTGTGTGGTGGGGGTCAGCTCTGGGATGGCAAACCATGTTCCCATCTCTGAGGTCAGAGACAGCCACAGCAGGATGCAATTCCAGGGATGGATCCCGGTGCTGGGATCCTAAACTTGAGCATCACAGCAGGAAGATGGGTTAGTGGTGAGCACAGTGATGCTGGTTTGACTTGATGATCATAAAGGTCTTTTCCAAAACTTAACACTCCTATAATTCCATGAAATCACCCTGCTAAAGTCCTGTGGTACCCTATTTCAATCCTGTGAGAGTTCAGAAGGATTTTGGAAAGAGCCAAACATTCAATTCAGCTGGTTCATCACCAGATGAGGCACAAGAACCACAGACTCAGAGGCTGCCCCAGCTGGAAGCCACCCCTTGGTGGATTCACTCACAGACTTTTTTGGGTGCCACAAACCCTCCCCAAAACCTGCGCTGGCTTCCCCCAGGAGGAAACGATTTTGTAGCAATTTCTGCTTGGCTGAGGCCACCAAGAGGAATTCCTCCACCACAAGGGATTTCTCACTCCTGCCATCATCCCCCAGCAAACCCAAACCTCCTGGAAAGCCCGAGAGTGTCCGGAGGCTGTGTCCCTTCTCCCAGCATCTCTGCTGGGAAGAGCTGCAGGATGATCCCAGCCCTTAGGCTGGAGCTGCCCTGCATTATTTAGGGCAGGCTGGGCTCGGTGGGTGCTGTCTGAGGCAGTATCTGGTCAAAGGCCTGCGGGGAGCTGGCAGATAGGGCGGGTTAACGTTTAACCCATGGACTGTAAAGCAGCCTGGGGCTGCTGAACCTTTGGAGTTTGATATGATGATTAGGGAATAAGCGCAGTGACACGTCGCAAACTCCCCACAAGCCAGCAGCCCTCGTTCCCGGGGGGCCACCTCCAAAATATTGCATTGCTCAGGTAGGGGGCTGCTCGTGGCTCACAGGTTTGGGGTGTGGGAATTGGGGCTGGTGGTGAGGTGGGGTTGGGAAGGAGCAGCTCCATCGGGAGCCTCCCACTCCAAGAGTGCCCCAGCATTGGGCTCACACCCTGGAGCTGCCCTGCTCCAGCAGGGCTGGGCTGGGGGCTGGGACCCCCAGCACCGCTGCTGTTGGGTCTGGGCGAGCAGGGTGGGCATGGAAGGGCTCCTTGGGTGCCTTGGCATGGCTTCTACCTGGCAAAGCCATGCAAACGGGGTTTTCTGCTTTTCCTCCTTGCCTGGAAAGCGAGGCCAGGCGAGGCAGAGGGGGAGGAGGGATTTTCCCTGCCATAATTCGCTGTGGATTTGTTAAAGCGCAACTTTCTGAGGTTTAATCATTAGAGATCTTTCCAGCTGACTTGGTGTCCCTCCTTCTCTTTGCCACAGATCAGTCTCCCTAGCAAAGGCAATGGCTGCTCCTAAAACCCCCTCAGTTTCCCCTAATCCCTTCCAACCAGCAGCACAGAATGCTCTTCCCAAGCTCTTTTCCCAAAACAGGAGTTTGGGGTGGGAGCAGGCAGGGAAGGAAGGATGGGTTCAAACTGTCTGGCACATGGGGATGCAAATGAAACACTAAGGAAGGAGGCTGGGCTCAGCATCCTGGAGTGGCTTTTTGGGGGGCATTTTGTGTGCATTTGGCCACAGAGCTGCAAAAGCTGTGCCCAAGAGGAAAGGGATTGCAAAGGGAGAAGCTGATTCCCAAGTAAAAGGGGCTGAGCAAAAAACTTGCCGGGTTAGGCATGGAATGTTTTCTCCAGGCTGATGTGCTGCAGCGTGTTCATGCTGCTCCGAATTTGTCCTGCTTTCCTGCAAATGTCTGTGAGTTCCCACTTTGTGTGGAGCCCCAGGAGCTGGAAAACAAGCCCCCAGCCTGCTGGGAAGCCAAGGGACGAGAGCCTGGTGCTGCGTTGCTCAATCGGACTCCGTCCCACCGTGTGTCACCCAGCGAGGAGCTGGGGCAGCTCTCAAGGCTGCACAGGTTTTGGGGAAGGAAATGAAGCATGCTTGGTGTCTATGGATGTATAGAAAGGGATATGTATTGCTTGGAGCCTGGAGGGAGGGAAAAATATCCCAAGAGGAAAATAGGGTTTGGGTTTTTGGGGGAAAGAGTGAATATCAGTATCCAGTCTTTCCAAAGGTTGTTATGCTTCAGGAGTAGTTGCACTGAGGGGATACCAAACAAAATGGCCTTAATTAGATGTGTCCAAGTGGCTCAGCACAGTCAGGTCTGCATTGACCCTGTGGGATAAAGATGGGTTTGTTATCTCCTTCATGGAGCTGGGAACCAGCTCTCCCCAAAAAGGCTGCACAGGGGCAGGCTCTGCCCTCAAACACCCCCTCAGCAAAAATCCTAGCACGGGAGACATCCCTTGGCTGAGGAAAGAGACTCCCCATTGTCCAAATGACCCAAAAGTGAAGCAAAAATTTCTGCAGTTTGTGGGGTAAAAGCTTCTGGAATCATCTTGCTGATGGATGGATGGATGGATGGATGGATGGATGGATGGATGGATGGATGATGGATGGATGGATGGATGGATGATGGATGATGGAGGGATGGATGGATGGATGGATGGATGGATGGATGGACGGATGGATGGATGGATGGGTGGATGGATGGATGATGGATGGATGATGGATGGATGGAGGGATGGATGGATGGATGGATGGATGGATGGATGGATGGGTGAGTGGATGGATGGATGATGGATGGATGGATGGATGATGGACGGAAGGATGATGGATGGATGGATGGATGATGGATGGATGGATGGATGGATGGATGGATGGATGATGGATGGATGGATGGATGGATGGATGGATGATGGATGGATGATGGATGGATGATGGATGGATGGATGGAGGATGTATGGATGATGGATGGATGGATGAATGGATGGATGGATGGATGGATGGATGATGGATGGATGGATGGATGATGGATGGATGGATGATGGATGGATGATGGATGGATGGATGGATGGATGGATGGATGGATGATGGATGGATGATGGATGGATGGATAGATGATGGATGGATGATGGATGGATGGATGGATGGATGGATGATGGATGGATGATGGATGGATGGATGGATGATGGATGGATGATGGATGGATGGATGGATGGATGGATGATGGATGGATGATGGATGGATGGATGATGGATGATGGATGGATGATGGATGGATGGATGGGTGGATGGATGGATGGATGGATGGATGGATGGATGGATGATGGATGATGGATGATGGATGGATGATGGATGGATGGATGATGGATGGATGGATGGATGGATGGATGATGGATGGATGGGTGGATGGATGGATGGATGGATGATGGATGGATGGATGATGGATGGATGGATGGATGGATGGATGATGGATGGATGATGGATGGATGGGTGGATGGATGGATGGATGGATGATGGATGGATGGATGATGGATGGATGATGGATGGATGGATGGATGGATGGATGGATGGATGGATGATGGATGGATGGATGGATGGATGGATAGATGGATGGATGGATAGATGGATGGATGGATGGATGATGGATGGTGGATGGATGGATGGATGGATGGATGATGGATGGATGGGTGGATGGATGGATGGATGGATGGATGGATGATGGATGGATGGAGCAAACCAGAGGATGTGCTCTAGTAGGTGTCAGGGTTATAGTACAGTAGGTGTAGAAGTAGTCATGGAGAGGTGATATCATGATAGGTTTGTTTCTTGTTGATATGGGCTTGCAAGGTATAAAAGAACCTTTTCTTGGACCTTGGCACTTCAGAATTTCAGCAGAAACCTAAAATAAGTGAGAGTGGAGAGGAGAAAACCAGACACAGTGATATTCTGATCTAAGGTAAAAGCAGAACCTCCCTTTTCTTAGTGCTGTGACCATGATAAGTTGGTACTATTGTCAAAATTTCATAAAAAATGAGGATAAAGTAGGAAATATTGATAGTTTGCCACTTCCAAAGGTGTTAATTTCAATTTAAACTCCTGAGCAAAATGCAGCTTCCCCTTCTCCTTTTGTTTCCTTCTCTTTTTCAAGTGGTGGCCCTTGTTAATGATAATCCATTTTAAGGGCAAATCCCCAAAATTGATTGAATTCCAGAACTATTATGTCTATTTAGTGTGGCTGGGTTGATTCTTTTTTAAGGCAGTGCTGAAAGCACTGCCTGAATTTGCTGCAGTCATTCACATTTTCCATCAGCAGCCACGGAAGGGGGGTTTTCCCCTGTGAGGGTGGATTTGCTAATTGATTCCTGGCTCGGGGAACAAAGAAGGAGAGAAAGTAATCGTGTTTCCTCTGGGTGACAGGAATTCTCCTCCCTTAAGTTAAAAAAAATAAAAGAAAAACAATCCCAGCATACTTGCACTGCTGCAAGGGCTGGGGCTGGTGCCTGCAATTTGGAGAAAGGGCAAGAATTCCACAAGTTTCAGAAATTAAACATCCCCCCATGAATAGTAGCCTGGAAATGGTCTGGATGCACTGATGGACACACGGGTGTGGCACCTGGGAATGTGGTTGGTGGTGGGTTGATGGTTGGACTCGATGGTCTGAGAGGGCTTTTGCAACTTAAATGATTCTGTGAATCCATGAGATGGACCCTTGGGTGGCAGGGGTGGAAAAGTGCCCTGTCCAACAAAAGTGTTTGGATGTCCTTGGCTCAAAGGAGGCAGGAAGGAAGGAGGGAGGGAGAGAAGAAGTGCTTGGAAAACTGCAAGGTGGAAATCCTGTTTTCCTGGGATTTGTTGTGGTGGGTTTTATACCTGAAAGAAAAGAGGGGCTGCTGTTTCCATCCCGCAGAAACCCCACGGATGGGGGAAAGCTCTTTAGCTTATAAATTACCTGTGAATGACGTTGGGCTGGTAATTAGCAGGTGTGAACTGACTGCTCAGAGCTGGGCTGTGCACCGAGCTGTCCATGTGTGTGCTCAGCCCTGAGTGGGCAGTCCAGCCCTGTTCTCCTTTGGAACTGGGAGTGGGGGCTTGCAGATTCCTTTGGAATCAGGAGTGTGCACTTGCAGGGGTGGTGGAAGGGTCCCACTTCCAGCAGGACCAGCTCCACGGCCCCTGGTGAGTCGGGGCACCCCTGAGGATGAGCATCCTGCATCTCTTCCACGGGGCAGGGTTGTTTCCGTGGCTTTCTCCAAAGGCAGCAATGTGTGGAAGCACCAGGCACAGATTAAAGCCAGATCTTTGTTACCAACACCCCCTCCCCACCCCAAACCTGCTGGGCTCTGCAGCAGGCTGTGACTAAAACTTCATTGCAACCTTGAATGCTCTTGCTCCCTAATTCCGAGTGGATTGCTTCAGCACATCCTGGAGTGCACCAGTGTCTAGACATGCTGGTCTAGAGCCTGAAATCTTTGCAGGATGCCTTACCAGAAGAGCCCAGAGAGCTCAGCTGTCTTATCTAATAAGGCAGAAGGCAGAGAGGGATATTGCTGCCGCTGGAGAGGCATCAGCCAGGGAGATGCTCTGTTCCCATCCATCCAGCCCCGAGGCTTGTGCTCACTGCTCAGCGTGAAATCACCCCCGGGAGGGACAGAGACCTTCCTGGAAATCCCTCCTCCCTGCAGGAGAGGATGCTGGCCTTAAAGGATCCACGTGCAAGCACATCCAAAGCAGCAGCCCTGGCAGCGCTCAAGTCCAGCTCTGAGGGCTATGAGACACCCACCCACCCATCCACTGATCCCTCAATTCCTGGTGAAACCAGGATGCTCCAAAAGCAGAATATAAGGGCCCAGATTTGCAGGGTGACAGTTTTCCCCTATAGGGTGGGTATGGGGTGTCTCTGCCAGCCAGGGGAAGGTGCAAAACCAATCTGGATTTTAACTCTTTTTTTTTTTTAAGTGGTTTTCTTTGTTTTTTTTTTTTTTTTCTTTTGAACTCTCTTTCTCTTTCTGAAGCAGCCTGGGAAAGGCTCCAAGTGGTTTTTGCACAGCAGTGTGCTAATCCTGCCCCGTGCCTGCTGAACTCCAGCTCCAGAGGAGGCAGCAGGCACAGACACCACAAACATCGACAGGGTTTTGTTGCTGCCCTCAGAAAGGCAGAACAAGCCAGTGACTGCTGCAGAAAACACTCATCTGGGAATTAGAGACAGGAGAGAGCTGTTGCATTGGATAATCCATGCCCCAGCCCCTGCACAATGGTAGTAATTAAAACACTGAGCCTGGGAGGATGGGGAAAAAAAAAAAAAAAAAAAAAAATCAGAAGAGCCTCAGCAAACTCTGTATTAGATAGCTCCAAACCCTAGCATTACAGAGGTGTCCCTATTTGCAAGAGTTTGAGTCACAGTCTCTGGATTTTGGTGTGGCAGAGCCCAAAGTGACACGAGACTGAAATCCTCCAAACACCTGGGCTCCATTTTTGCCCGATTTTTGGTGCTGGGAATGATCCATTTTAATTTGAAAGCAGCTGGTTTAGACTTCCAGGGCACAAAAGCATAGGAGAGCACAGGGCAGGTGATGGCCAAAGGCAAAGTGGGCTGCCCCAAAAGCTGCTGATAAAGAGGGGTTGGTGTTAAAAGCTGGGTCCTGGGAAAAGGCTATTTCTGTTATTTCTGCAGAATTGTGACATGCTCAGAAAATCAGCTGTAACCATACAGGTTGCACTTCTTTCCCTTCATCTCTTTACATGCAGTGCTCACCTTTATGTGCACCAAGGGGCTGCTGTGCAAGGGGATTGTTTAGGGTCTCCTCCCAAAACTCTGGCAGTGGCTCAGGGTGCAGGCACAGCCCTCCACCTTCCTTCCACCTTCCTACTGCTCTGGACTTCCCTTCTGCCCAGCAACCCCACCACCACCCCATCCCAGGGTGCCTCATCCCCTCACCCCCAGTCCCCCCCTCCCAGCCCCTTTTGGACCTGTTTGCCTCCACCTTTCTACAATAAAATGCAGTTTTAGGCAATAACAACCATGTGGGATGACACAATTTAGCATTTTCCTGCATGGAGTCTTTCATCCCACTGGCCCCCAGCTCTGGCCAAAAGGATCTGAGGAAGGAACTGGGTTTGCTCTGGCTGCTGTTCAGCATCAGCCAAAGGCTTCAAGCTCAGCCTTGCACCTACAGACCCCATTTTTATGCCTGGAGCACATAAATGGATTTTGGACAAGCTCAAAGCTCAGCATTGAGGAAAGACAGGGAGTCATCAGTAGTGAATCCATGTTGTAAATGTCCCTTTCTCAGGGTGTAGCCCAAGTAAGATTCAGATTTCAGTTTTATGAATTTTTCAGCTCAAACCCCAAACAAACCAAAAAATCTTGAATCACCCATGACCTAAAACTGCAGCTGTGAATCAAAATGTCTGAACCCGAGGTTGTTCCAGCCCTGAGCTGAGCTAGGATCTGAAGTTCTTTATTTTCAAAACTAAGAATAGGCCAAATTTGGAGCTAGGTCCTGTTTCTCACAGAGTGCTGGACATGGCTGGTGCAAGGTTGCCTTCCCAGTGTCAGCATCACACCAGGCCTGAAGGACTCATTGTTATGTACTCAGTGCAGGATTAGGCACTTACATATTTTTTCCTGCTGAGACACCACCAAAAGGCTACAAATTCCCTCTGCATCTCCCCAGGATCTGACTGCAGGTTTAAATGCTATTTATTTCCATTCAGCAAGGAGGATATTTCTGCTTTTTCCATGGTCTCTGCTGTTCTGTTTTGGTTTTATCTCCAAAATAACTGATTTAGGAAGAGCGACCCTGTAAACTTTCTCAGGAGGGTGAACTTTCTCCTCCCAGCCGTATTAATTGATTTAATTTATCTTAAATTTGATTGCAGTGAGCACCCCTAATTAACCTGATTTTTTGCTGATAATCACTCCCAATGGAATCAAATCACAAATCCGGGGATGGATTGACCGGCACACAGAAAGAAGCCGCCCTCCGTGCGTTAATTCAGCGAACGGGATATAATTTGATCCAGGTAGGAATTCCCAGTCACATCCTTTTGTGCAGCTTCCAGCTTCATCCTGAAGCTTCACTGGGGGTGTGAGCAGTGAATCCATGCTCCTGAATCACTCCTTGCTCTTTTCTTTTCTCTCTCTTTCTCTCTCACATCCCTGCTGACCATAACTGTGTTGTCTTTCCCAAAGCAGGATCTTATTCCTCAAGGAATTCCTTGCTTGATGGGAAATGACAATAAATGTGGGGGAAGGACAGCCCTGAGCACTACTGAATGTTGGGATTGGTGTCACAGAAAACCCACAGAGCAAAGTTTCACAAGAGGGATGAAGTGGGGGGTCCAGCACGTCCCCTTTGTGCAGATCCTTGCACAGGGACATGGGAGGCAGGTGCCTCACCTGCTCCAAGGTTTGCTCCCACTTTAGGCTCCAAGGACTCCAAGATCCAAACCTCCTGTGGTTAGGGCAGGTGGAGGTGGGCATGGCTTTCAAACCCACCTGAGAAAGCTTTTCTTGGCTACCACGACCAAAACAAGCTCAGCCTTGGAAAGCACTGGAAGAGGGAGCTGGTAACGCTGGATTTTAGGCAGGTGGAGGCCATGAACTTTGCCAGGTTTTGCAAGGCACTAGAGGGCACAACAGCCCCAAGCACAGCCTGAGATTCCTGGGAAAAAGCACATTCCAGGACCAGGCCAGGAGCTGTGTTTGGTGCCCTTGAGGAGCCTTTCTGTGCTACCTGACCCACAAGATAAAGGACTTCTCTATGTCCTAGATTTGCTGTGGCTTTCTTGGAATCACAGGGGATGGGCTTATAAAGCCCATCTCATTCCAGCCCCATGCCATGGGCAGGGACTCCTTCCACTGGCCCAGGTTAATCCAAGCCCTGTCCAAGCTGGCCTTGGAATTGTCCTGGTGCTCAGTTTTTCTTACTGTCACATCTGGCAAAGATCACTCCCAGTCCCCCACACACTTCAACATCTTCTTGCTCTTCTCTCTCCTTTCCTTTTCCATTCCAACCTTGCTATTTTATCTTTTTCTCTTTTCCTCCCCTCTCCTAATTTCCCTGTACCTTAGGGATTTTTCTTCCAGCCTGCCTGTGGGTGCAGCCAAACATCTTCTTCCTCAGGGCTCACCTGGGTTGTTCATCTTTGGGAAGTGGCTGATGTCCACTTTCCCTCCAGGCACCTTCTCAAGGAGGGTTTGCTGCCTTCCAGCCACAAACAAAGCCACTGCAAACTGAGGAAAGGGTTTATTTCTTGTTGTGCCCCCCTTACACACCAGCTCAGACATAAAATCAAATGTCCCCAGGGCTCCATCACTGCTGAAAACACTGGAAAAACAGGAATGAGAATGGATAATTCAGGGCCTGTTCTAGGCTTGAGAAAACTAAAAGGGTTTGTGGTGTATTTCTGTTTTCTCCTAAGGATCTGTGTTTGTTTACATTCCTCTTAAATCAGCTGTACAAGGCATTCACTTTCCTGGAACAATCCCAGAATAGGAAGTGACTAAAAAAAATGTCAGGGAGCCAAAAATGGAAAAATTACTGGAGCTCCAGCTCCTCTGGGAACAGGGAATCACTGCAGGGAGAGGAAGGAGAGAAAGGAGTGGGAGGGAGAGAAGGAAGGAAGGAAGGAAGGAAGGAAGGAAGGAAGGAAGGAAGGAAGGAAGGAAGGAAGGAAGGAAGGAAGGAAGGAAGGAAGGAAGGAAGGAAATATGATTAAAAATAGAAGAGGAGAACAGAGACACAGTCATCTAGCAAAAATAGATCAAAAAAATTCTGACTGGCCTTCACATCGTTGAATATTATTTTCTTTTGCTCCATGGCAGGAAAATGGGCAGAGGAAATATGGGGGACCACCACCAGGCTGGGATGGCCCTCCACCAGAGAGGGGCTGTGAGATCTTCATTGGGAAACTGCCCCGAGACCTCTTTGAGGATGAACTTATCCCCCTCTGTGAAAAGGTGAGGCTGGATGGCAGCTGGTCACTTACTGATGCTCAGAGCTGCATTTCAGGGCTGATTCCAAGGCCAGGCTGGGCAGGACTTGGAGCAATCAATGGAAGTTCCACAGGACTGCAACTGGGTGGGCTTTAAAATTCCAGTCTTCTTTAACCACTCCCCCCTTGCTGACAAATCTCTCTCACTTGGCAGATTGGCAAAATCTATGAGATGAGGATGATGATGGACTTCAATGGCAACAACAGGGGCTATGCCTTTGTGACCTTCTCCAGTAAGCAGGAGGCCAAGAATGCAATAAAGACACTCAATAATTATGAAATCAGGTAAGTGGGGCAATCACCTTCAAAGCAACTTCAAATCATATATTTCAGTCTACTTTGGCTTGTAAGGGATATTTTTCCTGGCAGCCAAGACCAAGGTTATTTAGATCCCTGTGTTTTGAGGGGAAATCTCCTCCTGTCTCCCCATTAAAGCCAATATCTTTCACAGGAAATTTCTTCCTCACCAAAAGAAGAAAAAAAAAATTTAAAAAAATCTATCAGAACATTAGAAAAAAATATTCTGCTTTGGATCAAATTAACTTTCCCCTAACCAGCACTGTTTATTATGTTCCCCTCAGGTTGTTTGTTGTTGATTTATCCTATTCACAGTCTCCCTCGTGACAGATTGTGCAGATATGTTCTGGGAGATGGAGCAATTGCAAAAAATGGTGAAATAGGATGGAAAGCAATTGGCACAACAGTGACATTTCCTAATAGAAAGGAACAGAAAAAGCTCTCGTGTTTGTGACTAAAAATTGGGAACAAAACACCCAGAAATCAACAACAGATGGGCCCATCAATGCGTGTTGGTCAGATTTCAACCACACTAAATGTTCTTTGCCAGTTCAAAGTGGGATGAGTTGATGCCTTTGCTTAAAAACCTTTTGGGATAAACCATGCTGGCAATCATATGGATTTTTTAATTAAAAAAAAAAAAAAAAAAAAAAAAGGATCAAGGCACACAGAGGTTTTGGAGCTGTCATTTGCAAAGACTCCTCTAAAGAAGTTTTGCACTTCTCCAGGCCTGTAAGAGATACTTTGACCCCAAAGAGGTGGACAAGGGAAGTTTTTACTTTGGGGTCTGCACAAAAGTTGGGATTGGTGAGTCCTCAAATGGTGCCTCTCCATGGCAAGGGATTTTCTTCCCCCAAAACCTCACCCAGAGGTGAGTGGGAAGCCACAAGCCACTGGTGACAGCACAGGGACCTGGGCTGGGGTGTGCAGTCGCCTGCTGGCAGGAAAAGGGAGAATCTCAAGTAGGAAAAGCAACATTTGTCATTGGCTTCTCCCTCAAATCCTTCACCTCAGCAGTGCTGCCTGACTCTGATGTCAGATTTAGCAGAGTGCAGCTTTGGCACGGAGCAATGCCACTGGAATATCCCAAAGAACAGCTGGCACCACAGCCCTGTGTTTGGCCTTGTGTTTTGGGGCAGAAGACAGGCTTTGCTTTCACCCTCCCCTCTCCTGGCTCCTGGCTGCCAGCTGGATCTGTGTGACTCCTGCCAAAGCAGCTCTGCTGTTTCAGGAACGGGAGGCTCCTGGGCGTGTGTGCCAGCGTGGACAACTGCCGCCTGTTCGTGGGTGGCATCCCCAAAACCAAGAAGAGGGAGGAAATCCTAGCAGAGATGAAGAAGGTCACAGATGGAGTGGTGGATGTCATTGTCTACCCCAGTGCAGCTGACAAAACCAAGAACAGGGGCTTTGCCTTCGTGGAGTACGAGAGCCACCGGGCAGCAGCCATGGCCAGGAGGAAGCTGCTCCCAGGTTAGCAGGGCTGGGGAGGGCTCACCACGTGGTGACACTTCCAAAAAAGTGAGCATGGCTGGGTTTTCTGCCCTCAGACAGCAGTTTTCCAGAGCCTGGAGGTCCCCCAGCACACCATGGGGTGTGGGATTCACTGCAGCTGCAGCACCATGCTGATGATCCGTGGTCATCCTTCAGGAGCTTGGGTTTGCTAAAAATCCAGCCAGATGGATTTAGCTGTGTAGTTTTGCTGTGGGTGCTGTGCTTGTCTTGGGTTAAACATAAAAATTTATGGCCTCTCAGGGAGAATCACTCAGGAAAGCATCTGAGAGCAGATTCAGGCTGGAGCGTGGACTGAAAATTGATATTTTGGCAAAAAAGCTTGGAATGAGGAATTGCTTTAGAGCAAATCTATGAAATTCAGCACTGGGAGACAGCCAAAGAGCATTGAGAAGGAGAGAGAGGTTTAGCAGGTATTAGGTGAAGAAGTCACTTAACATTAAGTGCTTTTGCAGGGATTTCACCAATTTTCTCTTGCTTTCTTATGCTCCTGCACTGCTTTATTGAACACAGCTCACTGGCTGGTGAAAGCATCCAACAAACCCTGAGGTTTGAGATTTGTTCATAACCACCAGCCTTCTTTCACCTGTTTTATACATTAAATACCCTGCATCACTTAAATTCTTTTTTATTTTTCTTATAGTGTAAAGAAATGAGCATAATTTTGGGCACTGAATTTACTCTTCTATTGGGAGATACATCACACTGACAATTTTTCCTTTTGTTCTGCTTTTCTTTCTTCAGTTTAAGCATCTCCCTGATGGTGGGAGTACATTCTGTGCTTGAGCACAACTTTCCCATGGTTTTTATGTGGAAAAGGAGGGCAGGAGCAGACAGAGCACTTGAAATCCTGAGCAAAGACAGAGGGAAAAGATGGAAGGAACTCACCCCCTCATTTTAGAGCTTAAATGGGTTGTCCAAGCAGAGATGCCTTTTTAGATCTGCCAAAGAGTGTTTTGCAGGATTTTCTTTGTCCCCTCAGCTGCAAATGTGTGGTTTAGGTCACTTAAAGAATCGCAAGGTCTGGGCAAAAGTGGGTTTAAAATAAATTTGTGAAGGTATGGCAGGGTTTGATGGCAAGGGTCACTCTATTGCTTACTACACAGATAAAACAGGCAAAGAAATATCAGATTAAAGCAATCTAGAATGATTCATGTGGAGGCCAGGGAGGCAAAAGGGTGAGGAGGGAAAAAAGTAAAGGATTCCAAGGGTTGAGTCCCGACAGAATAAAACCCCTTGCCAATCTCAGCCTCAGACTGGCTCAGCAATTTAGGTCTAAATGGTTTATTATTCATGACACTATCTAATCATGGTTTGTTAATAATATCTAATCAACACTAGCAGTTCTTGATAAATTGACCAATTTGACACCTCTAAAACGATTCAATAGGATTTTCTATAAGCCCAACAGAACCATAAATCCGACTTCACCAAAATTTAATGACAAATCTAAAATGGCAACCTTGGTAATACATGCAGACAGAAAGAAATATGGATTTCTGAACATTCCCCTCGAGTTCTGTGAAAGTCTCACCATCAGGTGCCTTTGAAAATGGAGCCTCAAGGAGTGGGGACACCAACCCAACTGCATCATCAGCATCCAGCAATGTGATTTATTTGCTCTTTTTCTTCCCTGCCCTTCAGCAGCTCAGTCCAGTGTACACAGAGTCCCTGGGTTTATCCTCCACACCCTGTTTTATGCATTGGGTCTTTTTGTGTCCCTCCCTCCTTGTGCTGCTGTTTCACCCAAATGAAATCAAGCACACACACAAAGGTCCTTGCTTTTGCTGTTTCATTCCATCCCGTTGGGGGTTCAGGATCCCTGCTCTGCTATTGAGGGAATGAAACTTTGCCAGCCAAAAGGGATTTTTGTAAGTGCATTAAAATACTTGCCTTTAGGGAGCACTCCAGGAAACACAGGCTTGAAGTGAATTATTCTGTATTTTTGCTGCTTTCAGCTCTGGAGGCTCCAAAGGTATTTGCAGGGGCCATTCTGAGTGTGACCATCTGCTTTTGGGAGGGAGCTGGTGCAGCAGCGTGCTTTGAGCTAGGAAGGCTTTTTTTGGTCACATTTTGTCCTGGTTTGAAGGACAGGTGTCTGCCAATAAAGGCAGAAGCTTCTCTTGAAAATGGAGAATGTAAACCACCTCCCTCCAAATTATTATTATCATTTTGAAATTAAGGGGCTCTCAGGCAAAGATAGGGGAATTAGGAATAACAGTTCTTTACTAGGAAAATTAAAAGAGAAATGCAGTATTACAAAGAACAATCCCAGCCCTGCCAGAGTCAGAATCCAAGCTGACACCCGTCAGTCAGTCAGGGTGTTGGCACAGTCCCATTCAATGGTGGCTGCATCCTCCTGCAGTGGCAGATGTGGTTCAGCTGGAGCAGTGCTCCTGGAGAAGGTGCAGTTTCCTCTGAAGCTCCAGGGATGATGTGGAAAGGTCTGGCTTTCCTCTGGAATCCAGTGGAAATATGGATAACTTGCTGTCCAAAATCTCAGTTTTTATCTAGGTAGGAAAGGCTTGGCTCCTCCCCTGGCTGGAGCATCTCCCAGTGGGATGATGGAATTTTATCAGTCACACAGTGGGACTGAATGGGCCAGCAGCAGATGATATCTTCCTGGAGGGAGGATGGGCTGTGGGAAAGATAAAGATGATTGCCCAGCTGGTTTAAAGATGGCCCATGAGCAGATAATATGTGCCAGGAGATCAGGGTCACTGCCCCAGCTGGTTTAACAGATGGGGACAGAACTCACATTTCTGTCACATCCTGTATTGCAACCCAAGAATTTGTAGAATTTGGGCTGCTCTGTTGTGAAATAGAGCATGAGCAGGAGTGAGAGGAAGCAAAGCCCCCAGCACTGACCATTCCCATTCCCTTAAAGGAAGGATCCAGCTGTGGGGACACCCCATCGCCGTGGACTGGGCAGAGCCAGAGGTGGAGGTGGATGAGGACACCATGTCCTCCGTGAAAATCCTCTACGTGAGGAACCTCATGCTCTCCACCACCGAGGAGACCATAGAGAAGGAGTTCAACAGCATCAAGCCAGGTAGGAAACCACTGGCACAGTGCCTCCTAAACAAGGGCTGCAAATGGAAATATTTCTGCGTTCCTAAAATGCCACAAGAGATAAAAAAAAAGATGTTCGTGTCAAATGCCACAAAAATTGTCACGAGGCTGAAGGCTCCCACCCAAAATGCCAACCCATTAAGGGCTGCTTAATTCCCAGCTACAGCCACCACGAAGAAGAATGATTGGCAGCTGGAAGGGACCCAAAATACTGCATGGGGATGCCCTGTGTCATCAAAATGCTTTGGAATAATTTAGTCCTTCTTAAAAAGAATTGGTGAAGCAGCTGGGTGACTTCAGCATTCTTCTGTGGCAAGGGATGGTGATAAAAATAGAGTGGTTTAATAGAACTCCTTTTTATCTGATCTATCTAAATTCTGAGCTCATTTTCATACATCCCCCCCAGTCCTCGTGTAAATTGGTGAATAATTAGTGCTTTCCATTTAATTCAATATTCCTTTGTGGCATATCTTACATGCACTTAGGGTGAGATTTTTCAAGAAAAGCAGGGAGATTAGTTGGGAATAAAAATCTTTTCAAAGGAGATTTTACTTCTGAGTTGCTCCAGCTTTAGGAAATTCCACCCAAAACCAACAAAGTAAAAATAACCTGTTTCTGCAGCTCTGCAAGCCACACAGTCCACTAGGCATTAGGAACTGATGCCTGGCAATGTGAAATCTCCTTTCATCTTACTCCTGTTAGCTTCCTTCTATTAATTTTTTAAAATACGCTGCAGACCTTCATTTTTCTTCCTCTAACTTCTCATTTCTGCTCTGTGCATGCCTTTTTCTGGGCTAGGCTGCAATGCAAAGGTCTTTCATGAATTTTCCTTGTGTCCTTCTAGCATTTCTGGCTCATGCTTTTAGCCACCATCGAGCTGTTGCAGACCCCATTTTACCCCTGAGTTAAATTTATGTTATCCAACTCTCTGAACTGTTTCCTTCTTTTATTTACCCAGTTTTGCTCCCGAGCTTTGAACAAGCTCACACTCCCCAGAAACACATTTGTGGCCTTTTGACACTTTGGTAGCAGTCATCTGCTCTGCTGCTAAGATGTTTTCCACTATAACAACAGAAGTTCTGCCCCTTCTTTCATTTTCTTTTTATCATTTCAGCGTTCGTGTTGGAATTTTTTTTTTTTTTTTAATGGACAGCTTTTATTTTGGTGTCTAAAATCGGGAATGGATGCATTAGAGCAGCAAAACTTCCAGCTTTGGGGAGAGAAAATGAAGCTCAATTTATAGTGAGATCAAAAAAGGCAGCAAGGATCTGAAATGATTCATTGCCCTGCTGCCTCATTCATTGAGCCACATTTCAGCACTACTTAGCTGAAATTACCTTAGATCCAGGGCATCAAGAAGCTCTTTTGACATCAACAAGTCATCCAATAAAAAATGATCCAGAGGTCCCCATGACACAGCAATTGCCACATCTCTGAGGGCTCCACAGACAGGACCAGGAATGCTGCTTGTGCTCCTCAAGCTGGGATATAGCACAAGTAGCACCCCTTAAATCTGTGCCAAATTCACAGCCTGGTGACTTCTGTAAAGCTCTCTCTGAAAAGCCCTGCCCTTGCTCCCTAGGAATCCCAACAAAATTCCTCCTGCCTGGTAGAGTTCCCAGCAGGAAGAGTGTGCTGTCCCAGTGTGCTGGAGGGACAATGCTCCCTCTCTAATGTCCCATGGATGGGCTGTCATGGAGCTGACCCCATGGTGGGTATCCCATTGCTTGCCCCAGCAGAGGCAGAAGCAGAGAAGAGCAGATTTTTGACTCAGGATTGGTGTCCTGGAATGCTCTCTGGGAGGCAGAAGGAGGATATTCAAAACACAGTGAGTTCATTAAAGCTTCCACTTGTAAACAAAGCATCAGCATATAACTCCCATAAATTTAGGAAATTCATCCTCTGTCCCAGAAGGACACAAAGTTCTACTTTACTATCCCTGTGTCATTCCAAGATGTGAAGCCTGCTTGGGTTGTAAGCTGTGACAGGCTCATTTAGCCCTCTGCAGCTCCTAATGACTCCCCCTGAACACAAAAGAAATTTGTTTCCTCCTGCATTTTTTTAAGTGTGTGCTTTTTGTGGCAGTATGATATTTCCCTGTGCACCTCTTCAGCTTCAGGAGGTAAGAAGCCAGCAGAAGAGCTGCTCAGCATCCCTTAGCCATGTTTCCAAAGGATATTTTAGGGGTTTTAAGGAGGCTGGTCTGGCTGATGTTGTGCTTCCCAAGGCACAGGAGCAGAGAAGATGAGGAATTAAAGAAATGGCTAAAGGCTGTGGGGAACAGGACTGGTGGGGTTATTTTGGAGACAGACTCCTCAGTGCAGAGTATGAGTTCCTGGCAGCAGAGCAGCTGACAAGGGAAAGGGAAAACTGTGGGGGATGGTCTTAGAAAAGAAGTAATTTACATTTGAATTACTTTGGATAAATTGAATGTAAGAAAGATTCAGGCTGGAAGAAAGATTCTCCAGCCCAAGCCTGATGCCAGAAGGGCCAATCCTCACTGCAGAGCCTGAGTGGGGCCGTGTCCAGGTGAATTGGGGCATCCAGGGAAGTCCCATTGCCATGGGAAAGGCTATTTCCTAGGGAGAGGCTGTTTTTTAGGGAGAGACCTGCTACCCCCATCAGCCCCAGCCCATCCCAGTGCCCTGGGCTGCTCTGTCCTGGGCACAGCTGGTTGTTCATTTTTCCTGAACATCCTGAGCTGGTTGTCAAGGAGAAAAACCTCCTTGTTTTATGACAAAGGCATCAAGTTTTGCTGCCTTCAATGCACATACAAGAGCAGGGAGATGGGGATCACATGGGCATGGTGTGAGGTTTGTCACAGAAGGGAGACAACACCAAAGGTAGTGTCCCACAGAACGGTTTGGAGAGGAGAAAACCACTCCAGTTTAATGGGAATCTTACTGGTGTATGATCCCAAAACCTTCTAGTTTGCCTTGTAATGCTGCAATCGTTATATATTGATTTTCCTGTGGAATAGCTTCCAAAGAGGTGAGGGGACACTGACCTCTGGTTCTTCTACCCTTGCTCAGCCTTTGCTCTCCAGGGGCTCATAACCTGACAGAACCACTCTTTCAGATCTCTGTTTTCTGACTAATCCCCACTTCCCACTAATATTCCGATGTTTTCCACAGGTGCAGTGGAGAGAGTAAAGAAAATTAGAGACTATGCCTTTGTGCACTTTAATAAAAGAGAACACGCAGTGGAGGCCATGAAAGCCTTGAATGGGAAGGTAAAGCTGCTGTAAATGTTAATTCATGGGGCTCAGGGTACAGAATATTATACAAAGCCACCTGCTTTATTAGCTCCAAAACCCTCCTGGAGGTGTTATCCCAATTTTCTCTTTGCTGGTTGCTTTTATACTCCTGAATTTGTTTTTCAGCAGCTCTGTTGTACACAAACGATTCATTTTGGCTCCTTGTATTTGTGCTAAGTGTTTGCCCGGCTCTAGCTCACTGCTCAGATGAAAAAAAAAACCATGAAAAGCTGAAAGAAGAACTAGGAAAGGAGGGGTTACGATCCCCCCTGGCTCACACTCACATCCTTGTTCCAGACTGCCAACAAAAACACTGGCAGGGCAGCGTGTGAATGGCAAACTGGGACAAACGAGGTCAGCCCAAACATCTGCTCCAAATTCAGATGCGGATTTGCGAGGAGGCTGCTGAATTTAGCGCTTCTTGCACTGCATGTAATTCACTGCAAAGCCGGAGCTGTTCCCAAAGAGGTGTTAACCCCGCTCCTATTTTTAGTGCCACGGCTGTTCTCCACGGAGCACACGGAATCTCGCCCGGCTTACGAGCTGCTTTGCAGGGAAGTGAGGCCTTTGAAGGCTTTGCTGAAGGAGCCTCTCCCAGCTGGGGATGGCGCTCTCAGATTAAGCTTCACCCAGCCAGCCCCGAGTGAGGGACTTGGGGCTTTTTTGGGGTGGTTTCCTCCATCTTCCCATCCCACTGGGACACGGAGGCAGCTCCTCCATCGGTGGAGGCACTCTGAGCACTCACCCCTGTGCTTGTGTTGCGCTCTCTCCCCACCATGAAGGTGCTGGACGGGTCCCCGATCGAGGTGACGCTGGCCAAGCCGGTGGACAAGGACAGCTACGTGCGGTACACGCGCGGCACGGGCGGCAGGGCGCCGGTGCTGCAGGGCGACTACACCTACACCCTGGGCCACCTGTACGACCCCGCCGCCGCCTACCTGGGCGCCCCGGTCTTCTACGCGCCCCAGGCCTACGCGGCCATCCCCAACCTGCACTTCCCCGCCGCCAAGGGGCTCGGCAGCAGGAGCGTCCTCCGGCCCCCCTCCGTGCGAGGTAATTCCCTTTGTGCCAAGGCTTGGCCAGGCCTTTCCTCTGGGAATCAGGCAGCTGCTCCCCAGGCATACGTTCATGATATTGGCTTTGCCAAAGCGTGTCCGTGATATTGGCTTTGCAAAGCATGTCCGTGATATTGGCTTTGCCAAAGTGTGTCTGTGATATTGGCTTTGCCAAAGTGTGTCCATGATATTGGCTTTGCCAAAGAGTGTCCGTGATATTGGGTTTGTCAAAGTGTGTCCATGATATTGGCTTTGCCAAAACGTGTTCATGATATTGGCTTTGCCAAAGTGTGTCCATGATATTGGCTTTGCCAAAGTGTATTCATGATATTGGCTTTGCCAAAGTGTGTCCATGATATTGGCTTTGTCAAAGCATGTCCGTGATATTGGCTTTGCCAAAGTGTGTCCATGATATTGGCTTTGTCAAAGCATGCCCCTGATATTGGCTTTGTCAAAGCATGTTCATGATATTGGCTTTGCCAAAGTGTGTCCATGATATTGGCTTTGCCAAACTGTGTCCGTGATATTGGCTTTGCCAAAGTGTGTCCATGATATTGGCTTTGCCAAACTGTGTCCGTGATATTGGCTTTGCCAAACTGTGTCCGTGATATAGGCTTTGCCAAAGCCTGTCCATGATATTGGCTTTGCAAAGTATATTCATGATATTGGCTTTGCCAAAGCGTGTCTGTGATATTGGCTTTGCCAAAGCGTGTCTGTGATATTGGCTTTGCCAAAGCGTATTCATGATGTTGGCTTTGCCAAAGTGTGTCCATGATATTGGCTTTGCCAAACTGTGTCCGTGATATTGGCTTTGCCAAAGTGTGTCCATGATATTGGCTTTGCCAAAGCATGTCCATGATATTGGCTTTGCCAAACTGTGTCCGTGATATTGGCTTTGCCAAAGTGTGTCCATGATATTGGCTTTGCCAAACTGTGTCCGTGATATTGGCTTTGCCAAACTGTGTCCGTGATATTGGCTTTGCCAAAGCCTGTCCATGATATTGGCTTTGCAAAGTATATTCATGATATTGGCTTTGCCAAAGCGTGTCTGTGATATTGGCTTTGCCAAAGTGTGTCCCTGATATTGGCTTTGCCAAAGCATGTCCATGATATTGGCTTTGTCAAAGCATGTCCATGATATTGGCTTTGCCAAAGCATGTCCATGATATTGGCTTTGCCAAAGCATGTCCGTAATATTGGCTTTGCCAAAGTGTGTCCATGATATTGGCTTTGCCAAAACGTGTTCATGATATTGGCTTTGCCAAAGTGTGTCCATGATATTGGCTTTGCCAAAACGTGTTCATGGTATTGGCTTTGCCAAAGTGTGTCCATGATATTGGCTTTGCCAAAGCATGTCCGTGATATTGGCTTTGCCAAAGTGTGTCCGTGATATTGGGTTTGTCAAAGTGTGTCCATGATATTGGCTTTGCTAAACTGTGTCCGTGATATTGGCTTTGCCAAAGCATGTCCATGATATTGGCTTTGCCAAAGCGTGTCCATGATATTGGCTTTGCCAAAGCATGTCCATGATATTGGCTTTGCCAAAGCATGTCCATGATATAGGCTTTGCCAAAGTGTGTCCGTGATATTGGCTTTGCCAAAGCATGTCCATGATATTGGCTTTGCCAAAGCGTGTCTGTGATATTGGCTTTTCCAAAGCATGTTCATGATATTGGCTTTGCCAAAGCATGTCCATGGTATTGGCTTTGCCAAAGTGTGTCCATGATATTGGCTTTGCCAAAGCACGTCCATGATATTGGCTTTGCCAAAGCGTGTCCATGATATTGGCTTTGCCAAAGTGTGTCCATGATATTGGCTTTGCTAAACTGCGTCCATGATATTGGCTTTGCCAAAGCATGTCCATGATATTGGCTTTGCCAAAGTGTGTCCGTGATATTGGCTTTGCCAATTGTCACGATCCGCTCAACCCAAGCGGGAATCGTGATGGTTCATTCAACCCTAGTGTGCAAAAGACAAAAGCAAGAGACTCAAGTTTTGTTCCACAGAAAGCAGCAATGCAGTTTATTGCATGTGAACAATTCAGTTTTGTGATAGAAGAGAGAGTGAGAGAGGGAAAGGATGGCATATAGCTACCAACAGACAGGACGCATCCTCGTGGTCGCCCGCCAAGACGTGTCCTCAATCCATTGGGGAGAAAGAGATCTCAAAGTCTCTTTAGGAAAGTCACTTTTTATAGTCCTTTTTCAAAGAGAGTGGTCTCTGGCCAAAAGGTGGGCAGATTTATGAACTATTGTATGTGGAGATCATTGCTCCAACAAACAGGTGCTGGAACAGGGCGCTATAACCAGTACCCTGCTCGAGAGCAGCGTGCCATGGCAGCACCAAGCATACCTACAAACAGTCCTTGGCAAGCATCCACCTCGGCCAGGCCAGAACCCAGGTCCAGAGTGAGTGGTGGGGTCCCAGGTCTCAGTCTCTGATGATGGTCGTGAGGCAGATCAGAGAAACTTTAGATTGACTCTTACACCAATCCCGCTCAGAAAGGGATGGAAAACGCAGGGTTTAGGCTCTGCTGTTCCCAAAGACATCTTTCCTGGAAGGAACTTCTAGATCGCCCTCAGTCCAGTGTAAATAACCCACAAATCCTCCTGGTTTTGCCCCAGCAGGCAAGACCAAATAAAACACTTTTCCTTTCCCAGCCGCCACCACCACTGTGTTTCCGCTCTGCTTTGAAAGTTGCTGGGAATATTTTACCAGTGCTGTAAATTTCACCAATCCTGGGTGTTTTCTGGCCCAAAGCCACGGAGTTTTCCAAGGGAGTCACATTGCCCTGGTGCAGGGTAGGGAATCAAACAAGCCATTCTGTGCTCTGGGAGGTAGAGGTTCCCAGATTGGTGGGGGATTGTTAACTCAACAATAATTAATTAGGTCAATTCAATCTATGAATAAAAGAGAGTATTTCTTAAAACTCTTGGACGATCCAAGGTACCACCAAATTAAATGTCAATACAGACATCATTTGATCAGTTCGGATGTAAGTCTAGCAAAGAAATAACTCTTCCTTCCAAAGATGATGCCTTGTGTCCCCAAGCCAAGTCCCACAGCAGGCTGAGACCCTGTCTGGCACCCTGGTAGGCCTGGCAAGGATCACAATGGCCAATTTTTGTCCCTTCACCAGGAAGGAGGCAGGGCAGCAGGAACACCCCTTTATCCTCAAGGTTTTTTCCCCTTATAGGTGACCCAGATCCTCTAAAGGTTGCATTAACAAAAGAGCAGATGTGATAATTTGCCTCATGGTCTCCTCAGGCTCCCAAGCAGGGTTCCCTGATCAAAAATGGCAGTGTAATGGGGCAAAACCAAAAAGGATTTTTGTTCATCGAGGGATGAAATTGTGTAAGCTGTGAAAACTTTAAGGCAAAATTACAGTGGTGGGTAACAAAAGATGCCACTGTTCCTGCTCTGCCCTCCAGCTACAAAGCTGGGTAAAAAGCTGTCCTGAAATCAAAACTGACCAGAGAAGGTGGAAAATGGGCAGAAAGCAGCAGTTTTTCCCCCAAACCCCTCCCCTATCCAAGCACGGGAGTCAGTGTTGAGCCTGTCACACCAGCAGGCCGCCTGCTCCCCAATCCTCCCAGCAGGCGGGGCTAACTTTTCCATTTCAGCAAGAAATCAGGGTCCTTTTTCCCGTGATTTGATTCGGTTTAATGCCTTCTTACATTCCTAGAAATTTACATGAATGTACCTGTAGGGGCTGCGGGCGTCCGAGGCCTGGGAGGCCGCGGCTACCTGGCGTTCCCGGGCCTGGGGCGCGGATTCCACCTCAAGGGAGACAAGAGGGGAGAGGAAAAGCTCTACGACCTCCTGCCAGGGATGGAGCTCACCCCCATGAACCACGTCACCCTAAAGCCCCAAGGGATCAAACTGGCCCCCCAGGTACGTGCTCCAAACAGAGCGCCCGTGTCCCCAGGGCTGTGCTGGGGAATCCTCGTCCGGTCTGTATGAATAAATCCTGTGCCCCAAAGAAATCAGTGGCACCTGCTGCTTCTTGCAATACACCTGCCTTGCCTGTCGTGGAATCGTGGAATGGTTGGGGTTGGAGAAGATCTTTAAGATCATGAGTGTCAGGGTGTGGTTGTTGCACCATAAAAAGTAGTGTGTGTCAAGGATTTCCCAGCCACGATGGGTTTGACACACAAAATGCATCACCTGGGGCTTCACCAGTGATGATTTCTGTATCATCAAATAGTACTTCAAAAATTATTATTTTTATATGTATATAATGTATATACAGTAGTGGTACTTCAATTTTTTTTCTATGTATATAATATATATCATAGTGGTACTTTAAAAATTATTATTTTTATATGTATATAATGTATATCCAATAGTGGTACTTCAATTTTTTTTTTCTATGTATATAATATATATCAAATAGTGGTACTTTAAAAATTATTATTTTTATATGTATATAATGTACTTTAAAAATTATTATTTTTATATGCATATAATGTATATCAAATAGTGTTACTTTGAAAATTATTTTGGGGCTTTTTAACAACTTGGAGAGTTATTTGTTGAGTTTTTGCTTTACATTATGGGGCACCAGTTTGTTGGGTTTTACCCTTTTCTGAACCAGAGGTGGGGCAACTGAGAGGCATTTTAAAAGACTGTTATTCCATTTTCAGTCTCATATAAAGGGTGAGACAATATAGATGCTATAATTCATGCCATCACAATCAGAAGCCAACTATTTCCTAATTACAATACATTATAAGCATTTCTTGGCCTATCAGCTTTTGTCACATCATTGTAAAATGCCTTAAAGCCAATCATCAAAAACCACCCCTTGTGGGCTCTACTACAATGCATCTTTCATAGTTCTATTTCTCCAAAGTATCTAGTCTGATTTGCAAGGCCATCCTTTGAAACTTTTTTCTAGCTCCATTTCTCTCTCAACAATATCTGTCCTATTCCATGGCATTTCTAAGTCAGCATTCCTTATCTCCAAGTTTGCATACAGATGTGTGAGCCTTCTGTCAGGCCCTAAGAACTCTCTACAAATCCATTTCCCACCACCAGGGAACAGTGCACGTGTATAGAAAAATAATGTGCATTTTCAAATCATTGCTGGTGAAAGAAGTGTTGAAATAACCCAGCACAGAAACTCTGCCAACTCAAGGGGGCTTTTGATTTGTTGGGGTTTTTTTGCTGTTTTTTGGTGGGTGTTGATGCAGATGGATGAGTGAGGGCTGAGGAGAAATCCAGAATAAATTCCCTGAGTTTCTGAATGTCCAGCTCTGACAGTAACTCTTCTCCCCTTATATAGAGCAGAGCAACACGAGAAACCAACTTCACCCTGAATTTTGAAGCATGTCTTTGCCTTTTAACACTTCAATTGCCTCAGCCTCCAGCTTGCCCAAGTTTATGAAAACATCCTTGTTTTTTCCTAGAAAACTGGCCAGTGGGATTTTTTTCCCTCCTGAAAAGGTCCCCATTCCCTATTTTGTCAGCACATCACAGAATCAAAGACTGGTTTGGGTTGGAAGGGACCTTAAAGCTCACCTAGTACTAACACATGCCATGGGTAGGGGCACCTCCCACTAGAGGTGTGAAATCCCTGGAATGGTTCTGCAGGGCCTTAGGGCAGGTGAAATTAATTTTTGTAAAACTGACATATAAAGCAGTTGGGACAGCAGGGAACAAGTATTGTCACAATGAAAAAATGAACTTTTGTAATTGAAACCTGAACTATGTAATGAAGCATTTTATACTGGAAGATGCTAAACTTCAGCTGGAGCTGTGGTGGCAAAATTAAAAGCAGCAGGTTTAAAAAGGTTTAAATTTTACCTTTAAATTTTAACTCCATTCAAATGTAAACTGTAAATGAGGCAACCACAGCAAGACTTCAGGCTGACCTAATTGTGGCCTTCCAGTGCCTGAAGGGGCTGCAGGAAGGATGGAGAGAGACTTTACAGGACACAGGGAATGGCTTCCCACTGCCAGGGGGCAGGGATAGTTGGGATATTGGGAGGGAATTCTCAGATGTGATGGGGGTGAGGCTCTGGCACAGGTTTTTTCAGAGAATCTGTGGCTGCCCCATCCCTGGAAATGCTCAAGGCCAGGTCAGAGCAACCTGGTTTAATGGAAGGGGACCAAAGGCAGCTGGGACAGCACACAGCCAGTGGCTTAAAAACCCTCAAATCCCAAGCCAAAGCAGGAGTGTCTCTGGACAGCAATTCCCAATTACCAGGGGACCAGCTGTGCCAAGGCAGAGGGCAACATGGTTCAGCATTTCAAAAGCTGCAATTGCCTGCTGAAGCCCAGAATTAATTGGATGGAAACACAACCTTTTTTCTTTTTAAAAAGAAGCCCATTTGGACTTCTCGTGCTCTGTAACCCACTCAGCCAGGGAGGCAGCAGAGCAGAGAAGATGAATGCAAACCCAAGTTTCTTTAGTCCTCTGAAACAGAAGTCTGTGAGACAGAGCTTCTGAGGAGAGTTCAAAGAAAACCACTCTGAAATAATCTAATCAGCAAAAGGACTCAGATGCCCAACTGAACAGGGAATAATTTCAGGAATTAAACAGATCTTAAAGAAGAAAGCATTTAGATGACTCTTACACTTCAATGTGGGTACAGTGCTCTATTTGCCATTTATTTTGTATTTTTTGCTAAGCTTTGAGGACTCTGCCAGGACTCCCTGAAAACCCTTTGAGGGAAGACAGCTGCTCAGCACAGGGGCTGGAGCTAGGTGAGGAGGCTTCTGCACAGCAATTAACCCCAGCACAAATGCAGGTTGTTTTTGTTTTTTCCTTCTAGATCTTAGAAGAAATCTGCCAGAAAAACAACTGGGGACAGCCTGTGTACCAGCTCCACTCTGCCATTGGCCAGGATCAAAGACAGCTCTTCCTCTACAAAATCACCATCCCTGCCCTTGCCAGCCAGAACCCCACCATGTATGTCATGAAAAGTTTCTGAAACTAGGCTTTATTTTTTAAATTACATTTTACCTAACACCTGTCCTCAAAGTCCCAAACACACAGGTCTCCATTTCCTTTTATTAAATAAAAATTAGTAAATATATTTTAGAATATTTATTAAATGTATATTTATGTGTCATATGTTTATATAATTATATATAGAAATACTTTTTAAAAAAAATACTGGGAGAAAAACATCCACAAAATAGAATTAATTATTGTCTGCCATGCTTGGTGCTCTCTCTGCTGGTGCAAACATTACAGAAAGCCAGACCTAATCAGGAAAAAGGGTGCTTTTTTTTTTTTTACAAAAAGAAATCAAAGTATAGTTTTGTGGGGAAGTGAAAGGAGTTTGAAGGAATGTGGTGATATTTCAGCTCCAAATATGATTCTAAACATTTCTGACCTAAACCACTGTTTGCTGTGTATTGTAAAGAAAAACCCAGACTGGGTGTTGTAAGGAAAAAGTGCAGCAGGGTTTTTTGCTTTTTTTTTTCAGTTGGTTTTGGTGGGTTTTGTTTGTTTGGGTTTTTTTGGTGTTGTTTTGTTTTGTTTTTAATGGAAAAAGCACTGCAAACTGTGTCGTGTCCAGCATGAGAGCCAGGGTCGATAACCAGCCCGCTCGCAGGAGAGCAGCCCTGTTAATGCACCAGCACAGGGAAGCACTGCTGCCATTTGCTCTGTGGGATGGTGCCAGCTCTAAGTGGATCCCAGCACCTGGCAGGAGAGCCCTGGGGAAGGGAAAGCAAGCCCAGCTAACTTTGTGCTGTCCTCACAGACACCCCTTCACACCGCCCAAGCTCAGCGCCTACATCGACGAGGCCAAGACCTACGCGGCAGAGTACACCCTGCAGACCCTGGGCATCCCCGTGGAGGGGGCAGAGGTGCCTCCTGCAGCACCAGCTTTTCCAGGTATGGCCATGTCTGCACAGCAAAGGGCTCCTGGAATGGCATATTTCCTGCTGGTTCCTTGTGGATGTGGGGAGTGAAGCGGGTTCTGGCTGCTGAGGACTCGCCTGGTTGTGCTCCCCCACAGTGGCTCGTGTTACTTGTGTGTCTGGCATCTTTATCAGAGAATTCCAGACTGCTGTGGGTTGGAAGGGACCCTAAAGATCACATCATTCTGCCTCCTTCCATGGGCAGGGACACCATCCACTATCCCAGGCTGCTCCAGGCTCCAGCCAACCTGGCCTTGGACACTTCCAGGGATCCAGCTTCTCTGGCACCCTGTGCCAGTTTATTGCCTATAAAGGATTTTATCTCTATGCCCAAATTTTTGTGTCCATACCCCAGAGCAACTCAAGCTGGGGGCACTGGGGTGGGGGATCTGCTCCAACCCCTCAGGTCAATGCCAATGCTGGGACCAGTGTCCAAGGCCAGAGAATCCCAACATCCACACATCCCCTCCACTCATCCCAGTTTGTGAATGCCCACTTCAACTGGGAGCCCAAGAAAAACAACGCAGGATGCAAAGCTGGCGTCCCCAGTGCCACATCTGGGATGAGTTCCCTCCCTGATGTCACCAGGATGGAGGAGACCATCCTCCCTGGCTGATGAATTCAGAGCCCCCAGCTCCTTGTGAACCAGCACTTAGGATTTCATTTGCCAAAGAAATGACGCAGCCGTGAAAGTTTGAATCTGATCCCAGCTCTCACACCCCCATGGAAGTTTTTTTTTCTCCCAGTTTGAGAATTCGTACTCAACAGCTCTTGCAGCTGCCCAAAACAGCTTGGGAAATTGTGGAAAACACAGGAATTACATTTGCTGTGCTCTCCAGCATGACAGTAGTTCTGATGGAGAGGCAGCACCACACGCCAAGCTGCACATGAGGAATGCATTAGTCAGTACTACTGAGTTGTTTGGAGTGTCTCAAGGATGGATTTAAAAAAAAAAAAACAAACCCACACAAAAACATCTATCCGGCTTCCTGCCACAGGAGTCCACAAAAGCCACAGAAAAATCAATTTGTCTGGGCTTGTGCAGCTTCCGCAGCGTGGAAACCAAATGGGCTCTTTATTGAATCCAGCCCCCACTTACTGCTTAATTAGCATCTCTCCTTTTCTTTCATCCACCCTTATTTATTTGTCTTGGGAGCTTGGCAAATGGACATGCATTGAAGTTGCTGCTGGGGTCAGGGCTTGCTAAAGCTCAGCTCAGATCATGCCCAGCTCGCAGCTCATTTCTCTCCCGATGGCAGCAGATGTGCCTTAAGTCCCAGATTTCTCAATTCCTGCTTGAGATGTTGCACCTGGCTTTGCTGGTGCAGAGAAAATACTCTGGAGAGTCATAATATTCAAATTGTAAGGAATTCCTCATGTTTTTCCCCAAAGTGACACCTCCAGTGAGACCTTGTGTGCTCCCTGTCGCCCAATATTCCCATTCCCCCACCAAGAGGACCTTGAGTTGACCTTGAGTTGATCCCATTGCCCACCTGGTCAGACAGGATCCTGGGAGATGTATTTTGGCAGCAGAGCCTGGTCCAGCAGATTGGATGGATACCCCAGCTGCTCTTCCCAGATTTAGGCTTTGTCTTAACTCCTGATTCTTTTACAACAAAACACTGTGGTCTGGTTGACAAGCTGCTGTGCCTTGCCTTCAGAAAACCAGCCCCAAATGATGCTGTTTTCTCAGTGATTCATTCTCAAAGAGCAATGCTGACATCTTCCCATGGAAAATTTGGAAGTGTTGAAACCACATTTTCCATTAGAAACCAATGGGAAAAAACAAAAAAAGTAATCCCATCTCCTAAATATTTTCTCCCTGCTGTTGCATTGAGAGAGTTTCCTTACCAAGGGTGTCCTGAACCGTCTGTATTTTGGCTATGAAGGGATCAGAGCTCTATTTTCTCCAAGAATCCCACCCAAATTTTCCCTATTTTAGGTTGTTTCCTTGCCCTCCTCATGCCATATGGGAGGGAGGAAATTGTCCAGAGCACCATTAGCTCAGAAATAATCAAAACCTGAGGAAAACCTATTCAACAGAGAGGGGTGTTTTTCCAGCACCATGCTTAGCAAACCATGGGTGAGGAAATGCTTTCATTTTCCTATTAATCCTTTAATTTATTTCTATTATTCCCACTAACAAACTCACTGCTGCCCAAGTAGTCCCCACTGAAAGTCATCCCATCAAAATCTACAGGGTCGAGTAGTGAGCGAATGGTGAGTTTTGATTGGATTTTCATTAAGCCACGGGTTTTCCTTCTTTTTCTCCTTCAGGATACACCATTGCTAACGCAGCTGCCACTGTCACAGCCACTCAGCTGAAGCAAGCAGTGACAATGGGACAAGATTTGGCCACCTATGCCACCTATGAAGCTTATCCTGCCTTTGCTGTCGCCACACGGAGCGACGGCTACGGAGCCTTTTAACCAAATTCCCTCAAATAACCCAGCACAGGCAGAGAGGAAAAGAAAAACAATCTCAGTCTGGTAATTCAACACCCTCATGATTTTAAGCTAATCTGTGGCCTAAGGTTCATTTTAGTTGGAGTTTCAGTCTTGTAGGTCTTTAGTTTTGTTAAGGCGGGGGTGGTGGGGGGGAAAAGGAGAAATTTTTAAAAATCATGCAAAATCAGATTTTCACACTAGAAAGCAAAAGCTCAGCTCAGGAAATGAGAGGTTCTCAGGTGTATATATATATTCTTATATGTACCTATATTTATACACCTATCGTGTGTGTGTTTACAACAACCTGTGCTGAAAAGAGCTGGTCCTGTGGCTCTCGTGACCAGGAATGGGAAAGGATGGGGTGGCCCAGAAAGCCCCTCCGTGCACCAGGGATTCTCCTGCATCCATCCCAAAATTTTCCAGGCCAGGAAGAGCAGAGGTGCCCCTTGGCCACATGGGTTTGCCTCTCCCTGCCCTCGATCCCCCCCATGCCACCAGCACAGGGCATCTCAAGGCCCTTTGAAATTCTTCTTTGCCAAGGCAAAAAATCATTTATCCTTCACATTTTTGCCCAGCCCAAAATTAGCCCCCAGCTAATTTTTAACAGGTTTCTGTGCTAATTTTATTTTTAAAGCAGGGCACAAGAATTCAGCAGAGTTTTCCCTCTTACTTTGCTCCCTCCCAGGCAGATCCAAAAATCGACAAATATCGATATATTTTTGTGTGCTTCCCATCGAATGGCACATTCACTGAAAAACAGGGAAACTTTTAAGCCTGAGGAGCAAAAAAGTGCTATTCATTAAGGCCAATTCTCAACTTAATTAGAGCATGATAGCTCACAGCCATGGCCTAGTAATAGCAGGCACCTCGACAGGAATAAAATTATATCCAAAGAACTTTTTCCCAGGTTGGAAAGAGCCCTGCCTGCCTTTACACACTCTATCAAGGCTGCTGCCTGCTCTGATTCCAGCAAAAATTAATGTAGTGGAGGAGGGAGCACGCCAACAGCAAAGGCACCTCTTATTTTGGAGAACACCAGAGCTGGTGTTGTGTTTGAACCCTTTGGGGATGCTCTGGGAGTACAGCAAGGGCATTATCCACTGACTTTTGCCATGGGATCAAGGCAGGAGTAGTGATGCTATGGAGATACAGGAGGAATCCAGTGCTGGATAAGCACAGCAGACACATTAATCCTGTATCATAAATCCTGAGCAGTGATGCACACTAAGAAAACTGAATTAATTCAGTCTAGGACCAAAATTCACAGCTGGGTTGATGAACACCCAGCAGATCTGGCCCCAGATTTTTCACCTGGTTCAGGTGCTGTGATGTGGCAGAGTTGAAGCCATCCCAAGAGGAGCTTTTCTGTGCATCCCCCAAGCTGTGCAAAGTGGTGACTGCAGGAACCAAGGGTTCCTTTTCCTTCTGACTCAGTTTCCCCCAGAATGGAACAAACCCCATGAGCTGTACAGTCTGAGGTCCTGTTAGACTCCTATTTATAAAGTAGCTCGTTAGGGTGACCCTAAAGGTATTACAAGCCCTCTGTGGCTGCTGCTGGGCACATCTGGCTCCACAGCAAAGGACAAACCTGGTCACAGAGGGCCAAATAACCGAGAGTGTTACGGATTTCGTGGCTTTTTTTTTTTTTTTTTTTTTTTCTCTTCTGTGTCTGTCTTTAA
The DNA here is from genome assembly GCF_029582105.1 of Oenanthe melanoleuca. Classification (NCBI taxonomy): domain Eukaryota; kingdom Metazoa; phylum Chordata; class Aves; order Passeriformes; family Muscicapidae; genus Oenanthe; species Oenanthe melanoleuca. The sequence continues at coordinate 2,054,874 of NC_079340.1, forward strand.
GTGGTGTTTGCCAACGAGGAACGTAGCCAGGAGAGTCTCTCAAGCCGTTGGCAGGAAGTGTTTCTCACTTTCCATGTTCAGTAAGTTTAGTCTGCTTTTTCAGCTATTTATATAAGTTCAGAAAGATGTCAAAGCAAAGGGCAAGAAGCAGTATTAAAAATGTGTGCATGAAGCACTTATTTTTGTACGAGTAGTACAAGGTTTGTATAGAGTTTTAACACTGTGAAGTGTAGCGAAAAATCAGAATTTCCATTTACTGGAGGACAATCATGTATGTTTAAAGGGAATGAAGAGGGAAATGGCATCTCAATCATCCATTACAAATTAGAACCAGGGCTAAATTCTGTGAAGCAACTCTGTGATTTTAGAGTAATCTGAGGACATTCACTGGACTTTGAAATATCATTAAAACTTTTTAAACACAAGTGTCAGTGCTTTCATACATCTGTGGTAAACAGGAGCACACTTTGCTCTGGAGGCATCGATCCCAGGGCACACTGGCAGGAGAACAAGCTGTTCAGGAGGGTTTTCCACCTGCACTTTGGTGACCCTCACCCAGCACACCCAGCACACCCAGCAGAAAATCAGCAGTTTTGTACTTCTGAACCTCTAAGTGAAACATCAGGGGGTTCTTGGCCTCTTTTCCCAGCCCCTCTTTGGTCAGTATTTACCTGTCAGTGCTTGCTGTGAATTTATCACAGTGGTAATTGTTCCTTACCTGATCCCTGTGGAGACTTTTTGGGGGTTGTATGGATAGTGAGACAACATCATGCAAAAATAAGGGGTAAATTTGGAGATCCATGATTTAGGGCTGTGAGGGATTGGTCCCACCTTGAGAAGAGCCTGTTGTCAGGTCACTGATAGGTAAATCTCTTTTAAGATGAGCCCCTGCTCCTTGGAAGACCCTGTTAATCATTGTTAAATGGCAGGGAAACAGCAATTCCTGGGATGAGGGGTTCTGGGTTTGCACCTTTCCAGAGAGACCCTGAGCCCAAGAAATTGGGGAAGCTCTGCTATTATAACACAAGCCAAGGCCTCCCTGCCACTCCAGAAGAGATTTTGCCAAAATAGCTTGACACTGTTCTTCCAAAGAGGTCAGCTGTATTCCAGGCTCTAGCAGCTCTGCCAGCTCTATTATTTTCCTTCATTAGCTTTTCCCAATGTCCTGCTTTCATTTCCTCTCAAACCAGGGCAGTGGAGAATTTGCTGTTGTGCTGTAACATTTCCCCTTGGCACAACTGAGATGCCCTCTTTGCTCAGCAGCAGCTGGCTGGTCAGTTTTGGAGAGCAAGGATGATTTTCCAAGGAATCTCAAACCCACAGCCCAACTTAAAGAAAACATTATTTCCCATTTGTAAAGATGTGGGTTCCCAGTGGAGAGAAAGACAAAGCCAAAAACCATATCCACCCTCAACCAACAAGTCTAAGACCAGTCTGGGGTTTAAGTGATGAGATCAATGCCCTGAAAAATCAGCAGATGGCCTCATCTTTGGCTGCTGGCAAGGCAGGGGGTACAAAAAGTGCATTTTCCATCTCCCTTCTTCCAGCCACCACTTTCCTGGAGGTCTGAACAGCACAGGGCCTCTCATTTGAGGTGCAGAGTGAGAATAAAACATCTCTGAGGGTGACACAACTCTGTGCTTGGAGCTGCCAGAGCCTGGAACATCCCACAGGGAAACTCTCATGTCCCACAGAAACTCCCCCAGTCCAGGGAATAATGTGACTTTCAAAGGGATCTGCTTTACCTTGGAGCTTGCATGGCTCCCTTTTCCCAGCTAAATCTCCCAGGGACCATCTCACCTCATTGCTCCATCACATACCTACCTGGATTTCCTCTTTTTGGGGAAAAAACCCCAAACCAAATGACCTTTGAAGGTGACATCTCAGTCAGTGGTCACCAGTCCCTGCTGGTCACTGGCTGGGGGTCAGCCTGGCCCTGGTAGTTCTCTGATGGGATGGATGTTCCTTTCTTCTTCTTTGTTGTGTCCCTCAAAAATCTCAGTCTTGGATAAAATTCCAGTTCTCAGCTGTCCTGTTTTTAAGTGCTGGTGGGGGCTTAGACAACCCCAGTCCTTTGGGGGTCCTCAAACTCCTCTCCATGCCCAGAGAATCATCATGGCCTGGCTCCAGCTATCCACAGGATCCCAGATTTGGGATTGCTCAAGGAATAAACATTGGAAGAGTGACATTCCTTGATCCCCAGCCCCACCTTGTGTATATCCAAGTTGTGGAGATGTTAAAAACCAGGGAGCTGCAGGGTGGGATGCTGGAAAAAGCCCCAGACAACCACAGGACCCAGCAAATCCCAAATCCTGCACCAAAGCCCCGAGACAGCAGAGGATTCTCCCCTCTCTCCCAGTGCCTGGGCTCAGATCCCAAATGCTGATAAACTGGGAAGGGGCAGGATGTGTAGCAGGAAGGTTGTGGCCATGCAGAGGAGCTCAGCCTGTGGACACAAGTTTCCTGAGTTCCTGGCAGTTTCTATCCCACACCAACAGAAATAAAACCAAGGTGGAATTCTGCCCTTCTCCTGAGCACGTAGCAGGGCACAAATGGCTCCACAACGAGGGACAGCAGCCCTGGAGAGGGACAGAGCAACTGTGAGGAGTACTGAGAGCTATATTTAAAAGCTGGCAAGGTGCCCAAATTCCTGAAAAATTCTCTTTTTCTAGGCTTTGGCTCGAGCTTGCTCTCGTGCAAAACAGCACTGGCACCTAGTGGCTGCTGGATCCAGGCACAGCATCCCAAAAAAAGCGTGCAGGGAAGCAGGCAAGGGCTGCTGGTCACTGCCTGCCATCTGCTCCAGAGCAAATAAAACCAAGGGCTCCTCTCCCAGAGAATTTTCTACACACAAAATAGGATGAACATCCCCAAAACTTCAAAATCCTGCCCACTGGTGACAGCCAAATAAACATGAGTTGTTTCACAAGGGGACCTGAGCTGGGGCACGAGGGACTCTCCAGATATTCTAATTCTGGGTTTCAACCCTAAAAACTCTCTTTTAGGGTCAGATGTTCACGATTTAGAGAATAAATCTTTTATTGTGCAATTCAGCTTGGCTTGCTTAAACACGTCCTACATATCCTAAACATGTCCTACTGAAAAAAACCCCACTGTTAGCAGGGTGGCTGGGAGAGTTTTTAGGAGAGGACATCAGGAGCATCTCCAGGGATTTGATTCCCAGTGCTGTTCTTTCAAAGCTCTCTCTTTTTCCTGACTCAATATCGTGACTGCTTTGAGCATCCTCCGGATGGGGATCTCTGAGACTGATTGCAGCTGGTTGGAAATGAATAATTCATCCTCTCCTACTGATTTTAAAGAGAGGCAAAATTATCTGATTGATGATTCTCTGAAGAATTAAGGAGATTGCATACAAAATTGGTACACATTATTAAACATTTACAGTTGTTTAGCTGTCAGGCTCTACCAGAATCCTAAATCCAGACCCAAAATGTGTTTTCTTCTCCCTGTGGCCCCTGGTTCTACCTCTTACAGAGGGCAGAAGAGATTTAGGGACTGTGGAGATGTCCCCACTTTTGGCAGCCCAGGGCAGTGCTGGTGGGAGGCAGCTCAGGAGGGACCTGTGACCAGCACTGGTCAGGGTGGTCATGGCTTTGCCCAGGCAGCTCTGAAACCTTCCTGGGAAGATCCTCTTCATTCCTGGGGACTTTTTTTGTGGTGAAATCCTTTCAGCCAACAGGTTTGGGCACTGTCCTTGTACCCTGCAATGGTATCTTCATTCTTGGATGAACTCTTTTGGGGGTTGAAGAGGGAGCACAAACCCTCTGGTGACCCAGTTGTGGGTGGCTCTGGGTGGTCCTGCTGGCCTTGGTCCTTCCTGATGCTCCAAAAAAGCAGGCTGGGGGCTGTTCAGAGCTGCCTCACCCACAGCTTTAACTCATAAATTCAGTCCTTACTGATTTCCAGCTAATTCCCTCTGGGAGAGCCTATTCACCATGGAGAGTCACGGGTTTAATGACTGAAGAATTATTTATATCATTATTACAATAAAAATGAGCCAAAACCAAGTCTGGCCAAGACAGGAAACACTTGACTGAGGACACATGAAGGGACTCAACTGCAAGGAAAAGCCAGAACTTCCCAGGAAGTCCAACTTTGCACATCAAAGGATGATCAGCAGCACTCGAGTGACATCCAGAGCCACAAAACCCCTCCCAGAACATCGTGGGATCACCTGGAGCCGGAGGGCGCCCACGACAACCATCCAAGTCCAACCCCTGCACATCCCAGACACCAAACCTGCTGCCCACTCCTTCAGGGGTGGCATAGCCTAGGGAGCTGTGATGTGGAAGGCTGAGGAGGAGCCCTCGAAGGGCACGGTGACGGTGCCCAGGAGGAACAGTCTCTTCTTGTAGTGGCCGAAGTAGCGCAGGCGGTACACGCCCGGCTCCGCGCCCGCCGGGATGTGCCACTCCACCGTCACATTGCTCTGCCCACGGGACCCTCTGCTCCAGTAGAACCTGGAGAACAGCCCCAAAACTGCACTCAGCAAGCAAATCCACGCTCCACCGCAGCTCACTACAGTGAGGTGAAGGTGCTGCAGGTAAAGTGTTATTTTGAGTCCTCCCCGTGCAGGGGAAGAGCTAAAGCAAGAAGGTGAATATTCACTTAAATCACAAAGTCTATAGTTATGGAGCTCGGGACTTCTGGCACCCATTTCCACATCAAAATCCCATTTCCTTTTACAGACTCCTTGTGCAAAAGCCTTTCTGCTCAACCCCAAAACTCCACAGGGAATGCTCAGCCTCGAAACCCCACACATCACCTGGATTTCGATGATGGCTTTCTCAACTGGCTTTGAGGGAGCCCTTCTTGGGAAGCTGATGAAGATTCACCTACAGCTCTGAAAGGTGTCACCAGCCTTGCTGCTTTGTGGGTATTTTTCCTGAAGGCTGACATCCCCACCCTTAACTTTTCTTTCTTCCAAACTTTTAAAAATTGCTGTCTGTTTATGCTGCACAGCACCTCTGGCCAGTTTTCCATGTGAGTCCCTCCTGTTTTGTCTTTGGCATCTTATTCATCATGGTGTGCCAGATGGATGGATATAGGCTAGGAGCAAGCTGGGCCACAAACTTTCTGTAATTCCTGCCTTTCCCAAATTTACAAGCCTCCATTCCAGATTCTGGAGCCAAGGGGAACACCAGTTTTGCCAAAATACGAGTTGATCCTCCCCTGGAGAGCATCACCTGCAGGGTCAGGACTAGCCTGGGGTTGGAAGCTCTGGAATGAAGCCCTTCAGGTTAGACTGGAATGATTCCCTGGATTCTGTGGGACTGGGAAGTGGCTCAGGGCACCCACCTGGTGTCCCAGGAGGCGTCGTTCAGCACCGCACGCCAGCTGCTGGAAATGTTGGAGTATTTCTCCACCGTCAGGAAGTTGTGCTCAGTCTGGAATAAAAACACCAGATTTAGGCAGGCACTGAAGGCCCAGGCACACCCCCATCTTCTGTGGCACTTTAAACTGGATAGGGACCATGCTTCCTCATGCTAAACTGGCCAATGTGGGGATTACTGGCAAAAGTAATTTCACTGCCAAAGCACAATTTTGGGCTGATAAATGATGCAAAGAACTTCTCTGTAGGAAGAGAATGGGCAGTGGCAATGCCCTTGCAAGGTGAGTGATGGAATTAATTAAGTGCTTTTCTAATTTCCTTTGTTTTCTTACAGTAAAGCAGCAGGGTGGTAGGATGGAAATTACAGACCAGGTTTGCCCTGGATACCAACCTGGTCTAACACATAATAAGGATCAATTTCAATAATGTAAAGAGATCACAAACAGCCCAAATTTACCTCTTTGCCCCAAAAGCTTTCTGGTGGTGTGAATTCCCAAAGCAAACATCTTCCTCTGGTCTCCCAGCAAATCAAAAATCCTTTCCAAATATCCATGAATCCCAAACACCCCAACTCCAGCATCATTCCACCACATTTACCGCATTCTCTGCAGAGTTCCTGGGGTTTCCACCCACAAAAGTCACTTTAGCAACTTCTCCCTGGGGGGGAAAATTGAGATTTGTATTAAAGGCACATTAAAAGCATCCTTTGAAGAGGCCATTTGATGCATTTAGGGGGTGGGTTGGTTTTGTGTTGTTTTATTGTGTTTGGTTTGTTGTTGCTCTTGTTTTAAATTCTTTATAATTTCACTTGTTGCAACTGCAGGGGATAATTTGTGCTTTGAACTGCTGCTCTGGGCCTTGCCATTCCACTTGCCCTGCTTCTGGATAAACTCCACCCCTGCACATAAAAAAGAGAGGAAATAAGGGAGATTCTTCAGCATGCCTCCCTGCCTTACTGCAGGGATAAGGAGACAGCAATGAGGTGAAAGTCCTTGTTCTGAACATCTTATCTAAATGCTGAGCATTGAAAACAGAGCCATTTCTGATTTTCTGATTTAATTTCCATTCCACAGCAGAAGCATCAAAGGTGATCTAATTGCTGCTTGTAAAACATCACTGTACAATATTTGCCTACTTAATCAGCTGCTATTTTGTTTTGAGGCAGAAGGGGAAATCTGCTTTGTGCTGAATGGAGGGCTTTTATTTTCCCCTTTGTTCACCCATTTTATTCCCATTCAGTACAGCAGCATAGGCATGGAAATGCTCTGTCCCTCTCAACCAGAGAGACGAGACCTGTCTGGTGTGAGGGCACCAAACTCACAGACTTGTGGGGTGAGGGGGAAGAACTTAGAGGCAACTTCTCAGGCAGCTCTTAGGGACCCCCAGAAGCTCTCACCTCTCGGTACTCCTGTCTCACTTCTTCCAGCACATCCCCAAAGTTTTTATTTTCCGGCGCGCTCTCCACGCCGAGAGCGGGCAGCAGGGTCAGGGTGGTCACGTTGAAAAGTGGAGGCTCTGGGCCACGGGGCAGATCCTCAGTGGCATTCTAGGAGAGGGAAAATGTGCTCCTTAAACATCCACAGGGGCAGCCAGCATTCCCTGAGGGACCACAGCACTGCCTCCCACCCGCTGCTGGCACAGATTGTAGGAATAGTAAAGTGAGCGTGAAAGGGAGGCAGGGGATCTCCATCTGTGCTCTGCCTGCAGCAGCAATCCCTGCAGGACACCTGCTCCCTGTTGCTGGGGTCTCCTGAATCCAGCCCCAGAATGCCCCAGGATATTCCTGCTCACAGCTCCTGCCTGTTCACATGGTCACAGTGACAATGGGCATCTCCAAGCACACTAAAACACAACAGATTTTTTTCCCTTTTGGTAGGAAAGCAGCAGCTTCAGGCTGTGCTGAAAGGTTGGAGGTACTGATTTCCTACACTTAGAGCTGCAAAACCCCAGAATTTCTCAAGTGGTGCCAGAGCCCCATTACAGGAATTATTTTCATACCATGTAGTGTTTTTTAAGAAGCAGTCAGGCGGCCTCAGTGAGGAGCAGCCACCACCACTGCACAGGATTTAGATGTGCCCAGCAGCCTGTGGTGTGTAGGAAATGCTGCTTACCAGAGCAATAGCCTTGGCCAGGCCCCTGTACAGCTGGATGTAAGCAGAGAGAGTGTGTGGCCCATAAATAGTGGAGGCAGCCTCGTATCGTTGGACCTGGAGAGGACAAATTTGGGAGAGGAGGGTTGGGAGGGCCCCTGAGTGCTTTGTACATCCCATCCCACCCAGCCTGGGATAGCACTGGGGTTACTTATTCCCTTTCTGATAAGGAGACAGCCCCAACAACTCACCAGAGTATTTCTGCTGCAATTTCAGGTTACTCCTCATTCCCCAACCTGCTGCAAACAGGGAGGGCCTGTTTGCTCTTCCCCTTAGCACAGGTTTTACCCTCTTTGCTCCTCCAGTTAGCACAGTTTTCACCCTCTCTTAAAGCCTTATGATGCAACTTTCCTCCCCTTCCAGCTTTTTGGGGTGGGATTCTTCCAACCCCAGTTCTTCCAATCTTCCCTCCCAGTTCTCCCTGCCTGATTTTGTAGCAAAGATCTCTAAACACACATCATTTCACATGAATTATTAGAGTCAAAAGCTGAACTCAGACAGAATCAATCCCCAGTTTTAACATTTACCTGGTATTCCTCATAGGTGGTGATGTAGTGGGTGTAGACATTGCACAGACCTGCAATCACAACGTTCATCCCTCGTGTCCCATGGGAATCAAATTCCTAAGGAAGGAAATAAAACCCTTCCTTTGAAACAACCTCTTAATGCACCATCTGTACTATTGTTATTATTTTTGTAGTTCTTGTTGTTATTAGTGTTGTTACTATCATGGTAGTTGGCAGTATTATTATTATTATTATTATTATTATTATTATTATTATTATTATTATTATTATCATCATCATCATCCAGGACAGAATACAAAGTTATGGTGGGAAAGAGGCTGGAAGCTCAGGAATGAAAACCTACAAGTGCAGTTTGCCTTTTTCTAGGTCTCATATTCACTCCCCAAAGAAAAAGAGGACAAATGACCTCACATTCCAGTAAATCTAGGGATTTTTTGGAAGCTGATGTCTGTGTACTCCTAAAAAAACACAGGGATGTCAGTGTGAGAAAGGCCCAGTGAATTGTGGAGACAGCATCTGGGATTGGGATTTTATTTAGGCTGCAGCCAGGATGTGTCAATCAAATGGAAAAAGTACTTTTTTTTTTCTTTTAGTTGTTCTCATGTTGCGAAATCCTGGTAGGGATTAAGGAGCTGAACCCCTCCATCCCAGAGCATCAGCTGTGCCTGGATCCCTGTGGAATTGCCCTAATGGCTTGAAACCAAATCAGTTTTGGGGAGGATATTCATTTCTCCTGCCTGTCAGGAAGCAGATGGAAAATCTGCCTGAAGAAAATGGGAGAAGGAAACATCTGTGGGACACAGAGCCCCATGAGCCCAGCTGGGAGGAGAGGAGGGGAAAACCAGGAGGCTCCAGAAAAGAGAAGCTCCAGGTGTGCTCTGGGGGAACCTCAGCAACTCACACTTTTGACAGCTTCCCGCAGCCTGCGTCCAGCCATGGTCCTGGGGCACGGAGGGCACAAAGTCAGGCTCCAGAATCATGGAATCCCAGCATCCCTGAGGCTGGAAAATCCCTCCCAGCCCATGGAGCCCAAGCTGTGCCCAGTGCCCACCTTGTCCCCAGCCCAGAGCCCTGAGTGCCACCTCCAGCCCTTCCTTGGACACCTCCAGGGATGGGCACTCCAAAGCTCCCTGGGCAGCCCCTGCCAAGGCCTGAGCACCCTTTCCATGCAGAAATTCCTCCTGCTGTCCAAGCTGAGCCTCCCCTGGCACAGCTTGAGGCCGTTTCCCCTTGTCCTGTCCCTGTTCCTGACCCCCCTGGAGTTGTGGAGAGCAGGGATCTAAAGCAGGAATTGCTGGCTGGACTTGCAGCACCCACCAGAAATTCCCACAGCAGCTCCAGCACTGCCCAACATCCCTTAAAACCTCAATGCACAAGTTCAACCAAAACACCTCAAAATATTTCACACCCATCAACCACAGCCAGGGAGGGACCCCTGGGCAGGGTAGAAATAAAAGTAGTGGAGCTAAATCATGATCCTATTTAAATTTGCATCTCTGCACCACCAACAGACAGTGCAATTCATAATTATCATGTTTGTTCTGCCAAAAACAGAATCAAAGTTGGCAAATTCCTCTGGTTTCCTTGAAACTGCATTTTGTTACAACCAAAATTATTCAGGAAGCCTGCGTGCATCTTAGTTGTTCTCAGGGTCATTTCGGGGACAATTTTGAGCCTACCCCCCTTTCTACCTGCAGGCATAACTGTTCCAGGAGGTTTGAATGGAATCTGGAAGCAATAAATAGAGCAAGAGGCAAGGAATACACACGTGAACTCCCCGGGAACAGCGAGGATTGCCAGGGATCCGATGGCAGCGATTTGCACGTCCACAATGTCCGGGTGCCAGGGGTGGGGCCAAGTCATCTGAGGAGAGGGAAAAGTGCAGATAAACACTCTGGTTTAGTAGAAAAAAATAGCCAAGGTGTTTTCCTTCATCAAGCAGGCAGATACATTTATTTTGTGAACTTGTTTGTAAGTTAAAGTTAATTTATTTGTGAAACACGTGAGGAAGTGTGTTACCTTTGTATGGTGTCTGACCATAAGAGCCACACAGGTAAATACCATGGGTAAGGAAAACAAAAAAAAAAAACCTGAATAAGGTGTTGCCAGAGAGGCAGCTTTAGGCAAAATGGGTAAAGAAGGTCAGGGAACCCCCACCTGCATGGAAAAAGGACAGAAGATGGATTGAAAAGGAAAAAAAAAAAAAAAAAAAAATCCCATTCCAGCAAGCCAAAAATGTTTATTTTTTCTGAGGAGCAATTTGCTGGGGGCAAACCATGCATGACAAAAGTTTGTGAAGCACATGAGAAGCAGGAGGCCTGCCAGAGCATCCCTAAAATGTGCTAAAGGCATAAGAATAAAGTGTAATTTACTCTCAGTAACACCATCCTGCATGGAGGAGGAGGCTGGGGGGAGAACCCTGGACATGATCCCTCTGCACTGTGCTTGTCTCAGTGCCAAGGGAGCATCAGGTGGGGGAAGAAGATTTCCCAGAGGAGCTGTAAAGTTTGGGGAGAGCTCAGAAAGGGCAAAGCCACGCCCTGAGCATGGGGATGGGCTGGGATCAATGGAGCAGCGGCTCCTTGTTCTTCAGCAGACACCACAGACACTGCCTGCAGCCCCCTGACAATCCCATAGGGATTGGGATCTGTGCTCCCGGCCCAGCCCAGCATCCCTGCACTCCCACACGGTGTGTCCTTACCTCTCCCGTGCTGAAGAGGATGGGCTTGGGTTTGTGGCAGGCTTTGGTTTCATTTGATGGCTCTCCCAGCAGCTGGTCCCGGATTTGATCCCAAAAGGGGTCCCCTTCTACTGAGCCTTGAGGAGGAAACATCTTTTAGCACTGTTCCTCAGCTGCCCCAGCAGCTCTCAGAGAGACACTCCCTGCTCCCAGGGTGGGATATTCCTCAGTGGGTGGTGAGAGCCTTCCTGGGGTGGTTTGAAGAGCTGAGCTTCAGCCCAGCTCAGCCCCATCCTGGCAGCCTTCAGGTAACGAGAACAAACGAGCAGGAGAGTCCCAAACCCCATTTCTTCTTTCCCAAACCCTTCTTTCTTCTCCCTGTTCCCCATCCCATCCCATCCCATCCCATCCCGTCCCATCCCATCCCATCCCATCCCATCCCATCCCATCCCATCCCGTCCCATCCCCTTGTTCTCCATGACCATATCCTTTTCTCAAACAGGCACAGACAAACCTGTGAGGGGGTTTCCTCCACCTTCCTAAAACCCCTCCTGTGGGTGCTGTGAGGTGGCTCCAGGGGTTTCAGTCTGTCTGGGGGATGCCCCACGCCCTCCCTGTTGGGATCTGCCCCCAAATTACCTTGGGTGAAGTTGAAAGCCCCCACTCCATCAATAGTCCCCGCAGCAAAGCTGTGCCCCAGGGCTGGTTTACAGGTTTTAACCTAAATCAGAGGGGGAGGAGAGAAGGAGAAGAGGGAATCCTCATTTCCCTGGGAGTGCAGGTGCTGCTGCAGGAACAGCAGCTCTGTCTGCTCCTGCTCTCACCCTGTGGGTGGCGTTCAGCTCCACGGACACGTCGCTCATGTTCACCCACTGGTGGGCTGAGCTCAGGGGTCCTGTCACCTCCTGGGAGGCTTTTTCATACAGCTCCTAAGGGGCACACAAGGTGGAAAAAAAGGACAAGAGGTCAGGAGCCCAGCTCTGCCACGTGGATCATTCCCTCATCCCGTCTCCCTGGGGCTTCTACCAGAGCTCTGCATTTCCCAAGTGCCTTTGTTTCTGTCACCCTGCAAGCTCTCCCTGGCTCAGGGACACTTTTCTTTTACAGCTGAAACATGCCCCTTGTTCAGCAGGATGGCAGCTTCCTTCTCCTGGTTGCCACCTCTTGGCACTTCTCACACCTTAGACCAAGCAGAAAAAATGTTTTCTGTGAGAAAGAAGAGCTTTGCTCTGCTCACTGCCTCGAAGTGCTGGGACTCTACCATGTGTTTACTGCACCCCTGACAGCTGAAGGTGTTTACTACACACACTCAGCCCTCCAGGGAATGGTTTTCAGGCTGGGACATGGCAAGGGTGGCAGAAGTTGTCCAGGTGTAATGACATTCCTGCCAGGAGTCTGAGGTGTTAAAGACAGCAGCAGTGTTTTTCCCCTGTGTTTGATGCCCACTCCAGGACTCCTGGCTGGGGACAGAGGCACAATCAGCCTGGAGTGACTTCAGGGCACTTCATCCTCTGGAGCAGAGACTCAAGGAAAAGCCACCACCAAGCCTCCTGCTCTTCCTCCAGCTCCTACAAGCTCTCCTTGCACTCGCTGCTCTCACATCACACAGGAGGGGAACCAGCAAATTCAACCCAGGGTGGCTTTAGAGCCCACAGGTGGCAAAGGGGAGCATCCTCTGTGGGGGGTTAAGCCACACATTTTACCTCACATTTCTGTCAGTTTGGGAATGTGATGCCAAATTGGCACACAAGTGGTGTGTGATGGCGTCTCTGAGCTCTCCCAGGAGTTTTCCCATCATGATGCCTTTGAGATGAATGGGAGGGAGGGGGAGAGGATGAGGGCACATCCTCATTATATCCCAGTGAGGAACACTGAGATCAAAACCCCAGACCAACATTTTCAAATGGCAACACCTGCAGTGATGTATCTAAACAAAATTATGTGTCGTCCAGTCTAAATTCAGGTTTCTAATCAGATGTGTTACACCTGAGGAAATTTTTCACTGCCATTAAGATTTCCTACACTGTCCTAAGCTTAACAAATCCCAGGCTCTGAGGTCCTCTTGATTCCAGTAGACATCTCCAGAGGCTGGTTGCAGAGCTCATTTACCCATTAAAAACAAAACCAAGGAAGTTTAGAGTAATTTGAACCTACAAACATTCACTAAAACAGGTACAAGATAGACAGAATATGGAATACAGAATATAGGAGATAGAATATGGACTATGCAGAGGGAAGGGATGCACAAGGCTCATCAAGCTGCTTCAATGAGCATGAATTGCTGTGGTAGCAGCACTCCCACCCACCCAGAAAGCAGAGTGTCCCTTACCTTTGCTTTCAAGTAGAGGTTTCGCCCTATAATCCTGGTGCTCTCAAACATGTCGTTCCCAGGCCCCTTGGCCATGCACATGGCTGCCTGTTGGGAAATTTGTTGGGTGATCAGGGACTATCAGAGAATCAGGTGACTGTGGGAACCGAGGGCTTCTTGCAGGCCACATCAAAATCAGGCATGGGGGGGTCACTAAATTTGGGGTGAACGACCGGAAAATTGGGCGCAAATTGGAAAATTGGGACGAAGCGCAGTTAACCCCTGGAAGTGGCACCACCAAAAGGAGGTGGTATTTCATTCTGGCGCCCTGTCCACGCCCAGTGGCCCTGCAGAAGGTGGGGCAGGGTCCCACTCACCCCTCCAACGGGACAGCTGCTCTGGGGGTTGTGGCAGGACTCGCCCGTGTTGGCGCAGAAGGGACCCCGCGTGTTGGGGGACACGTCTCCCAGGTTGGACGAGGCAAAGGCGGCCACAAAGGAGCCCTGCAAGGCCAGAGGAGTGTTGTAGGGAGAGCAGAGCCCACCTGCAGCCCTCCCCTCGCCAGTAAAATCTGGTTTATTCCCAAAGTCACTGGGAGCGCTGGGCTGGGGCACATCCCGGGAAGAGCAGGGGAGAGCTGGATGCACACGGGGACATTTCAGGGAGAACTCAAACCACCCTGGTGTGCAGACAGTGCTCCCTCCTCCCCCTCAGCTCTTCCCAGAGTGTCCCCAGCTTCTCACGTTGCTGACCAGATGTTTATGGGTCAGTGGAGCACCTTGGCACAGGATTTTTTTTTCCTTCCAGGACTGAGAACTTCTGGGACACTTCCCAGGTTGCTCAAGGGATGGGGCAACCACAACCTCCCCAGATTTTATAATGTGAGTTATTCCTCAAGTCTGAATAACTGCCACTGATTATTAGTTTGGAAAGCCAAGAACACACTTTCCAATTTCCCTTCTGTAGAGGAAAAAGGAAATAAATCAAAGCATTCACCGGAGTCCTTGTGCTCCTGTGTCTGCCCTGCTGTCCCACTCACCCCCTCCCTGTCCCGCCCTTTCCTTCGGGCACTCCCACCTCTCCAGGGAGCATCCCCTTGTTCTTCTCCTGCTCGAACAGGTAGGAGGCGTAGCCCACGTTGTCGCTGTTCACCAGGTGGTTGGAGTTGTTCATGCTCACGGGGTGCACAGCAAACCAGCTGGGCAGGGGTCACAAGGCACACACTGAGAATGCTCTGTTCACTCCAGGCAGCAGCAACTGAGCTGTTCAATCTCATGTCTTTATGGGAATTTTCTCTGGGAGAGCACACACAGAGACTCGTGGTGCTGGGGGATGGGTTAGCAGGAGCACAGGATTCCCATCCTCTCCCTTCCTAACCAGAGGGGCTCATGGCTGTCAAATTCTTGAGGCCACAAGAATTTATCACTGTCCTTATCAGGGCCACCAAAAGCCCCTTCAGACCTGAGCTGACTCTTGCAGTAGCTCAGAGAATTATATTCTGCAGGGAATTTTATATTCAAAGGAACAAGGAGGAGTCTATGATGTAAAAAGGGGGGGAAATGGAACACCTTCATTCTTACAAAAAATAATGAGGGTATGGAGAAAAACCTGCTGCGCTGGGGGTCAGTACCTGATGAGGCCAAGCTCGTGTCCATCCTCATCCACCATCTTCAGCACCACCATTTCTTTATCCGTGTTGGATGAATACCTGGATGGGAACAAAGCAGGGAAATCCCAGAGTCAGGGCCGTGGTTTGCTCTGGCAACTTAAATCTCCACTACACTGAAGAAAGATGTGAAAAGGTCATTCCACGTGCTACCAGCACGCAGCACAGCCTTGGAGAAGCATCTGAAACCAGCTGGGAAGGTGAGGGAAGAGCTGTGGCTGTCACTGTCCTCAGGCTCTGCTCCTCCAGGGAATGGAGATAACTCAGATTTGTGCACCAAGGTCAGCACTTGAATGCCCTCTGACTCTTTATTTGTTAAAGAAAGCACAAGGTCACATCCTTGACTGATTCCTCATGCTTGGGGAGGGCAAGTACAGCTTTCAAGCCCTTTCCAAGCAGTTCATTTTTTCTCCTGCCTGGGAGGTTTTACCTGTTCCTCTCGGACTCTGGGTTCTCGAGGTAGGAGAAAGGGCTCCTGTTGATCTGGCTGTTCTCCACTGTGCCTCTGTTTATGAAGAGCCTTCCTCTCTTCATGTTCTCATGGGCAATATCTATGCTCTGCAAAGCAGCAAGGCAGGGACTCTCAGTCTGGGAGGTCACCTGGAAAAACTCTTTCTTTCCCTTCCTGTCCATCCCCAACCCTTTCTTGGAATTTGGGGGTGCTTGTTTGTTCGGGATTTTTTTCCGAGCTCATCTAAGATTCTAGAAAACTATGACAACATTTTCAAACTACCAACAGCTGCCTCTGAAGAAAGGACTCGAAGCTCCTGCTTTTCTTGCTGACCGGCAGGCACAATCCCACCCCAGAGCGCGTCCCGGGGGAGCTGCCACCCCAAAACCAGCCGGACGCAGGGTGCCACCAACCTTCACAATGCCCTTGACAATGGAGCTGAGGGCTGGCCTGATGAGCCCCTTGCTGGTGATCCAGAAGAGGGTGTACTGGAAGTAGCCTCCGGGGCCGGAGTGCGTGTGGGTGCCGCTCAGGATCACGTTGTGCTGCCCGTACAGATCCCCGTACTTGCTCCGCAGCTGCTGCAGCACCTGAGGGCAGCCAGGTGCTCCTGAACACCCCTTCGTGTGCCCAAGGGATCTGTGCCCACCCCTTGCAAAAACCCCAAGCATCCACCCCCCACCCTCACTCTTTTTCTGCCTGGCACAGCAAGGAGGTTGGGAAAGAGCCTCAAAACAGGAATATCTGGTAAAAGGGCTTTATATCCAACCTGAAGGGAATCCCAGCTCTCAGCACCTCCCTCCCTCCTCCACTGCCTTAGAGGCACCACGATAGTGTTCTTGCGGTCCCAGTGAACCCCTGGGAGCTTTTCCACTGAGAGAAGAGCGAGCAGAGGCGCAGCATCACGCCGGGAGATGCCCCAGGGGCCAGCAGGCAGCCGCACCTCCAGCCGCAGCCGCTGCGACACCATCCCGATGTCGGCGCTGACGAACACGACGCGCTGGGAGCGCTCGGGGTCCCACACGACGAAGGCGCGGCTGTAGAGGCGAGAGAGGAGCCCCCCGCCCGCCTGCTCGGGGTTGGCGTAGCCCATCTGCAAGAGAGCAGCTGCGCCCTGAGTGCTGAGCCTTCTGCCCCTCTGCTGCGCCTTCCTGGGCAGCTTTGCCCGAGGGCAGAGGGTTCCTTCAGCCCCGAGTGCGGCTCTGTCCTGCCCCGCCCTTCCAGCAGCCAGGAATGGTTGGGCCCTAAATCCCATCTCCTTCCAACCCCTGCCATGGGCAGGGACACTTCCCACCAGCCCACCTTGCTCCAAACCCCAGGGAAATCCCAGCTTGTGTTGGAAGGTGACACAATTTTTGGCAAGGCAGAGGCTCTAAACCAGAAATGGTGCAAAAAAACACTCACAAAGGATGAAAAACCAGCATTTCACCAACCCCATGAGGAATTCCCTCACTCACCAGAGGGACTTGTGCCACAGGTCCTGTGCAGTCAGCTCTGCCAACACCCACCAAGTACTTTGCCTCTTGTGCTGTGTTGTTGTTGGAATCTGTAGGGACAGCAAATGGAGATCAGTGGGCACAGCAGCGAGCAGAATTGGGATAAAAGAGGCCAAAGAGCCCTGGCTGAGTGCTCTGAGTGGGGGCTGTGAAGGTGGCAAAGGGGGGAGCAGGCATGAGGAGCCACCAGGGAACTCTCCAGAGGGGCACTGGGCTCTGTCGATTGGGTGGGATGCACAGCCAGGGGGAACCAGCCCAGCATTCCCAGCTAAACCCTCCAAGCCCACCAGGACCACACAGGAACCAGATCCAAGAAAATTCAGAAAATTCAGCTCAGCAGTGGTAAGAAAAAAGGGATGGTGTGTCAGGAGCTACTGGGAAAGGACTAGGGAGGGGAGAAGGGCACATCCAACACATCCTGTGTCCAGTGCTGGTACCCTGGTCCTCTCCCACAAAAAAATCTCTGAAGATCAGAGAAGGGAAAAGCAGTTCTGAGCAGTGATTTCCAGGCAAATGGTGAAGGAGAAGTTCTCCCAAAGGAGAACTTGTGGATCTCAGCCCAGGAAGGTGCAGAAATCCTTCCAGGATGGACAAACCCATGGATAAAAGCCATTGAGGGCTATCAAATCATCATCAATCAGAAAGGTCATCTGCACCTCAGGAAATCCCAGAGCCACAATTCACTGGAGGCTGAGATAACGCTGTGGGAAGATCTGAAATATTTCTGTTGCTTGCTCTGTTCCCACAGCCCTCCCCAGGCAGGGCTTTGGCATCAGGGGATGCTCCATCTTCCCAGCCTGGCCTTTCCTGGGCTGTCACTTGAAACAGAGGAGAAACACTCACACTGGCCACAGACTGATGCCATTTCTGTCATTTAAAGTGACACCAGCCAACTCTTAGAACTCCTCCTCCTCCTCCCCCAAGAGCTCTGGCACAGAGGAGAATCACTTGTGCAAAACTCTGACACGTTGCAGCCTAAAACCACAAAGTTTTGAGTCCCAAATCTGAACTACATCCAATTTGAGACCAAAATCTGGAAGCTGGAAGGTCCCACTGATGAGGTGTTGAGTCCAGCTCCTGATACCCTCGTGCTGGGGGTGGGCTGTGATGGGGTTGTAAAACCCCTTGGTCAAATCCTGGCAGTGAGGGGTCCTGAGGAGGCAGAGAGAGGGAAGGGAGGATGGAAGGAATGGATGGATCCCTGCAGCCAACCTCAGGGCTGTGCTGCCATGCTGCCCCTGCTCCTGCTGCTGTGGCTGGGTGACAGAGGTGCAGAGGTGGTGGTGACAGCTCAGCTCCACCTGCCCCCCTTTAATTTAAACCCTGCCCTGGGCAGCCCCTGGAGCAGAGGGCTGGGAGAGCTGCACTTGCCATTGGTGTTTTTGCTGAGGAAGTGCAGCAGCAGGAGCACCACGGTCAGGGCGATCATCAGCGCCAGGCAGACGATCAGGATCACCTCCAGCCGGGAGAAGGAGCACCTGGACCTCTTCCCAGGCATGGTGGGGGCACTGTGGGGGCAGAAAGGAGCCCGTGGGACATCCCAGTGAGGGGCACATCCCACCCAGAGCTCACATCCCACCCTCAGGGAGCTGCCTGTGCCCCCACCCCAGTGCCAGAGACCGTGGGAAAGGGAGATTTATTCTTCAGCTTCAGAAGGGTTATCTCCTGCTGGCAGCAGTCACTCCCTGACAGGACAGGGAGAGCACCCAAATTCCCCACCCTGTGCTTCCCAAGACACTTTGCTCACCCTTCTGAAGAGATCTGGGAATAAACCCCACAGTATTCCACCAGGTCCTGTGTTCTCTGAGTGGCTGCAGGAGATGCTGAAGCTCAGAGATAATTCTGTCACCATAATTAACACCAGTTTAGGAATCTCAGCTTCAAGGTCCCTCCCAACCCACACCAGCCTGTGAGTCTGTGATTATTCTGTGATTAGAAAGGGAAGAATGAGGCAGAGCATCTGATTTCCCTGGCAGTAACATTTGCCCTCTCTGGTAAAGCTCCTGCCTCCAGGCTGTTCCTCATATTCCAGGGAATGTGCCCTATAAACAATGATCCTGCAGGAAACAACTGCTGGAATGAGCAAAAGGTTCCAGTGAGAAACAGCACCAGCAGAGAGCCAAGTGGTCACTTAGACTCGCTCCAGGTGACCTCCCTTATCAGCTTCTCCTGCTACAGCACTCATGGTCAGGGCTGAATTTCACAGAGCAAATATTTTGGTGGCAGCAAATCTCACGTTTCCCTCCTGCCCTCTTTATCCCCTGAGCGTGGCACTGGCTGCCAGGCACTGTGAGCTGTCCAGAGCCATCCCAGCAGCAGCCTGAAGCACATCAGCATCACACACACTCTCCCTTCTCATCATCCCCTGACTGAACTGCCCCAAAACCACGGAAGGACACAGCACAGACCCTCTGGGGTCCCAGGGGAATCTCCAGCAGGCTCACCTGAGTTCCCTCGCCCGTCCCAGCAGCTCCCAGCTCGAGACCTGCTGCAAGCTGGAAAGCTCAGCTGGAAAATTCCTGCTGAGTAACCCCGTGAGTCAAGTGGCACAAGATAAGGAGAAACCAATCAATAATTTTAATCCCACGAGGAGGTGACAGGAGGTTTTTCCCTGGTGTGTTTGTGGTAAGCTTCAGACAGCATCTCCCTCTCCCAAAATAACCTTTCCAGGACTGCCCTGCTCAGCTCTGCTGCTCGAGGAATTTGGGAAAAGGAGGTTTTTTTCCTCCTCTGCCTCATCACAGCTTGTCCAGCCTGTGGAATGGTGGCTGCTTCCCATCTGGATGAGATTCCTGATTCTCATGGAAGTTCAGTGCTCAGGGTTTCCAGGCTCTACTAGAAGAACTTGGAAACATGATTCCACTTTAAGTGCAAAATACTATTTATTAATGCATTTCAACTTAGCAAAAAGTTTTTTTTTCACCTGTTTCAAGTCCCAGATAGGCCTGGATAAATTCTCCAGCTGCTCAAATACCTTTTATCCAAAGGGTTTTGGCACTTGGCTCCTGCCCAGAATGCCAGGACCCATCACACCCTCAGCAGGGAGGGAAGATCCAGCCCTTCCTCCCTCCAGCATTGTGGTGGGAATTTAAAGCTGGGAGCACCTCTGGCATTTTCCCTCCCCTCTCAGGAGGTTCAGGGGTTTTTTTCCCTCTCCTGTGGTGCATCCCTGATCCAAGGGTTAACATTCCAGGCAAAGTCTGCGTCAGCACTTCAAGGTCACGTTCAGCGTCGCCCTTTGGCTCCGTGATTTTTGGACTGGCTGGTGGGGAGAAACAAGATTTCCTGATACCTTATCTGCTGGCTGTAATTCCTAAGGAACCTGCTGGCCCTGGAAACCTGGAGAGCAGCCTGTGTGGGCTGGCAGATATCCCTGGGAATGTCCCCAAGTGTGCCTTGGCCTTGGGGGGAGCAGGACAGAGAAAACCACGGAGCAGCTGCTGGGCAGGGATGAGCCAGGAACAGACAGAGCTCTTCCTGCAGCTGAAGCACTTGTAGGAAAAGCTAAGAGAATGAGTTTTAAGGGACTGTTGTAGTTAAAGCCTCACCTCACAAAATGAAAACAGCTGAAAAGTGGCTCTGTAACCACCTGTGGCTGGAGGAGGAAAAGGATGACTGATGGCAGCTCAAAACATGACCAATTTTAAATTGTTTTCCTGATGAGGTTCTGGGGACCTCAGCTCCCCATCTCCCCCAGGTGATGTGGCTGTGTCCAGGCCCAGAATTACAAAAGCAAGGAGTTTTTTGGTGCAGAAAAGGCACTTTCTGGGCTGCAAAGACCTCAACTTAAGTGCTAAGGGCTTGGTAAATCCCCCTGAATGCCTCTCAGCCTGTGGAAATGTGAGGAAGGCAAAAAGTTCCCACAGACCACCCTCCTTCCCAAGGCCAGGAGTCCTCCAGCTCTTCCTGGTGCCATTTTGTGCCAAATGAGCCTAAAGAAAGTGATGTTTTCTTTACAATCTTTATCCTCCTGATAAAAGGTTCCTCCCCATCACTGCTACCACAGGACTGCACTCTCTGACGTCCCCAGGACATCCAGGGGCTGCAAACAGCACAAGGATTTCATCCTCAGCAGGAAAAGTGTTTAAACCCACTTAGGATTAGTGGATCCACTGAAGGAACCAGGCAAAGCTGAAGGGAAACCACTCAACACAAATGGCCAAATGTCCATTTCTTTCATCAGTGGACCTTGTGCTTCCAAATCATTGATAAAGAGGATTCAAACCACATCTGTACAGGAAAAACAAAATAAATTATGAAAATTGGCTTTGAAATACAAACCCATGAGGCATTTGCTTCTCTTTCTTCTCCTCATTTTTCAGTTCCTCATCCCTCCCAAGCAAGACCAGATCATTTCAGAGAAGTGGCCCTTCCCTACAGCACCCAAATTTCACTTTAAAACCAGCATTTCCTGGTGTCTCAGAGAGCTCCCTTTCTGCAAACCATCCAAGCTGGGACTGGGTGAAACTAAACTCTTCTCTTCTCTTAAAAATGCTCAGGCCATGATCTTCTCTGTAGACCTGAAATAAACACACTTCTGACGG
This sequence comes from Oenanthe melanoleuca, assembly GCF_029582105.1. NCBI lineage: Eukaryota > Metazoa > Chordata > Aves > Passeriformes > Muscicapidae > Oenanthe > Oenanthe melanoleuca. The sequence continues at coordinate 2,076,049 of NC_079340.1, forward strand.
GCAATGAAGAGACTGAAAATCCTTTTTTTTTTTTTTTTTTTTTTTTTTTTCCAATTAGAAGGCATGGAGGGATTCCTGAAACTGGCTGAATCAAGCCTTTTGCCCCTCCTTGTTCTAGGGGGCAAAAATCCCTTTTTTCCTGAGAAGCCACCATGGATCACCTGTAAGGATGGGCAATTCCCCAGCATCACCCATCCCTGCAGGACAGGAGCCTTGATTCCAGCCTGCTTGCTAAACCCTGGCCAGGTCCTGAGCAGAAAATTGGAACAACCATCATCTCAGCACGAGAGAGGCTTGTAGAGAGCTGAGATGTTCCCCAAAGCCTGAGATCCTGGGAGCTCTCAGAGCCCCCTGAGCCTTCACAGCAATGAGGAGACCTCTTACATAAGTTCATTTAACAGAGAATGGCCAAAGTCCTTTTTCCTCTGGCAGGATGGCAGGAGATAAAGAGTTTGCACAGAGCTGTCAGCAAGAACCCTGCCAGGCTTTGGCAAGGGCAGGGGCTGCTTTAGGATTTTCTTCCCCACCTTCCCTTACTGCAAGCAGCAGCTGGAAGTGGGATCAGCTCTTTGTGGTGGCAAACACTGACTTTCCTGCTGGAAACAGCTGGGGGCACACAGGGAGAGTTTAGGAAGGGCAGGTTGAAGTGAAAGGGAGCAAAACTGGAGCAATTGCAGTTTTTGAACTCAAAAGCCTGCACAGGTCACTGAGTGACAGCTGAACTGAAGGGATACCCAGCAAATATAACTAAAATATTGTCCTGGGGTGCCTCTCCTTTCTTTCCCCACCCTCCCTTGCCTGGCCTCAAGAACAAGAACTCTCCTGCCCTTCTGGACAACCAGGTGACTTTTGGTGCTAATAATTTATGTCCAGACATGTGAACACTCCAAAATTCCCCAGGTGATGTGCCTTAAATATATTCAAAAATAGGTTAAAGCTTCACCACAAATAGAGAATATTTTGCCATCAGCAGCCCCAGGGACAGGCCACTTCCCTGGGATGTGGGAAGCATTGCTCCCAGAAAGAGCCAAGCTAAAAAGCTCTGGCACAAAACTGGGAAAACCTCAAGAGCCCAAAACAGCAATGCAGAGTTGGGCAGATCCAAATTCAATACCATTGCAGGCTTTTTGGGGGGGAAATTTTGAGAAAATGAACACGGTGAGCTGCTCTGTGCCCTCCCATGCCAGCAGGGGCTGAGCTGCTGCTGCTGAAAGCCAAGTTATGGGAGCCCTGCCTGCTCCCAAACCTTGCAGCACCTGCTCCTTCCCACCATCGTGGAATCACAGAATATCCTGATTTGGACCCACCAAAATCCAACTCCTGGTCCTGCAGAGTCCCAGTAATCCCATCACGGGCCTGAGAGAGGTGTCCAAACATTGATTTAAACAGGGGATGTGCAGAGGGTGTCGTGCTGGGATTCCCTGCCCTGTGCCCATGGACAGCCAGGGGCAGGAGAGGCACTGAGAGGATGCAAAAAGAAACCTCAGATCCTTCTGGCAAGTAATTGTGGCCAATAGCTGATGAGCTGGGTGGGAGAAGTTGCCAGAACAGGAACTTGTGGCTTGTGTTCTGGCAGCACTCTGATCCACTGGCACCAGGAAGAGAACGAGCACCGAGCTGTGTCCTGAGGAAAAGCAGGAGAGGAAGTTGATGGGATTGCTCTTCCCAGAGTACAGGAAAGCAGAGGGAACACTGGCCCTGCTCGGCTCGTGCTCCTCAGACACCTCCCATCCCTGTGTTTATGGGTTTAAATCCCTCCCCACGTGGCAGTGCTAAAGGCTAGATCCACATGGAGCTCAGCAACTCCAGTGCCCGCCCTCCTGGCAAAGATCCCGGTTTGCCCAGCTCTTTCTCCACCTTCTCCAGCCTCTTCTGGTGCAGACCCCTCTTCCCAGTTCCAGCCTCCTGGCGCTTGCACTGGACTGTCCAGGTTTGCCCCTCCACACCCAAAGCTGGCTCTTGCCTGTCCCCTATAGACACGCTCAGCACCCAGCTGGAGCCCACAGAGGATGGTTCACTGGCACAGCGTGGGGAGATCCACGAGTTCTGTTGGACTGGGGCAGCACAAGGCCAGATTCCAGCTTTTACAGACTTGTAGTTTGCTGTGTTCACCTCTCTGATGGGCACCAAGCAAAGAGGCAAGGGAGAGGCAACAATGCACCAAGTGCCCAGGGCAAGGGAATCATTGAGGTGGTGGTTCAGCCTCTAATTGGGTCAAGATTGCCCTTGGAAATCACCCAAGGATCTCAGCCCAGGAGCACAAAGCTCACAGGCCAAAGCAGAGGCTGAGGGATGGCTGTGGATGGATCTCACCTGAGGTTTGGGGGGAATGCAGTGGCAAATCTGGGATTCTGGCCACCAGCACCATGCTGACCCCGAGCCACGTCCCATCCCACCCATCTGGGCAGGTGCTCCCAGGAAGGAGGAGAACAAGGCAGCACAAGCTCCACAGCCTGGGCTGAGCCAATGCACAGCAGTTCTGTCCCACATCCAGCCCTGGGCCCCTCCTCCAGCAGCAAGGCCACTGCTGAGCCCCCAGTCCCACACTCCCAGGCTCCCTTCCCGAGGCAGCAGCACAGATGGGACCAGTGTGGAGCCAGAGCCATGCAGTAAGTCAGACACCACAAGGCAGGGTTCAGCAGATTCCATTTAATGTCATGTGCATATATATCCATACATTTACTTATGTCAATGGTTCGGATGTGCGTGATGCCAGGTCTTGAAAAATCTACTCCTCCTGTTACCTCTGGGAGCGTGAACTCTCTCAAAAACCAGCTGGGCTGGGCTCTTTAAAAACTGACTTTTAGCCCCAAAAGCTGCCAAGGTAAAGCTGTGGATTGGAGGCAGAGCAGGCAGAGCTGAGCCCTAAATTCCCACCCAGCTCTGCAGATGCTGTTGGCAAAGGGTTTGGCCAAGGAACCCCTCCCTCCTTCCATCCCTCCCTCCCTCCCTCCCAGGACACAGAACTGGTAAGGAACGAGCTGCTCTCCTTCAGCATCCCAAGCAACAGCCAGGCAGAGCAGCAGAAGCAAAACCCCACCAGCTCTCCAGGGCAGGTTTTGGCCAAGGCTGAGGAACAGGGCAGAGAGGTGGAGATAAAGCATCCCCAAAAAAACCAGAAGAAATAAAAAATGACACTTTCACCACCACGGACGCACAGAAATTGGCTTCTCCTCTTTTTGTCTGGTGTCCAGGGGCCAGCACTGGCAGCTCCTGGGGGAAGGGCTGCCCCTGCCCTGTGCTGCATCCCAGCAGTGGTGGGGTAGATTTTTCAAGGCCTGGAGATGGCTCCCAGGAAGGCTCCTCCAGCATCGATTGCATAGCATTTATTTCAGATAAGGCACTGTTTTGCCCAACAGCAATTCCACATCAATGCAGTTTCTGTACAGTCCACATGGATGGCCTACAGTGCAATAACATCAACTTAAAGGCAAGGTTTGGAAGAATAAACCCAGCTTTAAATTCCAACTGAATATCAAAAAGATAAAGGAAACTACATTTTTCAAAAGCCTTTTTTATTTTCCTTCACCATTGTTGTTTTACAATACAAATATCACCTTGTGAATACACAAAAAACCTACAGAAGATAACTCTGCTTCACGTAAAATACAGAATGGATATATATATATATATATTTATATATATATTTTTCTCTTCTTCATTCTTTTTTATAAAAACTATTTTTGTTCTGCACATTGGCAAGTTTAGGATAGGAGACTTCCCCAAACATACAGTATGTATGGTAGGAGTGAAAACTTAGAATTACATGCAGTTTCTGCACAAATATTTTAAAGAAATAGATTATCTTTGTTGTTTTTCAACAACACTTCGATAAGGGGATGGAGAAACCATTCATAGTTCACTCAGTGATCATTTGTAAAATTCTTAAAAAACAGGAATTCATGGCTATTTTGCTTTTTAAAACCCAGCTACCAAGTAGACAATAAAGTGATACTTTTTTAGCTTGACCTACCCACAATGTGTGAGCAAGGTCGGACCCTTTTTTTATTTGGTGGGGTGGGAGGTTTTTCCCTACACGTGGCAACTTCAACATTATAAGCAAATTTCCAGTTTAATTTAGCCATAAATGCAAAAATTAGTAATTATACAGTATATATAATTCTGCTTTCATGGAATACTTTATTTTAAATAAAAACATTTAAGACTGCCTACTGACCATACAATCAAGACAAGAAAGGCACTAGAAACATAGACAAATCTCTCTCTCTCCCAAGAAGCATTTTCTTTAAATTTTTTTAACTCTCTATTCTCTGACATGTAAAAATCTTTTTAAATTTAATTTTTTTTTCATACACATTTTGAAAAATAAAGTTAGGAAATACTTAGAAAATCACTTTACATTTTCTTCTCTTTTTTTTTTTTGGTTTTTTTTTTTTTTTTTTTTTGCACTTTTTTGACACAGTCAGTCACTGCAGATTCTACAAAATCAGGATTTACCAAACCTTTCTGTGTCTATCATCTTATTCATAGCACGGTGCAACAGGTAGAAAGATTTCTTGATTTCACCCAAGGCAGATATTTAGAAACCTTCATATAGTCATTTGCTAGAAAATGGCTTACAGCCCAATCTTTGGGGCAAGAGATATGAAAAGTATGTTTTCCCAAGAAAATAATATGCTTTGTTCCCAGACGTGACTGGAAAGACCAGAACTTATGATATAAAAGCTTTTCATCTATGTTGTCGCATCATATACAAAGGAACATGGTGATGGGCAAATGCAAATCCCAACTCTATCAACAAGAAATGTATAACAGTGCACGATCAGTTAAATTCTCTTTATTGTTGTCCAACGCAGATCCTTTGGAGAGAAAAAAAGATCACAGTGCTTACCAGGTAACTGAACGGGTCAGCTGCTAAAGAAAGGGTCAGGGAGCGGTGGGTTTTCGTTTATGGCATCTTCTCTTGGAGGTGTGAGCACTTGGGACAGGTCCTGGGGCCTGGTGGCACCGCTACGTGTCACTCAGCAGGCGGCTGTACTTGACCTGCCGGCCCCGCGCCAGCGCCGGACACCGCAGCGGCCAGTGGTAGGAGCGAGGGACGATGCCCTGGACATTCTGCTCAAAGTACTGGAAGGGCTTGTACCACCACACCCGTGCAAGGAGGTTAGTTTGGGAAGCTTCTTTTAGCACCTGCAGGGAGGGGAGGACAAAAAGTGCATTAGGGAAGGGCAGGTTCTTTATTTGCATGGCTTCACTCCAGATCGTTCGGTGGCGTCCTGTCTCCTGCTGCTCCCAAAATCCCACCTCCCAAACTGATCCCACCAAACACTGCTCACCCTTGCCTACAGGACCTCAGAGTGGGCAGGCTCCCAGGGAATTATCCAACCCCCCTGCTGCCTGTTTCCATGCCAGAGCCAGGGAACCCTGTGTCCATCCACCCAAGGGAACACACAAGCACAGGGCCTGTACACTGAGCTTGATCTCCATGTCAAGCTCACCTGTCAAATAAATCCACTGCTGCTTTTAAGTCCCAGCACAAGGAAGAGCAGCACACCAATGTGCTCAGGGAAGGATCCAGGGACTGGCATTTCCCAACACTCTGGCAGTCAGGACAGCAGTGTTGAGCCACCTCCTGAGTTACATCAGGCAGCAGAACAGGAATGTTTCCACACCAAGGGCTCTGCTGAAGCAAGTCCTCAGCAGGACTGACTCCAGCACTTCCAGCTTGGGAGTGCTACTGTCCTGAGAGCCCAGGAGCAAAGCCACAAGCGTGGAATCCTCTGGGGCTGTGTGACAAAGGCTGCAGTGTGGGCACAGACTCCTGCCACAGCACCTCCCAAACTGACTGAACATCAAAGGGCACCTAATTTGCAATCAGCATTTGGCTAGAAATGTACCACAAGGCCTGGCTGTGGTGTTTTGCTTCAGGCAGCACCAAACCAGTGGAATAACGAGGTGGGAGCTACAAGGCTTTCAAGAGGCTGGAGCCAGATGACCTTCAAGGCCCCTTCCAGCCCAGGTCATTCCATGATGGTTCTGTGGTAGGACCTAAAAATCTGCACTGGCAGAATAGAAACTCATCTTCTACCATTGTAGGAGGTCTTTATTAAATACAATTAACAGCATGTGCCACAGATAAGCAAATGATCTTTGACCATGAGCACAGAAAATATTTGGGCACCAATATGCTGCCACATACCTAAAAATGTCTCTTAACTCCCCTGTCCACTATCCATGGGAAAGACTTCTGCATTTTCTCTCAGAGAATCATGGAACACCCAGACTTGGAAGAGTCCCACAGGGATCATGGATCCAGCTCCTGGCCCTGCCCAGACACCCCAACAACCCCACCCTGGGCATCCCTGGTGTCCAAACCCTCCTGGAGCTCTGGCAGCCTCGGGGCTGTGCCCATTCCCTGGGGAGCCTGGGCAGTGCCAGCACCTCTGGGGGAAGGACCTTGCCCTGATCTCCAGGGATTCTCCTGACCCTGCCCTGGCAGAGCAGGGGAGGTTTCACTTTCCTCAGTATTGTCAGCTCCTCTCTGATTGCTCCAGTTCACCAGCCAGGAGAACTCACCACCCCTTGGAAACACTTTCAAAAACCTGTTTATTTTTAGCAAGGCCTCCTCCTGTACCTGGAGAGACCTGTGGCACAAGCCACAGAACACACTAAAACCCCAGCTGGCCTTGACAACCAAACAAAACAGAACCAAAGCAAAAGAATCTAAATGGTTTGTTGTTCTATCACAAATGTGACCACCTGAGGTTACCCAGGGGCAGAAGAGCCCTACCTGCCTTCAGGAAGACGTTCCCATATTTTTGTGGTCAAGACACAAGAAGAACCCAATTAATGATGCCTCTTTCTCCCCTGCAAGCCCACAGGTGGGGGAAGAGGGGGACTCTCCACAGGACATGGGTAAGTCTGGATACTCCCCCACCCCAGGCTACACAGGAGCATCCCAGGAGTGGGAGGAACTCACTTGCTGGTTGGCCATTGTGTGGTACCACCAGAATAGCCTTGTAGTGATGTAGTAAGCCACCACCACGTCCACAGTGTAGTGGTCATGAGCAAGGAGGATGCAGAACATCCCCACCATGCTGAGCGCCCAGCAGAGCCAGTGGTACCACCAGAGTCGCCGTGGGGAATCTGCAAGGAAGCACAAGCAGGGGTTACTTCAAAGTGGAGCCTTATCAGGACTTCTGCTGTGATTAGCAGAGGTCATGGACTGCAATCCTGGCTGATACAGAGATGCCTATGCAGAGATTAAGAGCAGGAATGCTGAGATGACAAAAGAAGTATCACTCTCTTAAGGTGCAGCTTAAAATTGTACTCAGGGTAATGAGATCCTGGGAAATGACAATGGTTATGAAATCTTTGAGAAAGATATAATATACCCTGGCCAGTCAAATTAACCTGCTTGTGTTTAGATTGCATAGTGGGAAGGAATTGTGAGGGTGGGCAGGCCCTGGCACAGGGTGCCCAGAGCAGCTGTGGCTGCCCCTGGATCCCTGGCAGTGTCCAAGGCCAGGCTGGACTTTGGGGCTTGGAACAACCTGGGATGGTGGAAGGTGTCCCTGCCCATGGCAGGGGGTGGGATGAGATGGGCTTTAAGCTCCCTTCCAACCCAAACCATTGCAATCCCTCTGGTGAAGATTTTTTTCCCTAATACCCAGCTGGAGGCCGTTTCCTGTCATGGTGGAAAACCCAGGTATTTTAACTGGAATTGTTCAGCAGGGAGCACACAGAGATCTCAGCCAGGAAGGAACCCCCACCAGGAGAGCAGCAGGGCACTCACACTCTTTGATGAACAGGTAGGTGAGGGTTAGGATGACGGTGTGGCCACTGTACAGGTAGTCCCCACACATGTTGTGGGAGCCCGTGATGGACAAGCCTCCGCCAGCAATCAACTTCATTATCCTTCTCAGGTGAGATTCCCAGTCTCCAAAAAGCTGGTGGGACAGCAAAACACAGAAACACAGTAAAATATCAGCTCAAAGCAATGGTTTTAACTAGCAATTTGACCTTTTGGATCTTCTCCCTTTCTGCTTTGATCCACAAGATCAATCAGCAGATTTATAAATCCTCATCCTTTCCCAAAAGCTGGCAGCACATTTCTAGCAGGAAAAAGACACAAGTGATTTGATGCTTTGCACCTCTTGTAGCTGGTGCTCAGGTTGGATTTTCCTTCTGTTCAAGAGGCACCACATTCTAAAATAAATGAGGTTTAATTTAGTCCATGTTGTTGGTAACAGTGCAGGCCCCACTGGCGCTCATCCAACAGAAACCAGGAGGAACTGCCCAGGCTGAACAGGATCTGATGAACAGAAGAGCATCTCACTCCAAACCCTGAGGCCTTGGAAAAGCCTGCAACATTATTTCTTTCCACTTCCCCTTCCAACAGAAACATCTGTGGTGTCTGTCAGAGCACGGTGCCAGACAGGGATCTCCCTCCATCCCCAACCATGGCACTGGCTCACAGAGCATTCCTGAAAAAACTTCAGTTTGCCCAAGGAAAGCCAATCCAAGCAAACCAAGTCCCTCCTGTGAGGACACTCTGCTCCCTCTCCCAAGTGAACAAGGGCAGCTGGCACTGCCCAAGACTTTTCAGCTCTTAGCCAAGGCCAAATATTAAACAAACCCACCAAAAATGCATGCCATGGGCCAAGCAGGATGTGTGGAGAACCTCTGGGACCCATCAAGAAGCAGGGACTAATGGATCCATGCACACATGTGCTGCATCTTCACCTCATTTTATGGCGTTTGAAAATCCATGGAAACCATTGAACTGCCAGAAAGAAAAAACAGATCCCCCAGGCTGGCCATCATGCTTTGATTTTAAAGCTTGGCCTTGCTTTAAGAAGTGAAAATTAATAATTTCTGACAGACTTGAGCATGTTCTTTGCAGGAATTAAACATTTCCTGCTAACAGTTGCTCAAAAACACTAAACTGCTCCCCAAAGCCCACTTTTCACAATCACTGAGAACTCAATAAGGTGTTGAGAGGTTATTCTTTTCCCACCAGCACACTTAAAGCTTTTAAGAAAACTCCTTAATCTTATCAGGGCCCTTGCTTGTCTCTACTTGAGTAATGAGAAGGATTTGCCAACGCCGTAAATTCCTCAAATTCCCCAAACAGATTTATTCACTTCAGCCCATAAATACCTGTGTTCTCTCTTTTTTAATTTCCTAGCAGCAGGCTGCTCAAACACAGTGCTGTATCCTCTCCCACTCACTTCTCTTTCCAAAATCCCTCCAAAAGCCACAAAGGTTCTGCCTTGGCAAACACTGGCTGGATTTCCCCGTGGAAACAAAGCATTTTGGCTTTGTTTGGAATGTGCCAATCCTCACCCAAACAACAATCAAAGATCAAGTCCAATCAGGATTTTACTACCTGTACCTCAGCACGTGGATCAAGTCCCATCAGGATTTTACTGCCTGTACCTCAGTGATTTTTACAACCTGCCACCTGATTTATGGCTGTGCTTCTGCCCTTTCTCCTGCTTCAACTGCATCACAGGACAACCAGCCCCAGGAATTGCAGTAAGGGCCAGGATTCCAGCAAGGCTGGGATGACCAGAGCAACACCACCAGCCCTGCCCCTCCTCCACCCTGAGCATGTGAATGATCCTTCCAGGCTCACCACAAGGGTCAAGCACCTCTGTCCCAGTAGCCTGGTTTCATCCACAGCTTTCACAAGCCTAATTTATCCCTCAGAGTCAGTGCTGGACTGGGGAGGAGGTGAGAAGTCTCTCTGGGCCATTTTCAACTATGAATCATATTTGGATTTGACACACTGAGGTGTGTATTTATTTAGAAACCAGTGACTCACATGGCAAAGGTTGTGCACCTTCAACAGCTTCAGTGGGGACAAGAACATGCTAATCATGCAAATTAGTTGAAAATGGCACAGAAATTGGGTAGCTCAGTGCTTTGAAAAGGATAGGAATTCCTGCCCTGCCCTGCAGCATCTGTCAATACCTCCACTGAGAGGGCAGCCAGCAACCTGCAGAAGGATGTCCCTGTCACACCAAACCAGTGCTCTCAAATTAAAATTACAGAATGGTTTGGGCTGGTTTGGGCTTAAAGTTCATCCAGTGACCCCTGCCACGGGCAGGGACTCCTTCCACTATCCCAGGCTGCTCCAAGCCCCATCCAGCCTGGCCTTGGGCACTGCCAGGGATCCAGGGGCAGCCACAGCTGCTCTGGGCACCCTGTGCCAGGGCCTGCCCACCCTCCCAGGAACAATTCCTTCCCAATATCCCATCTCTAACCCTGTCCTTTGGCAGTTTGAACCCATTCCCTGTGTCCTGGCACTCCAGTTCCTGATGCAGGGTCCTTCTCCAGCTTCTTGCATCCTTTCAGACCCTGGAAGGAGCTGTGATGTCCCCACACAACCTTCCCTTCTCCAGGCTGAACAATCCCAGCCTGGCTCCAGAGGGAAGCTGCTCTAGTCCCCTCAGCAACTCCATGGCCTCCTCTGGACCTGCTCCAACGTTCCATGCCTGGCTGGGGGCACCAGAACTGTGCACAGAATGCTGGGGGGGCTCTCTTGAGAGCAGGGCAGAGGGGCAGAATCCCCTCCCTTAGAAACACTTCTTGAGAAAGCAGTTTGGGGACCAGCAGGACGAGGGGGAGACACACATGGCAGGGCAGCCAGAAGGAATTTACCTTTGGAGAACACTTGAAATGCATTCCAGGTACTGGGAGTGTAGTCACGTACATGGTAATACACCGGTACAGGTATAGTGTGCCAACTATACAGAAAAATCTTCTGCTAATTATAGACCTGGCAGGGAGAAAAAACAGGCAGAAATAAGGAGGTCACTCAAGGCAAGTAAAATCCACAAAGGTAAATAAAACAAACCACCAGCTGTTTTCTCCTGATGCTTTGGAAACTCGTGACACTGATGGCTTACACCTGGGAATGCTGAACTACTCCACAAATATTCCCACGCCTTCCAGGCCAGGAGCACAGGAGCAGCTCAACTCACACTGCCCTTGAAGGTGATTACAGGAAATCTAAGGATTAGGACACAGAAGCCTGTGCAGATTGGGTGCTGAAGACATTAAAGGGGATTTCATGCCCCATACCTCCCATCAGCTGGGGCCATTACTGATTTCCTATTCGAGGCAGGGGATGAAGTTATAGTATTTCATTCTGAGATGAACAGGAGTAAGTTTATTTCAGCTGACACACAATTTAGTGATTTCAAAGGGTCCCCTTTGTAACCAGAGTGAGAGAACACATCTTTCCTGAGCAGCATTATAAAGGAAGCAGTTCACATCAGCAAGGAAAGCTCCCAAATAAAAATGCAGAGCTGCTCTGGCTGCAGGACAGAGTTTTTGCAGGGAAGCCACTCAGCAGCCACAGCTGCAGAGATATTTATTAGTGAGGGCTGATGTTCACAGAGAAGGCAGATGCATATCTGGGCTACCCTGAGGTGCTTCTGTAAATCCAGCACAAGCACCCAGGGTAAAGGATGGGCACAGGAGGGACAGCCAGCCCCAAAACTGCCCCACTGGGGTAACACCTAAAAACACCTCAAAGAAAGACAATTAAACCTCTCCTGGCACATCCAGCAGGACAGGAGCAACCTCTGGAGAGATGCTAAGGAGAGATCACTGCCAGGGTCACAGAAATCAGGGGTGAATCCAATTACAGCAATCACCCTTTGTGTGCCACTGGCTACAGACCCTGTGGGGTTTGGATCATTTCAAATCACTGTTCTTTGCACTTATGGCCATTTCAAGCTGCAGGTTCTGGCATTCACAGAACCCAAGAACAGCTGGACTGGAAGGGATCTTAAAACCCATCCATTCCCACCCCCTGGGGACACCTTCCACCTCCCACTGTCCCAGGCTGCTCCCAGCCCCATCCAGCCTGGCCTTGGGCACTGCCAGGGATCCAGGGGCAGCCACAGCTGCTCTGGGCACCCTGTGCCAGGGCCTGCCCACCCTCCCAGGAACAATTCCTTCCCAATATCCCATCCATCCCTGCCCTCTGGCAGTGGGAATCCACTCCCTGTGTCCTGTCCCTCCAGGCCATTCTAAAGAGTCTCCTTCTTTCTTGGAGATTCCTTTCATGCACTGGAATTCAGTGGTTGCTATTTTGCTCGCTTCTATAAAAATAATATCCCTATCAAGCTGAGCTCTTTCAAAACTCAAAATTGGCCACCTTTTAAAGTTTTCAGGGCTTCTGGCATGGTTTTTAAACTGGAGTGCTCTGCTCTTGGAGGACTATGAGTTTGCAGTGCTAGATCAGTAACACCTTGAGTGCCTTAATTTATCAGGAAAAATTCAGCTCTTGCAGGGTAAATACATTTTGCACTGGAGTACTCACTGCTGCAACACAGCATTCCAGACTTTTTTCTTCCCTCTCCTGGTGTAAAAATGGGCAAAGCTGTGTGTTAAGAATGATAATTATTAATCCTGCTCACCAACTGAAATTTAAGTGTGGAGGGCACCATTCCAGTGGGCCAGGGGTTCTCCTCTGAAGAGTTCTTCCCCTCAGATCTCACTCTTCTGGCTTTTAGAACCAGACATGAACCTGCTTTTTTCTTTGTAACATCAAGGCAAACAGGGGGTTGGGGATCATATTCTGAGAGACCAAAGAAGTGGCAGCATTTTAAATTAAAACTACCACTTGATTTGCTGGATTTGGCATATTTTACCTTAGGAAAGTCTGAAAGAGCTCTGCACTGTAATCTAAAGAAAAAACAAATTTAAAAAGCTTCCCATTTCCCTTTCTCCAGAGGATTTGCATGAGTGTGAGACTCAGCCAGCCAGCAAGTACAAGCTCCACACTTATTCCTGGCCCAGAGAGCTCCATTCCAGCTCTGCAGACCTCAGCAGAGCTGCTCCTTCAGCCCCATGAGCCAAGCACATGGCCAGCCCTGGCACTGTGCTTCTCCCACAGCATCTGGGAATGCTTCCCAGAGAAGTGCATCTGCCTCAGCAGCCTCCTTGAGCTCCCTGTGGAAACTCTGCCCAGCCAGACCTGCTCCTGCCCTCTGGAGAGACACCAGCCCAATCCCACACCATGGACAGCATTAGAATTGTGGAATCACAGAATGTTGGGGTTGGAAAAGACCTTAAAAAGCCCTTCCAGTTCCATCCTGCCATGGGCAGGAACACCTTCCACTATCCCAGGCTGCTCCAAGCCCCATCCAACCTGCCCTGGGACACTGCCAGGGATGAGGAAGCAGAATTGAGGAAGGCCCATCTGGCCCAGTGCCCTCCCTTTTCTCCTGAATTAAATCTCAAAAGGAAGGGATAACCCCACCACAAAAGGATTCAGCTCTTTCTGTAGCACTGAGTCACCACCCCTTTGGTGTGCACTATCCAAAACCACAAGAACAAGATCCTCCAGATAAAGCCACCTCACTGGGCTCCTGTTCCTGCCAGCACCTCTCCTGCTCTTCCCTTTCTCCTGCTCTTCTCTTTTCGCTGCCCAGCCACAGCTTGGGCCTCTGGGACCTTGATCCCTCTGCTCACAGAAAGAGGGGAAAGAGGGATTTTGGTCTTCAAAACATTCCATGATCAGTGCAAACACTGACCAAGCTCTGGGGCTCTCTGGCATCTTCCCCTAACACCAGAAAAGGCCCTTCCAAAGGAGACTTCCTCATTGGAATGAGATGACCTTTAGAGTCCCTTCCAGACCCAAACATTCTGTGATCCTATAACAAAATAAAAATAAACACCCCAAAGCAAATGGGGACATGGTAGGGGAGGACCTCCACATCTGCCAGTGACACCAATATATGTATGCTACCATCAACTCAACCCACATCTCCCTGCTTCAAATTCTTCAAGGATTCTGCTGTTCTTCACCTACAGGCTCTGCTCAGTTCCACCACAGGGTGTTTGATCCCTGGTATGGCCCTATTAACCCAACACCTCCTTCTTGAGAGCAATTCCACACTGCCTCCTGTAGATGTTTCCCTTGGGTTTAAAATCATGGAACACCCTGAGCTGGAAGGGACCTGCAGGGATCATGGATCCAGCTCCAGACCCTGCACAGACACCCCAACAATCCCACCCTGGGCATCCCTGGGAGCAGGATCCAAACCCTCCTGGAGCTCTGGCAGCCTCGGGGCTGTGCCCATTCCCTGGGGAGCCTGGGCAGTGCCATCACCCTCTGGGGGAAGAACCTTGCCCTGATCTCCAGCCTGACCCTGCCATGGTTCCAGCCATTCCCCTGGATCCTGGCTCACAGCTGCCCTCACAGGAGCATGAGTTGTGCTCCCTCTGAACATCATTTCATCCAACCCATGGCTTTCCACCCATGACCAAGGATTGATTTAACCACGCAGTCGAACACCAGCAGGTACCAGTTTCTCAGGGAACATTTGGACCTCTGCCTTCTGCACGAGCAGTTCACACTGCCTGCTATCTATTTCAGCTTTGAAAACTGAGATAAAAAGATCACAAGAAGCTTCATTTTGTTTGGGTGCAAACCAACATCTGCCCTCCAAAAGCCGTCAGAAGCACTCAAGTTTTGAAAAGGTTCTACTTACTTGTATTTTAAGAGCAGCCACTGAACAAACCACAGTCCTACAAGGATCATGCCGTTGATTTCACAAATAGAAAAAGCCCATTGCACCCGATCAAAGCGATCAAAAAATGCATCTGGGAGGGGAGGCTGCACCTCCTTGGGAGGCACTCGTTCATGGACCACCGAGATAGTCACCGTGGTGAAGACGAAACAAAAAAGTGCATAAATAAAAGCCAGGAGAGTCTTGCCCCACTCCATGGGATACTGCGAGCGCTCCGGCTCCGGCATGGGGATCTTGATCATCTCCTTCTTGAAGCCATTGGGGACCCCGTTGAGCTTGAGCGCGGCGCCGAAGCCGTTCTGGCCGGCGCCGGCGCGCACGTGCCCGTTGGCGTGGCCGTTCTTGTGAGCCTCCATGTGGTGAGCCATCTTCAGCCCCTCGATCATGTTCAGCAGCCGCTGGCCGCTGTCGGAAGACACCCGGCACAGAGGGGACCTCTTGAAATCCTCCTCCGTCAGGTTGATGAGGTCCCGCCCGGTGAAGCTCCTCAGGGGCTCACAGTACTCCGGCACGGCATTGTCCGTCAGCCAGCCGGCCACCTCCTCGGGCGACCAGAGCACCACCTCTTTCATGGCGCCGGGGACGCTGGCGCATGGGCTCAGAGCGGGCGGCGGGCGCTGCGGCTGCGGCTGCGGCGCGGCGGGCAGCTCCTCCTCGGCCTCATCTCGTCCCGGCAACGGCTCTGGCCGCGGCACAGCCCGTCCCTACCCGGCCCGCACCCGCGTGCGCCGCCGCGGGCAGCATAGGAAACGCGCTACTTCATCTTCCTGCTGCCATTCTTCCTCCTGGGCAGGGCGAGAAACAAACAGAAACAGGCATTAGTTCATGGCCAAAGCCAAAATTCCTGCACGGCGCCAGCTGTGCTCGGGATGGACAGAGCAGCAGATTTGAGCTCACAGCACTGTCCTCCCCGAGCTCGCTGTTGATGTCTTAAAAGATTTATCACCACTTTTCCTGCTCTCTATTTGTTACATTTTCCATTTCAATGCTCTGGGCCATAAGCAGCACCCAAACTCCTCTCACACTCATGGATTTAAGGAGCTACATGGATTTAATATTTGCTACTATTTGTGGTAGAAACCTTTCCTAACCCTCACAGACCGGCACCTCAGTGCAATGTGTGGCACCAGTGATTGAATACGGAACCTGTTTTTAACTCTACAAGGCAAAAACCATAAAATCACAAAATCTCAGACTGGTTTGGGTTGGAAGGGACCTCAAGGCTCATCCCATTCCAACACCCTGCCATGGGCAGGGACACTTTCCACGAGACCAGCTTGCTCCAAGTCCTGTCCAACCCACCCTAGAACTCCTCCAAGTTCCACATATAGTCATCAACACTGAAAAATGGAGGTAGATAAGCAAGGATCTATTCTCTGGACCAAAAGAGCAGCAGGAAAATCAATAATCAAGCAGATTACCCTGAAAATAAACCAAAGTATTTAGGTTTGCAGATATTTAGGAACTCTGTGAGGCAGATTTGACCATTTCCAGGGTATACTGCTCCAATTCAAAGAAATGTTTTCTATCAGCTAAAAAAAAAAGGAACCAGAAGAAAAAAAATTAAAGAAGAGGAACTAGTTAAGAAATTTCTATACTCAATGAATTGCAGAAATAGCTTAGAAAAGCTGATTGCTTCTGGTACAAAAGTTACAGGAACACAGAAATTACTTGCTTGGAGTCTCTTCCTGAATTTTTGTGACACGAGCAGCAAACAAGGCAGCGATGGCAGTGACCACCACCAGCAAATCCTCAGGCCTGAGGTGTTTATTCAACCACCAACCAACCAAAACTGCTCCTCCCCAGAGCAAGGAGAGGAAAGCAGTGGAAGCCCCACCATCCCACAGACCACGTGCCCCGCTGCAGCTTCATAAACATGAAGTGAGAAGGTAACAGCACAGGGAAAAAAAACCACTTCATATTTTCAAAAGTCAAATCAAGCCTTTATCAGCTGTAAGAGTATTTTTAGCCTCTTACAGGCTCCCAAGTGTTTGTGTTTCATCCAAGGGAGCAGCAAAGTTGTGACTGAGGAAAACCAAAATAATTTACTCTACTGGCACTATTCGAGCTGAAGTGGCTCAGAAGAGATACAGAACTTTACTCCTACACAATCATGACCACACTGCACATCAATTCAGTTTTTGACTTGTCACCTCTAAGCTCAACAAGAAACACCAGGTAAAGTTTTAAATTTGTTTTTCCATGGAACAAAGTGTGATGGTAGGGAAAAGAAAAAGCCTTGGATGGAAGGGCTGGCAGTAGTTTGGACAGGCCACCTCTCACTTCCTGGACACACCAGGAATGTGCAGTATTTAAATCCACTGAGCAGGCAGGGATGAAGATGACTCTTCCACTTTCTGCATCCCTGTGTTGTCTTAAAGCAGAAGTGAGGATGCAGCTCTGTTTGCTTCCTTTTCTTTCAACACTGAGGAAGGCTTTCAAGCCACAGATTGCTTCATTATTCAAGTTGTGTTTAGCAAATCAGTATTTAGTTACAGAGCTCTGAACATGGAAAAAGGATGGCCTGAATTATGCATGGTAACCCACATTAGAAGCTCCTACAAGGCTGGGGCTGAGCAGCAGCTCAGCTCCATCCGCCCGTCTCCGTGTGCTCCTTTCAGATCCCAGCTCTGGCAGCACGAATTCCCAACAGACAACCCTAACAGACTTCTTGTTGCTTCCCAGGATGGCACCTCACAATGTTGATAAAGCCAAAGTTATTTATTTTTAATGCTGTTCCCCCACCCAAGCTCTGGGACCAGCTCCCCGTGCTGTTTCACAGCCTCTCTGAGCCTTGGGTTTACAATCCAGCCTGGATCTGGGGATGTCCAAGCACTCTGTGGGCCAATATTCATTAAATCTTTCCACTTTTCAACACTGGAGTGCCTGACTCCCAGTTTCCCAAATCCCTGAACCTGACAGAACAGCTTCCTGCCCACCCCAGAGACATTTTTAAGGATTCAGAATCCCACAGACACAGTTCAGGAGCCTGTAGCCAACCTTCAAATTACATCCCCACTGCCAGGGAAGGTCTAGATTGGACACTGGGAAAAATGAAAATTGTCCAGCCCTAGAATAGGCTGCTCAGGACAGTGTCAGTCACCATCCCTGCCTGGAGGGATTTAGAACATTTGTAGATGTGGCACCTGGGGACATGGGTGAGTGGTGGCCCTGGGAGTGCAGGGGGAGTGATTAACTCCATGAGCTTAGAGGGCTTTTCCAACCTAAACCATTCCCTGATTACATTCCATTCAAAGCTGCCAGCAAATTCTAAGATGAGCTCCAGATGGAAAAATCTGTTGCCAGCTGGAAATAGCACTCGGATTCTGGCACAAGAGTCCCAAAATGCTGGTGTGACCCCAGGATACCTGGCCTGGCAGCCTGACAAAAACCAATGTGCCTTGCAATAAAACTGCAGGTTTGGGAAATATTGCTGGAAACTACAGTCAGTTCCAAAATGTGCAATCCCAGCCCACTGCTCTCCCGCCACCAGTGTAAATCACTATCAAGCACCTTTTGTAAATGCAGAGTAAATGATACAGGAGGAAAGGTAATCCTCTGCCAAGGACACAGGCCATGGAGATGAGCTGTTTTCACTGAGAGTTAAAATGAGGAAAACCAACCAAAATTTTTAACACCACTTATTATTCAAGACTGTTTTCACAGCCTGTCTAATGGGGGAGGAATAGGAAAAAAAAAAGCTTCTTTACTCACACCTTCCAGTTTGTCACATTAAAAATTCCTCATTTCCTATGGTGTATCCACAAAAACTTGATGGAGGGTGGGTTTGCAGAAACTCACAGCTCTCACTGACCCCCTCCCTTCCACAGAAAGTCTTCTCCTCTCCACACAAGACAGAAGGTGGGACCAGTGTCACCTGCAGCCAGGCCACACTGCCAGGCTCAGCATGGTCCCACGAGGATGGGGCACACACAAACCTCCCTAGCTCTGACACAGGTTCTCTAGCCTGGGGGACTAAAAATTCCCTCCATCCACAGCACAGCTGCCTCATTAAGGAGCCTGAACCCGACAAGGAATTATAAATAACAATGTGATTATCATAACAATACCAACTGCACCGTGATAATGATGCTGTGGGAAACCAGTACCTCAAAATAGCCACACAAAAGCAAGCAGGACGAAACAACCTCATCAAGGGCTCCAGGTCACACCTCCTCGTGCTTACAGGACCTTTTTTCCTGCTCCCAGCAAACACTGAAGTGCTAACTCAAAACATGGGGAGTAACTCCCACCACCACTTCCATCTACACCTTGGCCACAGTCACCTCAGAGGGTTAAACAGGTATTTGTTGTGTTCTGCTGCAACCCTGCCTATCAGGACCTGTTCTCCTGAGATGCAGCTGGGCACAAGGAGCAAAGATGGGAGCATCAACCCTTCTGGTTAAAGAACAGCATAATCAGCCATGAAATCATCAGTTGATTATTCCTCCACACTTAAAATCATGGAATGATCTGGCTTGGGAGGGACCTTAAAGCCCACCCAGTGCCCTGGGCAGGGACACCTTCCACTGTCCCAGGCTGCTCCAAGCCCCATCCAGCCTGGCCTTGGGCACTGCCAGGGATCCAGGGGCAGCCACAGCTGCTCTGGGCACCCTGTGCCAGGGCCTGCCCACCCTCCCAGGAACAATTCCTTCCCAATATCCCATCTATCCCTGCCCTCTGGCAGTTTAAAGCCATTCCCATGTCCTGGACCTCCATCCCTTGTCCCTCTCCAGCTCTCCTGGAGCTCTTTTAGGCTCTGGAAGGGTCTCTGAGCTCTCTCTGGAGCCTTTTCTTCTCCAGGAGAACAAACCAGGCTGGATCCAGAGCAGAGGGGCTCCAGTCCCTGGAGCATCTCCAAGGCCTCCTCTGGACCTGCCCTAACAGCTCCACATCTTTCCTGTGCTGAGGACAAGGCCTTTCTCCTTGCAAGCAGAAACTGTTAAGTCTCACAATTAACACTGAAGAGACAAAACCACATCCACTTAAACCAGCAAAAAAGCACCTCCCACATCCGTTTGTTCATCTCAAAACTCCTCCTAAAGCACTTTGAAATCCAATCAAAGCTAAGCAAACCTAAGCCTTCCAAAATCAAATTGTGCCCTGCTCGTGTTTGTGCTTTTATTCTCCAAGCTTTGCTGCCAGGGCAACAGTCACTATAGGAATCAGTCAAATAATAAGCTATTTCAGCAACTCTGTCACCAGGAGTCAGGAAATCCTTTCAGAAGCAGTGGGTGTGTTCCACTTGCAACCCTCAGCATCCTCCCCAGACAGCCCAGAAAAGTTGAGAGGATCTGACCCTCAGTGAAAAATGAGAGTCTAAATGAGAGAGGCTCATAAGCACAGCTGGAAGATTCAATAATTGTATTGTAAGGGCATTTTGGCCCTTGGAAAACAAACTCTGAAGTTCACACTGATGATGTGTGCACACAAATAAGCAGGAGAAACCCAGCTGATGTAAAGACTGAAGATTTAATGCTTTACAACCCAGCCCACCAGTGAATTCCCAACCCCACTGATGAGCAGGAGTCACACAGAGACTGAGTGCCCCAGATAAAAGCTGGGAGCTCTTGCCCTGTGCTTTTAGAGCACAAAACAAACTGTTCACAGCAGCAGGGCCTGAGTCACTGCTACAGCCACCTCCTCTCCAGGCATTTCATCATGGCCAACAATAACACTCTGACACCTCAATAACTGGACATCCTGTACTTGACAAGCACCAATTTGCACGGAAACAGAGCTGCCTGCCACAAATTATGTGCTGGATAGCCCTAACAAGATCTCAAGCAGTGTTTCCCTCCCTCCAGGACAGACTTGCCTCCAAGCCAGCATCATCCCCTTCTCACTACTAAAATGCAAGAAACTGCCAGCAGTGTGCAACAGACCACTAAAGTTGGGTTTGTGCAGGAAATGCAAATATATGCAAATGTAAAAAAGCTGGAAGTATAACACTGAGGCACAGGTGGGCTCACAAGTTGCACAGAGCTTCAAGATGGGTTTCCAAGGTCAGCCCCAGATGGAAAACATTGGCCTGGGGACAGTAAGCCAGAGCAAGTGGAGCTACTATTATGAAAAGAGAGGCTGGGATGAAAATGGAAATGTGGAAACACCCATATTCCCTGAACAGCTACTTACACAGCTTCAGAAGGAGAAAAAGCCCTGCCTGAATACTACATAAATCCCTGAGCAGCCTGGCTTTTTCTAAATTACTTGATACCAAGAAAAAGAAACCCTCACCATAGATTTTCTATCCTAATTGAATTTCAAAAAAAAACACCCAGAAATGAAGATTCACTCAGGGGTGCCACAGCTCAACTGGGTGAGCTTTAAGATCCTTCCAACCCAAACCATTCTGTGATTTTATGAATAATCTGCTCAGACACCAGGATCCTCAATGCTTCAGCAGCTTCCTAGAGCAGAACCAACCCACCCAGCTCCCCCCAAACCAACCCACACCCCACGGGCACCACGCCATGCTCAAACCTTGCCCACGTGGGATCTGGACAGGAGCAGCCCTGAGTGTCTGTGGGTTCTGTGCTCAGGCAGCAGCAAGTTCTGGCTGCTGTCCCCAGCACAGCTGAACACACATCCCTGTGATGCCTCAGGATCTGGGTCAGCCAGAGATAGGGCAGGGCTGGAAATAGAGCCCTGTGTCCTCCTGCAACCCCGCAGACAATCCGCTACTGAAGAGCACAGAGCAGCACTCACCATCCTCCTGAGACTGCCCAAACCTCCCCAGACTGACACACAAACAACAAAACACCTTCAAAGGAAAACACATGAAACATGGAAAAGGCAGAAAAAAGTGTGGGGGGTTTTTTTCCCTACAAGGCAGGGCAGAAGGATGGAAGCAGGAAAATAAGGAGAGACTAAACGTTTGTGACATGCTCCATATTTTAGCTCACTTAGGGCAGGTGTTTCAGGGTTTTTGTGATGTTTTTTTTACCTCCAGTGACTACCTAAAAGCCATTTATTATTAGAAAGTCAGATTTGTTGTAAACCTCTGGGAATCTAAGTGGCAGCATGAATTTAAAATTTAAAAAATCCTGGGAACAGAAAGGGAAGCTGTGCCCAAGGAAACCAAGAGCAGTCTTGTGACTGATGGTAATGTGGCTCTGAAATGCAGACTCCAGCATAATTTGCCAAACCAGCCATGCAGATTAGGAAAAGGAAACCTGGCAGAAATCACAGAGAAAACAGATCCTCACTGCAGACTTAAATCAGTTACTTGACATGTTTTTTTAATATTAGGGTTTGTTACTGGCCGTGTATGAGACAGTAGCCAGACCACAACAGTTGCTCCCTCCCAACTGCCTTTTGCCAGGGCTGTAACTAAAGCAAAAGAAAACTAAGTTTACATGCTAGGATTCCCAGCCTAGAATAATATTTCCATATTTCATTAGCAATATAAATATTTTATTTCAAACATCCTACTTTTGAAGTCCCAACACATCAGACCCACATCAAAAAGACTCCAAGCCTCCAAAGCTGAAATGGGAATATCTATAGATCTTCATGTACAATGCCATTCTCTGCACTTCAGCTGGTACTTTTCATAAACCCACCCAAAAGACACACCATCAACATTATTCATTTTCAATGCCATTCTTCTTGGAAAACATAACAATCCCTGGGTTTGTCTTTATTAATTTAGTTTCATGTAACACTGAGTGTTCCTTGGTCTGAAAGATAAAACACCACACATACTCAAGATTATTTCTGTTATAAATAGTCTGAACTTTTGAACACAGAGCTCTCTTTTTTCCAGCAGTGCCTGCTCAGAGTTGCAACAAAAATCAAATAAGTCTCACCAAGATATGTATCTGCAGGAAGGAGAGGAAGGCTCTTATTGCATAGTTGGTCTAGAAAAAATCAGAAACACAGGAAAGGGAAGAAAAAGGAAAAAAATCCCAAACTATCTTGACTGCCAACAAGTTATGCAGCCTGCATGGTGGGGATGTGTCTGACTAGAGCCAGATCTCCTGACATCACAGATGAACTGTCCTGGCATCTTCCTTTTCGTGGTTATGCTACAAGCAGGAAAAACCCTCTCAGTTTATTTGCCAAATCCCAGAACCTTTCTTTACTCTCCATCATGGCAGCCAAATCCCTCTGTTTGCAGTGGAGATCTGCCACTGCTGGCCTTGGCCCTGATGGCAAAAACCAGCTCCAGCAAACCCAGCATGGCTGGGGACACAAATCCTCCCCTTCCCAGTCCAGCCATCCTGCACCTCCTTCTTCAAAAGCCACAAGGGGGGTGCCAAACAATTCAGAGCAGCTCTGGCCCCTGCTCCAAGGGGCTCTGGCCCTTGAAGTTGCTTTTAATGAACAACTTCATTGTTGCTGCTCAGTGTTTTGGGCACTGAATGTGACACCTAGATGATTCAACAAGCTCCAAATTTCAGAATTTGGTCTCCAGAAACCCAAGCTGTTCCTTGCCCAGTGCTGCAAAGTCACTTTATCTGTGTGTCAGACTATTCCTACTCATTCCAGCAACTGCTCCTACTGGGCTGCTCCCAATCCATGTCAGATGTGACACCGCTCCCCTCGATGATCTGTGACACCAGCAAATCCTGCTCCAATCTTGCTGCTGACAACAAGTGGGCACTGAACACAAAGAGGAAGAATTCACAAACATCCTCTCTGGAACATGAAGCATTCCTTACAATTTTAACTGAGAGATAACTGAAGATCACAAAACAACACTGAAAACACGCTTCCTTCCACACTGACAGCAATGGTGTGTCAGTGTGTACATGTCAAACAACTGCACAGACCACAAGCAGAGTCACTTGAAGTCACTGCAGTGTGTTCAAAGGCTGCAAAATTTGTTTTATACATTCACCTCAGCTCAAAAGTTATGATCAATTAAGTTCACAAAGAAGGAGAAATAAAAGAAGATAAAAAACTCAGATCTCGCCATCTAACTGTTCTGGAAATTATGAATATTTCAACAACCACCTGAAAGCCTCAGAAGTAAGTTCCTCCTGCAGACACATCCAATTGCCTCTAACTTCCTTTTCTAGTGGCACTTGAGGCACAGGGACATGCCTGTGTGATATTGCCCTAACAACTTTATGGAGATGTCCATCAGCCCCCTGGTTACAGACGATCCCAGGGAATATCTGTGGAACAGTGGCACTCAGCCATCCTTTCTTCTGCAGAAAGTCACTCCACTATCTGGCACACTGAACAGGAATGTCTGGAGGGCTGGGTAACAGTTCCACAGGCTGAACTGGCAGGATTTGAACACACCAATTAAATCAGCTCCAAAAGGAACCCGTAATTCCAGCCAAACAAGGGAATCTCAGCTGGAGGT